>NC_136492.1:48904490-49624490 GCF_053919585.1 Euprymna scolopes
TGTGTGCCTATTTCCATTCTATGGATGTCAGGCGACAACGCAGACCCCAGAATTTTATTATACCACCACTATTTAAGTTAAAACATACTTATCAAAGTATCATTATATACATCTATATCAAAAACACTTGTAAACGTTTTTTTATTTTTTTTTTTATTTTTACTTCCATACTTTGTGGACCAAGGACGTACGCAGACCCCACAATTTTAATGAACCATCATTATGCCAGATCAAACATACCCATTCCTGTGTATCGATACATCTATCATTATATGTGATCAGTTTTCTATAATAGTCAGCCATATAGGAGCCAATTCGTGAGCAGACACACACACATACGTTCAGCTTTATATATAAATATATATATATATATATATATATATATGGTTAATGTCCTTGATCAAAACTAAGTTCATCTTTTATGTATTAATTTCCCTGCATCTTTCCTACACGTGCTATAAATAGCTTCAATTTGACGTAATATCTTTATTTTTATGGTTACGCTAGTGTGCTGAAAGTTTTTAATGTGTCTCCGAGTGAAAAAATCAAAAATTTTATGGCTGTGTTCTGTCATCAGTTGGGACTTTATTAAATGGTTGTTGTTTTTTTTGTCCTTTTTCCTTTTATTTTTTTTAGACAATAAGTTCGCCGTTTTTTTTTTCTTCTCATGCCAGATCCTATTCAAGTCAGGTTACTTGTTTGGCGAAAATTACGTAAAATATGTTTTACAGCCTCTTTTGTTGATGACGTAAACTGTTTCACAAAAGCAGCAAACGTATATATACAGAGTGGACCCAAAAAACGGACCTCATGTACACTTTATTAATTAGAGTCGGTGCCGTTCTTTTGGGTCACCCTGTATTATCAGAACTTCTTCGAAAGCTGCTTTTTATATTTACACTTCTTGTTCTTTTGCCCGTCTTCGAATAGCTTTTAATAACTTGTTACCTTCTCATCATTTTTTTTTTCTGGGAAGATTGCGTGTGTATATCTATGTCAGGCGCTCGCCATTATTCTGATAAACAATTACCATTAGAGAATAAAATATAAGTATCGGAAATGGTTAAAAATGCGCATTGCCAAGCAATTCAATGAATAAAAATTCGTAAATCAAACTTCTTTATCCTATACCATAATGGGATTTCTTTAAAAAAAAAATGTTTAAACGACTTATAGTCCATTTATATTTTGTGCCTGATCCCGCCGGGAATCTTTGTTGTGTACCCCCGTGTGTTTTATTCGTTTTCCTTTTTGCTTCAAAAACTGTCCTCGATTCTGATTAGCCGAAAACCTCTGATGACGTCGAGAGAAGAAAAGGTAGGGTAATGGAAGGATAGAAGAACAAAGAAATGACGGGAGTCTTCGGTAGTCGGATTATTAGTAGTCTTGGCTTTACAATATAACTTTAACCTTATTATGAAAATATGGAGCAATCTGGCATAAGTATAGTTTACGATAACAGACTCTCTCATGGGCTTTTGAGAATCATGTTTTCGTAACCGATTAAGTTTCGCAAATGTTATTTATACTCAGATATGAAAAGATGTACTGCAAATTGTTATATATATATATATATATATATATATATATATATATATATATATTAATATATATATATATATATATATATATATATATATTAATATTATTCTATAAAAAACTACTTTGCATTTCGGATCAACTGGAGAGGATTTTCATGCTCGGTTTGTTTATATATATATATATATATATATATATATATATATATATATATATATATATTTACATATCCAACATTGTTGCCCTTTTTAAATAGGCAATTTATAACTAAAATAAATTCCGGTTTACCTTAATGACATAACTGGCAAATTCTAGCATTTCTACAAGCATAATTTGCTGATTTTTCTATGTCCTTCGCTGAGAAGAAAAACAAGAATAGCATTCTTTCAAACTCCGCGAAATAAGGACATTGTAAATCGTATTTTGGACTATTCTGTCGAACAATAAATTGTGATTATTAAGTTCAACTTGGAGTGTTAGTGTTATTTCTCCTATATATATATATATATATATATATATATATATATATATATATATATATATATATATATATATAACAGTACTGTATGTGGATGACTATAATGCTCCTCACCTTGAGTTGAGCATATTGAGAAGTGATACAGGAATTACCATTAGCATATAAGCGACGCTCTTTGTGTAAACAAATCGAGCGGAGGTATTTCGGACGATGTCAAAACATCGTTAAATTCACTAATCGTTCAGCAGCCGCGAATAGCATAATGAGCCTTGACTGCTGGGTTTCAATTCTGGCTTGAGGTAGTTGCCAGTCTAGCCGCACTGATGAGCTTCGAAACAGTACTGTATGTGGATGACTATATATATATATATATATATATATATATATATATATATATATATATATATATATATATATATATATATATATATATATATATATACATATATGGATGAAACGCCGAATATTCAGTGTAGCTTAGTCGCCATATATATTTTATAAATTACTATATATATATATATATATATATATATATATATATATATATATATATATAATGGTTACTCAGTTTTATAAAATAGATCAAACGTCATTAGAAGGTTGTCCGACCGATGGTATTTTGCTGAACTTATTTTGCATCTACCACGCGAAAAATGTGCATTTAATTACATCTATGGGCATGACGGTGATTAGTTACTTCATCAGCCAAAACGACATATATAGAAAACGATAGCAATGATCAGAAAATCAAAAGTAAATGACAAAAAGCTACAAGACAAAATTCTTACACTCATTTCTATTCCTTGTTGCATCTTCCTAAACCATTTTTGTGCATGTACATTTCGATTGATCGCCATAGGCATGAATGTTTACAAGTGCCGGTTGATTTGACCCTAAAATATCAACATTCTTGTTCGTATCGTTTTTATTTTTTATTGTGCATGTTAAACAAACCGATTTCATCAGACATGATTCATGGCTCATAAACGAAATATATATATATATATATATATATATATATATATATATATATATATATATATATATATATATATATATATATACGGAACTGTACAAGGCAGACGGAGCACAGCAGAATGTTTCTCTCGTGTAAATCAAGATCAGATAATTATTTCGTTAATGTCCAAACGATACTTACCATTAGTTTAATTTATTTATCTTGTTATGCATTTATGTTTTATTTTTGTTACTACTGTCAATCTAATCTGGCATTTTCTCTTGTATAAAATAATTTATTGTATATTTTATTTTTTTCAATGTTTTTTTTTAAATTTTTATTTAACTATTTCATTTATTATAAACTTTTATTCAAATTCATTCTATTGAGATTATTTTATTCTTGGTGTCACCACCTTTTATTACCGAGAGTTATTTGAGCATTAGTGTTAGTGAGACGACAATGAATTACTAGCTTGCGAATTAGAAACGTTATGCGAGGCCTAACATTAGTTAATGGCATTAACTGTTATTTATTAATTTTAAGCTATCATTACAAATACGCAAGAAAGCAGCCCCGCATCAATGTTAAGGGATTTCCGCCTGATGCAAGCCACATGCGTGTAGAAAAAACGTTTTCCTTCGTTGTAGTAGAAAATCTGGTTCTTACTCTGAATGTCTTACAATGAGGAATTAGAGATTAGAGATCTCTCGATATCTGATAGAAATAAAGGTATTATATAATGGGTCTCGAATGTCTTTTCTGTTTGCAAAGGTTTTCGAGAGAAGAAATAAGATTAGGCCAACTAGATTTAGAAGTCGATTCTATTACTTCTTTTCTTCTAGATGTATTAAAATATGTTGTTTCAATAGCCGTCAATGTCTGAGATTTTAGTGTAAAATAGTACGTTTGAGCTTGAAATAGTATTTTTGTTTGTCTGAAAGTCCAGAATATAATCGCAGGAACATATTAACCGATCATCTAGGTGCACTATTAAATAAGATTACTGTGGGGTTTCTACGTTGAGATAAAGAATAAGTTTCCTTCATCATAAGTCTGAATTTCAAAATCGTACTTTTCTGTCACGTTATGGATCCAAATAGAATTTCCAATAGGCTCATACGCCGAGATTAAAATATCAGTTTATTTTGTCTAACATATTTTAGCTTAAATAGGAATTGCTTTAGTTAAAAAAATGGCGTGTTGTTTTGTTTGACGTGCTTCTGTTCCGTGATAATATTTTAGTTGGTTGGACTAACTGAACTTTGAATTAGCATGTGCATCGGTCTGCGCCGCTTATCCTTGAAATATAGTTTTGATCATCATTGCAAAACTTAATTTAAAATGGTTATTACTGTTGGCTTGGCCTGTTTACGTTTGGAAATCTATTATAAGATAAGCGCATTTATGTGCCAATTAAAACGTTCTTTAGCCTGACATGCTTATGTTTCGTTCTCGTGGATAATCAAATCAGCAGTCGACTGAACGTATTCTATTATTATGAACAGTCTTTGTGTTTCACATCATATTTTTCTCGTTATGAAAAATGCAATTTGCAAAGATTAATTTTGAAGTGTGTGTGTCATGAAACTCTACGCAATTTCACCAAACAATGGCACATATGTGCGATTCAAAACACCTCATGTTACAAAGAAAAACCATTATTAAATTTCATTTTAACAAAACACGCACGTGAATTAATTAAATGTAAGCATATAATCAATAATGCTTATGTATTATTCTCTATAATGCATTAGAATGTAAAATGAAAAATCCCTCTTATTGTTAATTAATACATGTATTGTTGATGAACGGAGGCGCATGTGTTAATTTGGAGTGTTCTACTTCTTATATTATCTGGTTTTCATTTAAAACAGAGTTGGGTATGTACGGATATTAATAAAAGGGAAGAAAAACCGGAGCAACGAATGAACACGTAACGCTGAAATTACAAGTTGTATATATATATATATATATATATATATATATATATATATATATATATATATATATATATATATCATAGTTAATATAACATGTTAAAAAACATTGAGACAGAGTTAAAAACATATTTAATTTGAAAAAGCACATTAAATAAGTGGATAGTCCTTAATCCGCGGAGTTTCGAAGAAATACTTTCCTTCTTATCAAAGGATAGGGTTTAGCAAAATGCGGGATTGCATATTGCTTGCAAAAGTATTTGATGAAACTACAAGTAAGTGAAAGATCTTACTTGATAGCAAAAAGTGAAGCAGAGGGAATAGGGTGAATAAAAAGTGATTTCACGTGAATGGATAGACATTTTATTTTGTATATATATATATATATATATATATATATATTGTTAGCATTTTTCTCTATGTATATTCATTAAATAAAATAGACGTTTTTGTCTATTAATGCTATTTTTGATCTTTTCCAAACTACCGAATAACACTCTTCATTTCTGGCGCGAAATGGCTGATGTAATCACATTATTCATTGTAAGTCCGAATACTCTCCACTCATTAGTTTTCATCGTTAGGCATAAATTAACCTAACTGGTTTTGAACAGTTTATAAAGTTATTTTCCTCTTCAATGATTAAATTTTTATTTAATCTGTTTTTCCATTGGTTAAAATTAATAGCACCCTGAAATGTTTGCAAATGTATTAAAACAAATAACTCTACAAGCACTTCAGTATGTTATTTCTATTGCTAATGTTTATTTTATTAATAGTTGTTTTTTTCTTTTTTATATTTAATTAGAAATGCTTCGAGTACTTCAAGTTTCCGTATATTATTGGTTTATTTAAGTATAGATGTGTAGTCAACTAAATTTTTTTCTGAATTGGGACAGAGGACAGGAATGTTGGATAGTCAAATTTTTAAATATAGCGCTGAATGGTTAATTTTCTCGACAAAGTGGCGGCAGCCAAACCTATATATATATATATATATATATATATATATATATATATATATATATATATATATATATATATGCGCTCTTACTTTTATTATCAGAGACACAGTTTCCAAAAGGGCATTTGAACTCATATACTAAGTAAGTCTCATCAAGCATCTCACTCAAAAGGGAGAAATTATTAGTTGTAATTAGGTTAGAGGTTTTATATTTATCATAGTAAATGTTTTATAAGGCTTTATAGGTTGCACATATTTATTAATAATGTTTCTTAATACTTCATCCTGTATTCTATAATTATAGTGCATTTGTATTTTTATGATAAAGTTTTGTATGTGTAGTAGGTGTAAGTGCAGATCATGTGTTATTAAAGTTAATATTTTGAAATTTCTCAATTAGTTCATCAGTAAATGATTGGGATATGCATTATTTACTATCGTTTGTTTGATATTGTTGAATTCCTGTTCAAGTAGTGTTTGGGAAGGAGATATTAAGTTTACTCGGGTTAGTAAGTTATTAATAAAAGCTGTTTCGTACCGTTAGGGGCATTCAGTTAAATAATTGAAGGTAGAGAAATTGTTATTATAATTTATTTTGTAGGTCGAAGGAGAGGTTTCATTGTTGTTGTATTTAGATAGGGAATTATGTTGTTTTTGTGTAGTTAAGGAGTAAAATAAAGCAGGGAATTATTTCGGAAAGCTGATTTTAGGATGTTTATAACGTTTTTTATCTTTACTAAGTAATAAAATATCATCAACATAGCATGAGTAAATTGATGTCTTTTTATGAGACAAAATTTTGTTATATATACATATATGTATATATATATACATATATATATATATATATATATATATATATATATATATATATATATATTGCTGTTGAAGCGATCAATCAGGATTTGGAAAAATCGGGACTTCAGGAGTATCGGAATCGGAAAAAGTTCTGACTATTTTCCGATGCTAAAAACTATTATATTAATTGGCGTTTTTATTTTATTTTGTATGAAACAAAACTAAACTGCTAGTCGTTTTACTTAAATAACAAATATCTATAGATTTTATTTACTAGTAAAACTAAAATCGGTAGATCCTCACCACCAGAGTAATCTGAAGTCGTTTGAGGGTAATCGAGAAAAGACACATTTTACAGTTAAATATTTAGAGATTTATAAAGATTCGGAAACAGAATCGAGATTTTAATATGGAATCCATAATTGCATCGCGGTCGAGAATATATATATATATATATATATATATATATATGTGTGTGTGTGTGTGTGTGTGTACTGTTCATAACTTGGCCTACGTGTGAATACAATTTATGTAAGATTTCAAATGTTTAGGCCTAAATTTGTCTGAGTAATTTCGTGGAGACCGCAACGGTCAATTCTGTTTAAAAATTTGACCAAAATTCTGACCTCTCAACATTTATTGTTTGGGAGTTAAACTGAATTGAAATATTTTACCCATGTACAAGTAACCTACATCTAAAATTTCAAGAGTGCAGACCCAAAATTATCGAAGGAGTTTGATAGATTCTGCAAAGATTATCTCAGTAAACTTTGATATCTTAGCAGCTAAATTATTGCCCCGAAACTGACTATAAAGCTTGCTGCTTGTCTGAATAGCCTTTTTATGTAAAATTTGAAATGGTTAGACCAGAAATTGTCTGAGTAATTTGGAAGAGACCGCAGAGGTCAATTTTTTAAAAACTTTGACACCTAATATGACCCCTTAACATTTATTGTTTTGGTCTCAAATCAAGTTATTAAGTTAGATCCATTATACTGAAATTGGCGGAGCAGTTTGGTAGAGTTTTCAAAGGTCAAATCGTTAAACTTTTACCCCTTAACAAGCAAATGTCTGGCGGAAAATGGATTACAAAAATTTTCCCAAATCTCAATACCCTGTATATCAAATTTCCCGCCTGCAGACTGAAAATTGAAAGAGTTATTTTAGAGGGAAATGTACACAGACAGACACAGACGGACAGCCAGACACTTTCATATATATATATATCTGGATCAGTGATAATTTTTTGCCGATTCCGATACAATTACCGAGTCTGTACAAAATTTCCAATTCCGATACAATTACCGATACCAATAAAAAATCTGTATAAATCTCTAAATATTTAACTATAGAATTGTTATTTTTCCCGATCACACTAATAACACATGCTAAATTATTATACATTCTCTCAAACATGAAAATACACTTGTGAAAAGCTTGATCTCTAGACTTTAGCTTTTTAGTAGTTAGATTCAATAAATATTTATTATTTATTATTATTATTACTAGCAGTGGGGGATTTTGTTTGGAAAAAATCAACGTAAAAACATAATTAAAAGAATTGTTTTGGCATCGGAAAATGGACACATTTTTCGGATTATGATACGATACACCCAAACACCCGATTTTTTCGATTCCCAATTTCTGATTCTGATGAATCGTCTCAACACACACACCTTCTCTCTCTCTCTCTCTCTCTATATATATATATATATATATATAAAGTTAGCCTAAAAGTAGCTTTACAGTAAGTAAATTATCATTTATATACTTGATGCTACTAATTACAACCATTATAAAGCACTCTCCAGAGTATAACTCTAAATTACATTTACTCGTTTATCCATGTTACTTGTAATCTATGAAATTTTCGTATCGTTAAGTTAACCAAGTGCCAGCATCTTCTGACCATGTCGTCCCAATTTCGCTACATTCAACCACTCTGCCGAGTTGTAGATGACGAAACACGTTTCAGTGGATAATTATATTTTAACAAATATATATTCCGCTCTCCGTTCAGTTGGTACCAAATTGGTAAAAGGGAAAATCATCCCCAACTCGCATTTAGATAAAAATGCACCTTCATATATATAATTGAATTCATTCCAAACGTATCGCAAACAAAAACAAATAAATAACATCTACATAAAACGCGATACATCTAGTATTCAAGCGCAAAAGACTTGGGATGAAGGTTCAGGCTTCGAATCGTGGGATCCCGATTTCAATCTCGCTCGAATCAGTCACAACGAAATACGTGTGAGTGGATAATATATTGTAAGCAATATATATATATATATATATATATATATATATATATATATATATATATATATATATATATATATAAATGTGTGTATACATCCTGAACTTTGTGTCAGTTATCAATTGTAATACAGATGCTGTACATTTTTTTTTATTACCGATTTTCTTCCTAGCAGCATACTTTAATTAAAATAGATTGCATAGGAGTTAAAGAAGTGTTTTTACATAGGCATCGACACGTATCAAGGCCAAGAGGCCACTCGAGGATAAGGGTTAAAGAGTTTACAGTAGAAATTGGACAATATAGTCATCGTTAGTAATGGACATTCAGTAAATTTGTTAACTTATATGGGGCGGCTCATCAAAAAATTGTTTATGTTAGACTTGAAGAACACCATATTGTAATCAGTCGGAAAGCAGGAAAACGGAAGGCAATTTCATAGCCGTGCAGTTCTAAGAAAAAAGCTTTGTTTATGGAATTTACGTTTAGGTGTAGGCACAGATAAAGAGTGGAGGAAATTATTGATAGTGTTTTCAGCAAGACGAGTATTCATGTGAAAGTTTGGCGAGGAGAGGGTCATAGATTGGAGCTCAGCCGAGCACTTGCCATGAAAATAACGATAAAGCAGAGAGTAACTCGCAGCATCTCTTCTGTGAGAAAGAGGTTGCAGGGAAGAGAAAAGGAAATCCCCTACGAGGCTACGAAGTCTATTTTGAACTCTATCAAGGCAGAATAAGTCCTTTCTAGCAGCTCCTGTCCAGATGTGGCAACAGTACTCCATCCTAGGCCGTACCTGGCTCTTATATAGATAGAGAATTGCATCAGCAGTGATATATCAACTGGATTGATAGCAAGATCCCACCATTTTTCTAGCGGCCTTGGCAACGGATTTAATGTATGCGTTCCATTTAAGATCAGGAGTAAAGGTCAAACCCAGAAGCTTGTCAAAACTTGAGACCCTCCCAAGACGAGAGACATTCATTTCAATTGATGCCAGATGGGGGTCAGAACGTTGACGATGTAAAGATAAACGCTTGGATTTAGATGCATTAAAAGTAACAAGCCACCTCTTTCCCCATTGTACTACTTGCTCAAGATCAGAGGAGAGAGAATCAGAGAGAAATTAGTCGTTTACGGTCTTAGATGTGCTACCATAGATTGTAGTGTCGTCAGGATAAATGTCTACGAATAAGGTAAGGATGTGATTTGGAAGATCATTAATGTAGATCATGACGAGAGTTGGACCCAGAATGGACCCCTGAGGAACTCCAGCATTAATACTGAGAGTTTCTGATGTTTGCCCATCAACCACTACTCTTATGAGCCTATAAGAGAGAAATTATTTAATAATTGAGAAGTCATTTCCAGCTATACCGAAGCTGGATATCTTATGAAGTAGACGTTTATGCCATACTCTATCAAAGGCCTTTGATAAGTCAAGAGCAATTGCCCTAGAAATGTAGCCTCCATCGGGAGATTTGCTAATCCTATGAGATATAAATTTAAGCACATCTGCTGTAGATCTAGCAGAACGGAAACCATATCGTATGTCACTAAGAAGGTTATTTTTGCTGGGATGGTTTAATTAACACAGAGTCCAGCAACTTACTCATGACGCACAGGAGACTTATTGGTCTGTACTGAGAGGACGATGACCGATCACCTGAATTCTTAAATACAGGCCATACTGATGAGATTTTCCAGACTGAGGAGAAGCAATTCTCCTTAAAATAACGTTTTAACAGTTTTGTAAGGATGGGCGCAATTTATGATTGAAGCCCTTTGAGTACTCTCATTGGAATACCCTCAAGGCCGGTTGCTTTACTGGAATCGAAGTTCTTGATTAGCTTGGCAACATTACGTACATAGATTTGTATATCACATAGGATGAAATATTGGAGGTTGGCGGCCTTGGTGGCAAGGGGTAGCTGCAAAGTTCTTGGCAAAAAGTTTGGCTTCGTCTGATGCTGACGAGATTACCTTAGGTCCATTTAAGATAGTTGGGATATGCTGGGGTTGGGTGGTTTAATTTAGCAAGAAAGAGTAATAGACGTAGATTACTAGTTAGTTGTATGGTAGATAAAATTAGGTGGTGTTTAATTTGGTAATATTAGAGATATTGGGCATTTTGTTGGATTAAGGGGATTTAGGGCGAGAGGCTAAGGTAATATAAGTTATAGGGAGAAGAGGGTAAGAGAATTGCATTGTGTAGATGCTACAGTAATCGGGTGTATGTGGTAGATGGCTGTACTACTTTTATTTTATTTACAAATTATAGATATGTATATAATCTTATATATACATATGTGTTTACGTATGTGTGTATGTGTGTATATGTTTATATGTATGTATATATATGTGTGTTTTTGTGTATGTAATGCACATATATATACATATTTTTCTTCTATGTCTACAATTACTTAGCGAATATCATCCCATTTCATTTATTACTATTATCGCTATGATATATATATATATATATATATATATATATATATATATATATATATATATATATATATAGTCCTGGTCAAAATCGTAAGACCACTTAAGAAAGTAAGCGTTTACGCATAATATCGAATTGTTACTCAATCAAATGCTTGAAACTATTGCCAAAAGGGACAATAGGATGGAAAAAAAAGAAATCTGCTTCATTCGAAAACTTAACCCTGATCTAATAATTATTTTTTTAAAAACAAACATTTTCACTTGGTCAAAATGATAAGACCACTGATAATTTATCTAAAAAAAGGCAATTATAAATTACTAAAAAGGGTCTCAGTATTTAGTATAGCCTCTATTATTACGAATTACTTCAAAAATTCTCTTCAGCATGCTTGCGACTAAGTTTTTTATCAGTTCCGAATGAATTTTATCCCATGTACTGACAACTGAAACAGCAAGTTCCTTTATCGAATCATACTGGGTTCCGTCCTTGAACACTGCTTTTGCCATCCATCCTCAAAGATTTTCTATGGGATTCAGGTCCGGAGAACATGTTGGATGATCTAACAATTCTATATTATTTGAAGAAAAGTATTCTCGTGCTTGTCGATAAGTGTGTATTGCAGCGTTGTCTTGCTGCAAAACTTAAATTCTTCCACACAGACGTGGAACTTCGGTCCTGATAGAAGCATTTTTAAGCATTGAAATGTACTTCAATGGTGTTTTCCGGGGTTTCACTACTTGTAACTTTAGGGTCCCAGCTGATGAGACATCACCACAGATCATTAAACACCCTCCTCCACTATGCCGAGTTGAAAAAGTCTCTTTGGGCAAATTGTTATCATGCCAATAGTGTTGAAATCCATCTGGAACATCTAGATTAAACTTATTCTCATCGGAGAAATTACATTTTCCCACTTTTCTTCATCCCAAATCTGGTATTTGGCGACATATTTAGGTCGGTTAGAGTTTTGCTGTTCAAGAAGACGTGGTTTCTGCAGTCGCTTTAAATGATTGAAACTCTTCATTTTCAGATGCCTTCTGATGATTTTAGGACTACATTCTGCTGCTGTTTGGCTTTTCAATCGACTTGAGCTCATAATGGAGGTTTTTAAATACTTATTGTGATACAGCGATCCAGTGATGGGGTTATTTTATTTTATTTATTTATTTGTTTTTTTGTCGACCTGGACCCTTTTTGTGCCCATACTGATCTGGATTTCTTAAAAAAATTGTGATGACCGTTTTGCTACGTTTTGCTGTTAGTTTGCAATAGATCTATGGAAGAGTCCGCCCCTATTAAGCTCAAAGATCCTTCCTCTCTCAAACTCTGATAATGGTTTCCATTTTTTTATTTTTTATTTTTTTTTTATTACATTTTCACCCCAAACAAGGCAAATTGCCACTTTGGTGTAGGGGGCTACTATCAGGGGCAACAACTACTGGGGTACTATGTAGGGATTTGGGCAGCAAGGTGTCGGTTCACGTTACACTTGAACTTCTGCACGTCAGTACTGTTGGGGAAGCAGGGACCTGGAATGGAATTCCAGAGTCTTGCGGTTCTGGGGAAGAAACTATTGGAGTAAAAAGATCTTTTACATCTAGGGACCTCTACAGTGTGGGGGTGGGATCTAGTAGCCTGTCGGGTTTGTCGAGGGTGCTCGCGTCGTGGGGGCACAAGTGATTGCAGTTCATCAGAGCATTCACCACTAAAATACTTGTAGAACAGGCAGAGGGATGCAACATTTCGTCGATGGGACAGAGGCTGAAGCTTAGATGCCAGTTCAGGGCCTATCAGATTTGCGACTCTCTTTTGAACCTTGTCA
Source organism: Euprymna scolopes (assembly GCF_053919585.1). Lineage (NCBI taxonomy): Eukaryota > Metazoa > Mollusca > Cephalopoda > Sepiida > Sepiolidae > Euprymna > Euprymna scolopes. Next base: position 48,917,705 of record NC_136492.1, read on the forward strand.
AGGAGCGAGAGACTAGTAGCAGATGCACCAGCCCAGATATGGCAGCAATACTCCATACATGGGCGAATGGTGGCCTTATAGAGGTACAGGATACTTTCGGGTGTTAGTAGTTTTCTAGCACGGTAGAGAGAGCCTACCTTTCTTGCAGCGGCCCTGGCAATGCCTTCAATGTAATTGTTCCAACTCATGTTTCCTGTGAACGTTAGGCCAAGGAGTTTGAAAGATGGACTCTCAGATAAAGAGTCGTTGGCCATTGCTATTGGTGGTAGAGAGGGTTTCTTGTAATTATTGAATGAAACTAGTTTAGTCTTGGCAGCATTGAACGCGACCAACCACTTTTGTCCCCATTCCACTACAGATTGGAGGTCTTCCTCTAGTGTTTGCCATTTATAATTTAGTAAGATGTTTTTATACACTAAGAAGTTGCTTTTAGTAACATAGAAAGCTTTTCGTATTAATTTTTTCAAAACTAGCCGATTTTATTAAAGTGGTCTTATCATTTTGACCAGGTGAAAATGTTTGTTTTTTAAAAAATAATTATTAGATCAGGGTTAAGGTTTCGAATGAAGCAGATTTCGTTTTTTACCATCATATTTTCCCTTTTTGCAATGGTTTCAACCATTTGTTTGATTAAAAATTCGATATTATGCGTAAACGCTTACTTTCTTAAGTGGTCTTATGATTTTGACCAGGAGTGTGTATATATATATATATATATATATATATATATATATATATATATATATATATATATATATATATATATATATATATATATATATATCCTTATGATTTTGCTATATTTATTCAATCCATATCTGGCAATTTTAATTCACTGCAATTGACTCACGTAATTTCTTAAAGACCTAAAAATCAATGAATTTAAATAGATAAATGCATTTAAGTGGGACGTAACTAAACCTGCTTTGAGAAGACACATCTTAGTTACTGCAAACAACGCCCCCTCCCAATCTGACTAAAACTTTAACATGTCAAAACCCATATGACATATACAACATCTAAGCGCGACAATTCAGAACCACGAGTTGAATTGCTTGCTTCTCTCCCTCTTCCCATCCATATTTATTTTTATCTCTATATTTCTTTCCTCATCTCTGCTTCAAAAACTCTATCCATCCTATGTCTCTTCTCTCTTTTTTCACCTTTTTTGTTATATATCTCTCCCTCTCTCTCTCTCTTTTTCTCTCTCACCCTCCTTTTCTCTCTAAACTTTTATATATTCCTATCCGTGTCTGGTTGAACAGCTTAAAACTTTCTAACCCCTACCACCTTCTAATGTTTATTAAATCTTAAAACTTAAAATTGAAATTCTTCCTCCCTCCTTCCCTTACCCTCTCTCTCTATCTTTCTTTCTCCCCTTCCCCTCCCTATATTCCTATGTCTAGCTTAATTTCTTAAACTCCCCCTAACTCCTACATCTGTCTAATATTTATTAAACCTTAAAACTTAACTGTTGTCGATCTCCGCCCCCTTTTTTCTCTTTCCCTTTTTTTCGTGCTACTTCTAATATCATTTTTCCAATCATTATGACAATTTCTGTAATGTCTAATTAAGTTACTAGATCGTTAATACGATTCGGTAACCGAAACATGTGTAACTAAGCGGCTAAACCAGTAGTAAAAAAATAAAACATATATTTGCTCTGCAATAGCATTGAGCACTTCAGGTTTTGACTAATTACCATTTTTTGCGGCGTTGCTCGTTCGTAAAATACGGTTATATTTTAATTCACGTAGATTTTGTACTTATAGAGTCAATTATCTATTGATTATATTCAATGTGGATTAGTAATATCAAAAAAGACGTAGATACCATCAGCTTGAATCGAAATCAAAACGTTTAACGCTCCAGCCTTAGTCGTCACCGTCTGCCCTACACCTACACGCATATAAAATGTAAAGCAATACATTTGTTTAACCTATAAATGTATATTTATGCGTGCACAAAGATGCATTCGTTTTACGACTTCCAATTTCATTTGATAGTTAATGTTTTCCCCTTTTCAATTAGTTTTACTAGCTTAAGTTCTAATCGTATTTGTACATCTAGTTCAAATCAGTTATATATCAAGTTTCAAGTCTGAGACGAATTTGATTGAGACGGTTCCTCAGGGAGGAAGAGAGAGAGAGAGAGCGCGCGAGAAAGAAAGAGAGAGACAGAAAGAAAGACAGAGACAGAGACAATGTCACTGATATATACATATATATATATATATATATATATATATTTGTGTATATATATATGTGTGTGTATGCTTGTGTGTGTACGTTTGTGTGTATTTATGTATGTGAATCTGTTTGTAGAGAATTGGATTATTAAAGTCAAACACATTAACGCACTGGAATTTGTGAGATTGTAGCATATTAATTATTGTTTTTTTTTAATTATTTTTATACACGTATGTATAATATGTATATGTATCTTAACAACGGTCCTACAGATTTAGAATATATATTTAAAAGCAATACATACTAGAATTAAAGTTGCTATTAATTACTTTATGTATCATTTTAATTGTTTGGATGATTGTTCGCTTACATTTTTTCCATAGCGTTTCGGTCGATGTAACCTCCATTTGTAATAAACACACATCAGGGCAGAATTAGCCTGGATTTATATATAAACAAAATAGACTTTACGTTATTTTTCATCATTCACCAATAACATTCAGTGTGAATGCATCTGAAGACTTATGAGAAGAAGCAACAAAGATGAGAACAATAGTGCAAACAATCAAAATAACGCACAATCCCTATCTCAATCAATATCTAGCCTCATCTAAAAAATATACAATCATCGTGCTAGTGATTATTTTTTAATTATAAAATAAACGGACATTTTATTTCCCATTCACGTAAAATAGCTGATAATAATTGTTCACATCTTTCACTTTTACCCATATATCTCATTCCATATTTTTTTAGTAGACATTAAAAAGCAAACCGATTGACGCATTCATTCATTCATTTTTTAAATGTTTTTCCTCCAAGTCTTTATTTCTGTTATTTATTTTATTTCATGCCTTATCCCTTCTACCCTCCTCGATAACCTCCCGTTCTAAGACACTTGAGTGAAACTCGGGTGTTGTAGATTCACATTTATTCATGGATCTGTTATCACTTATTCTCACCTTCTTCTCAAATCATTTCTTTCTGATTTCGTCTGAGACCTTTAGTGATCAACGCTCTTCTCGCCAATCGCCAAAGGTAGAGGCGTACGCCACTTTATCTACTGCCATATCCCAGCTGTACTATTGGCCAGTCTTGTTTCCTCCCCACACCGGTCGTTGTAATCTCGGCCCGTGGCCCCTTTGTTTTCTGTCCACGCATTGAATGCACACTTGATTCACGCCGCGGCAAATTTCAAGAAGTGTCATGCTCAAGTATCGGGCGAATGACAATGTATGTTCGCGGGCACGTATTGTCATTGCCACTTGATGCTTACACTTATGGAATGAACAATGCAAAGCAAATCGCTGCCATTTTCATGAAGCTGTCACATGAATGTACGAACTTGATTTTAAGTAATTATTTCTGCGATAATCTGTCGTAATTGATTTGAAGGCATGGTATTTGTAAACAGAACCTGCCATCCAAAAGATCGCTGACGATTCAAGAATGTAAGAATGTATATTCTAGCTATGTGATGTAAATCTGCGAATATAACTGTTAGTTGTTAAGATTAAAAATCATATTTCCAAGCCATTTTTCTAGTTTAATTTATTTAATTATGTTACTAAACCGACTAAAAGTCAAATTAATTGATTCAATGCTCCCTATGAAAGAAAAAAGAATACATTATATTTACAGATATTTATGTGATAGCATGTGCCGAAAATACCAAACATTATTCAGCCACATAACACCTCTCAAAATATTATCGAATGAGTCGAGATTTGATCCAGTGAGTTCAGAAACAAAAAAAAAAAAACCCTGATATTTCGTAATAATAAAATATGAGCATGCAATAAGCTGAATATTTTCTGGGATACAAAATAATATTTTCAGACAAATTCTGAATTATTTAATAGAGTTACCGTCTAAGTGACACGAGGACGAGTTAAATACGTTCCAACAAGTACACGATTTCCGACATGAAATTTCATTTTTAAATCGAATATATGCGTATACAGAATATGTAAAAGGTTTTCTGGCTGTCTGTCTCCATATTTTACACTTCTATATTCTCCGACATCCAACGTCGTAGAGAGACGAATGGGACCTCAAACAATTGGATTTGTTATTACCGTTTTTTATGGGTATTTAGCCAGTAAAGATGAGTTTAATAGGGTCCAAAATGAGCCAAAATAAAAAAGGACCGTTATACATTTTGTACATTTATCTTAGTTTGTTTTTAATTTTTAACTTTTGATCAGCTCATATGCGTGTCACATTGGTACAATGGTAATGTCACCAGCGTTGAATGTTACAGTTTTTCTTTCGGTTTCGATTCTGACTGATGACACCCAAATAATTTATTTACTTTTAAATTAAAGTTCTATAATAATATATATTAAATCTGAACAGATGTAAGCGTATTCTATGATCTGGCAAAGCCCCCCCCCGCTAGTATACAGAATAAAGGTTACTCACTAGTTGTGCGTTACTAATAAGAACATACACAATTAAGATTTACTAAAGGAGAGTTAGAGGTGTTTCTGAGTAATAAATATAAACTATTAATACTAATTAGACTAGCTAAATACAGACAGAGTTAAAGAAATTGACTTAAATGCTTATTGCCATTAAAACTAATTTTACTTAGCTCTAAGCCACACTATAGAATTCAATACAAAATTATTAGGTTATTGCTGAAATAATGTCGTTTTTTACGACCAACTTCAAAAGATCATAACTCCTTTCATAATACACTTTATTAATCGAAATAAAAACCAATATTTACCCCATTAACATAAAAATCCGAAGTTCTGAAAGCGATGATGAAATTGAAGGCCGATTCGGCATCATCTCGTGGTCGAAAGGTACGGTGAATATGGCGGATGAGGTAGAGTCTCATAGCCCAATTTTTTCAGCTTCTGAAGGGTCAGTTGGGCAACATGCGGGCAAGTCTTGTCATGGAGGACAATTGGCCTCTTCATATTGACTAAACTCGCGCACAGATGTTGGAGCTTCTGGTGCAGATTGTCAATTTGTCGGCAGTACTTCTCTGCTGTAATCATGTCGCCCAGATTCAAAAGCTGTGTTGGATGAGACCGGCTGCAGGCCAGAAAACAGTTACCATAACTATTTTTTGTGCAATTTCAGCTTCGGGGTTTGTTGTGGAGCTTTTCCGGCATCCAACTATTGTGCTGAACGACGTCGATTGCCGTAGATGACCCACTTCTCATTACAGGCCACAATCTGCTCGAGAAATGGGTCGTTTTTAGTGCGTACTTCGCTACTTACTTTAAGTAGCGAACGACTGTTGAGTGGTCGACCTAGAGGTGTACGGTAACTTTACGTGTGGTTTTGCAAGGATCAGCTTCAATTAAGGCTTTCAAATGTTCGTTCTCAACCGCAGTCGGCCGACCGAAACCATCTTCATCTTTGAGGTTCTCGTTACCATTACGAAATTTCTTGAAGCACCTTGTGCCACACGTTTGTAAGTGGCCAAACAGATCATAGATATCTCGAACATTTTCACTTTAGTTTGAATTGCCGCAAGAAAATCGTGCGGATTTGAATTTTTCCATGCTGTCGAAACGCCTGAAAAAATAAATGACGAGTGAGAGCGGTAACGCATAACACGATTCGATAGAGCACAAAACGCGCTTCAACATTATATATATATTATATATATATATATATATATATATATATATATATATATATCAATGAAGTAAATATAAAAGTAACATATGTGAGAAAACGATAGTTTTTGCACAAACCTAATAGATAATTCATTGAACAAAAGTTGTATTTCAGAGTATATTAAATCTGATACGCTCTGTAGAATTCAGTCATGTGCATCTGTATCATAATAAGTTCGAAAGATAGTTTTGATATAAAATTTAGAAAATTAACTTTGGGATATTACACTAAAATTAGAATGAGTACAGAAAAATGAGTAAACTATCAAAAATAAATGAGCTCAATAAAGATAAATTAAAAAAATTAAAGTTTAATTATTTTATTGCAAAGAAGAATGATGTGTGACTTAATTGGGCTTTCAAATTAATCACTATGGAGTAAAGTATTATATTTTTCTACCTAGCTCTGGTCATTTATGAAGAAGAACAATACTAAAATATAAATATTTTCTATAGAGTTTTATATCTTACGAATAAAGTGAAAGTAAATACCACGATTTATCAATAAACTAAAATATATAGAAGCTGAATTTGCAGGAATACTTTTGTCTACTTAAACAGTTAGGGGAATCTGATTTGCCAATTTATATGATATATTCCGACCGTTTACTTTTGTGTCTAAAAATATTGATCTCCACAAGAGAAATGACAAACGACAAAATAAATAAACTGATAAAGAAATAACGAAATGCATGCTTGTTTCCACGTGTATATTTGATCAGAAAATATTTTCATGAATAAAAACGTGGATTCTATTGTAAGTTAAAATAGTGTGTTGTAGAGGAAGATCTGCGCGACCATTTTGAAACGGGCGTGAAACAACTTCTTTGAACGACTCTTTTCCGGTCATGCTTGAGATGAAACTAACATCGTGGGCATGATCCTCAGGTAAGTCCTCACACTACGGTTAGTTTAACTGTAAGGCAAAGTAATTCAAAGACTCACGACATGTTTGTCTTAGCATGAAATTGTACTTAAGAACCGAACCATAACTTTGTGCTGAGTGAATGTTATTTATAATCGATTTAGAAGTAACTAATTGCTTTTTGCTTTTGAAGAAAAAAACCCCAATAAAATACAAGTGGAAGTGAATCACCTCCACGTAGAAAAAATATGTGCTTCGATATTTCCCTCAAATGTATTCTGACTGCTAAATATATAAAATTAAAACATAGGTCGAAAAATAATTATCGCGGCTGAGAAACAATTTACAAATAAGACTTATAAATCTTTGATATAATCAACGCTATAATTTGCTATTAATTTATATTTGTTTTCTAATTTAAAAGATATTAATTTAAAATTAATTTTTCAGTTTTGTGATTTAAATGGTTATAATAACCGATATTCCTTTATTTTATGTAAAATGTGGTAAAGAAACACGAACTAACCAAAACATGATACACAAAAATAAATATTGAAAAATATCTACGCAATTTTCCGAATAGGAACGTACCCGTATTTTAAGAATAGCGTATGCATCTGAATGGCTATTATATCACACAAATGTAACAATTTTATATATTAACTCAAAAGAATAAATAACACTAGACGATACATATCGAAAAGTGAACCAAATAGTGCGTGAGTTGTTTGTCCCTGAAAAACATTTGATAAACTTTTAGTGATATTTTTATATTCTTAAAAAAAAGTCTGTTTAAATTTTCAGAGTATATAATGTCCTTTTAGTACTTACTGCAGTTATTTGAATCCATATTTCAATATTCATATATTCATTTTTATAAGCTTGTTATTAATATTGTAAAAACCCTTTTATAAGTGGAATTTAAGTTGGAAGAGAAGCTGCATATATCATTAATTTATGAATCTTCAACTAAAATGGTCTATTACATGAGTGGTAAATTTACTCATTTTAATTTGTATACACATACCTATGAAGATTACATCAATGAATTATAAACAATTATATATTTTTGCATTTAAGAAACAAAAATAAACTCCAAAAAACGATTTATCTTTACGGTTATTATAAATAATCAATATATTTGAATTGGAAACTATAAATAATTCAGTTCCGTTGACTATAATAATCAAACTTATTATTATTCCAGTTATTTTTCTTAGAATAATTAAATTTCCAAGTTTAAAAATTGGCATATGATCTATTCTAGACAGGATTTCGGACAAATGATCTTCCTTTCTCCCAGAACTCATTGTCATGGGGTTTAATACGTGTCGGCGTATGAAATGTAGAAGAAGAGAATTCTCAATCAAGTCAAGTCTCATGAAAATAGCAAACCATCTAACTAAATAATAATTTGATCTAAATGCGTTTTTATATGGGTGCACCAAACTACTAGTGTGAAATAATTTTCCTCATTCTGGATTTTACGTTTCAAAATGATATTTCATATCGTATGCGTGCTAGTATTCTTTATTTAAATTGAAATTTAGACAGTTTATATATAATTTTGAGGAGTATGTCTTTTTCAAATCATGCTAAACTATGTAAACTATTACGTGAATTTGTTTATATGTTTTTTAATTGAACAAAAATTCAAAATATTTTATTTAATGTGTTAAAAAAGGTAGCTTTAATGGAAGGTGGGGGAAGTGTGTATTCTAGCATGAAACTACGTTGCAGTATGAGTGTAATGGCGAGGGGAGAAGATGTACTTACGGATTTGATCGTTTATTTACAGACAATGTCGAGGATTTTGAAGGAAATGTGGTCACCAAATTATTATTATAGATGTACACCTTTTTAATGAAGTTTTTTTTAGTAATAGTTTATATTTATTCTTTTGATTATTCAAACAAGTGTTAATCTACATGAGGTGTATTTAGATTGTAACATATTTTTAATTCATAGAATTTGCATACGATTTTTTTTATTTACGCTTATTTCATGAAAGCTTAATATATGTTCGGCTTAAACCAAATGGTCACAATCGATAAGTGATTATTTACATTAGATGCATCTATATGTTTAAACAGATATCTATTAATTGATAGAAAGTAGAATTAATTAAGTCTTTATTTTCATTAATAATAGATATTTCTTATTTTCGCCTAAGCAAGGTTTTATTTGATTGCAAGTGATTATATTTTATGAACCTGAACTTTGCCAATTCACAGTTATATACATATACGTCGCTAATTTAATTTGTTCGATATTTCAACTTAATCAGCATTTATTTATTCCTATTCCACCTTTCTTTTCTCTTTTTTCTTTTCCTTCTTCCCGCTTTTTATTTAAGCTACCTGTTGTAAACCAATTTCAATGTAAACTAATATATAATTATATACGTGTTTTTATTAATTAATTACAGGTACAGGCTTGAAATATATTTCAATTAAATCAATAATTACCAAGTATATATACTTAAATTTAAAAAAATTGCAATTAGCTATAATGATATATAGTAAGTAAAATAATGTACTGAATCAAATATACCCAATTTTGTACGTATATGCATTTTAAGTAAACTACTTGTGACCAAGAATTTACTTATTTAAATTTGTTTTATTAAGAATATTAGAGTGTTAGAGCCAAACATTCTTTACCAATCATGGTTTTATTATATTTGATTATTCTTTAGGTCCCTATTGACTATATACTCCAACTCTCCCCCACCATTTTCTTAAAATAGGAAAGGTTAAACCTATCTTAATGTGAACTAGTATATAATGGTACTCGTGTTTTTTTGTATATTTTTTAGTATAAGCTTAAGATTTATTACTTTCAAACTACAATTATTAGGTATAAATCCTTCAATATAATATATAATTAGCCTGAAGAAAATATATATTGACTAATAAATTCACTTACCTTTAATATATCAAATGTTTATTTATATCTTTTTAAATACACTCATTATTTACTATAAATTACCTATTCCAGTTTATTATATGAGTATATACTGTCATTAGTAATGATTTGATGCCACTCATACAATTTTTATATTTGAGTTATTTATTTTAGTTCATTAAAACTTAATATTTCAAATCCCCTCCCTTTTCTCTCATTTCCTTCTTATCCTTTATTTTCGTTTTTTTTTCTCATCCATTTCTATACCTTTCCTTTAAAATATAATATATTATCATTACTACACACTACTGTATCCAATCGAATTTAGTCTCGATAGGATGTACCTAGATCGATGCAAATAATTTGAAACTACTTCTTGTCGTTCGTATACTAAATTTTCTTTACATATTATAATTAGTTATGATTCTAAAGTGGCCTTATTTGGTGAGTATTTACTAGCACTTTAGACAATTTAAAGTTTTATTCAATGTTATTAGTTCTTAATTCCCTTACCCATTTTGCTAATGATTTTGTTTGCTAATTATTATTACAATAAGTATTTTAAATGACGGTATGTGGTTACAGGATTTTTTCTTTAATCAGCAGACTGTGGACCCTATACATGTTCTGATCTATCATCATCAACTCACTTCTCATTTATATACAACACTATAAATGATACATTTACTCACTAATGGCATCCATTAATAATTATACAGTAACAAAGTTATCCATCATTAGTATCTAGTTTCGTTATGTAACTATCCTCATTATAGTCCTTATATATTTTCGCACTGTTAAAACTTAATAGAACTTATTTGCTAAGTTATTTGTCACAAATAATACTAATTTAACAGTATTTCGGTTTATATTTTTTCCGAAGTTTTCCCTTTAGGGATGTTTTTATCAATAATTTGATAAAATTCTTTGGGTATATATATATATATATATATATATATATATATATATATATATATATATATATACACACTTGCTACAGCTATTGTTCTTATTATCCTTATTTTTGATATTATCTTGTGGAATTCTCATGTTGATTTTTTTTTTAGTTATGATAATGTTTTTTTTATAATTTATACAGCTGCGTTTACCAATGATCATACTGTATGAGATAGAGTTGTATGGATTCACTGTTTAAATTTTCCTCTGTGAATTTATTATGTTCATTTTTAATACACTAACTTTCACTCTTATATCCTGATCTACCGTATGTTCAAATGTAATATTTTTCTAGCAATTAAATATGTATTCGTTGTAAGATAATCTAAATTATTTTAGATATGCTATATCTAATAGCTTTTTTGATCGAGATTTCATGATTTAATGTATCGTTAATATAAAATAACGCTTATTGAGTTTATAATATGCTTCAGATGTGTCTTTTAATTAAAAGTGATATGTGAAATTAATCTATTTTGTTGTTTATATTACTGGTTACTTTTAATTACTTTAAAGAAGTTAGGCGACTGTTGTATAATTTTTTTATGAATTTCTATTACCGATGTTAATAACAATAGGTTATCGTCTCTATAAATATTACTTCTTATACCTGGTACCTTTCTGACGATCTCCTTAGAAATGTATAAACCTACCAAGTGACTTATCTGGGTAGAGTCTGGTAGTCCATGGTAATATGGAAGTTTAGTTCTCTTTTTTTTCTAGTCCAGTATTGTATGTTTTATTTAAATAATATTTTCCTATTTTAAATGTTATGGCGATTTATAGTTTCGCTATAATCGTCTCTGTTTTCTACTAAATTTAGCGCCATATCCAGGAAGTTCGTGGTAATCGATGAGTAATATTAATCAATGTCAGACATCATACATTTACTATTCTTACAATTGAGTAATATATTAAACCAGCTAATAACCTCACCAGATTATATCCATAGATACTGAGTTTATTGGATTTTATTTTCGGCAGTATTCTATCTAAAGTACGTTAACTAATACGTCTGAGATACAAGGAGAGATCAATTTAATTCTAAGGTAATTTTCAAAGTCAGTTCTCTGCTTTCTTTGAGAAAGCACAGAACTGACTTTGAAATTACTGGGCGTTTAAGAATATATATTTCAATATTTTTATGTATATTAATTTGAGAAAAAATATCCACTGCTTATGCATTTATATCATACAAGGTGGCACAGAACCCACGCATTGCTCTGGGTAGCTGATAAAAAACTAAACATGTAAAGTAATGTATAGCTGTTTACTTATAAGGAATGCATTTACATGGTATTTTTACATTATTTTTTTTAATTATATCTTTTGAATGGCCACTATTTTGGGCTTCACCAGGGCGGACTTTAGGTAGTTGTTTTTTTCTATTACATTTCTAAAAATAACAGGCTCTTCTACTCGTATTTCATGTCTGATATTGTGTTTAATTACATTGTTCTTGGATTCTTCAGATATATTTGTTCTTTAAGATGACCCCAAAAGAAAAGTCAGTGGATCTCAAATCCGGTGAAGGTGTAGGCAAGTTAAAATCAGAAAGTCTGCTGATTAAAGGCTCGTCAAAATAATCCTCTTAGGAGCATCATACTTTGACCGGCGGTTCGGCCGTCGCTTCATCTTGATGGAACCGCATTTCTTGCTTGACCCGAATAGCTGGTCTAAAACTTTTTCAATCATTTGTTGATAGCTATGTGCAGTTACCATCACTGCAATATCTTTTTCGGCTTCGAAGTAATAAGGACCTATTACTCTTTCCGAGTTAACATCACATCATACGGTAAATTTTATTGGATGTAATTCACCCTGATAAACGGTTCTTGGATTTTCACTTGATCATATTCGGCAGTTTTCTATGTGCACGAACCCATTAAGATGAAATGGGCTTCGTCACTCATAATCAGTTTATGGATCAAATCATTTTGTTCTCTGGGTAATTGCTGAATGTGAATAATATAAGCTGAGCGCGACAGCAAAACTGTGGTTTGCAACGTCTGTACCATTTGCATTTTGTATGGAAACAGGTGTAATTTCTTTGAAGTGACTTTCGTGACTTCCAAATCTGAGTGGCCTGTCTTCAAGTTGGCGCGTCTTTGTTTTCAGCATTGCTGTCCTCTACATGTGCCACATTTTCAGCTGTACCTACTGAACGTGGTCTGCCAGTTTCTGAAAAATCTCTGGCTGAGCTCTGCTACCTAAACCGTTTAACAAGAGGATAAACTGTGCTCTGATTGGGGAGCTTGCCTTACATTATTATGCTGACGATCGGCTCTTTGAGTCAAAATTTGTGAACGCCGATTTTCGAAATACAGCTCAATAATTTTGGTTCGTTGCTGAATGCTAAATTTTTCCATGACAAATTGTCAATGTTTTATCTGCCAAATTTTGAAACAAATAGAAAAAAAATATATAACATGCTAAATTATTACTGATTTAATATAATGGGTGACTTTTGAACCACCCTGTATATATCCTTTTCATCTGCAAACTTATAATTTTCTTTACTTCACACACACATACACACTCATACGCACACATATGTATATATACACATATATATATATAGATGTATATATATATAGAGAGAGAAAGAGAGAGAGAGAGAAAGAGAGAGATAGAAGAAGAGAGAAAAACAGAAATCTAAATAATATAATTCACTAACATTTGTTGAAAATGTACTGATAGATACACTTTTTCTCTAGATATTTACGACTTTTGTAAAGGATAGGGTCAGTTGGTAATACTAATGTGTTTAGTATGTTCTCTAGCTAAAGATTCTAAAATTGAATGCGAATATTGCATGTATTAGTCTTTACCAAGAATTACATTTCAGATCTTTGTGAAACATTATCGGGTAAGAACCAAATTTATATAAAGTGCAAAGAAATTTGAATCTGAAGTTACTTATATCAATTACGAAGTACGATCCAAAAGTAATGCATTCTAATTTTTATTCCGCTAAAATGATTCCGAGAAGAATGTCAATAGAAATTTTATGATGACGTAATTTATGCCTTCGTGATTTGACAATTTTTTCTCTCTGTTCCTGATATTGACGGCGAGAGATTTTTAGAAAGCAATCTGTTCCATGGCCTTGCGTCAGAATTGAGAAATACGTCATTGAATTCCAGTACAAAAGTGCATGTAGAATATTGGGGACTATGCCAAAAAAAATCTGAAGCACAAATGGTCGTTCGTTTTAATTGTACAACTCCCGTCTTCGTAGCTCTTTATCATTTTCAGTTTAAAATAGTAGACTGACTTTGGTTTTTGAACGATCCTCGTATAGGAAAGCACATTCTGGACACCCATCACCAGCCACTGTACGTCCTTAGCAAAAATGCATTGAGAATCGTTTGAACAATTGGAAAAGAAAATTTCTGGAGCAGAAAATGTTTATATGGAACTACTTTTGTCTTCATACGTCTTAAGCGTTTTGAGTAAAAAGAGGAGGTCTTACTTTCAAACTACATTCGAATATCAGAAAATTGATCGTTAGCATTTCATATGACAAAAACGTGTTTCAAGCCTTTTCTAAAAATACCAATCATCTAGTCTTTTAACATGTAAATCTCTCTATACAAATCTCAAACGTCTGTTAGTTTGTATGTTTGTATGTCGGCCAAAAAACTTTCGACAGACACAAAAAACTTGACAAAACTGGTATAATATTGAAGCTCCACCCTTTGGATGAAAAATATCGAAATTTTGGACCCAACGGTCACCTCTAAATTGGTCATCTGGCCGGTTTTCTGCATGGGTGACAAAAAAAAGCGATATTTTTTCGTTTTTCCTATGTATTTTACTAGTATTCTAATGTTATTTTATACGCATTTGAAAAAAAAAACACTTAGTCATGTCACGTGATGTAATATCAGCACACTTTAATTGCGGCGTTTGTATACTTAAAATAAGAGACTCTTTATGGGTAAAATGTCCGAGTCGTACAAATTAAAATATAAACTTATACGTAATGAAAATGGTTCCAACGAGATTATCGGGTTAAAAATAGTAAAATACGAGAGTATAACGAAAAATGACAAGGAAAAATGATAAGAAGCAAAAAATAATATTTACGGTTAAAATTATTTAGCGATGAGAGGAACGACTCGCTAAATTTACAAAACAAATACAAACGGCCATTTTCGTTTCAGTATTAGTAACAATATGATATCGTAATTCTGTTTAGGGGGATGAGGCGGAAGATGTGGTCGCTTGAATTCTAAGAACAGATGCTACACTTTGATCTTAGTTAGATAGTTTATTGCGTGAAATTAAACATTTTTCAATAAATAAAAAACAAACAACAAATTTAGGCACAAGGCCCTCTAAGAAAGGGGGTAGGGTACAGGGTCTTTGTGACTATGGTGAAAAAAATAAATAATGTAGACTTTGGAGTCTTACTCTTGACTGGCAACATTTGCCATAATACCCCATTCACTCTGTGGATCCTAATCCAACATTATAATTCCCCAGCGTTTTGAATAAAGATATATTTACAATTTGTAAAAAGTTACCTGTATGTTGTGTATGAATTTTTGTGTGTGTGTGTGTGTGCATGTGTATGATAAAAAAGTTCAATTTCATTACTACACTTTGATCTCAGCCCAAAAAACAAGTAACCGTATTATGTAGCGCAATATATTACCGAACATTATATTCTATTAAAAAAGATGCATATTATATATTTATCGCGTAATACATTGAGGCCAGAAGTAATATTCCAAAAATCATATGGCTGAACTGCTGATTCCAAGAAGCAGGTAATGAATCAGTGCGCGTTGGAGCTTATTTGTAACATTTCAGAAATCAAATAAATATATCAAGTAATACTAAGTTAAGGAGGAAGGGGTTTAAAGACAATCGAATGCTGCGACTGATGCTACACTAAGACATTCATGTTAAAGTAAGGTCCGTGATTGGATGAGATAGGTGGATATATGTACTAGCAGAATACCTGGCGTCGCCCGGGATTGAATGAGATAGGTTGATATATGTACTAGCAGAATGCACGGTGGCGTCAGGGATTAGATGAGATAGGTGAATACATGTACTAGCAGATACCCTGACAATGCCTGAGATTGTATGACATAGGAGAATATATTTACTAGCAGAAAGGTGGATATAAGTTATAGCAACATACCCAGCGTTGCTCAGGATTGGATGAAATATGTGGGATGTTTCATAGCAGAAATACCCGGCCTTGCCCTGGATTCAATAAGATAGGTTTCAATATGTACTAGCAAAATACCCGGTGTTGTCTGGGATTGGATGATATAGGTTGATATATGTACTACCAGAAGACACAGCGTTGCTTGGAATTTGATGATATAGATGGAAATATATACTAGCAGAATGCCCTGCATTGCCCGGGATTGGATAAAATAGGTTCATATATGTACTTGCAGAATATCCAGTGTTGGCCATAATTGGATAAGATAGGTGGATATATGTACTAGCAGAATACCTGGTGTTGCCCGGGATTGGATCAAATAGCTGGAAATATGTACTAGCAAAATACCCGGCGTCGCTCAGGATTAGATGAAATAGGTGGATACATGTATGAGCAGAATACCCAGTGTTGCCCGGGATTGGATGAAATAGGTGGAAGTATGTAGTAGCAGAATACCGGCATTACCCGGGATATTATGAGATAGGTGGAAATATTGACAAGTAGAATACTCAGTCTCGTCTGTAATTGGATGTGATACGTCGATATATGTACTAGCAGAATACCCGACATTGCCCAGGATTGGATTTAATGGGTTAAAATATGTACTAGCAGAATACGCGGTGTCGCCCGGGATTGGAGTAAGTATATATATATATATATATATATATATATATATGTGTGTGTGTGTGTGTGTGTGTGTGTGTGTGTTTGGATATATATACTAGCAGAATACCCAGCGTTGCCCGGGATTGGATGAAATTTGTGGAAATATGTACTAGCAGAATACCTGGCATCGCCCGGGATTTGATGAGATAGTTGGAAATATGAACTAGCTAAAGACACAAGATGCTCTGGGATTGGATGAGATAGGTGGATATATGTACCTTTTTTAAAAATACAATTTTCACCCCAAAGATGGTACAGTGTTACTTTGAAGTAGGGGGTTACTATCAGGGACATCATTTCCGAGGGCATTATGAATGGAGATGAGTAGAAAGATGTTTGGTCACATTACACTTGAACGTCTGCATATCAATACAGTTGGGAAAGCAGAATCCCGGAAGGGAGTTCAAAAGACTTGCAGTTCTGAAAAGAAACTATTGGAGTAAAATAATTTCTTGCACCTAGGGATTTCTACTGCAAAGTGTAGGGAATTAGTTGCTTGTTGTGTTTGTCGGGGAAAGTTACGTCGAAGAGGTACAAGTGTCTGCAGTTCGTCAGAGCATTCACCAGTATTTGTAAAACAGGCAGAGGGATGCATCATCTCGTTGATGGGACAGAGGCTGAAACCTAGATGACAATTCAGGACCTATCAGGTTGGCGACTCTCTTGTGAACCTTGTCCAGGAGTGATAGACAAGCAGCAGATGCACCAGCCGAAATGTGACACCAGTACTCCATACATAGGCGAACGGTGGTCCTGTAGAGGTACAGGATACTTTCAGGCGTAAGTAGTTTTCTAGCACCATAGAGGGAGCCCACCTTCTTTGCAGCAGCCTTGGAAATGCTGTCAATGTATCTATTCCAGTTCATATTCCCTGTAAACGTTAGGCCGAGGAGTTTAAAAGAAGTACTTTCAGGCAATGTTTTCTTGGCCATTGCTATTGGTGGTAGAGAAGGTGTCTTGTAGTTATTGAAGGAAACAAGCTTAGTCTTGGCAGCATTGAATGTGACCATCCATTTTTGTTCGCATTCCACTAAAGATTGGAGGTCATCCTCCAGTGTTTCTGCCATTTCCTAAGATATGTGTTCATTTGTTTTCCCTCATATCTGTTATAGAGAGTGGTGTAATCGGCAAATATACTCATCTCCGAAACAATTTTATCTGGGAGGTCATTTATGAATATAAGGAATAAGAAAGGTCCAAGGATAGACCCATGAGTTACTCCCGCATTTATGTCATATTGTTTAGATGTAGGACCGTCGATGACAACTTACTCTTACTTAAGAAGGATTTAATTACATTATGAATTCTTCCAGTGATACCTTTTTTCCTAAGAAGACCATCGGTAAAAGCCTTAGCTATATCAAGGGGCTATCGCTCTACCCTCCTCAGTTGTGTCCAGTAAACGGTATATATGTTAAGAGACTACACTTAAATATCTGCTGTTGAACGGGCTTGCCTGAATCCATATTGTTTGTAAGTCAGGAGTTTAGCAGCTGTTAGGTGCTGGACTAGGGGTTGATTAACTAAGGACTCAAATTTTGGTGAAAAGCGGGAGGAGGCTAATGAGGCGATAATTTAGTGGGACAGTTCTTTCACCATAATTCTTGAAGACTGATACCACAGAAGCGGTTTTCCAGCAGTCGGAAAAGCAATATTCGTTAAGGCATTTATTGTAAAGTTTGGAGAGAACTGGAGCAACGTCGGTAGAGCATTTTTTTAATAACACGGCGATGAGATATGGTCCACATGCTTTTGACGTGTCTACGTTTTTTATAATACCATGTACCTGAGAAGGGGTTATTTTCAAATCGTCTAGTGTGGAATCTGTCCGCAAAAGAAAGTCAGAGAGGGGGTGGTGTGCCAGGTCCCGTGTGGAGTTTAACGCAAAACCGACCGGCAAGCAGATTAGCCTTGTCGCTTGCCGTGCAAGCAACCTCATGATTGTTTGATAGTTGGGGAAACCTTGACTGCCCATTATTTACTACGCTATTGTAGATTTTCCAAAAAATCACGGGTTCCTAATTTCTGTGCTTTGATGCGTTTTCCTGTGGTTTCAGAGTAATCTGTCTTAGCTGACGCTATTGCTCTCTTACAATTATTTCTAGCTTCTATATGTTTGTTTGAACTGGACTTATGCCGATTGAATCTGCGGAACGCATAATTCCTTTGAGCAATGGCAGCTGCACAAGCAGAAGTTAACCATTGGGGAGAGTGGGCTTGCTATAGAATCTCCGTGCGGGAACATGTGCTGTTTTGAACAGTACAGTGGTCTCATTTGCATACTGTTCCGCTGGATGAGAAAAGTTATTTTGCCATGGGGCATCTCTGATGTGTTACCCGATAGCTTCCTAGTCAGACTTTTTGTAATACCTCATTGTTTTTCAGTAGTGGGTCTTCAGTTTTAGGGCGAGAATTAAGGGTGATTTCTACCATTATCACAGCGTGATCAACATTCGCGAGTGGGCTGTGGGCATTTGTTGCACAATCATCGGGAACTGTTGTCAGAAAGAGATCTAGAACTGAGGCATGTTGATCTTGTTGGTCTGGGAAACGTGTCGGAAATGTAACCGTCTGATATAGGGAATATGATATACAGAAGCTGTGTGTTGTGCTACCAGCTACGTCTGTGTAATTAGAGATTCTTAGCCAGTTACTGTGGTGGACATTGAAGTCACCAAATACATGTATTTGTGCGCTAGTATCGAGGGAGAGTGTTGTATCTATGCTATCAGAGACTTTGTTTATTAGGGTACAGTCCTGGGTTGATGGGCAATGGTAGAGAAAATACAAGTACCTAATATTATCTTGTATGTTTAGTCTGAAGCACATAAAGGCCTGGTCGTCTGATTCTAGTTTTATTTCTCTAGTCAGGGGGAGGGTGTTACGAATATAGACTGTAAGCCCATGCATATGTCTGTCGGTGTTCTTACGGCAGAGTGTGAGATAACCAGGCATGTTAAAGTGGTTAGAGGGAATGGAGGAGTGAAGGTTAGTTTCACTTAATGCTAAGATATCCGGGGTATTTAGAACAGTACTAGCAGAATAACTGGCGTTTCCTGGGATTGGATAAAACAGGTGAAAATGTGTACTAGAATACTTGGCATCACTCGAGATCGGATTTAATAGCTGGACATATGTACTAGCAGAATATCCAACGTCGCCCGGGATTTGGTGATATAGGTGGAACTATGTACACGCAGAATACCTTGCGTCACTCGGGTCTGGATTAGATAGTTGGAAATATATACGAATAGAATACCCGGCGTCACCCGAGATTTAATGAGATAGGAAGAATTATATACTAGCAGAGTACCCGGTGTCACCGGGGATTGAATTAGACAGGTGTTAATATATACTAGTAGATAACCCAGAATCACACTTGAATGGATTATATAGGTGGAAATATATAATAGAAACATAACAGGGATGACCTAGGATTGAATAAGCTTGGTGAAAATTTGTACTAGCTTTCTACCCGCCATAGCCTGATATTGAACGCCGTTGCTGGAAATATATAGTAACGGAATGTATCAAAGTCATTATTTTAATAGGACTGGAGCGATAATGTGGGTAAACTCATTTAAAATAATTTTCGAAATTAGTAACATATCCAAGATTTTTTTAAAATGATGAAATATGATTTATTATATTGGTGTGTTTGTAATAAAATACACACCCCAGACAATGTATCAGAGTAATTATTTTTAGTAAGATGTTGAGATAATGTAGGTTGAATCCTGAAAAATAATTGTCGAAATTAGTAACATATCCAAGAATTATGAAAAATGATGAAATGTGAGTTATTTAATTGGTGTGTTTGTAATGAAATAAACAGCTAAGACAATATTTCAAATGTTTATTTTAGTAAGAGGGGGACGATAATGTGGGTTACATCATGAAAAATGATTGTCTCAATTAGTAACATACCCAAGAATTGTGCAAAATGATTAAATGTGAGTTATTTGATTAGTGTGTTTGTAATGAAATAAGCAGACAAGACAATGTATCAATGTAATTATTTTTGTAAGGGGTGATAATGTGGGTTAAATTATCAAAAATGATTTTCTAAATTAGTTACATATCCAAGAATTTTGGGATTCAACGAGATAGGTCCAAATATATACTAGCAGATTACCCGGAGTCACTCGAGATTGACTGCGATACATGAAAATGTATGCAAGTAGATTACACGGGCGCCTGGGATCCAATGAGATAGATGTAAATATATACCAGCAGAATACCTGGTGTTGCCTAAGATTGAATGAGATTGTTTGAAATATATACAAACAGAATATCTAGCATCGCCCAGGGTGTAATGAGATTTATTGAGATATATACTAGTTGAATGCCTGGCGTTGCCTGGGATTGAATGAAGTTGGTGAGAATATATACTAGCAAACTTCCCAGCATAGCCTGGGATTGAATGAGATAGGTGGAAGTATATATTAGCAGAATACACTGTACCGCCTCGGATTGAATGATATAGGTGGAAATATATAGAAACAGAATACCAGGTATCGCCCGGAATTTAATAAACAGGTGCAAATTAATACAAACTGAAGACCTGCCATCGTCTGGGGATGAATGAGAACGGTACAAATACAGCATGGACGAATACTTGGTGTCGCCTTGGGTTGTATTAGATAGCTGCACATATACACTAGCAGAATACCCGGCGTTGCTCAAGATTGAATGAGATAAGTGAGAAAATTTATTAGCAATATCCCCGGCGTCGCCGAGGATTTAAGGAGACTGATGGAAATATATGTTAGCAAAATTCCTCGCGTTGCTCGGGATTGAATAAGATGGGAGCAAATATATATATATATATATATATATATATATATATATATATATATATACTAGCAGAATAATCAACGTCGCTTTGGATAAAATGAGGGTAACAGAATATAAAGTTTGTACCGTAAATGACTTAAACACCTTTCTATCTCAAAATTACACCATTGTTAGAATCGATTCCGGATATGGCTTAAAGAGTTTACGATCTTTAAATTAGATTAATATATATATATATATATATATATATATATATATATATATATATATATATATATTGTTGGTTTTCTATGAAAGTTTACTAGGCGAGTTTCTTTAGGGGGCAATCCATATTTTTTATGTTATGATCCAGGAATGATGTAATGATTGTAGTGGTGGGCAAAGAGAAGCAGGATGATATTTATTCTAAACGAGCTGTTGCGTTTTCTTTTGGCGGTTGGGTTGGAGAGTATAATGCCCGTTTTGAGGTTAAAATAAATGTGAAATTGTTTCAGTTGTGTATTTAAATTACCCGTCTTAGTGTAGGTTAAATTATTTTAAATGTGTTGTATATTACCCGTCCTTGCAAACGTAAATTATTTTATATGCATCCTGTAAAGTACCTAGTCTAGGTAAGAAAAAATTATTTCATACGCGTAATACTCGTCCTAGGTATGTAAAATATTCTTTTGCTCGAAATAGCAAATGATACATAGACATTAAAAATCCCTCTCTCCTAAGAATAACAAATATATTAAAAATCAAATTCAATGTTCTTATTGTTTATACTGTCCCGAGCAAGGCCGGGTAGACCCGCTAGTAATATCATAAAGACTAATTCATACACGAGGTTAGTTTAATGGAAGAAAATTCAACACCCCTAAAAAGGAAAGTGTGTGTCTGTTACAACAAATTGCATTAATGTTTCGGTAATTGAGAAAAGGTGACCTCAGAATTGAAAAGTTGAATTAAACATGCAGTCGTATCAAGTGACAATAAACAAATCCCAACACTTTATTTATATATTTTACAATGTTTTCATGCGTATCATCTCTGTAAGAAACTCTTGATATATTCAAACCTTTCTTTTTAAAGTAAATTGCTTATCCGTCATGAATCTAGGGAGAAGGTCCCATAGAAATATTATCTCTGCCCTACGTCTAAATAATTATTGGAAGATATATTTGATGAATGACTTTGATAGATTATAAAACATGTATAGATTTGCGAGATTGAAATCTTTAATACAGATATAATTCAATTCTAGATAGACATAAAAATCAACACAATAAAAAGCGTCACCACCGATGGACACTACAAATTACATTCTACCTAGAAAACTCCTCGTTCACAGTTCATGGAACAGGCAAAGTGAATTCGAACAAATGCATTGAAGACATTGCCCAGTCTGCTGCGAACAATATAGGCACCTCTACATTGATAGAATATTACTCCTCCCAGAGATTATTCCATATTTTTAACAGTAACAGTTTTCCAATATATGCAGCTATATTGCCATACATGGATGGCACATCTACCAGTGCTTCCACCCTCTTTGATAGGGTCTAAAAACGAACTCAAATTTTATAGGTCTCGTACTATTAACTATGCCAACGCAGGTACTCTACACCACAATATCGCATCCCTATGCCATTTTTACACAACTTCAGTGGCATGTGTTCTGCCGGACTGACAGCAATTGTGCTCACTCCACATACATATTCTTTATTAACCCGACAAGCAGCTAAATCACACCATTTTACTGCTAATGTCTCTATAGTAAAAAAAAAATACGTCTACTTAAATATTTTATTTTAGAAACCTGTATACTTTGGAATTCCCTTCCTATTTTGTTCTTCCCTAGCTGTATTAATCTGCAGAAGTTTAGTTGTGATATGAACATACATCTTGCTGCTAAACTCCATACAGTCCGCTGTATAAACGATCCCAAATTATAGTCTATTACTTAAGTATCAATATGCATTTTTTGAGCTTAAAAAAGTAATAAAAAACAGAAAGTATGTTATTATTATGATTACTTTGCAAAAATGTCGAAGAAGAATAGAGCCGCCTCTTTGTAGAAAACGGCCCATAAAGAAGTTTTTATCCAACTTTGAATATTTTTCGGCCGTGAGACTAATCTTTAAAACGGTACTAACTTTGTCACTGCTGATCGTGTATGTCGAAAGTTTTAGCAGACATACGCACAAATATAAAAACAAACGGATAATTACCCTTTATATAATAGACTCGCCTGGGTATAGATAGGTAGTGTTGTACTGATATTGATCAATGGTCAGGCGTAAAAACGAGCATGGCTACCCGATGGAAAAATGAAATAATAAATCAACGAACAGAAAATAATCATATAAATATCCCTGTTTAAATGTGAAAACTTTTTTTTAAAAATCGGAAAAACAGCCCGTCACGTAGGCGTGAACATGATAGAAAAATAAGTATAGGAAAAATAAAGAAGCAGCGAACAAAATAATGGCATAACACAGTTTAAATATTGAATCTTTTTTTTAATATCGAAAAAAAAAACAACGTTACGTGGGTGCGAAAGTGAAACCTGAAACTTACGACGCGCAATTGATAACCATCGCTCCACGACGAAATCAACGAAACGACGACTTTTTTATGTTCTGTTTTAACCACTTCACGAAAGAACATGATATGCGCAGGAGTGGTTGCGTAAATCGTTATAAAGGAATGATTTTTTGCTACTCTTCCTCGTTGCAAACATCTATGTCTATAGGACATAATTAACCGTCTTTTTTCTAATTCTCATAAATTATCTGACCGGGACATCACTCTGTCTGGCTGTGCTGGTTAATACCCGGTCATATGCCGCTGAGAAAAGTTTTAGGGAGACATCCAAACACACCCACATTTTGCATTTTATATATTAGATTAAAGATTCACCAGAGTCGCATTGTCATGATTTCTAAATGGTATCATACATCGACTATAATAAACCTTCGCTCGACGAGAACTTCTGCATGAAATATAAAAAAGTGATGTGCACGTGTCACAGCTACTTACAAACAATACAGACGAAGATATGAACAAAGTAAACTGACACCAAACAAGTATATATATTTCAATATATGTATATCTTTAAAAGTTTCGTTTTCTTTTGCCGACATTTAGCATTCGCGACCGTACAAAACGGCAGTAACCTTTCATTTACATATTTCTATTACATAAAATCTAGATTTTATGTAATAAAAGCAGTAGTGTTATAATAATAAACAAAAATTAACAGATTTAGTTTGTAAATTTTGAGTGAACATGTTTAAAGACAAAATGAGTAAAGAGATTGAAGACAAAAATAAAAAAAACAAAGTGTTTATTTGAGTTTTACAAAATATGTGACCGTTGAGCTTGCATAAAGCAAAAACATGTCAGATATAAACAAAATGGCGTCTTGTAATCTACAATAAATTTTCTACTTAATGTTTTCCCTTTTCCCTCCGTTTTTCTGATATTTTGTCTAAACATATCACAGCAACATAATTATTCAACCTTTGGTTGCTTGACTGCTGTTCATCTGTTCTTTTTTCTTTTCTGTCATCGGTATTCGCCCCAATTGTCTAAGCGCTGATGTTTCTCGAGTAAATGGTTCCAGACAATATATGAATCCAATTGATACAAGCTCTAAAAAAACTAATAACATCCAGCGTCAAGGACTAGCAAACAATAATAATTAACTGCACAGATTTAAACTCAGAAAACAGCAAGTTATCCTCCTTGGTCAGAAACATTGGCGTATTGGCAAAATATGTGAGTAGCAAGTTAGGGGGGGGGGTGCGAACATAAACGCAACATCTACTTTTTACGCTCCTTAAATAAAATCTAAATCTCCACAAACTTCTATCAATATCCGTTTTGAATACAGGAAGCATAACGGAGATATTAAGATATCTCCGTTTATGAAATAAAATATCATATTTGCACTTTCTTACCTTTTAAGTAAAGCGTGTATGATATATATATATATATATATATATATATATATATATATATATATATATATATATATATATATATAAATCGAAATATGATATACAGGGTAT
The DNA here is from genome assembly GCF_053919585.1 of Euprymna scolopes. NCBI lineage: Eukaryota > Metazoa > Mollusca > Cephalopoda > Sepiida > Sepiolidae > Euprymna > Euprymna scolopes. The sequence continues at coordinate 48,942,973 of NC_136492.1, forward strand.
TGAGATTAGGGATAATCTTTGTAATCCGTTTTCGGACAGAAATTTGGCTGTTAAGAATTGAAAACACTGGAGTTATTGGGATTATTTAGACTTCGATTCGAGTTTTCATTCTTCAATATTACATTAATAACTAGATATTATACCCTGCTGTTTAATTAGTTTTATTTTTTGTCTATTAAAATTATTGACCGTTGTATCCCTCGGATTCTTATATCGAGGTTAAACATAACCTAGTAATTACAAATAACCAAACAACCAATCAACGATACATTCATTGAATTCATACAAGTTGACCCAGTTTTATTTGCGTTTCTTTCTCTAGTTTAGTTCAGGTATCACCCTGCGTATTAATAATTTTAATAAACCCGATATCTTTGGGATAATTAATAGAAAGACTGCTGTATTTGTATTGAATATTTCTTAATTATGAGTAGTAGTAGTAGTAGTAGTAGTCATAGTAGTAAGTTCATGTCCTACTTGTGTAAAAATCAGCATCCCACAATCCTTTTATTTAAGGTTTAATGAAATGCAACTAATTATCAGGCGTTTAGTGTATTTTAAAGATGATTTATACAACACATTAGTTCAATTATGCCTAGTCGCATTTTAAGTATTTCAGGGGGAACAAAACAACTAATCTGGTTGGGATTATCTCGTTATTACTTACATCCCGTATTAAGCAAAGGTTGTTAACAGTATATCTTTATTGTATTATGACCTTTATATAAGGTGATCGATTGAGATTAAATCTCTGAAGTATTTATATCAAATATTCTCAGAAATAAATCTATAACCGTGTCAAATACATTTTTCTTTATAATGCTGTACCCGAAACAAAACTAAACTTCCATGAATTGAGTTTCTTGCCTAGAATATTCTATCCGTACAGTAAAATAAAGCGAGTTTGTTTCAGAACAAACTACAGAATTGTCTGCATCAACTCTCCTCTGACAACAATCGCCGAGTTGTCATATTAGATAATGCATTCCACTTAAGTAATATTCTGCCAATTAACTCACATTGTCATATTCTCTCACTGTGTTGATCGTCGTCCGATTTGCAATCCATTTACTTATTATCCTCGAATAAGCCTTAGTCTTGATAAGTTGGATAGTGCTAGTAAAATGGACCAGATTGATATACACTGCAATATCGATTACTCCAAAATTTCGGTTGTGGTTCATTTTTCCTGGTATTAAAAGTGGAGGATAATTAAACCTTACATTAATTCGCGCTATATTATCGTAACTATGTTTAAATACAATGGAAATCTGGTTTTGCACACGCTCTGACATTGTTTGTGCCTTCTTAAACTCGTTATTCGACGATCATTTAAAGGCATATCTTAATAAAAGCGTCACATCCGTACATCTTGACTCAGCGCCATTACCGATGCTGCAACGGCGAGTAATCACTTGAATGATTGTCCACAGCTATTAAATGCGTATTTGTTACACGCTGGATTGGAACGCATTCTCACACGAGATAATTACCAATTAACTATGTCTATGAGTTCATTGGTGAAAACCACTTTATCTTCTTCGATCTATTCTACTCAACCGTTTCCTGCGTTCTCAAAATTAAGCGCAAAACTATGCCGCAAATCGTAAGACTTCATTGCCTGATGCGGTTTTCAAATTAGGCTAATTATTCTTAACTCTCAGCAATTATCGATACTTCTCGCGACACACTATTAGACGATGTTGCTATAGAAATTCGAAAATAACACAGTGTATTTGTACCCACAAATGGAGTGAAACAGATATAAATGCCCGTCGCTTAATATATATATATATATATATATATATATATATATATATATATATATATATATAAAGTTAAACATGTGTATAATAGTTATATATTTTATGTACTATATTCTCTCCTAACAAATTAAAGACCATTATTAATATTACATCTCTTCCACGAAAAAAAACATTAGTGCGCGCTTTATTTAGTTTTATTCAGTTTAATGCGAATGTATATCTAAGTTTCCTGAAACAAAAATAACAGTTTTATCATATAAATTGATAAACATTCCAGTTATTTAAGATTTCTTTGAGTTTTTTTTACAAAGGATTTAATGAACTCTTATATTAACATTGAATATTGCAGATCTCCATTGCATTCATAGTCAGTAGATATTATCAAATTATTAATGAAACAAGTTATCTTGGATTGCACTTTCTCCTACAAAGTAATTACTTTCAGTCTTAATTTTTAGATATTTGCTTCAATCCAAATCATATAATTTGTTTGATCAAATTGAATACAAGTGTTCGTGACATAAATTTGAGCATCATTACATATTGATTCTAATCTTCGCAAGTGAATATAAAATAATACAAAAACAGAATTAAGTTTACCTGTCTGCAAACAGATACCTTTCTAGTTTTCTATAAGTAAAGTTATGTTCATTTCACTACCTAATATAATTTAGAACATACACCTACATGCGATTTTAAAACGAAACTAGTTCGAATTGTCTTTGCATTTTAATGCAGGATTTTACCACAATATTATGAGATGAGTCTGATTCCTCAATTCTGTGTTATTCATTTTTTCATTTTAATATTTTTTTAAAATTTTATTATAATTTGATAAAAAGTAGTAGTAGTGGTAGTAGTAGTATTCTGATACTGGTTTCTGTTTTTTCTGTTCTCTTATTATTATTATTATTATTATTATTATTATTATTATTATTATTATTATTATTATTAATGTTATTATTATTATTATTATTATTATTATGATGATGATGATGATGATGCCAATTTTTCTGGCCCTTTCTCTAGTAGATTTTATGCTGATAGGCGCGCCATAGCAATAGTCTACAGGATATCAGATTTTTCTGGTCTCACAGTCCCATTAATTTAAACAAGATTCGTTGATCCCAACAAAACGGTTATTTGAAGCAGTCCAGTATTGCAATGGGCACTGATTTTCTGAATCCAATGGAAAAAATATATCATCACGCTCAATTATATAAATAAATACTGTCTTGTGTTCTTTTTTTTTCAACAATACGAACTGTTGTCATCTTCGTTCAATGAAAGTGTCAAATTAGATATTCATATTGTACAATAATTTCTTATTATCATTCTGCTGCACTGCTTCCATGACATGATCGTACTAATCTCTACTGCATTTTCATTCTCTTTTTTAATATATATATATATATATATATATATATATATATATATATATATATATATATATATATATATATATATCACGGTAGAACGGGTTTGCGCATTATTGTCAGGATGTTTTTTATACTTCTTTTTTAGTTTACCCCACACAACTACTTAACGCTATTCGCACACAGTCGACACCGGGGACTTTCAGTCGTTTTATCTGTGACATTGCACAGAATTTGTTCTCATATACATATGATATTGCACGGAATTTGTTCTCATATACATATGCTATTGCACGGAATTTGTTCTCATATACATATTACATTGCACGGAATTTGTTCTCATATACATATGCCATTGCACGGAATTTGTTCTCGTATACATATTACATTGCACGGAATTTGTTCTCATATACATATGACATTGCACGGAATTTGTTCTCATATACATATGACATTGCACGGAATTTGTTCTCATATACATATTACATTGCACGGAATTTGTTCTCATATACATATTACATTGCACGGAATTTGTTCTCATATACATATGACATTGCACGGAATTTGTTCTCATATACATATGATATTGCACGGAATTTGTTCTCATATACATATGCCATTGCACGGAATTTGTTCTCATATACATATTACATTGCACGGAATTTGTTCTCATATACATATGCCATTGCACGGAATTTGTTCTCGTATACATATTACATTGCACGGAATTTGTTCTCATATACATATGACATTGCACGGAATTTGTTCTCGTATACATATGACATTGCACGGAATTTGTTCTCATATACATATTACATTGCACGGAATTTGTTCTCATATACATATTACATTGCACGGAATTTGTTCTCATATACATATGACATTGCACGGAATTTGTTCTCATATACATATGACATTGCACGGAATTTGTTCTCATATACGTATCGTTTTCATCCGTTGATTCCTATTAGTTCGCTCGCTTGCAAGTTTTCAAATTTTGACACGCCTTTTCTAATCTTTATCTTATAGTTGGGACCTAAACATTTAGACGATCTTCTTACAGTTGTTCTATGCTTATAACTCCTGTTTTCCGTTCACATATAATTTATTGACATCATTCTTATGGTAAAATTTGCCGTTGTTTTCTTTGTCTTCTTATACATACCTTTCAGCTCGTATTTTTTACCATTGAATTACACGCTTTATAATTAAATATAAATACTTCATATGAATTTACTGCGGATGTATTGTTTATCCGATATAATCTTTGAAAAAAGGACATGGAAAAATGTCTTCTCTTATATTCTTTTCTGATTAGTTTTGTTATTTCAGCCTCCTCTGGTAATCTACTTCCATATTTTTTAAATAGGTCTATCCGACTGCAACCTCTCTTACTATTTCCTCATTGAAAAGTTTTATTCTTCCACTTTCAGCAGTTTATCTCCTTTTTCAATCGCAAAAGTACATTTTGTCATGCCAAATTCTATTACAGAACATCTGAACAGTCTCCCCAAACATACTGGACTGATCTTCAACTATACGTCACCCAGAAACAATAAATGCCAATGGTACTGCCTCTTGTTTCCTACTTCTTTTCGAGAAACCTCGCACATTTATCGCTATTCCAAATATTTCCATACATTACTAAATTCAGCTGTGTAAAACCAGATCAAATGCTTGTTGGTAATTTATCTATAGCATTCAAAGATGTGTGGGTATCTTCTTAGAACCACGAAATATTGTCCGTTTAATAAGCAATTTATCTTTGGTTCCTCTACTACCTCAGCTACATTTTTAGCCATTAGGTAAGATTATATGCTGTTCCACATATTGGTAAATCTCATCTGCCAAAATGCCTGTCACAATTTTCCACATTATGGAAGGCAGGCGATGGGCCGATAGTACACTTTGATATATTCTTAACGAATGGCACATTTTGCCCACGCGTGCTTCATTCAGGAATTACACCAGTACGCATTTTACAAATAAAGATGCAATAATTTAATGTGAATTGGTGAGTTATTTAATGCAATATCCATGAACAATATCTAGTCCACGAGCTTTCTAATTTGGAATTTTCCTACATTGTTTTTATCTAACTTTCGCCTTGTTAAGTTTCACCACATCTTGAGTTTGATTAAACTTTTTTCCATTCTTCCAATTATCAAGCCACAAAACACTTTTGTTATGTTTTCTAAACTCTCCAAACATCAGCCCAAATGATTGTGTGTACTTCGTAATTTAGTATTTGTAACTATATTTTATAACATGCAAAACTGACGGTGTCACTTGAGTCTGAATCACACTGATTATCTTGAGATTTTCGGGCCTCTTTACTTGCGTTGATTACAATTACAAATTGTTTTTTATTGTTGTACCCACTGTCTTCTATTAGTTTTTCGCAAATACAGAGCGTTGATATACGTTAGGATTTAAATAGCAATAAGCCTTTCGGAAATTCCATTACAGTTTGCACTTTTTTATAAAGGCTTATTGTTCTCTCTATCTTACGTATTTCCAACTTTGTCGGCCCATCATTTCTAGTTGTGTGTGTAAACAGCTGCGGCTAGTGGTGATATTCATGTGTGTGGGTTTGTGAATTATTGTGCATGAGTGTGGGTTGGGCACTTTACTTGATTTAATCAGTTGTAATTCTCTTTGACTCACGTGATGTCATTCCCAGTTTATATTTCTATTTCGATTTAGAATTGTTTATGATGTGCTAGCATATATTTGTTCTGTTTAATTGATCCCTAATTCAAAAACTTTCATTAGATTGCTGAGTATTTTAATACACGTCGTTTGTTGCATTGCTTTAATCATTCCTTTTAGTCCAATGTTTTTGCTAGTCGACCCTTAGTCTGTTCGAGACTGTTCTTATTGCCCCTACAATTATTGGCATCACACCAATTTTTTTCAAGTTCCGTCTTGTATTAGTTTTCTTGGAGTTCGATTTGTTTTCTTCGTTTTAACTGCCTTTAAAATTTCTAACATGTGCGATGTTGGAACGGCTAAATATTTATTAGATAATAGTTTTTCTGCTTTTACCATGTTTACTTCCTTGTCTTTCCCTGTTTAAATCTCTATATACCAGAGAGTTGTATGATTTTACTTTTATCACTATCTGATTTGTAAATGTGTTATTTTCTGCATGTTTGATTTGGAATTGTTGGAATAGTTCTTATTTGTCCGTTGTTCCATGTTGTTGTTTTGGATTTTGCATTCTTGCATCGCTATTTTGTTGCAATCAGTTATATTGTCTACAATTTAATCCCCTTTTCCACAAAGGAAATACTTACTATTGTCTTATTTTGTCTATAATTATCATTATTATTATTATCATTATTGTTATTATCATTATTATTATTATCATTATTATTATTATTTTTATTATTATTATTATTTTGTTTGATTAATGGTTTTCGAACGATACATCATCATTCCTCTTCCACAGACAAGAGCCTGTGGTGTTTTCTTTGAGTCTGATTAACGCATTTCCCTACTTTCCAGCATCAATCAATATTCTGATATTCTTACAGCCGTCTTCATTTGATTTATCGCTGTTTATGGCTATTATAATTATCTAGAAACATAGTGTAAATAAGTATATCCAAAATTTCAATAGTCTGCACACAGTTTATGTAGATATTTCTATAGTGTAGTCTCTTCTTAATCTTTTACTAGACTGTTGTGTCGTAGAACCGAGGCAAATCTTAGCATATATGTATGTTTTAGAGTACATGAAATTATAGGTTTCTTCGCAATTTCAATAACCCATCTATGTATAATTCTGTTAGAAATAGGTCCTCATATTTCCTGTTACTTTTTTCGCTCGTTTTTACACTTGTCGATTTCCTTATACAGTTCGTGTATTGCTATGCACAGTGACGATTCTCCATTTAATTTAAAGTTCTACTGGTTTGTTTATCAGTTTCTATTATGTTTTAAGTGTTGCTAGAGCTCCCGCAATCATTAGTACAGCAATAACTTGTTTAACATATAACATTTATTCCGGAACTGAAGAAATCATGTTATTTACTTAGTTTCTTTGCTTTCTTGTTTCCAACCCTATCAAATATCCATACACAACATCTACTCTTTGAGATGATTTCTCTTTCCGGTTACTTATTATTACGTTTGAGTTCCTTACTTTTATCAGTTTTCCATAGATTCTTATAGATTTCTATTAGCAATATCGTATTGAACTTCGAATAACTTGTTTGTATGTTCACAGCGAAAACATAGTTTCTAATAGGCGTCGGTTACTCTACAGCTGTGTCGTGTATTCCGTTTGTGTATGTTGACCAGAATAAATCATTTTGTAATTTATCGTTTCCTCTTTTTATGCGCCGATTATATCTGCATGATTTCTTTATGTCGTCCAATTAAAATCGTATAAAATTCGTACTTGTTGCGGTGTAAGCTGAGGCTTTTAATAGCGGAAACCTGCTATTTGTAGTTATATCCATATATGTTCAAGGCCAATTCTATTGATCAGATATATAAATCGTCAATGTAAAGTTTTCATAAAATTTGATTTTCTAAACTTTTTGTTACTAGTCAAGCCACTTTTTATTATTTATGCTCGTCGGGCTTTTGCAACAATAATCATTCGTTCTGTATATTAGGGCTATGAATTTGCACGTTTGCTTTTGTCGCATCATTCACGCAGTGTACTCTATTTTAGCTCCTTTACTAAATTTTACATATATACGTCAGGTGTTGTTTTCCTGACACAGTGCATTTAGCCTCATCACTAATATATTGAAAGCAAACATAAATAGAAAACCCCGATTTTTTTTAATGGACAACATTGGTACTGTTATTATGAATTGAAACAATTATGAAAAAATAAGGAATTCTGACTTATTTTTACTACTTATTTTAAAGAGCAATGGCGTCACAGAAAAAAATGAATAAACACATTTTCTAAATAAATGAAAACTTAGCATAAAAACTAGACATACCATTCGTAATATATATACATGCATATATAAATATTATATATATATATATATATATATAATAAGCAAAACATACATGTATTAATCAACAAATTATTACTCTTATATTAATTAACAAACGTGCTATATAGAATATATACTCATCAATTAATAATACACTTCTTACATATTAAGGAGATTATCATATCATATTTCGAATATCCAGACCAGCAGTAATTATTACTTTATTTCACTGATGATGGCATAGGCAACAAACACTAATGTATGTAATATAACAATGCTTAATATTTATTTACAGATATTATCTCTATATATGCATATATATATATATATATATAAATACATATTAACATTTTATCGATGTTAATATACCCATACAAACATTCATATATATATATACATATATATATATATATATATATATATATATATATATACATAAACGCATATAATATATACGTATATGTACAATACTATATATATATATATATATATATATATATATATATAATATTAAATGAAAACATTGAGGGTGAAAATTTATTCAAATTTAAAAAAAAAAAAAAAAACTTCGAGTAGATTCATATGTTGATAGTTCCAAACTAAGATTCAAAATCAAGTCTTTTTGAAGGTAAGCATAAATCAGATCCGTAATGTATTGCATTGGTAAATAAAATACAATAACGTATTTATAGAAGTAATTCTGTAGTGATTTGAATCATTGTGCATATGTGTCTACATATTCAATTACTTTAAAAAAATGATGCAAAATCTTTTTATATAGCGTCATTTTTTTCATTTATCTAAAAAGGAAATAATAATTTACCCACAAAAAGCTGAAAACACGAGTAGAAAATACTAACAGAAAAACACAACGTTATCCTGCTAATCAATAATAGACAATAATGCTCACAAAATGGGTCCATGACGTGTTTCGTTAGCAATTTCCTCGCAATTATAGTGATTTTTCGAGATCACGTAAATCTGATCCATAGTCTTTATACAGCAATTTAGCAATTTTTACTGAAATAAAAAAAACTACAAGCATATATATATATATATATATATATATATATATATATATATATATATATGTATATATATATATATATAAGTGCGTGTGTATGTATATGCATATATATTTATATATAGATGTATACGTAAATATGTATATATATATATGTATATATATATATATATATATATATATATATATATATATATATAAGTGATGGGACGATTCTTATATTTTTCCGATTCCGATACAATTATTGATTCCGTGCTTAATTCCCGATTCCGATAAAATTACCGATTCCGATACAATTACCGATTATGATTCCGATTCTTAATAATTATCTAATTATTTAACTATAAGATTATTCTTTTCCCTGATTTTCGTAAAAACACATGTTAAATATGTAGATATTTTCCTCAACGTCAAAATACACTTGTGGAGGATGATCTATCGATTTTAGCTTTACTTGTATTTGTGAATCAACGAATACTTACTAATTCATAAGTATTACTGGCAATGGAAGGTTTTACTTTAAACCAAAGAAATGACAATTAAAAGAATCGATTCGGCATCGGAAAATAGGTACCAATATTTCCGACCCCGATACCGATTCCTATCCCACAAATGTTCCGATTTTTACAAATCCCGATTCTGATTAATCATCACACTACTAATATATATATATATATATATATATATATATATATATATATATATATATATATATATATATATATATATTTGTGTGTGTGTGCGTGTGTGTGTGTGTTTGCGTGTGTATGTGTGTGTAAATGAAATATACTTTCCTGAGGCCAAAATAATAACAGTAAAAGAATGCTGAAAATGCCTATGTGAAAGAAAAATGCTATCCTTTCATAATTCCATCTATGCTGGGATTCCAAATAATAGTTATCAACATCTCTCTCTGCAATTTGTGCAAACATTAACTGCAGGCTCTGCATTTTGACGGAAGATTTTTGTTCGCATCTCGAAATAGGCATTCAATTAGACTCAATGCCGATGTCTTTTCTGCCTTAAGATGTTGATTTTTGACGTTAGCAAGTTTATCGAAGGAGATCAACTCTAATCTTACTGCCAAAGCGAAGAATGCATATCTTACAAAAAGGAAAACACGGACGCGCTAATAATGGCAGAGTATTTGTCTGCGAACAAGAAAGTCATTAAATCACGATATCATCATGTAAGAAATATATATATCACCTATGCATACTACGCAACTAATAAGAGTACATAGACCTGGAATCATAAAGTTAGACTGACAAATAGGAGAATATAAAAAAAATATGAGATGAATTTTTGACATATATACAACGCAAATCGGTTTAAAAAGGATGAATATAAAAAAAAAAATTAAAACGATCTGAAATGTCTCCAACAAAAATGAAAATTGAAATTTATACAAATTTATTCTTTCACCTCTCTATTTGTATTATCTCTCTCTTTCTCTTTCTCTCTCTCTCTCTCTCTCTCTATATATATATATATATATATATATATATATATATGTGTGCGTGTGTGTGTGTGTATCTATATATATATATATATATCAATTTATATATCTATCAGTCTATCTATCTACCTCGCTCACACACACGGTCTTATTACAGTTTAATATATGTTATAAAGACTCAACCGCAGTAACAAATATATTAGTCTTTAATTGAAATACTGTCTTATATATATATATATATATATATTTTTTTTTTTTAACTGTATAACTATATTTTATTAACTGTTTGCTCATAGTATAATCTCTATTTCCTATTTGGTTTTGTCGAGCTTTTATATCTGGCTGAGATAAGTTTTATAAATATTACTTCTTTAATATATATAATTTACTTTAATTTTACCATCTTTGATCATTTTGGTAAATTCAATTGTAATTTTCATTATATATATATATATATATATATATATATATATATATATATACAAATTTGTATCTATATATGTGTATGTGTATACGTATATATATACGTATACATATATAGATACAAATTTATACACACACACACACACACATATATATATATGTATATATATGTGTATATATATATATATATATATATATACTAGCAAAAGTACCCGTCGTTGACCGGGTTCGAAAACAGCCTACAAAAAATGAACTCTGATTTATGAAAGTATGATAGGTCATGAAAAGGAAGGATTGTAAATTTGGTTTGAATTTGGGGATATCAAAACCAAAGCAAAATATGATGAAAGTAAAAATAATATAGATAAATTGCATAATTTATTATACAATACCTATTCACACTGAAACACTTATCACAATATTCTCTGGATCTATATATATATATATATATATATATATATATATATATATATATATATATATATATATATATATATATATATATAAAACTAGTTAGACTTTGTGACATATTTCCATTCAATGGAGGTCAGGTTCGAACGAACACCCCATAATTTTATTATACCAGATTTTTTCAAACTGAAACATAATTATCAAAGTGTACTTACGCAGATAGATATGAACAGTCTTTATTATAGTTTGTGCCTATTTTCATTCTATGGAGGCCAGGCGTGAACGCAGGCCCCTCATTTTTATTATACCATCCTTATTTAAGTTAAAACATACTTATCAAAGTAATATTATGTACATCTATATCAAAAACAATTGTAATTTTTTTTTTAATTTTTATATCTTTTATTTCTATACTTTGTGGACCAGGCGCGAACGTAGACCCCACAATTTTAATGAACGACCGTTCTGCCAGATCAAACATACACATTCCTGTGCCTAGATAGATCTTCTATCATTATATGTAATCAGTTTTTTAAAATAGTCAACCATATAGGAGCCTATTCGTGACCACACACCCACACACAAACACACACACACACTCACACTCACACACACAGACATTCAGTTTTATATTATATATATATATATATATATATATATATATATATATTAGGTTTGTGCAAAACAATATCATTTTCTAACATGTTACTTTTATATGTTACTAGCATGGGTGCCCGGCCTTGTCCGGGTGTTTGGAGGTGTGTGTTGAGCTTTGACCCCTTAACAGCCAAATTTCTGTCTGAAAACGGATTATAAAGATTCTCCCAAATCTCCATACCCTTATATCAAATTTCGAGTGTGTAGACTAAAAATTGACAGAGTTCTTGTGTAGGGAAATGTCACAGACAGACACACACAGACAGACAAACATACACTTTCACTTTTATAGATACACTAGCCGGGGTGCCCGGCATTTCGCGAGTGCTTGGACGTGTGCAAAGTGGTAGTAGGAAGGCAGGCTCGAACCAGTACAGCGAAGGAGGAAAAGAACGTGAAAAAAAACATTACGTCTTTGCTGTTACGCCCATCACTAAACCGGAAGTGACGTACGTTTAAATTAAGGCTAGTTAATCGAAAAGAGAGGATTACTTTCGAAAATAGCGGCGAAAAAAGCACCCCACCGTATAAAAGTGCCTAGTTGTGGGTGAAGTAATTAATGTTTTTAGTCAAATTTTTGATAATTCTCGTCCAAAATGTCGAGCTTCTAAACGATACCGATCTCAGGAAAATTCGTTGCCTCCGTCGAAAGTTTTAGGCTGGAAACATACACACATGCATACATATATTCAAATATTGTACGCAATATATAGTAATGATTTAAAAAGTAAAAAAAAAAGACTCGTGCGCCCCCACCGAGAATCGACACCAAAATGTTCAGATCACGGTTTGTTTTTGCCTCCGCCGTCAACGACTAGTCAATGAAGACATGTTTACAGTAAAAACATAAAAACATGAACTAATAGCTACTATGGGATACATTTGTAAGGGCGACGTTCGACATTCACTTGGCAAATATATATATATATTTTAATTGTCACACTTTGGCACAATTTTTTCCGGGTTAATACCCGAATATAAAGTTTCGCATGGATTCAAATACCTTATATATGAAGTTTCATGTCTGTAGACAAAAAAACTCTAGGTGGAGTTTGGTAGGTAAACATTTTGAAACAAAAATATATACGTACTAGCATGGGCGCCCGGCGTTTCCCGGGTATTTGGAGGTGTGTGTTAAGAAAAAAAAATTGGTAGTAACATGGCAGGCTCGAACCCGTACCGTGAAATAGAAAAGAAAAAACGAGGAAAAATGTGACGTATTTGCTGTTACGACAACCGTCAAACCGGAAGTGACGTAGGTTTAAATTAAGACTAGACAATCGAAAAGAAAGGATGACTTTCGAAAATATCGGTGAAAAAGCGACCCCTTCCTGTACAAAAGTGCCCAGTTGTGTGTGAATAAATTAATGTTTTTTATCCTATTTTTCGGTATTTGTCGTCTGAAGGGTCGAGATTCAAAACGGTACTGATCTTGTGAAAATCCGCCACCTCTGTCTAAAGTTTTAGGCAGACATGCATACATACATACATGCATACATTTATATATTGATAACTAAAATTTTCGAGCCAAATGAATTAAAACGCTTGCCCTATCTCTGAATACCCATTATGTAAAATTTCAAATGTTTAGACCAGAAATTGTCTGAGGAATTTTGTCGAGACTGCAAAGGTCAATATTTTTTCACTTTGACCCTAATATGACCCCTTAACATTTATTGTTTTGTGCTCAAATAAAGTTAGATCCATGTCCAAGGAACCTATATCTAAAATTTCAATTGTTTATACGCAAAATTGGCGGAGGAGTTGGTAGAGTTCTCAAAGATCAAATCGTTGACTTTTTACCCCTTAAAAGCCAAATTTCTGTCCGAAAACGGATAGGTAAGATTTTTCCTAATCTCCATACCTTCATATAAAATTTCGAGTCTGTAGACTGAAAATTGACAGAGTTATTGCGTAGGGAAATGTACACAGACATACACTTTCACTTTTATAGATATATAGATATATATATACATATATATGTTAAAAGTTTTGTGTTTACTATAAAATTTTACGCAAATATGATGCAAGTATGAAATAGAATATCTGTATTAATATAATTACAAGTAACAGTTAACTAAAGATGATCATCTCATGACAAAACCGAAGAAACTAATAGGGAATTAATTAAAGAATATGCAAATAAGCTAGATCTTTTGCAAGTAAATGCAATTCCACAACCCATATATAAGAAAGTTGAATTTTCTTCTGAAATAAAATAGAGAACGGGTTTTTAATATGAATATAAATACACACAACAATAACAGATTTATAGGACTATAGATAGATATATAGATATAGAGAGATGGAGAGATTTTTTTAATTAATTCATTGATTTATAAAGCCATGTGTCGCTTGCGTGACACTGCTGTCCCAACTTTCACTTTCTGGTTACCACTTGACGCGTCTTCTCTCCACTCCAAAACGAACTTCTGCAACTTTAACTTTTATCTCCCCGAATCCGACTTTTCTCTTCTACAAATACAACTTCTCTGCTCGCAATCTAACTTCAGAATGCCCTCCTTCCCCAAATCACTCCTCTTTTATCTCCAATCAGGAGCATCTCATTTGCATACCTCGTGGTTACCCTGTAGGCATATAAAGAAACAGGGCAGCCATTTTTGTTTCTTTCTTCTTTATTATGAACACGAGGTTAGCCACACAAAAACGCGGCCGGTCGTTCTTGTTTCTTTTTTCTTCATTTACACCACACGTTCCCCATATCTTCGAGATCAATAGGATACTTCGTAATCCTCCATCCAAGCAGGCCGCCTCCTCTCACGTCGAGGCCTCTGGGGGACAACTACTCGGGGGTTAACGTTTTAAGGTTCACTACAACGCGGGCCTAAGTCAGGTTGAGCAGCATCATTTGCTTCTCGGTGGCCCTCGATTTCCCCTTCTTCACTGCCCTCACTGCATACCAGCAATGTCACACGACGCAGGTCTAAGATATGCCGGGGAACGCCATTCACCATCACATTCTTCTTCGACTGCAATCCTGTTACGACCCCTCTTTTCCAACGAGTGGTACACTGTGCATTGGGGGGGTTTCACCCACACCTCTTCACCTACTTTGATAGTGGCTTCTTCACTCTCAATTCCCGCTGTTTTGTTGCACGGATGCCGCCACTTATATGTGAAAAGGACCCTATGAGGCACAGTTGTCTCATCTTGTTTGGTCTTCGGCGATATGTTATACCAAAACACCGCCTCTATGGGTGATACGTTGCTTTTTTCTGCAGCGGCTTTAATGGTGCGATGATTCCTCTCCACTATTCCGTTGCCACTCGGCCGATACGCTGCTCTGAAAAATTGCCTCACTCCCCACATCGCACACCCCTTTAAAGACGTCTGATCGGAAAGCGGGGCCATTGTCCATTAAGAGTTCCTCAACCGGCCCTCTCTCCAAAAATATCTCCTCGATGACCCCTCCGATCGCCCATGCAGCTTCTGCCCTGATCTCTCTCCAGATGGCAAACCTTCCCGGTCCACAGTCGACCATCGACAGATACAATTTGTGGCGATAGTGTGTCACATCAATGGCCAATCGCTTCCAGTCCTCCGCAACGTGTAGCTCTCCTGCTTCGTGTCTGGACGGTCCAGGGTCAATTGATTGGCACTCTCGACAGTTTCCACCACCTCCCTAACCTCCTCCTCGGTGGTCTCCGGGTAAACCTCTCTGGCTAGGAATAACGTTCGTTCTCGACCAAAGTGGTGCATTTCGTGTGACTCTTTGACTTCTTCCCCTGCACAGCATACCGAGGAGACCTCCTTTCCCTCCTGCAGCCAGGCCTTCTTCACGCGTGTCATCGAATCCGCCTTGTTTTTTTCTGACGGGACCAACACAACATATACTCTCAACTGGAATTCCGCTATCAGGTCGGTGAGCGCTCCGAGTCTGCGCTTGATCAGCATTTCCGCAGCACCCCTGGTCTTAACTCTCTTATCGCCAGTTACTGCCGACCGAATCCACGACGCTACCGTTGCCGAATCGGTTTTGACTTCAATTATTTTCAATCCCCATTTTAGGGCCAGATTGATTCCTTTTATAGCGGCATCTAGTTCTGCTACGTTGATATGGGAGAAGTCGTTGTTTTTTCTTAGCCACGCCGCATCCTCCAGAGTTACACCTCCTATCTCTAGTACGACGCCCAACGCCAGGTTACTGGCATCGCACCAAACCACACCCGCGTCTTCGCCACTGACATACCATTTCCCTTTCACTGGGTCCTCATTCCTCACTCTCGCAATGACTTCTTGCAGCATGTTTATGACCTCCTTCGTCACACGGCCCTCCCAGCCATCAGTGCCTGTTTGTCGTTTAATAAAGCTGCATGCTATCCTTAGCCAGTCAGCGATAGGATAATGCCCGACCAGCCTCCCGCAGACTGAGAAGAGTTCTCGCCTCGTCAGCTCAGATCCGACTTCGGGTATTCCATTCCCTCGTTGGAAGACAAGGCTTTCTTTTCCATCTCGCCTTAGTTTCAACCCCAGCACCGCTCCTCCATCTAGGGCCTCCGCCGGTTTTGCAGTTAACCCATACTTCTCGACATGGCTTCTTACTTTCTCTGCTGTCACCTCTGCCTCCTCCACCAGGATGTTGTCAATGTACGAACTAGTGGCCTCCTCCACTGTACAGTCTTTGCTCAGCTCTGTCTTCAGCACGGCAGTCATAATTTTGGGGGATGAACTCAACCCAAAGCCTAACCTCGTCAGACAATACACCCGCCCCTTGTACCGGACCAGTTGGTCATGCCAGAGTTTTTCATCTACATGGATCTGCAGATATGCCGATTTCAGATCGACAATCTTAGTGGTCCGCCCCATTCTTCTCCATTTCCTCATGACCTCCTCACATACGTTGATCCCCGTTCCAGTGTGGCAGGCTACGTGTCTGTTCAATTCCCTACAATCCAGTACGGCCCTAATCTTGTTTTTGGTAGGCTGAACAACCGCCAGTAGTGACACCACTCCTTTTTCTTCCCCTGTCCACGGTTTCAGAATTCCTTCTTTTATCCACCTCTCCACTTTTTCCTCGAATCCTTTTCTTATTTCTCCTCGCAGGGTGTTTTCGTAGCAGCCCAACTTATTCTGTAGTTCTGGGGGCCCGGAGATCCATTTCCATTCCACCGTCCACCTCACGCCATCAAACTTCGCCAGGAAATATTTGTCCTCAATGCAGCAAACCTCCGGTTTTGGGGTTCTGACGGTTCTATCACCTTCCACTCCTGCCATCCCCACTGCGCCGAGACGTCCAAACGTTACTTGGCCCCCTCTTAACGTAGCGCCCCCCCCCAGTCGGTTAATTGCACTCATACCTATAATCACGTCGACACCACCGACCAGATAATTCAACACTAGGGCTTGCAGTCCAATGGGCACCCCTTGCACCATTACTTCCGCTGTCGTCTCTCCTAGGCATTTCACATCCCTGCCATTCACGGTCCTAATAATCCTGGTTCCGCTCCATGACCTCGCGACATTCCTCGCTAACAACGTTGTAGTGCAGCCTGTGTCGACAAGGGCTATGGCTCTCTTCCCATTGACTACCACCGGTAACCGAGGCAATGTTCCATCATGCGCCATTTCCACACAGAAGGGGTAACCACTGGCGCAATAGCTCCCCTTCACTCGTTTCCCTGGTCCCGTGCAACAACACAATAGCGGCTAATATGCCCCACTTGTCCACATCGGTAGCACGTGATCCCCTGTCTCGGCTCTTTGCAGTCCTTGATCAGATGAGGACCCTGGCAGCGGAAACACTTGATGGCATATCTCCCCTCCTGTCGCCTCGCCGGCTGCCTCTCATTCAAGTGAGGCCTCATGCACATATTTCCACTCACAGCTGCAGCCACGATTGGGCTTTTAACAATTTTCACTAGGACTCTGGCGTGGACCAAAAGATCGTCCACTTCCATAGAATGGATCCCCGTGATTCTCTGCATGTTCGCAGAGATTTCCTCTGGGAAGCCGTTCACTAGGTACAGCTTTACCGTCATCTCCAGGCTCCTCCCCACGTAACCAGCCAACCCTGCCAGTCTCCTGATCTCTGCCGCAAAGACGTCAACGGACTCGCCGGTCCACCTCAAACTTGACAGCTTGCCAAGTGCTTCAAATGGGCCCTCAGCGAAGGCCAATTTCAGCCTTTGCTCCACTAAGGCAAGGTATTCCTTGTCTTCATCTCGCATCTGCTGGTAAATCGTGAGGGCTTCCCCCTCTAAGTATAGCGGCAGCAGGGTGACATCTTCTATCTTTTGCAGCTTCGCCACCATTTTTAATTTCTCCAGCCACTTAATCAGGTCACCCTCCCCAGTAAAGGGTCTCAACATCTGAGCGCTCAGTCTCCACTCAGCCATGTTAATTTGCTTGATGCGCCGAAATAGCTTGTCGCTTGCGTGACACTGCTGTCCCAACTTTCACTTTCTGGTTACCACTTGACGCGTCTTCTCTCCACTCCAAAACGAACTTCTGCAACTTTAGCTTTTCTCTCCTCGAATCCGACTTTTCTCTTCTACAAATACAACTTCTCTGCTCGCAATCTAACTTCAGAATGCCCTCCTTCCCCAAATCACTCCTCTTTTATCTCCAATCAGGAGCATCTCATTTGCATACTTCGTGGTAACCCTGTAAGCATATAAAGAAACAGGGCAGCCATTCTTGTTTCTTTTTTCTTCATTTACACCACGCCATGTTACGTTATATATCATTTCGAAGTATCCTTTTCGCTCTAACGCATCCTGTTTTCGTTATCGTTTTCATTAGAGTTTGTTTTGCAGGCTTTTTGACGGTATGGACAAAATTCAAAGCGCACAACGGTCGCACAATTGTGATTCTAAGAAATCTCGCAATAGTGAAAAGAGCCTCGAAAATGAAGACGGTCATGGTCGACTGACTGCGGTTGATAATTATCATTTGAAAGCCTTAATTGAAGCTGATCGTCGCAAAACCACACAAGAAAGAGGATGTTATACTCGAGGTCAACCACTCAACAGTCGGTCGTCATTTAAAGTAAATAGGGAATTCGAGAAAGTTTGGTCCGGCATTAATTGAACAATATAAAAGAAAAACGTCGTTTTGAGGTATCTTCACTACTCCTTCTGCCAAAGAAAATTTTCTCGAGCGAATTATGACGTGTGATGAGAAGAGGATCCTCTACGAACACTGCGAGGATTGCCACAATGGTTAGATTCCGGACAATCTCCACAACACTTTCCGAAACCGAAATTGCACCTTAAAAAGGTTGTGGTGACTGTTTGGTGGTCTGTGGCAAGTTGCATCCATAATAGATTATTGAATCCGCGCGAAACGATTACGACGAAGTACTGCCGACAAATTGACGAAATGCACCAAAGCTCAAACGTATGTGAGCGCGATTGGTCCATATGAAGAGACAATTCTCCTCTATGACAACGTTTGCTGGAACGTTACTCAACTGACCTTGCAGATGCTAAACGAATTAAGCTACGAGACTCTGCCTCATTCTCCAAACATCTCTCCCACCGCGTATCACTTTGTCAAGCATCTCGACAACTTCCTGTGCGAAAAATGCTTAAAAGCGGATATGATGTTGAATCGGCTTTTAATGACTTCATCGTTTCCAGATCTTCGGAATTCTATGCTAATGCGTTAAATAAACTTGTTGCTCGTTGGAAAAAAATTGTCAATGCGAATGATTCTCATTTTTATTAATAATGTTTATTATGAAAAGAGTTTTGATCTTCTGAAGTTAACCGTAAAGAGACATTATTCTGCACCAACTTTATATATATATATATATATATATATATATATATGTGTGTGTGTGTGTGTGTGTGTGTGTGTGTGCACGTGTACTTATCTGTACTTATATGAAAGGCACTTTGTATGTGTATGTGTGTGAGATGTCCCTTTATGGACATGAAAACCACTAGACCGTTTCTTTTTAATTTTACACAAATGTACTTCATATTTCTTGCGGGTTGTTACATAGTATTTTATGAGAATGCTCCTGTTCATTACCAAATATCAATAATATTAAAATCCGTTATAACAGGAATCGTCCGATTGACACCGAATTTTACAAACTAGTGTAGCCTAACATCATTGGTATCACCACACAAGGATGAATATCCGGTATATATAATCAACAGTAAGATCTTTGGTAAGATGGATGCGTGTTCAAAACGAATGTTTCTGCTAAGAGTAGAATTACATTCTATATTTTACTGATGCATTTTAAATTTTAATTCGGAAATAATGTTATAGAATAGACCGTCGGTTCTCTACATAGAAATTTAAACTAAAATATATTATGAACAATCTTACTGTGGACAGCCACGTGAAGCTTCCTTTTCGGTTCACCGTGCAAGGTCCCAGACTAGAGCAGGCATCAATCGATTCGATTGAAAAATGCGCGTTTTGACCAATGTTGATGACAATAAAAGTCTTGGATGTGTGGTGCAATTGTTATGACTAATGAGATTCTGAGCTATGTCAGTGTTTCCTACTAGTATGATAATTAAACAAAAATAAATAAAATAAATTCGACATTGTAAATTAATATGGAAATAGAAAGGTCTAACAACTTAATGTTCTGCTTTATATTTGTGGGATTTTCTTTCGTTCTTGAAATGCCCACGAAACAGTAAACGGAATATTGCGTAATAATAATTTCTTTGTTCTATTTTGAATTTACACACATACACGTATACACGTAAACATACGCACATACACACAAATACATGCATACATGCATACATATGTATATATATATAATATATATATAATATATATATATATATATATACACAGATAGAGAGAGAGAGATGAATGTTGGTGTAAATATGTTTGTGCGTATTTGTGTGTGACGTCTTCCCTTTTGAATGTCTCCAGTGTCACGTATACATCAACATGTTGCACCACATTACGAATCTATTCAGTCCATCTTTATTTTAACGGATTACCTCACTCTTTGTGGCGACTCAGTATGCACGATGACAAGCAATTTAAACAAGCAAATAGACAAACGAACAAGGAAGATACTCAGTCTATATATATACATATATATGTGGGTGTGTATGTGTGTGTGTTTGCGTGCGTGTGTGTGTATAAAATACAATTTATTAGAGTTTAATGGAATGGAATCGGCTGTCTGTATGTAATACGTGTTATTTGGCGTTGCTTATTTGAGCTAACTGTTAGTCACTTTCATTAATCGATCCGTTTTTTTTATTGTGTTAACTTTTTCCTCATACGTGGAGCATATTTATTCCTTATGTGAGTTTAACAACTGTTGCTCCAACAACCCGGAATTTCTAATCTGACTTTTGAACACCTAATAAGTACAATGTGAGATATCACTTCTCAAGATAAGGATTAAGAAAACACCTGCATGTTACCGTCATGACCTGTCCTCTCCGCATAACCAAAACATTGTCCTGATTGGAAATTCTATACTCCTTATGACTAAATATGTTGATAGCTATTTTAAATATCTAACGTTCTAATCAACATAACACTTTGGTTGACAGACTTCTTGTTGTTTCTCATATATTCCTGCGTACCGAATAATGATTTAGCTCAATTTATTAAGCATACAAAGCTAATATTTATAGTTATAAGTTTTATCAACGCACACCTAACTATAATTATTTCAACCTAAAACAGACACTTTATTGCCTTGATCTATATGTAAAAATTCTATTCTTATTATGAGAACAACAGGCAATTAAGTATGCAAAAAAAATCTTCGTTACTTTTCTCTATTTATATCTCCTCTCTGTCCTGCTCCAAGAAAGTCTGACGACCTAGTCCACAAACTCCAAAATTCCATCATGACAAGTTTCAATAAAAAATACATGATTAAACCCGAAACTGAAACTTCCAACGTAGACCCCACTACCATGTCTCCTTCTCCAACATCAGGGGTCTACGTTCTAACCTTCCAGAGGTTGAACCCCAATTACAGGAGACTAAATCAGACCTTTTATTTTTAAGCGAAACCGGAATTGGACAAACTATTTCCCTAAATGAGTTCGTAATTAAAGGATACTCTAACCTAACTTCCAAATCTGACCCCCAAGATCGCCATGGGCATGGAATATGTGCCTATATAAAAGATGGCTTTCCATGTGGTAGTGACATCTCCAGAGAAAATCCTAACTTACCCTATATGTGCTTCCAAGTAGCACTAGCTCACACTACGGCATTTATATTTACTCTCTATCGCCCCATAACAGCGGAGTTACGATCTTTAAAAGCATATCTGAGAAAATTTGCCAAGTTCTATCAGCATATCCTTCAGCTAACATTCACGTATGTGAAGACTTCAATGTTCACAATGTGGAATGGTTGACCCACTCAAACAAGACCGATGATGAGGGGAGATTTTGTCATGATTTCTGCATTGCTTATGACCTCACTCAGATTGTTCACGAACCCACCCGTGTGCCCGACAATGACGGCCAGTATGCAAGTCTCCTAAACCTTTTTCTCACAACTTGCCCTGAACTATGTTCAGTTTTCGTTCTGTCTCCTCTTGGATCTTCCAACCACTCAGTTGTATCAATTAAGATAAAAATGAACTGCAATATGTCCTCAGACGTACCTCTCCATCGTACAGTATATCGATACACTATGGCTGACTGGGATATTTTCCGTACATTTATATCGGATCTTCCTCTGCGTTCCATGTTTAAAAAGGATGTGTCGTGTATAGTATCAGACCTGACAGAATGGTTAATTGTAGGTATAGATAATTTCATACGCTCGAAACAGCCAGCCCTGGTGTTCTCCAGAATGTGCTGCAACTATTGCGCACAGAAATCACTTTTTCCACTGCTTCCAACGTAATAGATGTATGGAAATTAAAGCCGCTTCCAGGACTGCCAGCAATCACTGTAAGACAGTAATAAAGAACGCAAGAGAGTTGTATGCTCAGTTCGTCAAGTCCAAAGTAGCTGACCAGCGGCTTGGTTCCTACCAGTTTTGACAAATTGCAAACAGAATCCCGAACAGAGGCGTGTGCTCTATCCCAACCATCATCAATGGATCGGAGTTAATCTCGTCAGCATCAGACAAAGCCAAACTCTTTGCCAAGAACTTTGCAGCCAATTCTACCCTTTGCGACCAAGGCCGCCAACCCCCAATATTTCCTCCTGTATCAGAAAAAAAACACTATGTGATATACAAATATCTGTACGTGATGTTGCCAAGCTAATCAAAAACCTTGATTTCAGTAAAGCAACCGGCCCTGACGGTATTCCAATTATAGTACTCAAAAAACTTCAACCAGAACTAGCACCCATACTTACAAAACTGTTTAAACGTTGTCTTCAGGAGAATTGCTTCCCATCACTTTGGAAAATCTCATCAGTATGCCCTGTATTTAAGAATTCAGGGGATCGTTCATCTCCCTCTCAGTACAGGCCAGTAAGTTGCTGGAATCTGTGTTAAATAGAGAAGTAATCAACCATCTCAGCAAAAATAACCTTCTTAGTGACACACAATATGGTTTGCGTTCTGTAAGATCTACAACAGATGTGCTTACAGTTATATCTCATAGGATTAGCGAATCTCTTGACAGGGGCAACCTTTCCATGGCAATTGCTCTTGACATATCAAAGCCCTTTGATAGGGTATGGCATAAAGATTTACTTCACAAGATCTCCAGCTATGGTATAGCTGGAAATGCCTTCTCAATTATTAAATCATTTCTCTCTGATAGGTTCATAAGAGTAGTAGTTGATGGGCATAAATCAGAAGCTCACGGTATTAATGCTGGAGTCCCTCAGGGGTTCATCCTGGGCCCAACTCTTTTCCTGATCTACATTAATGATCTTCCAAATCACATCCTTACATCATTCGTAGACATTTTTGCTGACGACACTACCATCTATGGTAGCACATCTAAGACATTAAATGACCAAGTTCTCTCCGATTCTCTCTCCTCTGATCTTGATCACGTTTTACAATGGGGACAGGAGTGGCTGGTTACTTTTAATGCATCTAAAACCAAGCTTCTATCTTTACATCATCAACGTTCTGATCCCCATCTGGCATTAATTAAAATGAATGGCTGTCGTCTTTGGGAGGCCTCAAGTTTTGACAGGCTTCTGGGCTTGACCTTTACTCCTGATCTTAAATGGAATACGTACATACAATCTGTTGCCAAGGCCGCTGGAAAAATGATCGGATTCTTCTACCGATCCAGTAGATATCTCACTGCTGATGCAATTCTCTATCTATATAAGAGCCAGATACGTCCAAGGATGGAATACTGTTGCCACATATTGGCAGGAGCTGCTAGAAAATACTTGTCCTGGCTTGATATGGTTCAAAATAGATTTCGTGGCCTGGTGGGAGATGTCCTTTTCTCCTCTCTGCAACCTCTATCTCACAGAAGAGATGGTGCGAGTTTGTCTCTGGTTTATCGTTATTTTTATAGCAAGTGCTCAACTGAGCTTCAATCTATGGTCCCCCTCGCCAAACTTTCACAAAAAAACACTAAACTAGCTGAAAACACTATCAATAATTTTCCCCACACTTTATCTGTGCCTAAACCTAAACAAAGATTCCATGATCAAAGCTTCTTTCTTAGAACTGCACGCCTGTGGAATTTTCTTCCGTTTTCCTGCTTTCCAGCTGTCTAAAATATGGTTTTCTTCAAGTCCAACGTGAACAAGTTTCTGATTATCCGTTCCACTTAAGTTAACAAATTTACCGAACTTCCATTACTATCGATTACTATATTGTCCTTTTGACTACTCTACACTCTTTAACCCTTATCCTTGAGTTGCCTATCGGCCTTGATAAGTGGTGACGACTATGTAAAAAAAAATCATCGCTTACCAGAGATCTGGCAGAACAATCAAGTGTAGAATAGAGGGTTAGACAAGGTGGAAAGAAGAGAACAAAATGTTAAAGATGTTATGATGAAAGCAGCTTTGTAATGTGGATGAACGTATACATGAGTTATCGAAACACAGTAGATAAGGAAAAACATGTCAAGATCATACGAGCTCCAAAATGTATAATTGCAAAAGCGAATGAAAAAATGTTTAATGTTTAATGCAGGGACGATGAACAAACTAAAAAATTTGGGGTCAATAGAATTCCGAAATATACATTTTATATAAAAAGAACCCCGATTGCAGGTTTAATTTTAATACATCACCCATCATTTGTAGATTTACCATCGATTATCGTTCTGCTTCGTTTTGTGTGCTTTAGTTTCGTGGATGCATCGCAGTGGACACTGGTATTTTTTATTGTTCTATTGTATTTTTTGTTTAATTTTTACTATTCTTCTTCTATTTTCTCGTGTTTATCTCTTTCTTCATAATTAGTCCTCGCGCGAAAGAGCAGGACACAAAATGTTTTAAATACTACTACTAATAATAATAATAATAGAATAACAATAACAAAGACTTTCGATGACGAGGACTACTATTGACCGTAACCAGTTATACAGTCATTTTGAAATTTTCATTTCTATTTTTCTCATTATGTACTGAATAGTTGTTAATGAAATCTATATGAAATATGTTCCTTATTAAATTTTAAAGATTTTCTATTCTGAAAAAGTTTTTAAAATTTTATCTAAAAAAGTTATTTTAAAGTTTTTGTTAAAAAAATCAGATTTTCTCATTATTAAGACCTGTATTACAAAGAGGGGGTCGCAAAAAATCAGTTGTGGTGTGAGGAGAAATACAAACTGAAATAGAGAGAAGGAGAATTTTAAAATATAATCTTAAAACGATAAGATACAAGTTAGAATAGCATTTCATCCAAGGCATGAAAATCGTTAAACAAAATGTTTTTACTGTAGGCTTTAAAAATAAAGGTACAAGATTCAATTTGAAATGTATTTATCTTCAAAGTATACTTTTATAAATTTTACAAAGTAAGGTATAAAAATTTAATTCAAATTGAATCAAAAAATTACATTGGATTTATGTTATTCAATGTACATTTTCTTGCAATATAAAAACAGTATCTTTCATCTAGCTATTAATGATATAGATATAAAATTTTCAATGCTTTTTTTTAAATAAAAGATTGAATAATAGATAAAATAGAAGAAATAGGTGATGATCTCAAATACTAGACGCACCCTGTATATTTGTTTATTCCGGTAGTTTTCACATTTTTTATTTATTCATTAACAAGGGCCCCTTCCTAAATAGTTTCTTACTGGCTGCAAGCATACTTTACCCCGGACTTAGCAAATAACGGAATAAGCGGTTCCTTAACGGTATGGAAAAACTTGCAACAAACACACCAATCGATTAGTGTGCTCCGAACTGTGCAGCAGTTTTCCGGAAATCCTGCATTGCATGATATCGGTAATTTTTTATTTCATAGACAGTCATTCGCCAATTCAATCTCCTGACTATTAGCAATCCCGAAATACAGTCCACGTTAATTATAGACTATGGCAGAAATACACAACTTCGCTATTTCTTAAGACTCAACATGGCAAAACAACTACTTACTGCATTTCGTATCGTGAATTCTTTGGTTTCCGCTCCTCTTTCATCTAGTTTCACATACAAAGACGAATTTTTATTAGATTTATTTGCTCAGGGCACTATATATATATATATATATATATATATATATATATATATATATATATATATATATATACATATATATATATATATATATATATTTGCGGCGCACTATATATATATATATATATATATAAATACTTCATTTACTCACATAAAATTAATTAATATACGAAAGTATAAATTTATGCGTAAACTTTAAGTATTTATTCAAAAAGTGCTCAATACGTAGGTAGAGCTAGTTAGTAAGTTATAAAATATATATGGCAATTAAGCTACACTGAATATTCCGCATTTAATCCACTCTAGGACTATTCAGACTCATGCGCATAAGCCTGAAGGGTCCTAGATGGATGAAACGCGGAATATTCAGTGTAGCTTAATTGCCATATATATTTTATAACTTACTATCTATATACATATATATATATACATATATATATATATATATATATATATATATATATATATATAAAGCTGAACGTCTGTGTGTGTATCTTGTAACGAATAGACGAATAGGCTCCTATATCGTTGACTATTACAGAAAACTGATAACATATTATGATTGAAAATGTATCGAGGCACAGGAATGGTTATGTTTGATCTGGCATAATGATGATTCATTAAAATTGTGGGGTCGGCGTTCGCGCCTGGTCCACAAAGTATGGAAATAAAAGATTTAAATATAAAAAAAACGTTTACAAGTGTTTTTGATACAGATGTACATAATAATATTTGATAAACATGTTTTTACTTAAATAGGGGTAGTATAATAAAATTGTGGGGTCTGCAGTCGCGCCTGGCCCCCATAGAATGGAAATAGGCACACACTTAATTAAAGACTTTTCATATCTTTCTGCTTAAGTATACTTTGATAATTATGTTTCAGTTTGAAGAAATCTGGTATAATAACATTATTGGGTGTTCGTTCGCACCTGCCCTCCATAGAATGGAAATATGTCACAACGCTTCACGAGATTTATTAATATAGATCCACAGAATAGTGTGATAAGAGTTTCAGTGTGAACACGTATGGTATAAAAAATTATGAGGTTTATCTATATTATTTTTACTTTCATAATAGTTTGTTTTGGTTGTGATACCCCCAGATTCGATGCTATCTCTTTACAACCCTTCCTTTTCATAATCTATCGTACTTTCATAAATCAGAGTCCATTTTCTGTAGGCTGTTTTTAAACCCAGTCAACGACGGGTACTTCTGCTAGTATATATATATATATATATATATATATATATATATATATATATATATATATATATATATATATATATATATATATATATGCACTAGGGCGTGTATATATAGAGAATTTAAAAGAAATAATTTTTTGCCTCACACTATACCAGCTACTTCATATGATTATAATTTCATATCTTACAATTTGTGATCACATTATATTTTTATAAAAATGGGGAACTGCTTCAAATTTTATTAACACTTCTTATTAACATGCCTTCCTGTGTTTTCCCTTTGCTTTATGGCTGTCTTTGTTAAATGCAAATACAATCAACATGCTTTCTGGTGGAAACACATTTGAAACAATGCAACTATCCTGATATAATTATAAAAAAGAATACTGAGAATTAATAATAATGATATATATCTGGATATATATATTTCTATAGACATATGCACACATATATCCATATATTTATATATATACACACACACACATATATATATATATATATATATATATATATATATATATATATATATATATATATATGTATACTTGCATTTACTTTATTTCTGTTATTTAAAGGATTCTTCGAATATTAATCTAAGGAACTCAAAACAATAGATTCATTGTTAGAATGTAAATCCTTTGTAAACTGGATTTTCATTTTGATTAGCTGCGAATCCTTTCAAAATCTTTTAATGACGTGTTCGTTTACTATTCCGTTCAACTAAGCTTACGTATACAGCAGTTTTCCTGAACGATACACGTACACAAACTCATATATATATATATATATATATATATATATATATATATATATATATATATATATGGCTATTTTTTAAAACTATCTAAAACTATTAATACTGGACCAGCGAAATCGATGTGTAATCTTGTCCACGAATGGTCCGTCTTGGGACATGGTTTGTGTACTTTGCGTGGTGCCTTTGCTGCTAACGCGCACGCTTTACACCGAAGACCCATGTTTGTGATATCCACATCTATTCTTTTCCAATATACGAAGCTCCGCATGAAACATTTTGTTTTATTGATACCTGGCTGACCCATGTCAAAGTCCGGCAGTATTCTTTTCTGCAACTTTTTCGGAACTCTGTTACTATGTAATAAAACTGATCATTTGTTTCAATTTTGTTTTTTATGTTTTATATGAAATCATTATTTTCAGCTTACTTTTTGATTTCATTTTGTGTCACTGGCAGTTCTCTTACACTGTTTTTTTTTAATCATGTTTGTCAACTCATAATCTGGTCTGATAGTTGCAATAATCGATTCTTGGAATTTTTTTCTTGAATCGGCGCGAGTATTGATAAACTGTATGCATGAATCATGTTTTTTAACTGATAGATGCTTTATGTGAAAGTTCTAATTGAGAGGAATGGTACCACATCTCAACGATCGATTTGCCATATAGACGGCTAACCATTTCTCCGACCCAAAGGTTGTGATCAGAGGTTTATGGTGCGTTTCTAGCATAAAGTGCCTGCCGTAGATGTATCTATGAAATTTCGTTATGGCGAAAATGATACTCAGAGCCTCTTTTTTTGATCAGTGAATAACTTATATCTGCTGGCAGTAGTGTTAAAGAAGCGTGTGCAATAGGTTTCCTTGAACCATCTGACCATATGTGTTGGATTCTACACCGTATGAACTGGCGTCACTTGCTCCTACAATATTCAGTTTGGATTGTAATTGGTTAAAAAAGGTGGGATGTAAACATTTTCTTGGTTTCATCAAAAGTTTTCTGACACTCTACAGTTCATCTCCATGCCTTGTATTGTTTCAATACTTCATGCAACGAAGCTCTTAGATTGTCTATTCCTTTAATGAACGCTTTATAGTAATTACCGAGACCGGGAAAGCTTTGTATCGTCGCCACATTAGTGGTCGCTGGCATGTCTCTGATTCCAATGGACCTGTCCGGATTTTGTTGATTATGTGTCCTAAATATTTAATTTCCTCCAAACTATATTCGCACCTTCACTCTTTGACTTTAAATTAAAATTCCTGATTTTTTTCGAATACTTGAATGCGATGCTCTTGATGGTCTTCGACTGTGTTTGCTCTTTACTATGATATCGTCCAAGTTAGCACACGGAACGTCCAAATCATTCACCATGACATCTATAGGTTGTGTAAAATTGCAGGTGCCACTTTACTACATAACGGATGTCTGTTGAATTTGAATAACCTGCTAATCCCTAATAACTTCGAACGTTCCTGTTCGACCGGAATTTTCTAGAAAGACGTCCGATAATTTTTTTATTACATTTCCACCCCAAACAAACATTACCGCTTTGGTGTGGGGGGATTTTTACAAAGATATATCCTCTGTTTAACTTCTTAAATATCTCATCTGAACTCGGCAATGAATCATGATAATCCTTAATCACAAAGTTCAACCCTGTCGAAACATCAGCCCTTGAATTAGTTTCTACTTTCGATATAATTCCCATTTTGTCGTATCTATCAAGTCAGTGTTAATTTTTCTACTCCTGCGAAAGAGAGGTTCCTTTTCCTTTAAAAATTGGCATAGTATTTTTTTTAGCTCAAATTTGGCTTCAAACTTGTTACATCTTCCAATACCAAGTGTGAAAATTTCCGGCAATGTTTTCTTTAATTCTTCTTTAATGTCCTATCTTGTTTACGTGTTACTTTCTATTTTTCTGCAGAACCAGTTTAAAGGTTTACCCCACAATTCGAATATTTCAATGAAATCCATAGCCAACAAGTTTTTTCTATTTCTGAGAAGAACAACTTTTATTTTTGTAATGGTCCAGTTAAGCTTCATGGGGGCACAATCTCGCATTCGAAGTTAATGTTCTTTTCGGGTACTGTACGAGCGATTTTCGATGAATTCATTATAGTAGGCCTATTTCAAAAATTCTATGTTATATAATTCATTATTTTCAGGTCTAATCCAAAATCGAGCTGTAATTTGATATTTTTTTCTAAATATTTCAGTCGTCACATATTTCCTCAAATCTCTGTCTGCTTTGATATTTGATTTGTCTGTATAATTCGGCTATTGAATTATTTTTTTTGCAACACGGACATCTGTGTCCATTTTTTAGCACAGGAAACATTTCTTATTTCTATTTGGAAAATGTACCTATCAGTGTCTTTCGTATCAATGTCTGCAATGATATGGTGGGATATGTTGTCCATTAACATTATTTGTATTTAATTTTTCTTGTCTTTCTTTTATAATCCGCCAATTTTTACCGTAACTTCTGGCTGATGGGTAATTTGACTTTTTTTAAAAATGTCTTTGCTATACGCTATGCCAGCTTCTTCGATTTTCTGAGACTGTTTCTTTAAACTTTAGCAACCCTCTGCTAATTTCTGCAAGATTAGGTTCTGATCAGATCTGCAAATATTATTCTTTATTATTAATTTTTACTATATATTAACGGATACTTATCTCTATATATTAATGTTTTTACTTATTACTTCTATATATTGTCTATTGTTTATAATTACTTGTTCCCATATCATATTAAATTCTATACATGGTATGCTTAGTAGTTGGTTATTTATCAGCATATGTGCTGCTTTCAGTCGTCTTCCTCTCCACTTTTCCTCTCTGTCTCTAATTTTTACTTCGTCCGATAATGGTAGATTGTTTGCCTTTTCCTTACAGATATTATCAGCTATGCCTAGTCTTTAAGTCTACCCACTTTCTTCGGCTTTTCGATGTTTTTCTAACCGTACTTTTGTGGACGATACGTTTCACTTTTGTATAATTTTCCACATTTACATGTGATTTCATATACAGAACTCTTAGCCATGATTTTTTCTGTAGGGGGATTGACTCTCACAAGCTGTTTTCTGAGAGTTGAATAATTCCTGAACACTCTCTAGATATCATATGGATCACATATTCGTTGAAGTTTTTCAGACAAGCTCTTCATATACAAGTTTTTCAGACGAGATCTTCATATACAAACTGTGGTGAATTTTTGAGTGGTGTCCTTTTGTGCCTTGTCCAGATTTCTTGGATCTGATGTTTTGCTCTATGGCTAGTTGTTTCGGTAAAGGTTTCTCTTAAACTCTTCATCTCCTCTTGATATGCACTGCTGTTACTACATATTGTTTTGCTCGATATTGCAAGGCAACGGACGATGCTTTTTTCTTACATAATATGGATGGTGAGAGTTGAAATTTAGGTACTATCCAGTGAAAGTTAGCTTTCGGTATACAAACGACATAAACCCCTCAGAAATGCGGGTTATCAGCAGATCTAGGAGCAACAATTTGTTGTTATATTCTCTCTCCGTGTTTACATGATCTAGTAACGGTTGAACATCTTCTTGATAGGGGCCATCGAATGGATGCGTCATCTAAATATCGCAACCACATTGTTGGCTTCATGGTGTTGATCCTAATGCAATTTCATCAACACTCGGGACAATGGTTATCCTATCGCCAGAAATTTTTCTTGCCGATATATGTCAGATCCCATGACGAAGTATGTAGTTTCTACACAGAAGGTCAATATCTCCAGTATATTGTCAATTGGGATGCGAGTGCGTTCGTTCAGTGAGGCATCCGATGTCAGCTTATCCCGTACCACTGTCAGAGTCTCATCAGCGGGTATTTTCGTGAACAGATTCAGTACATCTACACTCACCATCTTGTTGGAATGAATAGGAACATTGCTTATTATTTCCACAAAGCGGGTTGAATACTTAACGTATGATGAAGATTTGCCGATGATTGGGTGATTAGATCTACCAAGAATCGAGCACTAACAATGGGTCTTAATGGGATACTGTTTTTGTGAAGGCCGTATAGGTGTGGTAGCTTGCTGTCGTTTTGTACTAGCTATCTGTATTTTGTAGGTGGTATAAGTTCCTTATACTGAGGATCTGTGACAGCTTCCTCTCCGTTTTACAGATGACATTCCTGAGTTTGTGAGAAAAAAATCCAAGTGCGACAAGATGCACTCGATGAAAATCGGTTACATCGACCTAAACGTTGTGTAAATCACGCTCACGATGAGAAAAGTAGTCCGCTGAATCTAAATAATACGTTCAACTTATTTTTGTTCCTCGGAATAATAAAATCTACAAAATTGCTATGTTCCGCTGTACCTAGTTTTCTTAGTAATAGACTGACTTTTCTTGAGTCCGACCAGTTTTCACAGTTTTCACGTCCTCATAACGTTTATAATACGCTTCCAACGTTTTCTCTTCGTCTGGTACATAGTTGACATTTTCTAGCGAATTAAATATAGTGTTATTTGAATATGTAGAATTTCCTACATTTGCCTGCTTGTTGGTTAATTTCTCCAGGATTAACCTTTGAATTTCTAAATGCTTGTTCTGCATTTCTTCGGACCTTGGTATTGCTTGTTTGTGTAATTCGGTTTGAAACTTGATTTGCTCTTTTTTATTTTTTATGATATTTCTCGTTCTCTAATTGAAGGTGTGCGAAACGTTCTTCCTGTTTTTCGAGTTTTTCATCTTTTTTTTTCTTGATAATTTTTTTGTCTTTCCTCTTGCTCTTGCAACAATAAAGCAATCCGTCTATCTTGTTTTTCTTGATATTTTTGCTGTATTATCTGTTGTTCCCTTCTTATTAAGGACAACTGTTCACTTGGGTGTTGCTGACTTTCCTGCTGTGATTTTAATAATGAGGCTATGACTTTAGTGAACTCTTTGGTGTTTGGATAACAATGTATATGGAACAATTAATATACATTAATTTGTGTAACCCACAAATTTAATATAAGTTGAACAAAAAATTGGACCAATTACGTCTTTTTTTTATTTTATGCCTTGCTTTTGACATTCGTAAGTCCGTGATATTCAACTTTTGATATTCTTTTATATTTGTGAACAGATTATGTCGGTGATTTTTTTCTGCAATTATGAATGACTTTACTTGCAACATAAATAACGAATTTTATTACTTCTTTTTAGAAATTGTTCATTGTTCGTTCTTTCTTTTTTCACTATACTTCTGTTCGCATATTTTAACGACCACACTTCCGATTTTTATTTATTATCGCAGGTAATTTCGTCATTATAGCAGAAACAAACAAAAATAATTTTTAAAAAGTTAGTTACATTTTCAAAGCTGACACGGTATATTTGTGCGTACTTTAATTCCCTGTATATTTTAGTAGTCGAAACAGTTTTAAAGTGTATCGTAGCAAATAACATTTTTCCTCAAAGTCACCGTTGTTAGTGTAACAACATATTGTAATATTTTCTGAGTAAAAATTCCTTAAAACTTGTCTTTTAACAACTTTTGCATATCATCGTTAAGTTAAGGTTGGACTTTTTTCTGCATGCGTCATCTTCCTTCTACGGATTTGTTAAGGTATGGGCTTTTAAGTAATATTTTTCTCTTCAGCCTGGGTTCTCCAATAACTCTTCCCGTTGGTGATGGCTCTTGATTATTATTTTTTTTTTCCGTATGGTTCGTCCGAATCGGGTCGCCATTTTTGAAACCCGACAGAACGCTGGAAATAAATAACTACAACACAAGTAAAATAGAACAGATATATTGAGAGTAAGAAAGTATACACAATATTTACATAGACTCCATTGGTATAGCCATGGGGAAACCGTCCCTGGATAATGTGTCGGCTGGAATTCTTTATCTAGTTGTCTCTCGTTCGGTCTCTCGCCGGGTCATTTGTTGGGTCTCTTCTCTCTTTACGGTACCAACCATATTAATATGGTTGCCCCTCCACGTATGCTTATTAGGTGAGTCCTGCCACAACAGAAACATACTTATTAAGCCAGCCCCTCTCCAGAGAGAGAGAGAGAGAGAGAGAGAGAGAGAGAGAGAGAGAGAGAGAGAGGTAGGTGGTAGATTGAAATAAAAAGAGATATTAATATGTTAGCGTTAATACATTAATTTCTCGTATATTCAATACTCAGACACAATTAATACACGGCACGCTATCAACTGCTCGAAACATTGAAATATTTTCTTTTTTTTTTTTTGTTTTTCCATTATTAAATTAAAAACAAGCTTACGATAGAAAAATAGGTTTAATACATTGAAGAATAATTCTCCAACCAAGAGGGCAAGTACTTATTTTTAGCCCCGCAAAACAATATTATTACCTCATTGATTTCGTTTCCAGTTAACAAATCCCTAATCAATCCTGGCTAAATAAATTTGATGGTATTTTGACTAAATACATTATTTACAACCTTTTAGTAGATATTTTATGTTGTAAAACATGTTTTTAAAGACACGTAGTATAAAAATATTTTTGCTCAAAATTAATGCAATAATAAGAAAATAACATGTATGTACGATCTATGTGATCACTAATCTCTTTTTATATCAAGTTAGCTATATGAACATGTTTATCTATATTGTAACTGCAGGATTACTTCATAAACTTGTCATTATGAACAATGGAAGACATCTGCTGCTGCGAGGATATATAAGTTTTATACTGCGAGCAAGAGTAGATAGTGTAAGTTGAGTTTACTTCCAGAAGCCTCATAACACTTGACTCCCTGTTATTTTTTTCATTTTAGTCATTCAATGAACGATGTTTCTACACACCTCACACTTTTCGTTGACTGATTATTGAGCAAGAAATGCTGATTTATTTTTTTTATTTATGTGTTTCCTGACATTTTAACTTTTCTATGCATTAAGTGGCCTTATGTCATATATACGGGGGCGTGCATTAAGTAATGCCCCTGACCCACTTCCGGTTGTCTGGTCTAGCTGAAATTTAGCATGTGCATTGATTTATATCTCTACGGGTTTTGTGGTAAATTACAGCTCTAAACAGATTGTGGTTTCCGTTTTACAGGTGTTTGAACTGAGTCAAGTGTGGAAAGGAGCCTGTTGAATGTCGAGCAGTGATCCGGTTTTTGTATTTGAGAAGACGCACACAACAAGAGACTTTTGATGAAATGAAAGAAACTTATGATGATAATGCCCCATCTTATGACCTTATAAAACGCTGGTATCGTGAATTCAAACATGGATGGAAGTTTGTGGAAACAGCACCCAGAGCTGGTCGCCCCTCCCCTTCTGCCATTGATGAGGCATCTGTCCGTCAAGTTGATGCTGCCATTTTGGAAGATCGGCGCATATCCAAATAGCCCAAGATGTTAAGATTAGTATTTGGTCTGGGGAAACTATCATTCAGAACCATTTGCATATGCATAAAGTGTCTGCCAGATGGATTCCCAGGTTGCTCACACCATTCCAAAAACGAGCACGCGTCGAGTGCTCGAGGATGAATTTGGAGATGTGCCAAGAAGATGAGTCAAAGTTTTTCAAAAGACTGATTACACATGATGAAACCTGGACCCATCACTATGATCCAGAGACCAAAGCCCAGTCATTGCAGTGGAAGCACTTGGACTAGACAAGGGTGCAGTCCTCCGCTGTCAAGGTCATGCTGACAGTCTTCTGGGATCAGGACGGAGTAGTTATGACAGATTTCCTGGCAAAGAGTACCACACTTACAGGAGCCTATTATGCTTCACTTTGGAGGAAATTAAGGGAAGCTATCAAAATCAAGAGGCGGGGCAAGATCAGCAAAGGCACACTCCTCCTGCAGGATAACGATCCGGTCCACAACTCTCATGTCGCCAGAACGGAAACGGGCCGTGTGATTATCCTCCCTAATCTCCTGACCTTGTACCCTCTGACTTTCATCTCTTCCCAGCCATGAATTTGTTTTGAAAGGAAAGTTTTTCCCAGATGATGCAGCCTTGATTTCGTAAGTTCCGTCGTGGTTGGAGGACCAACCTGGGGTGTTCTACAAAAACGATCTCCAGAGCTGCATCAAACGATGAGAGAAATGCATAACTCTGGGTGATTCCTATGTAGCGAAAGACTAATAACTGTGCCCAGTTTTTTTGCTCTACTAATATGGGAAGCGAGTCAGGGGCGTTACTTATTGCGCCCCCCTCGTAATTTGATTTCCATAAAGATTCAAAGGATGTGGAAAAATTTTCTGAAAATTCAGATATGTCATTTGGTGTGAATTTAGATAATAATAGGTGTTAAACACAAATTAGTAAATCTTCCACAATTTTGACTGCCCGTTTAGGATGGTAGTGTGGCTTATATGAGCGTAGTTTTTTTTATTAAAAATTAAAATATATCAGATGTGCATTGAAGTTGATCTATATGGATTATACACTAATTTATAAAAAAATCCCTGAATCTCAATATTCTTCTTTAGATAGTTAAACTGGCATTTGCATAAGTGCATCGTTTAAAAACAATTAATCAAAATTTGAAAATAGATTTGATATACTATTAGTATATCTTGATTAAATAATTATCGTATACAGATATAAACTAATGCAAAACGGTGTTTATTAATTAGTATTACTGATTCTCGGACTGGTATGCTCTTAGATAAATTACACAATACAACAAAAATTTAGATTTTTAAATATAATATAATTTAATTTAGTCGACATTTTGCCGGGATATATTTTCTGTTTCATTTCTAGAATCAGAATGTGGGATTCGGAACCATATTTTGGGCTTTTCTTGAATCGCAAATATAATAGGCTATTTTTGGACAAACAATATAAAAAAAAAAACAGATTCGATTAGCCATTATTGTTTCACAAAAATGTGTACCTTAAAAGTAATTGTTGATAGTGGTAAAGAAACTGAGAGATATACAAAACTATCCTGCAGGATATCGTTTTAAAACAAGATGGTTCATTGCTATCCATAGAACAGATATAGTTTTTGTTAACTGAACTATTTATCATCTTAACAGGTAGTGCCACTTTTAATTTCACGGATATCTTCTTCATTACAATTAAATAAATTATATATTTTGAATTTTATTAGCTCATAAGATGTAAAATAAGGGTTTTATTTAATAACGAAAATAGCATTACAATATTATCCTTAAAGAAATATTTGTGACTATTATTTAATATACATTTTTCTCCTGGATAAACACAAAATGCATTATGCTAGCAGAGATTTTTTCTTTTGTTCTTCTTATATATTTCTGTTCATTAAGATTTGCTTAATTGCTTAGAACATTAACAATTAAATTCCTTGGTAAACCAGTTATCCACTTCTTTTTGAGAGAAATGCAAAGAAGACATTTTATTTAGTCTTGTATTGTTGTGTCTGTATCAATAACAACACGAACGCAGAAAGTAAAGGTAAAACAAATATATTAAGACGAAAAGATAATACATATTTACAAAGGTGCAGTTGTATTGCAGTTGGAAGATTGTCCGACAGAGGGCGTATAAAAGTCTTCTATGGAGCAAGCGGCACATGCGTCTTGCCTATCTGGCGTTCGAACACAGCTCGCCGGTCTTGCTGACTTGATACCTTTATCTATATCTTTTCACCCACGTATGCTAATTAGTGGGCGTCTCCACAACATGTATGTATGTTGAATTTAATTCTACTTTAATTGAAATTTTAAAATTTAGAAATATAATACTCTGATCTTTGTTGACGTATAATTTTCATCGATCACTTTCAATTGCAGGCCGTTCGAATATTCGTAATAATAACAAAAGTGATACACTCTTATCGTTAATGTTGTAATAATATCCCTAAAAATACAAGTGAATTCCTCTTTTTTATTTACCTTCTGTTAATGTCACTGTATTAACAAGTATGCTTTACTCTTTCGGTTAATCTTAATGTTAGCACGGCGACAGAATTACAAAATAAACAAGTAGTTGTTTCAAAAACGAATTAAAATCAATTGTCATTGTCATTAAGCAACTTTTTGGGCCGCAAAATAAAAGTCTGAATTTTATCATATGGAATGTTAAATAATGTAAAACGTTTTCTACTATATTGAATACAATTAAATATTTTCCAAAATACCACTATTAACCGTCATTTTTGTCTCGATCGCTAAAACATGAAAATGTTTTTAAAGGTTTTTGAACTAAATCATTATTTTCGTCTAAATAAGATTTAGAATGATTTGCTTTAAAATATACAAAAGTATTATAACATAAGTACTTGAAATTCAAATAATTCTAACTTTTATATCACTCTGTATACTTGTGTAACGACATAGGAAAAAATGATAGTTTAAAATTACATACGGAGGCTTTGAGGGAACTAAATAAACTATATTTTGTTATGAGTTTTTAACGTTTGATTTGACTATTAACTGAAGAGTTAATTATTATTTCATAAGCGACACACACACGCACACACACACACACATATATATATATATATATTTGTTGCTCCATATATAACCCCTGAAGTTAAGCAACAATGAGGCTAGCCAGTACCAGATGGGTAACCATTTTGGGAATCCAGGTATAATATGTGTTGAAAACAAGATTGAATCTAGTATCATGATCGGAACACTATAGCTGAATAAAAAAAGAAATTGCGGAAAGAAATTATTGGATTTTTAGCAAAATGCGCAGTTATTTATCGATTTTTCTTTTTCGGTATCGATCCAACGAATTTCACACTTCAAAATACAAAATATGAAAAATAAAACAGATTAACAATTCGGCTTTAGAACCTTAGAATCTTATACGTGCGCAGTTTTTTTCTTTATTTATTTGTTTGTTGTATCTACAATCCTCACCTTCCCTACAATACAATATATTTTGCCCAGTTTAGGCTAATCATCTTAAGCATATTTGTACCTACAAATAAATTTAGATTTGTAAAGAAACAATACGTCACAAACACTTACTCTCGTTTTGGCTGTGCCTATAATATTGCCTCTCCAAATACAAGTGTGCCTAGAATGTAAATTCAGATATATTTAAGCTTGTGAGTATTTATACGGCTCGATCTCGTTCATGGGGTTTGTCACCGCATTATTTTTTAGTATCAAATATTTACAGAAGGAAACCATACAAAAGTTATCAATATAAATACTTAAAGTAATGCTATGCAATCTACAGGATTTCAACCTTGGGTGCACCGGTCCTTGTCTATGTTCTTGCCTAATATTAGGGAGACATCGTACAATTGATACAAAGAAGAAAGCAATCTATTTAATTCTTTTTTTCTACTATTTTAGTATAAAATGCCACGAACAAAAGATGAGTTGTTATGTAATCTACATATAAAAGAAAAATTAACGTTAATATTTCGCGTACTTCTAATCCGACCTATCCACAGAAATTTTAAATAAATCGTTACTTTGAAGTAATAATCAAGTTGAAATTAAATCAAATAAAATTTATTCATCTGGTAAATTAGCAATATATATTCATTTACTTCCAAAAGGGTTGAAAGAAATAACTAATGTAGTCATTCAGTTTATCCGAATTAGATTGACTCAGAAAAACATTTAAGTTTGAAAAAAACTAGATTAGTATTAAAAGTAAAAGAAAACAAAAAAGATTAATATATTTCTGCTCACTTCAACCTTTTTATTTTCTCTCTTTCTGTCTGTATATCTGTTTCTTTCTCTCTGTTTCTCTTTCTCTCTCTCTCTCTCTCTCGATATATATATATATCGTAGATATATAAATACGTTGTATATATAATAAATGTATATATATATATATTTATATGTTCGTGTGCGTGTATTCACACACATATATATATATATATATACACATACAAATATATACATACAGTGATGATCATATTTATTGGCATGGTAAAATAAAAGTTAAATTTTGTCTAATAAATTCTAAAAGAAGGGATTAAATTAAAGAAAATAACAAAGTATATTATGTATATTTAACTGGCCTTTCCGATGCAGCAATCGGATTTTAGAAAAAATAAATAACAAAGGAACAACAAATATAATAGCAAAACACCCTTGTTCAAAATTATTGGCACGGCTTTGTTTTTCTTTTAGTATCAGTATAATATCAATCAATTTCCGGTTTACGTGCTTTCTGAACTTTTTTATAGCCATATTATGCTTGTTTAACGCTAATTCAGTGAATAATTTTTTTCAGATAATTTTTAGATAGCGATTTATTTAAACTATTATAAGTGACTAAATTATAATTTTCAATCGCCATGGTTAAAACTAAGGAACACAGCGAAGACGTCAGCAAGTTTGTTGTAGCATGCCATACCAATGGGGAGGGCTATGATAAGATTTCAAAGAAGCTAAACCTTCCCAAATCCACTGTTAGAGCCATAATAAACAAGTTCAAATCGCAAGGCCACGTTATGAGTTTAGAGGGTAGAGGGAGAAAAAGGATTCTTTCCCCAAGAGATGAACGGAAAATTGTTCGACAAGTAAAACAAACCCCAAGGATCTCTGTTGGGGAGATTGTTGATGAACAGAGCACCTCTGGAGTGAATGTATTTCGACATACAGTTGGTAGAGTTTTGAAGAGAGCTGGTTTAAAAGCATGTCGTCCGAGAAAGACTCCCTTATTGAAGCCTATGCACCTGAAAGCAAGGCTAGCCTTTGCAAAACGTCATATTGATAAAGATGTTGCATTCTGGAAACGTGTTCTATGGACTAACGAAACGAAAATAGAGTTATTTGGCCATAATAAAGTGTCTTATATTTACAGAAAATCTGGCGAAGCTTTCCTGCCGAAGAACACCATACCTACAGTGAATCACGGTGGAGGCAGTTTGATGTTTTGGGGATCCTTTGCTGCCTCTGGACCAGGGCGACTTGTTAAGGTCACAGGTAGCATAAAAAAGGAAGATTATGTTAAAATATTGGATGAAAACCTGAAAGACTCTGCTAAAGAGCTCTCACTTGGTCGTCGTTGGTGGTTCATGCAAGATAATGACCCAAAGCATTCGGCTAAACTGACTAAGAAATGGCTTGAGGACAATGATATTAATGTTTTGGAGTGGCCATCACAAAGCCCAGACCTTAATCCAATTGAAAATTTATGGAGAACATTAAAATTGAGGGTAATGCAAAGGAAGGCTAAGAATCTTATTCAATTGGAGGATTATTGTCAGGAAGAGTGGGCTAAAATTACTACTGAATAGTGAAACAACTTGGTTGTAAACTATGAAAAGCGACTGAGGAAGGTAATCAAGGCCAAAGGCTATACAATTGATTATTAAATAAATCGTGCCAATAATTTTGAACAAGGGTTTTTTGCAATTATGTTTGTTGTTCCTTTGTTATTTATTTTTTCTAAAATCCGATTGCTGCATCAGAAAGGCCAGTTAAAAATGCATAATATACTTTGTTATTTTCTTTAATTTAATCCCTTTTTTAGAATTTATTAGACAAAATTTAACTTTTATTTTACCGTGCCAATAAATATGATCATCACTGTATATATACACACGCATATATATATATACGCACACAAACATATAAATATATATATTTATTATATATACAGCATATTTTTATATATATATATATATATATATATATATATATATAAATGTTTAGAGATACAAACTTCATAGAAATATTTAAATAGAATGTGCGGAAATTTTTCGAAAGCTCTTTTGGCTATCATCTCGTAAGGAAAAAATGGATAGCATGCAAAACAATTGTATTGGCGAAATTAAAGTGCACTACGAGGGAATTTTGATGTACAAAAATTAAAATAAATACGATTAAAAGAAAGATTTAATCTGTAAATACGGCTTTAAAAGGGACTAAAACTTGGCATAGCGAGGGAGGAAAAGGGTCAAAGTTCAAAGTTCCCCAAATAGAAATAATGTTTTCGTTGTCTTCTTTTGCCGGCATAAAGAAGATTTTCGAACCAAAATAGAGACAGACTCCAAAATCTTTAAATGGTTTTTGGAGTCTGCTCTGTATAACACCCTGAACCACTCTATTGTATATTTATCAGCACAGCATGTATTGCCAACCAAATGCTGGCCAATAGCAGAGTCCAAGGCTACGGAAGGAGGCAGATTACCAGATCGTCTGATTTTAGAAGGAACGTGCTGGTTTACACAAATGCATCGATGTCCGCCCAACATAACCAGCATCGCACTGTCATTTAAATTGAGAAACAATATTATTAATTAAGGTGTAAGGCAAACTATCTTTGCGAAAAGAAGGAAAAGCAGGTCTCGTAGTGTATACCAACCGCAAGGAAACATAGTAGAAGCACTTATAAACACTTCAAACAATCTGTTTCGACAATTTAATACGCTTGTCCCTAATCCACGTTAAATTTAAATAAACCAGGTATTTTGCAGACCCACACTATTTAGGGGATTTAAAATCATCAACTCACTTGTCAATGCAATCTTCAATAAGGTCTAAAGGATAACCATTATTGATAAATATTTCTCTGATCTTATCAAGTTCGGAGGCTAATCTCTTAGGTTAACATATCATGAGATCTCTATGTACCAGTGTATTAATTAAGCCGACCTTATGTGATATGGTTACAAGAAAAGACTAGTTCACATATAAGCCAGTAAAAGTACACTTCCTATAAATGGTAGTGAGAAAGCCCCTCTTGAACGTTCAACCAGAAATTTTCAAGGAGGGAAGAGAATTGTCTTTTTCACTTTCCATAGTGAGCTTAAGAGCCCAATTCAACCTATTCAAATGCTAACGCTTAACTTTGCGATGAAAACATAACAGAAGTGTCGTCAACCGTCAAAAATATCAGCTAAAATTAGAGCCGACAGGTTACCCATTGAAACACCGTCAACCTGACAGTACATAATGTCACCAAAAGTAAACTCCACTGATTTGTTGCATATCAAAATGAGTTCAGTAAATATCTCTTTGGAAAAGCGTGGAGAAGTAAGGTGCCCACCATAGAGCGCGACGGTACAAATATGTATCGTCTCATCTAAGGGTATGTTAGTAAAGAGATTAGAGGCATTGAAAGAACCCATAAAGGATGTCTCTGCATTCGAATCCCACCTACGTACACATTCAACAAATCTAAAAGAATCAGGGATACAATGCGTGCTATACAATTCACGCACAGTTTGCAAAATTGCGACAAGCCACTGAGCCAAAGAATGTAAAGCAGAACCTACCATAGATAAAATAGGTCTCAGCGGCACACCTTGCTTTTAGATTTTAGGGCGACCATACACTCTGGGACGTTGTGGCCGAGAGGGTCTAATCTTGTCATAAACTTGTCATAAACGTCCTTGCAAAAAACATTCTTTTTAAATAATGCAAGTAGACGTCTTGGCAATGTGGCCTCGATTTTGCAAGTATTATCCGTCAACTCGGCAGGGCTTCGTGAATAACTCTCGAAATAATGAAATCGCTTACCGTCTACGCAATACCAGCGTGATAGAATAACCTGATGCGACCAGCAATGTAACACTTCAACTTCTTTTAGGTGCTGTTTTCTTTAATTTAGTTTGTTGCGTGCAACTCAGAAAAACATTAAAAAAGATACAATATATCACAATTACACGTCGAGCATTCAACAAAACATTTAGTATGTATAAAAAAACATTGTTCAAAGGCATTAATGAAAAGACAAAAGAAAATGTCAAAATTTCAGTGCAAAACCGGTTAGTTTTCTTTCCATTTAAAAATTTCGTTTTTTTCATTTTTTTTCCATTCAGAAACTGTTTGCTTTTTTTTTTATAATTAATTCCAGAAACCCTAAAACTACAACAAAAAATAAAACTAAAAACAAAGTACGTTGAACATGTTTTCTGTTTAAACTGCACAAAAATCGTTCATTTAATGAAAACAATTTGTAAACTCTAACCCCATGAAAACTACTAAAACTACCTTATCAATCTTGTAACTGGAATGATTGTGTCATTGAAGGTTTAAACAAAATCAATTTCAAACAATAAGTTATTATTGCAGCAGATGAAGCGACTTATATTTTTTCTTTCTTTCTACACTTAACCTGATTTATTTGTTATAGTTACTTTTTCTTTTTTCACATTATATCTCTGTGTTCTTTTCTTTCTTTCTGTTCTTTAAAATACTGTTAACAATTTCATTAATTTAAGATATCCTTTTCTCTTGTTAGTCATTTGTTTATATATATACTAGCAAAAGTACCCATCGTTGACTGGGTTAAAAAAGCCCACAGAAAATGGGCTGTGATTTATTAAAGTATGATAAGTTATAAAAAGTAAGGGTTGTAAAGATATAGCTTCGAATTT
This sequence comes from Euprymna scolopes, assembly GCF_053919585.1. NCBI lineage: Eukaryota > Metazoa > Mollusca > Cephalopoda > Sepiida > Sepiolidae > Euprymna > Euprymna scolopes. The sequence goes on from NC_136492.1 coordinate 48,987,820, forward strand.
GGGGGTATCAAAACCAAAGCAAAATATGATTAAAGTAAAAATAAAATAGACAAACCGCATAATTTATTACTGAAACACTTATCACAATATTCTGTGGATCTATATTATCACAATATTCTGTGGATCTATATTAAAAAAACCTTGTTAAACTTTGTGATATATTTCCATTCTGTGGAGGTCAGGCGGGAACGAACACCCAATAATTTTATTATACCATATTTCTTCAATCTGAAACATAATTATCAAAGTATACTTACGCAGATAGATATGAAAAGTCTTTATTAACGTTTGTGCTTATTTCTATTCTATGGAAGTCAGGCGCGAACTCAGACCCCACAATTGTATTATACCATCCCTATTTAAGTTAAAACATACTTATAAAAGGATTCTTATGTACATCTATATCAAAACCACTTGTAGACGCTTTTTTTTTTAATTTTAATTTTTTATTTCCATACTTTGTGGACCAGGCGCCTACGCAGACCGCACAATTTTAATAAATCATCATTATGCCAGATCAAACATACCCATTCCTGTGTCTCGATACATCTTCTATCATAATATGTGATCAGTGTTCTATAATACTCAACCATATAGGAGACTATTCGTGACAAGACACACACACAGGCGTTTAGCTTTATATTTTACCAGTGGGGGGGTCCCCGGCGTTGCCCGGGTGTTTCGAGGTGTGTGTGCTCGGGCGGGGTGGGAGGTGTTATTCAAAACATAAGAATAAGCGAAGTAAATGTATCGAAAAAAAACACCCACAAAACTATCGTAAGGAAAACGAACAATGTTTAATGTAAAAATGGGGAAAAAACAAAAAACGAAAACGCGAAGCAGAAAAACGAACGTTAAAAAAACACGTGAAAAATGGCTTAAATAACCCTGTTTCACTATTAAAATTTGAAAAATCGAAAAAAAAAAGAGATCTCCCAACAGGATCCGAACCCAAAACCTTTAGATAATGAGACCGCGCTCTAAGCAACTGAGCTAAGACGACGTCGATGAAACTGTGTCTGTTTTTTTAATATTTAAAGTAAATCCTGTTCCGATGTCGTATGACGCATGCGTAGAAGCGAACTTGTCATGAGAGAACGGTTTGTGCTGACCCCCTTTCTGTAGAAAACTGATGATTTTATGGTGAAGAAATAAATCTTTTTGGGCATTTTTTTATATTTGTTGGGTGAAGGTTGGAATTTTAAAATGATACAGATCTCATGAAAATCTGTGACCCGTGTCGAAAGTTTTTGCGAGACATACAAACACGCATACATACATATATACACAAATACAAACAAACATACATACACACATTTTCACTTATATATATATATATATATATGAAGTAAAAAAGTAGTTACACACTTTAGAAGACATTTATTTTGAATAGAATTTTAAGATAAATTAGAACACTTTTAATAAAAACAGAAACCAATAGTTATTACGCTACGCATGCATTACGACTATGCATGCGTAGCGTAATAGCTATGGATTCCTGTTTTTTTTTAGCCCAACAGCAAACATGTCTTCATAGTTCAGGCATAAATGTCGAAGAATAAAGTAAATGGTAAGCTAAACGTTTTGGTTTCGATTTTTGGTGTTGGCGCCCGGGTCATTTTTTTCAGAACTTTTTAAATAATTAATATATATTGGGTCCAAAATAATACAATAATAAATGCGAAATCTGCATTTATCAAAATACCATATTTAAACATATTTCATGACCGGCAATGCCGGACGATTTTCAAGTATAATTACAATGTATGATTCCGTAAATAACAGAAGGTTCTATTTATAGACAAGAGTTATAAGAACTTACCATTTAAATGGAGTCGCAACCAAACAGAAACCGGAATCACTTCATAAATATACCGGATGTTTAAGAATTTACACACATGTTTTTAATTGTTCACATGAGAAGGAATTATAATTTTTACAATTCAAGATTCTCCAGTCTCACTATAAAACGAGAAACCATATTCATCGTCTTCCTCTTAATTTTACAATTCCAAGCGTCCCTGAATTGGACGACTGCCATTTTGTTTGAACAAATATTTCTCTTATCTCCGGAAACTAAATTGGGATACAATTCTAAACTATGCATTTTTTGTTTTTTAATTAATATATTTTATAAAAAAAAGAATGGGCGAGAGTCAGAAAAGAGTAGAAAATAGACGTCATATGTGTCCAAAGTCGCTACAAATTGTTGGATCTTTCTACCGCCCCCAGGACGTATTTCGCTCCTGATACAATCATCAGCATTTTAGACCAACACACGTCCTAACATAAGTACTGTGACTATATCTAGACAAGAATAACTACTCAGAGCACCATTTCCTGCCTTGAAGGGTTAAAAACTAACACGCTTTCTCCTCATCGCTACTTCTTTATTACAAAATGACGTTTCGAATCTATAGCTGCCCTATCCTTATTTTCCATGTTTGTACTTGAGTAGGCCCTAGCATAATCCACCTTCTGCGAAACATTCAGAAAAAAAACACTTTACAAACACTGTCAACAGGTACCCTTACTTCCTATCTGTGTCAAAAGCTTAACGCAAATTCTACATTAAAACTCCCTGCCCGGGGAAATGTATAAAGTAATATAGCTTTCCAATTGTCTACAAAATACTAATTTTAAACCCAATATTCTTGTTGGGTCTCTTAAATAATTAAATTCTTCCCAGTTTTCACTACTATCGATCATGACGGTGTTGTCTTCGCAACCAACTGACGCACATTATCCGTTATTTCCAAGTAGCCCGTGAGGATTGATACGTGAAGAACAGCGTATAGAATAAAAGGAGGAAGACAAACAACATCGAGTGGAGGATACTAAAGTGATAGACAGAAACGTTGTAGGAATGGGTTACTTGAGTTAATTGCAAATTATAGCTAATTAGACGGGATTAAACATACTTTTTCCAAACATACCTTAATTTTATAACTCATGTAATAGTTTAGCGTGTACTTTGTGTGACCAAAATATATGATGACAAAGACGAGCAACAAAGGTTAATTTAAGCACGTTTAGTGTGATAATAAATGCTACAGTTGAATTTTTGGATGATGAATGCATTAAATAGAATAGGGGGGAATAAGACAGAAGTCATAGAAAGAAGATACACCCAACAAAAAATCTTAATAATCTGGCGTATGTGAATTCACTAACTGTGCGTATAGTATATAATCATTGTATTTATAATAACATGCAAAATAAATTATAGTTTTATATAGAATGATTCGTTGTCAATGACAATAAAACTCTGTTTTTTTTAATTTTCAAATGTAATATAATAAAAACGTGTTGTGAATAGTTAGAGTATTTCCTGAAGTTTAATATATTTGAAACACACGAGAAATACATTAATATATTAGCAAAATATATATATTTTTACTTTTACAATAAATGGTGAAAAATCACTTAACGCTAAAGGAGCCGATACAGCTTGTCTTATTTCACTAGTAGATCAAAGTTAATTTTAACAAGCATAATCTTATTCAACGGCGGTGTGTTTACGGAAATAAATACTGTTAACATTACAAGGAATTAAATGCACAAATGCTGCACAGTCACCACTTGTAATTAAAAAACAAAGCCGTGGAAATAGTTCTGATTTACATAATCGCCGTCATTAAATATTTCGTCTGAACCTGCCTCGCAAAATCCGAATGTGAGATGGAAATGTGCACGTACGAACAAGCGTCTTTATAGGTATCGATCTAATCAGAGTGTCGGTCTTTACCATCTGTAAAATACAGCAAAATTATTCGTGTTTTAGTATCCTTCATTGAAGGTTAGAACTATTTTATCTTAAACCTTAGATAGTAAAAAGAATACCATATAACTGATTTCCGATAGGGTGTACATTTATATACCTTTTATTATTACACATATTTAGTTGGAGAACAGATTACGTGAAAATATCCAAAGGCAAACACGTTGTTGGATTTATCAAGCTGTCATCTAATAAAACAGTAAATCATGAAGAAATATGTACTAGCAAGCACGTAATTTCGATCAACAAAGGCTAATTTTTGTTTCTTTTATTATATCGCTTTATACCTCTGAAAGTGTTATATGCATACGCAATTTGTATCTACAGAAGAAATGGCGGAAGAAATCATTGTCTCCGCTTTCCGAAAACACGCATGTAAGCTACGTGTTTTATTTACTAAGCAAACGCGTGGATTAATCTTACTTGTAAATCTTATCTTCGGCGTCTTTACCTATTTCTGCAATTTAAAACTCCCGTTATTAATAATTCCTTTTTATGTCTTTGCTACTTTATTGCTACAATTACGAACACATTATTATGCATAAAAATATATAATTATGCTTTTTATTCATATTAGATGCCTAAATGAAATACAATTGGCATTCATACATTCGTCCATCAGTTTCATATAAATCCATTAACAATCAAACGATGGCATATCTTGCTTATGTGATTCAAGAATAAATAATTGTTTGTTGTAAGATCATGATTTCCGTTTGCTCTTTATTTATATTATTATATACAAATTCTCATGATTTTTTCTTTATATAAATGCTAGTCGTGGTGCCCGGTGTCGCCGGGTGTTTGGAGGTTTGTGTTGAGCAAACACAAAAAAAGGTGGATATAGACAGGCAGGCTCGAATGCGTGACGCGAAGGAAAAAAAGAAAGTGAAAGAAAATCTGACGTTTTACCCGTACTCCCTGACGCGACCGGAAGTCTAAAAAGTTCAAATTTAACGTAGTCAATCAAAAACAAAAAATGTGTTGCTTTTGAAGTTTTTACCAAAGCAAATAAGACACAATGTCGTTTTTAATTTAGGCGGAAAACCAGATCCCTCAAAAAGGATGCAATCTGACAGTATTCCAATGAATAGTGAATGTCTCAGTATGAAGTATTTCCCCTACATTGTGATAGAACTAATAAAAGTGCAGATACTATCCGGCCGGAAGGTCAGGCATTTGCGTTCGAGTAGTTAAGCTTTATTTATACGAAGAAGACAAACAAATAGCCGACGGTGAGGATATTGTGTAACCTGATTTAAAATAAAAATAAAAAACGAAAAGCAACAACAAAAAACAAAAAAACAAAAAACAGAAAATCAATAGCGACGATGTCAGTTTGCGAATCATAGATATTATGATCTAGGAAGTATAATAAATCTTCTCCCGGAATCTAAGCATTTCCTGGACATACACAAACGGTTGCACCCATTTTGCCTTTTATATAATAGACTAGCCCGGGGGGGGGGCTATGTTGTCCAAGTGTTTGGAGGTGTCGGTTGAGCAAAAGCACAAAAAAGGAAAAAAAATAGTAGCATACAGGATGGCTCGAATCCTTACCGCAAAGGGAAAAAAACGTGACGTCTTTGCAGTTCGGGCTATCGCTAAACCGGAAGTGGCGAAGGTTTTAATTAAGGCTATTAAATCGTAAAAAGGGGATGACTTTTGAAAATATCGGCGAAAACAGCAACCCCTCATTGTAGAAATGTGCCAAGTTGAGGATAAAATAATTTATGTTTTTAACCAAATTTTCGATATTTGTCGTCCAAGAGGTCGAGCTTCTAAACGACATAATGTCTGAATATCCGTCGCTTCTATCGAAAGTTTTAGACATACATGCATACATTTAAAGAGACATGTGATCTTTTATATTATAGACTAGCCTGGGCACCCGGTGTTGCCCGGGTGTTTGGAGGTGAGTGTTGAGAAAATAAATGTGGTAGTAGGCAGGCAGGTTCGGACCAGTTTCGCGAAGGTAGAAAAGAACGAGAAAAATAATAAAAACGCGACACTTTTGCCAAACGAGAAGTGGCGAGGGTTTTAATTAAGGCTAGTCAATCGAAAAGAGGGATGCCTTTCGAAAATCTCGACGAAAATAGCGATCCCTCCTTGTAGAAAATTGTCCAGTTGAGGGTGAAGAAATTTATGGTTTTGGCCACTTGTTCAATATTTGTCGTCCAAAGTGTGAATCTTCAGAACGATACCTATTCCATGAAAATCCCTCGCTTCTGTCGAAAGTTGTAGGAAGACATACATACATACATACATACATACATACATACATACATACATGCATGCATACATACATACATACATTTAAACAGACGGGTTAGATTTATATTATAGATCTATTACATTTCGGTGTTATTATAGCGTCATAAAATGTTTTGAAATTTTCAGTATAGCACATTTTCAACTATCTTAGCTGGCGTTTAGTGACCGAAAACAATCCTTTATCTGCTTTACTATAATCCCTTCATGCACCATTTTCTTCTTTTCTTAATGGCTACTAAATCATTATTGTTTATAATCTTACGAAATTGTGCGCCGTTTTATAATATATCATATCACAGTATGATTTCATTTCAGACGTAATAATGTTTTTGTTCTGGTAAAAATTAGAAGTACGATACATACAATAAAATGTCTAAATGAATTCTTTTTAAAAGGTCTCTACCTGATGTACTATACATATATTTCATTTTCCGTACAGCTGTTTAATCGATTTTATTATCGACTTAAAATATTAAAAAAACGAACACAAGTAATAGGAAAATTTTCATATACTATTGCATTAGAAATTCACAGTTTTTAACGTCAGACATCAATATTGTAGAAATTAGAAGTAATTATTTTAATATTGGATAGTCTAATATACAATATGAACCCGTTATTTGTATTAATCATTATAATAACTAATATGCCCCAGGGTTGTCAGAAACACATGGCTGATTGCTATTTTGGTTATTTATAGAAACGTCGTATTACGGATTACAGTGATAGTATCTACTTAGGTTTATATCACACAATTGAACTCGGTCGGAAGCCTTTATTTAAAGTTCTTGCAACTATAACGTGTGGCATTTTTCCTCTTATGTTCGCTTTTCAAGCTACTTTAAACTTTTACATACCTACACGGTTCTCTTACTCTAACATTTATTCCATCATTCAATCAATCTGGCTATCACACAAACTTCTAGTGGAAACAAGGTATTTTAAGTGTTTTTGTTAGCACTACGTCAAGATCCAATTTTACTCCGGGTTGTAATACCTATCTAACTAAATCTTAAACAGATCCCAATGTTTATAGACAATGTGTTTGGGAAATATATATCTAAAATATATTGATCCGATAATAAACCTCATACAAAACACTTGTACAGTTTTAGCATAAAATCAGCAACGTACGCTTGATATGTCTTCAAACCCAATAAAATTGAACAAAGTCTAAATTTATCAAACGGTACTGATATAGTTTACACGAAAAAGAGATTAATGCTATTTTTTAAAATACTTAACATTTTATCCACGAATGGATTCTGTTTGCATACTTTATATAATGCTTTGTTTGATTAACAAAATAACATCTGCTCATACCGATATTGAAATGTAGATAGCACCGTTTATATGAAGCACTCCTACATATAATATGTCAGCTACGGAAGTGGCTTGCGAGAGATGAGACTTTCTAACTTGTTCTCACAGAAGTTCATTCGTCTCATCAGCATATATGCCGTGATAAGTGGACACGATTCATCTTGCCGTTAAATCTATTCTGCTTTAGGATTCGAGTTAATATTTAGCGTGTATAAAACTATTAAACTAGTTTTATTTTTATCATATCTTAGTAGATGGCTTTTGAACAACTCCTGTGTACCTGATTCCGTACGCCATATTTTTTTTTCTTGATGAATCGGAACATATAACTTTATCTCTTACAGCAAACGCTGTAGGATATTCATAACTATAATGTTTATTCTAAGACAATAATGCATAGTCAATAGTAGTGCGTTATAATTTTAGTATTACAGCGCTACTCATATGGAAATAAAAACGTCTAATTTGGATGCCAAATAATAAGTTATTTAAAAATATTGGATTGCATTAAATTTTATAAAGTATAACAAAATTGGTATTAATTTCATCTCTGTCCTGTTATGGCTCATCCACTTTACCCTTCCTTTAAAGTTTGTTTTCCCTTATAGGCTAACAATTATTAAATCGTATTACAAAAAGAAGAATCTGCAGAACATTTTTACCGTTTCTAATGTCTTGGCCCGTGTATTCTATATGCCCAAAACCATTCACAAATTACGTTTACTATAATATTTGTTCACGCATTGCGGATAGATGCTTTACGAGGAGCGTGCAATAAGTAATGCCCTAACCAACTTATCGTTGTCTGGTCTAGCTGGAATTTTCCATGTGCAATGATTTATATCTCCACGGCTTATGTGGCAAATTACAGCTCTAGACTAATTGTGGTTTCTGTTTTACAGGTGTTTGAACTGAGGCAGGTGTGAAATGGAGCCTATTGAATGTCGAGCAGTGATCCGGTTTTTGTATTTGAAAGGACGCACACCACAGGAGACTTTTGATGAAATGAAAGAAACTTATGGTGATAATGCCCCATCATATGACCTTGTAAAAACGCTGGCATCGTAAATTCAAACATGGCTGGAAGTCTGTGGAAACAGTTCCCAGACTGGTCGCCCCCCCCTTCTCTCATTGATGAGGCATCTGTCCGTAAATTTGAGGGTGCCATTTTGGAAGATCGGCACATTACTATTCGCCAAATAGCCCAAGATGCCACGATTATTACAGGGTCTGTGGAAACTATCGTTCATGACCATTTGCATATGTATAAGGTGTCTGCCGGATGGATTCCCAGGTTTCTCACACCATTCCAGAAGCGGGAACGCGTCAAATGCTCGGGGATGAATTTGGAGATGTGCCAAGAAGATGCGTCAAAGTTTTTCAAAAGACTGATTACACAGGATGAAACCTGGGTCAATCCCTATGATCCAGAGACCAAAGCCCAGTCAATGCAGTGGAAGCATTCGGACTCATCACCTCCAAAGAAGGCAAGGGCGCAGCCCTCCGTTGGCAAGGTCATGCTCAGTCTTCCGGAACCAGGACAGAGTAGTGATGACAGATTTCCTGGCAAAGAGTACCACAATTACAGGAGTCTATCATGCTTCACTTTTGATGAAATTAAGGGAAGCTACCAACACCAAGAGGCGTTCAAGATCAGCAAAGATACAACGCTTCGGTCCACAACTCGCATGTCGTCAGATCTGAAGCACGGGCGTGTGGTTACGAAATCCTCCCCTATCCTCCGCACTCTCCTGAACTTGCACCGTCTAACTTTCACCTCTTCCCAGCCATTAAGTTATTTTTGAAAAGAAAGCGTTTCCCAGATGATGCAGCCTTTATTTCTGAAGTTCCGTCGTGGTTGGAGGACCAACCTGGGATGTTCTACAAAAACGGTGTTCAGAGCTGCACCAAACGATGGGAGAAATGCATAACTCTGTGTTGTCCTATGTAGAGAAAGACTAATAGTTGTGCCAAGTTTCGTTGGTCTACTTCTATGGGAACTGGGTTAGAGGCATTACTTATTGCACGCACCTCATACACACGAGAAGCTATTGTCCTTATTCAAAACATATTGATCGTAATATAAGGTCCTTTACCCAGTCGCTTGATATCTAAATCTGAAACGTACTCTATTTAACAGTTTCGTCGATTACTTTTATCGGGAAAGTTACCGCTGTCAAGGATCCAGTTGAGGATAATGCTAAATGATAAACATAAATGATAAACAGTGATCCATAAATCTTGGTAATAATTGATTACTTACGGAAATTATTTATGTAGAATTTATTTAAATTGGGCTTGAACACTACGATGTTATAGTCAACTGGAAAACAGTCATGAGATATTGTTCCCAACCGACGGCCATCTCTAGTAAGCAGTTTTACTCATTGAATATTTGTTTAATTTTACGTAAACTAAGGGAACTTGTTGGAGTTGGTCGTAGTAAGAGCAGTGTTCGCCTTGAATGTTTTTATCCAAAGGGATATAGAAAATATCTCAGCTGAGCACTTGTTATAGAAAATAACAATAGAGCAGATAGAGACTCGCACGTCTCTTCTGTGGGAAAGAGGTAGCAGGGAGTAAAGATTACATCTTTCATTAGGTTTTGAAGCCGTCATATTAGAAGCATGCCCAATTAGTGACAGTGGTTGGATTTGAACAGTCGTAGATTGGCGTGGAATTATAGTCGGTTGCCTTCCAATATTTCTGTACTTTTATGTTTTAAACATAATACACGTCTATGTGTATCCCTTAAACAAGATATTGTGCATCGGCAAGTGCGCTTTCCTGTTACTCTACATTTTATATAATACTAGTCTGTCACGTTTGAGTTTGAAATATCATTCTTATTCATTTGCCAAGCCGCGGTTAAAATAGGCACATAATAAGTATATCTTGTGTTATCATTGACTCCATGTATTAATTCTTCATCGTCTTATGTTCTGGCGACATATATTTAATGAACGGCATAAAAACAGCGGGTGATATCTTCAAGATAATATATGCACGAACGTAAAGAACTCCGGAAAGTGCATAGGCGGTAATCCTTTGTTAATTAGGTCTTAGATAACGGACATAGTCCAAAAATACAGTTAACAACATATTCTTATCTTCATTGCTTACGTGGGTAATGTGGAGAATGCGTGGAGTGGTTAGAAAAATTCAAACGATAGGAAAACAAATCACAAAATATATATTTAAAAAAATGGAAAGCAAACAATCGCTATAAAAAGAGTAGGTGCAAGTAAGCTTTCCTCAGATAAGAGTTTGTGTTTACTGAAACGTATAATCAGGTTATTCAAGCGAAACAAATTACTAGATCTATCCGGAGTTTCCCCCCAAAAATGAGAATAGTTTTCAAAATATTCTTCAAATAGCCCCACGATGACATGAATGTGCGTTTGTTATGAATACCATATTTACTGTGTATACAATCGCTTTACTTCCCCCGTCCCATACTTAATTCCTTTTCTTTCTTTCTTTCTCTCTCTCTTACTCTATCGCTCTTTTTCTCTCGCTCTCTCTTTCTTTCTCTCACTCTCTCTCTATATATATAATAGCAATTATATATATAGATTAAGTAAAATCAGAATCGGAAATCAGAAAACTCGGAACATATTGGAGTATCAGGTCAGTCTCAGAATCGGAAAAAAATGTGTTCCTATTTTCTAATGCCAATAACGATTACTTTAATTTACATTTTAATTGATTTTGTTTTTAACTCACCACTGCTGGTGTTAATCTCCATACATAATATGCTGATTGAAGAAGGTCTAGACTAATGTATCGTAGATTTTCCACAACAGATACCACATACACATCCAATACATATGCCCTAATAGCCACTATCTTATCTAGCTTACGGCCACAATTTCTGTCACATTCACTTGTGATAATAAAATGCTACATTACATCCCATGAGCAACAGTAGCACAATCGCCAAATCTACGGAGCAAGAAATTCATATTTTCTTTCTCAATATTTAGTGTTCTCACCGCTACCATTTTCACGCGGGCCAATTCTGCATTTTAAACTATTATATGATTACACTCCCTTTGTATAGTGCTGCTAAGTTTATGCAATATTTAAACGGGAGGGAAATGTTTTTGTTTACCCCTTTACGTTTTACTTTGACTATTTTTTTTAATTAAGTGGAATGTTTTGAAATATTCTATTTTTACTGTCGGTTCTAAAGTGAAAAACGTTTTTTTTCTTCCGCGTGGGGCAACTCCCCCCATCTCACACACATAAAAAAGAATACCTAGGTAGTTTGGTTAACTGCCGGACAATTCCGCAATTATTTTTTATTCTTTTGCAACTGTATTGTGTCACAATACGTTTTTTTTGTTTTTGTTTCGCAAGTAACATTTTCTTTATCCACCCTCATATTGGGTTGTCTTTGAGGTTTTTACCAAGAATTGAGGGATACATTGCTCCCTCTCCAAGCATAAACACTTAAGGAAAGGACCTTTTATTTTTATTAATGTTTTATATATCTTTTCCAGTACGGAAGTAGATTTTTCCGTGCGTTTGGAAAAAAAAAACATTAATAGATGGAGGACGTCAGAGCAGAATTAATACAGCTTATCAAGAGCCAGATGGACCAGCAGCAGAAGGATGAGGAACATTTAAAAGAACGAGAAAAACAGCTCCAGTTACAATTTCAAGAGAGGCAACACGCGTTGGATGAGAGAATGCTACTTCAACAACTGAGACAAGAAGAGCTATTGTTAAAAATATTCGATAGAACGGAACACAAGGACGACAGTTTTGCAATATGGAACGCTATAGAAACGTTCAACTACCAACGGAGATATTAGGACCTATTTACCGTGGATAGTCAAGAGTAGAGCAACGCAAACAAAGGTCGCCTACTTTTGAGGAAATTAAGGACCACTGACATAGTAAGTTTGTGGATTATTTGTGGATTATATTCTCCCCAGGAAGACGAATGAATTGGAATTTTCTGAAGCGGTCAAACTTTTATCCGAACAGTTTAGCCCAAATTCCACGCTCTTTTATAGAAGATGGAAGTGCTTGAACCTGCAAAAAAGCAAGGACGACGATTACCTAACCTTCGCGTCCGTGGTAAATAAACACTGCGATGATGTCCGTCTATCTGACTTATCGGCAGATGACTTCAAGTGTTTAATTTTTGCGCAGGGTCTAGTCTCATCTAAAAAAGCAGAGCTTAGACGATGTGTTATCTAGACTTGTCCGAGGATTGTCAACGGGTAGTCTGCGTAAGGAACAACAGGAGACACGTCGAGGAGTCAGGTGCAGCATTCATTAGAAGGAAGAACTTCAAGCCAGACAAATACTCACTCTGAAAAAGCAAAGAAAAATCTACACTAATTGCTACCACTCAGTCACAAGACCCGGATCCCTTAAAGGCCTGTGATATCGCTGCGGCGGGAAGCATTGGCCGAGTCAATGATTTTTTTTTAAATTACTGCAACGAATGCGACAGGAAGGGCCACAATGCGACGCCGTGCAGGAAGACCAAGGTCAAGAACAGCGTCCGAGAGACTAGATTCGACTTGGATTCAGATAAGACCCCGCGCAAATATGTCACAGTTCACATCGCAAATAAAACTGTGCATTTCCGGATCAGACCTGTTCTTTCTCACGCACAGGCACATGGAAAAGGCTAACGAAACCAACCATGCGGAAGACGAACAAATCAGTTCGAGATGTAACAGACGATAAAGTTGAATTTGAGGGAGAGCTCACACTCCTGGTGACCTTAAATGGTGTTACTAAAAAAGTGAAAGTGTATGTATATAGGACATCCGAAAACCTCTTCGGTACTGATTGAATGGAGCGATTCGAATTGTGGGTCCAAACTATGAATAAATTCTGTCATAGGGTAGAAGACTCGTCTTCGGAAGCGCAACAACTGAAGGACGAGTAAAAAAAAAGGAATTCCCAGTAGTATTCTCACCAGGACTAGGAAAATATACAAAGGCTATAGTGGAATCAGAACTAAAAGAAACTCTGTCCGTTTTCAAGAAGAAACGAAATGTCTCATTCGGGGTAACAGAGAAATCAAAAATTCAACTTCAACGGAAGCTGCTAGAGGCAAATAAACAGAAACTGCAAAGCCGGAAGCTAAAGCACCCGCGCCAAAAAATTCCAGAAACCAAAGCAACAATTTTTACACGTGTATAAAATTACACCCAACCGGAACACACCAACACCAATCTCACCTGCAGAAACAGTGTTTGCGCGGTAGGTTAGATCCGTTTTGACAAGCTCTTATCCAAACAGTCAAGCCCACTAGTGACCGCTTACGTACCCAGTAAACGTTTCATACCAGGTGAAAGAGTTATAAAATAACACATCATTCTGGGAGGTGGGTACAATTATTAAGAGAATCGGTGACATGGTTCATATCATCCAAGGACCAACATTTACCCACAAACGTCACTAGAACAAACTAAGAAGATGTCGATCAGTTGAAGCACTATTGGAAGATGATCAGATAGGCAGTGTTCGAAACTTTGATCCTGACCCTCCTCAACCAACACCTGAACGACGGCGGTCATTCCGTAAAAGAAAGTTTACCGAGCCATTGATGGTAAACCCTAAAACGAAGAGGTAGGGCGGCTTTTAGGAACAAAAAGATTGGGGGTGGATGTTGGAGACGCCCCCTCCATGGGATTAATGGAATATCTCATGACGTCACTCCTTCTTGTGACATCACTTCCAGTAGGGAGTACCGGTGCCCGGCAGTCTGAGTTTGGCACGCAACCAATGTGTTCGGGTGCAAACACCCAACAATTGAGATTGCATGTGTTTTCCTAAAAGTCCTATGTTCTTTCGTTCTTATTACCATATAACCCCATAACAATATATATATATATATATATATATATATATATATATATATATATATATATATATATATATATATATATATATATATATATATATATATAACATGGGTTAAGAAATTCCAACGAAAGAAATATGTATATTTAAATAAGGGTGTAGTCACCAACAATGTGTATTTTTTTAACATTATTTTATTATTCAGTGTCTTGGTTTTTCATTGAGAATTATGTTTGGATCATTTTCATAATGTTTTTAAGTCATTGAAATCGTTTTTACGCGCGTTGCAGGCGTTCTGTGAAGCGTTCTCGTCAGAAATTATTTTCAAATGTGTTGGAGATGTAAAAATGGCAATTTTCGTAGTTCATTTGAAGTGTTTCCAAGGGGTGGAGGCTTGTAAGTGTTTATTGTTCATTTTTAACCACGGAGGAGCAGTTTATCCCAAACAAATTTCGAGAAAAAATCACACCACAAGACACAGAGGAGCAGAAGAAAATAAAAAAGTCCTAAACATATCAAAACTACAACCTGAAATCGACATACAGGAGGACAAAAAGATACACCTCACAGAGGAATACACCAAAATCGACGATAAAATACTCACTGACATCAGAAAACTATGCCCCAGGGAGACACACCAATTCCTTATTGGACTTTGGGAGTCTGAATGCAGAGAGGAAGAGGAAAAATCCAAAATAATTATCGAAAGGTAGATAACCTGGCTAAAGAATCTACCAGAAAAAGAAAAAAAAACGAATAAGTACAGAACATGACCAGTCAAACTTACCAAAAACCGAAACATACCCGATTTCAACAGCTGGACAGATTCCAAAACAAATGTAAGAACCGAGACACACATCATTTTCAAACATACCCACACAACATACCCAAACACACACAAGGAAACGACCGGAACATATTCATACCATACACCCATCCCCACAAACAAACTCAACCAAAACTCCCATCAAGAACACCACACATCCACAGAAGAACACATGCATCATACAAACACAAATACTACTACTAAAATGCTCCAAAAAACAACATCTCAACAACCGACAACCCACTACCCATGACAATACTAAAAGATACAACCTCCCACAACAATACGAAAATAGTTACTATCAACCACGTAACCCAACTCAGCCAAGAACCAACTATCTCTTACCCCACCACACCCACACAAACCACAAAAAATCCCCCTACTTAACAACCCCCACCGTAATAACCCAATGGAACTAAACCACCCCTATAGATACCACCCAACACAAAACAATCTTTACAACACCCACCCCCAGTACCCCACAGTACAAAACCGACCCCAAAAATACCCCCACACAAACACAACCAATCCGAATACCCCAGGTACAATCATAACCCATACATCCCTACAAAACGACACAACCAACCTCCCAACCGAATCAACGAAACTAAGACTCTCACAATCCTTTTTTAGGAATCCCTCACAAAAGACAACACCAGACTAGACAACAAAAACCCAAAGTCATCAACCTATCTACAGAGACACTTACAAAGGACGAAATTGAAGTACTAAAACAAGGCCTCAAATTCTGCCCAACTTGTAGAAGTAACATAGCAGAGTTAAAGAAAGACCTCAAAGAATTTGAACGCAAATTTAGACTCATAGATATACTTAACGACAGTGATAACACAACACAAGACTCTCTAGTGAAAAACAAATCAACATACTTCCCCAACAAACATAACAAAACAAAAGAACAAAATACCTTCTTTGAAACGCTTTGGAACCTTAACCCCCAACAAAAAGAAAACCCCACCAGTAATCTAACACGAAAACAAAATCAAGCACTTAAAAAAATCACACACAATAAAAACTTAGTTATAAAGGAAGTAGACAAAGGTAGCGCAGTAGTTAGAATGAATAAGAACTTCTATAAAACAACAATTTTAGAATCACTAGGGAATGAAAATTATTACAAACCAATTAGCTCTAACATAGACGACACAACCATATCTAAAATAACAAAACTCTGCACAACATACAATAGTACATTAACTAAAAAAGAAAAATACTTCCTTACAAACTTCACAACAAAAACAAACATCTTCTATGGCCTACCCAAAATACACAAATCTAACCAGGTAAGACATACCATCAACATACAAAAGTCGGAATACATAAGCACCCCAAACCCCAGACTCAGCAACCTAATAGATATACTATTACAGCCCTTCACCAATCTAGTCAGAAGTTTTGAGATAACACACACTTCATTAGCTCCCTACCATAAACAACGACTACTCTCTCTTTTATATATATATATATATATATATATATATATATATATATATATATATATATACTAGCAGTTCAGCCCGACTTTGCTCGGGCCTTATGTACTGTTCATATCTTCATGTATATATATATACATATATATATATATATATATATAAATAGGAAAAAAATTTACCCAGGTAACCGACATCTAAAATATCAAGTGTTTTAGACCCAAAATTGATGGAGGAGTTCGTTAAAGTCTGCAAACGTCAACTCTTTTAACTTTGATCTCTTGATAAAAAAACCGATAAAAAAGTTTTTCCCTAATTACAATACACTTTATGTCAAATCTCGAGTCTGTAGGATGAACATTTACAGAGTAGTTTGGTAGGGAAATGTGTACACATGCACACATAGACATACAATCTCACTTGTTGCTTTTATTGGTTACAAAATCTGACGATTTAGCTATACTTAGCTATATTCTACAATCTATCGTTCGAGATTTTCTTTTTTATATATGTCAAATCAAAAAAAAAATGCGGACAACAACGAGAGGAGTAGTTCATGAGAAACAATACGAAAAATCGTATCTCTTTAACGGGAAAAGAGAGTTTTTTTCATTGTTTTTATGCTTTATATATAGAACTGACAACGCAAACACACGTTTACTTTAATGAAAAAAAATAGCTCGATTTCAATAGTTTACTTCATATATATATTTTTTGTGTCATTTTGTGTCCTGTACATAAACACACGCACACACACAGACACACACACACACACATATATATATATATATATATATATATATATATATATATATATACATATGTGTGTGTGTACATATGTATATGTATTAGTCCTCGCGCGAAAGAGCAGGACACAAAATGTTTAACAAAAATAATAGAATAACAATAACAAAGACTTTTGATGGCGAGGACTACTGTTGAGCGTAACCAGTTATATAGTCCTTTGGAAGTTTTCATCTCTATTTTTCTCGTTATCTACTGAATATTTTAATGAAACCTTTATGAAATATATTCCTTATAATACTGTAAAGATATTCTATTCTGAAAGAAGTTTAATAATGTAATCTAAAAAAGTTATTTTAAAGTTTTTGTTTAAAAAATCAGATTTTCTCGTTATTCAGACATGTATGACGAAGTGGGAGTTGCAAAAAAGAGTTGTGGTGTTAGGAGCAATACAAACTGAAACAAAGAGAATATTTAGATCTGTAAAAAAAAGAGGGTTGCAAAAATGAGTTGTGGTGCGAGGAGAAATACAAACTGAAATAGAGAGTAGGAGGGTGTTTATAAATACATGCAAAACCACATTCATATTTTTAAACCCAAATTAATAAATAAAATATAATATAATCTTAAAAAAGATACGATAAATGTTAGAAAAGCATTTCATCCAAGGCATGAAAATTGTTAAACAAAATGTGTTTACTATAAACTTTAAAAATAAAGGTACAAGATTCAATTTGTAAATCTATTTATCTTCAAAGTGAACCTTTATACATTTTAAAAATAAGTATAACATTTTTATACCTTACTTTGTAAAATTTATAAAAATTCACGTTGAAGATTAATAAATTTACAAATTGAATCTTGTACCTTTATTTTTAAAGCCTATAGTAAACACATTTTGTTTAACAATTTTCATCCCTTGGATGAAATTCTTTTCTAACTTGTATATATATATACATACATACATAAAAATATGAAACAAGTTATCTATATATCTATAAAAGTGAAAGTGTTTGTCTTTCTCTGTGTGTGTGTGTGTCTGCCTGTATGTCTGTCTGTCTGTCTGTGTACTTTTCCCTACACAATAACTCTGTAATTTTCAGACTACAGACTAGAAATTTGATATATAGAGTATTAACATTTAGGAAAATCTTTGTAATTTGTTTTAAAGGGTCAAAGTTAAACGATTTGACCTTTGAGATATCTACCAAACTCCTTCGCCAATTTTGGATCTAAATAATTGAAATTTTAGATATACGTTACTTGCACCTTGATCTTACTTAATAATTTCATTTGAGCCTAAAACAGTAAATGTTAATGGGACAAAAGTCAAAATTTATAAAAAAAATTACGGCAGCGGTCTCAACTAAATTACTCAGAAAATTTTTGGTCTAAATATTTGAAATTTTACATAAAGTCTATTCAGAGATAGAGCAAGCTTTTTAATCGGTTTTGGTTGAAAACTTGAGCTACAACTATATAAATGTATGTCTGTATGTTTGCATGTCTGCCTAAAACTTTAGATAGCGACTTACTTAATAATCGCTCCTAATATATTCCAACAATTAAACAGGGTGATGTTTGCTACAATTTATCGCCTGTAATAAAAAAAAAACTATTAAAATGCAGAATTTTAATATAGACAGTAGTTAACTCGCGTACACCTTAAAAATATTACCTATAATAAATATGATAAAAAAATCCATCAATCAATAACAAAACAAAGAAAAACGCCTTCCACTTCAATTACACATCGACATTTAAATTCTAACGGTTATATTAACTAACAACAACATAAATTGTATCATATCTGTTTAAAAAAACCTAACGTTTTAAATAACACTAAATTCACTACTCCAAGCACATTTTTAAATGTGAACAACTTTTTTCCTTCTGAAATGAAACAACTGCATCCTTTTCGCAAAAAGTAAACTTGTAAATATTCTATTTTCCCCAAAGTAATGATCTCGAGGAACTCTGGAAATAAAGAAAGACCATTAATGAACGTATAATTGAGGTGTTCTTTTTCCAGTTCTTGTATACACATACATATATTCATCCCAATATATATATTACGTGGATACCTTACATTTCATATTGATATATATATATATATATATATATATATATATATATATATACTAGCATTTAAGCCCGGCGTTGCCCGGGTGTTTGGAAGTGTATGTTGAGCCCCCTCCACCCCAATACAAACAAGCGGTCATCTTTTAAAATTTGACCCATATTATGACCCCTTACATTTATGTTGGGGATCTTGAACTTTGACCCCTTAACAGCCAAATTTCTGGGCGAAAACCGATCACAAAGATTTCCCCAAATCTCAGTACCCTGTATATCATATTTTTAGTCTGTAGACTGGAAATTAACAGAGTTATTCCGTAGGAAAATGTACACAGCCACATAGACACACACACATGTTCACTTTTATATAAACTAACATTTATATTTCTTAACATGCATTACACACTCTGACACACACAGACACACACACGCGTTCACTTTTATATATATATATATATATACATACTACCATACATTATATATATATATATACTACCATAAATTATATATATATATATATATATATATATATACTGCCATAAATTCGTTTTTTTTTTTGTGTATTGATATTCATATTAAACACCCTCTTTTCTATTTATTTAAAAAGAAATAACAATTTTCTTATATGCCTTCACTAGCAAAAGATCTAGCTAATTTGCATATTCTTTAAACATTCATTTTAATTAATTGCCTATTGGCTTTTTCGTTTTCCTTATGGGATGATCATCTAGAGTTAACTATTACGTGTAATTATATTCATGCAGTTATTCTACATGATTTATACTAGCATAATGTTTGCGTAAAATCTTTACAGTAAACAAAAAATGGTTTCCATATATATTAATGTATATGTATATATTTTAGTTTAATCTATTAGTCCATCTATCTATATATCTATAAGCGTGAAAGTGTCAGTGTGTCTGTCTATATGTGTACATTTCTCTACGTAAATAACAGTGTCAATTTTAAATCTACAGACTCGAAATTTGATACACAGGGTACTGATATTTGGTACAATGTATGTGATCCGTTTTCGGACAGAAATGTTGCTATAAAAAGGACAAAGTTCAACGATTCGACCATTGAGAACGGTACAAAACTCCTCCGACAATTTTGAGTTTAAACACTTGAAAGTTTAGATATAGGTTCCTCTTACATGGATCTAACTTTATAACTTGATTTGAGCCCAAAACAATAAATGTTAGGGTGTAATAATAGGGATGAAATTTTTAAAAAATTGACCTCTGCGGTCTCTACAAAATTACTTGGACAATTTCTGGTATAAACATTTTAAATTGTACATAAAGGGTATTCAGAGATAGAGCAAGCGTTTTCATCGGTTTGGGTCGAAAATTTTTAGTTACAAATATAAAATGTATGTATGTATGTTTGCATGTCTGCCCAACACTTTCGACAGAGGCGACGGATTTTCTCAAGATCAGTATCGTTTTTAGGGTCAACCTTTCAGACGATAAATATCGAAAAATTGGCTGAAATCATTAATATCTTCATCTTAAACTGGAGACTTTTCTACAGGAGGGTCGCTTTTTTCGCCGATATTTTTTTAAGTCATCCTCTCCTATCAATTGTCTAGCCTAAATTTTAAAAAATGTCATTTCCGGTTTGGCGGTGGTCATAACACTATATAAGTCAGGTTTTTCCCAGTTATTTTCCTCCTTTGCAGTACGGGTTCGAGCCTGCCTTCCTAATATCACTTTTTTCTGCTCAACAGACACATCTAAACACCCGGGCAACACCAGGCGGAAATGCTAGTATATCTATAAAAATGAAGGTGGCTGTGTGCGTGTCTATGTGTCTGTCTGTGTGCGTGTCCATTCCCTACGCAATAACTCTGTCAATTTTAAGTCTACGGACTCGAAATTTGATATACAGGGTACTGAGATAAGGGAAACTCTCTGTGATCTTTTTTCAGCCAGAAATTTGCTGTTAAGAGGTTAAAGTTCAACGAGTTTACCTTTGAGAACTCTACCAAAATTATCCAACAATTTTGGGTCTTAACACTTCGAAGTTTAGATATAGGTTCCTTGGACATGGATCTAACTTAATAACTTGACTTGAGCCATTAACACATTAAATGTTAAGGGGTCATAATCGGGGTCAAATTAAAACAAATTGACCTTTTTTTTGTCTTTGCTAAACATACACGTCCAAACACCCGGGGAACGCCGGGAACCCATGCTAGTATATATATATTTATAAACGAGTATAACGAGCAATATTTGTTGATTTTAAAGACTTTTATCCTTTTCAATACTTTAAAATAATTTCTATAACGCGTTTCAAGGTTTTATTTAGCTCTCTTCAGATATATTTTAGTAAAAAAAAATTTAAGGTAAAAGTATTTTTAAGTTTGTTTCTTGGTGAAAGGGTTATAGAATATTCTTTTGGAGATCATTTTAGTTCGGTCAGCGCAGAAAGAGTTGGCTTTTGAAAGATATGTGAAACAGGACTCGGTGTTTCGAATGAGATTGGTAAGAGCCGCATTTGATGGGGTCAGTGGTGAGATATATTTGGAGAGGTCAGTTCATGGGGTGGATGGGGCATTTTTATGTTCATTTATTTTCAGGATTTTTTTCTTTTGATGTGCGTGTTAGTGCGTAGATGCGTGTGTGTAAGAGTGAATGTCTGTGTGCTGCGTATATATATATATATATATATATATATATATATATATATATATATATACTAGTACATCGAATGAAATAAACACAATAACTGTTTTATCATATAGCATTTCAAAAAGTTACATAGATTATCCCTGACTATCCACAACGTGTTACGTGGATACCTTACATTTCATATTGATGGAAAACTGAGTGCATTTCAACGAGTTTCCGATTTTATAGTTTATGCATCCAAAACTGATACTTTTCCAAAATGAGCGGCTAACCTTCTAACAATATAACAGCAGCAAAGACGGGATGCATCTAAAGTTCGGATGGAATCACAATTACGTGAAACGTGGTGTTTATCACAGAATTCTAAGAGATTTATGATACATATCAAGTAGCCAATAACCGGTCCGAACCCGTCAAATAAAGAAGGCAGAAGATGAAAGACAGAATATAAAGCCTGCTGTTCTCAGAGTAGGGAAAAGGTGGAAGGCATGCGTAAAATGTTGTTGGTTTT
This sequence comes from Euprymna scolopes, assembly GCF_053919585.1. NCBI lineage: Eukaryota > Metazoa > Mollusca > Cephalopoda > Sepiida > Sepiolidae > Euprymna > Euprymna scolopes. The sequence goes on from NC_136492.1 coordinate 49,010,279, forward strand.
AATGATTATCGATTCAGAAGGAATCACAGTTGTGTGACATGTTTCATGTCTGTTTCGACATTTTGAAGGCCGGTAATTTGCGCTCGGAAGTTTCCATTTACTCTGTTGGTAATAGGAAATTGAGATCGTCAAATAGGTCAACATCGATATAAACTATCTATTCGTCGCTCTATGGTTTGTAATATACGGAGTATTATAACTTGATTTGTCAGTTTTACGGCAAATCAACATGTTTCTATTACATACGAAAACAAATTCTCATCGTGGAGAATTCATCGTGCGATTATTTAAACTACTGATGATATTTCAGCCATAATCGGGCAGAAACAGTAGTGTAATACTGTAAACATATTACCATTCAATTGAATGATATATATATATATATATATATATATATATATATATATACATACGTACATATATATATAATATAAAGTTGAATGCTTGTTTGTGTGTCTACTCACGAATGGACTCCTATATGGTTGATTATTATAGAGGACTGAACACATATAATGATAGAAGATGTATCAAGACACAGGAATGAGTATGTTTTATCTAGTATAATGATGATTCATTAAAACTGTGGGGTCTACGTACGCGCCTGGTCCACAAAGTATGGAAATAAAAAAATTAACAATTGAAAAAAAAACTTTACAAGTGTTTTGATATAGATGCACATAATAATACTTTCATATGTGTGTTTTAACTTAAATAGGGATGGTATAATAAAATTGTGGGGTCTGCGTTCGCACCTGGCCTTCATAGAATAGAAATAGGCACACATTTAAATAAAGACTTTTCATATCTATCTGCCTAAGTATACTTTAATAATTATGTTTCAGTTTGAAGAGATATTGTATAATGAAATTATGGGGTGTTCGTTCGCGCCTGACCTCCATGGAATAGAAATATGTCACAAAGTTTAACAAGGTGTTTTAATATAGATCCACAGAATAGTGTGATAAGTGTTTCAGGTTGAATAGGTATGGTGTAATAAATTATGCGGTTTATCTATTTTATTTTTACTTTAATCATATTTTGCTTTGGTATTGATACCCCCTAATTCGAAGCTATCTTTTTACAACCGTTCCTTTTCATGACCTATCATACTTTCATAAATCAGAGTACATTTACTGTAGGCTGTTTTTGAACCCAACGACGGGTACTTTTGCTAGTATATATATATATGCGTGTGTGTGTGTGTATACTAATTAAAAACAATATTTTTCAATATATTTTTGAATTGGAATTCCTTATTGAGATGAGTATTCTTTAATAATTTAATTATTGCGGCCTATTATCCTCATCTGTTTCGTCGTTGCTTCACGATGTTTGGTCAACTATTCTTCTGGCCTTCTTCAGGTGGTAACCGCGACGGAGTTCATATAACGTCGATGTTACAACCTGACGGATGCCATAGGAATAGTTGGTCGAGACGTCGTTAAGCAACAACTAAACTGATGAAACAATAATCGACAATATTTAGATTATTAAATTATACTCGTCTCAATAACGAATTCCAATTAAAATAATATAGATACCATTCGGTACGGACCCAACCATGGAAGATCAAATAATAAATTAATGTGAATTTAAAAGACCAAAAAAAAAATCCAACTTTCATCGCCCTTTCGAGGCCCGTGACCCAGTAGATAAACACATTGGATTTCTACGGTTCCAGCTGAGCATTGTCTGAATTTTTAATCCTATCCAAATCGGTCAGAATCTTATGTGGGCAAAACGTGGTGAGACGACAACAACTATGGAAGGCAGTAATTGTTGAGGATGCAGTTAGGAAATTCGGAGTTCATATATCGTCACGGCTACCATCTAACGAAGGCCAGAGGAATAGTTGGCCGAAACATCGTGAAACAACAGCGAAACAGATGAGGATAATAGTCTGAAATAAATAAATTAATAAAGCTTTTTCAAGTTTTTAAATTGAATTATGCCGTAAATTAAAACCAGTATATACATTAATACTAATATTTTTAAGACAACCCTAACCAGACGAAAATGCTCAATATAAGAGAAAGAAATAGCAATGAGAAATTCAGTTAAAACTTTTAAAGTTAGAATTTACAATAATTTATTATTCGACAATGAAGAAAAGTTGAAAAGGTAAAATTTTCTCTTAATCCATAGAGTATCCAAGAATGGAATCCTCAGAGAAAAGTAGTTAGCAAAATAATATAAATAGACAGACTATACTTTGCGGGTTAGTAAACAAATTGAAAACGGCAAATAATGAGTTAAGTCATAGTTGTATAAAAGTTAATAAAAATGCAGAATTTATGAGGTAAAATGATATTCCAAATGAAATTAAGGCTTGGAGAAGAAAAGGGTGAAAAACAAAGGAAAATTTTGTGTAGTTACATGTAGAGAAGCAAATAAAATAATCGAATAGTAAATGTAATAATCCAAGTCTTTGATCGGTAAACATAAAACAACTCTAAATGTTTGTATTCATATATATACAAAGGAACACATACATTTATAGCTATATAAAAATTTCTACATCTATATATGAGTAAACACAGATACCAATATTTTTTCTTGTTGTGAGAAAAAAATATAAAATATCTATAACCTGGGTAGGTTCGCAAATGAAGAAAGGAACAAAAATAAATATATACTATTTTTTTGTTTAGTACCGTTCTCTCACCTATCGACCCTACTTAGTCTCTCGCAACCACATATCCATCTAACCTGCTCAGCGTTTCTCTTTCTTCCGCCCGCACTCATCTTAACATTACATGTCAGTCTCCTTCGGCGTCAATTTTTCCGACCACGTGATGCAATTTTTTCACAACAGAAGCTCACGCCCACTTCGCAATTTTCATTCACGTTCAAACGTTTCTCCTACTACTAATATAATCGCTTGGCATCTATAGTTCTGCTGCTGCTGATATTTTCAGACTCGATCAAATGCGCGCTGTTACATTTATACGAGGTTATCTAATCAGACACTTAACTAATTGAATTACCTAAATTACTTCGAGTTTTCCATCAATAGATGAAAGACGCGTAAACTTTTGGTTACAATTCATCTGAACGTCGGATACATAAAACGGTAAAAGAATGTTTTCCAATGTTGACAATCGATGTGCATTTTGTAGCAGTGATAATGTAACTAACGTTGAATTATTTAAATAAAGTTAGTGTATTTTTTCTTTATTAAAAATCTTAATTTTATATTTTACTAGCATTTCAGCCCGGCGTTGCCCCGGTGTTTGGATGTGTATGTTGAGCAAAAGAAAAAAGAAAAAGTGGTAGTAGGAAAGCAGGCTCGACCCGTACCGCAAAGGAGGAAAATAACGGGGTAAAACCTAATGTTTATGCTGTTACGACTACCGCCAAACCGGAAGCGACATTTTTTTAAAAATTAAGGCTAGACAATCTAAAGGAGAGGATGACTTTCAAAAATATCGGCGAAAAAAGTGCCCCCCCTGTAGAAAAGTGTCTAGTTGAAGGCGAAGGTATTAATGTTTTTAGCCATTTAATCGATATTTTTTAAATGTTTAAAATAATAATAATAATAATAATAATAGAATAACATTAACAAAAACTACTATTGACCGTAACCAGTTATATATTCCTTTTGAAATTTTCCTCTCTATTTTTCTCGTTATGTATTGGATATTTGTTAATGAAACCAATATGAGATATGTTCCCTATTAAATTTTAAATATTTTCTATTCTGAAAGAAGTTTAAAAATTAATCTAAAAAAGTTATTTTAAAGGTTTTGTTAAAAAAATAAGAGTTTCCCATTATTCAGACCTGTATTACAAAGAGAGGTTTACAAAAATTGAGTTGTAGTGTGAGGAGAAATACAAACTGGAACAGAGACATGTAATAATAAAAAGAGGGGGTTGCAAAAATGAGTTGTGGTGTGAGGAAAAATACAAAGTGAGACACAGAGACTATGCAAACCTGTAATAATACAAAGAGGGGGTTGCATAAATGAGTTGTGGTGTGAGAAGAAATACAAACTGAAAAAGAGAGAAGGAGAGTTTTAAAATATAATCTTAAAAAGATAAGATACAAGTTAGAAAGCATTTAATCCAAGGCATGACAATTGTTAAACAAAATGTTTTTACTATAGGCTTTAAAAATAAAGGTACAAGATACAATTTGAAATTTATTTATCTTCAAAGTGAACTTTTATAACTTTTATAAAGTAATGTAGAAAAATGTAATTTAAATTGAATAGAAAATACCCTGGATTTATTTTATGTAATGCACATTTTGTTGCAATTTTAAAACATTATTTTTCATCTAGCAATCAATGATATAGATATAAAATTTTCAATACTTTTTAAGTGCAACAGAATGTACATTACATAATATAAATCCAATGTAATTTGGGATTCAGTTTAAATTACATTTTTATCCCTTACTTTGTAAAATTTATAAAAGTGCCCTTTGAAGATAAATACATTTCAAATTTAATATTGCACCTTTATTTTTTAAGCCTATAGTTTTGTTTATTATGTTATTATTATTTTGTTTAACAATTTTCATGCCTTAGATGCAATGATTTTCTAACTTATATATATATATATATATATATATATATATATATATATATATATATATATAAACCTTTCTTTCTTATTTTTCTCACAGTTTAAAAATAAAATGAATGTGTAAATGGTTTCAAAAGTACAGGGGTTAGAGTTTTCTATAAAAATCGGCAAAAAGAATTTTCAATGACTCATTAATTTTTTATAAGAGTTCGTAATATTCTAAATACCGTTTTTTTATTACAACTTGAAAATTACAGAATATATAATAAATAAATTCTATTTTCGACTATTATCACACCTCACCTGGCTAAAAAAAAATTGGGTGGGGATTTTGTCACCCCTCTACTGCTATCCCTTGGGGCGGAATGCCCCCCCCCGTCTTCCTTGGCTACGCCCGTGCTTTACAATAATGTGATAACTACTATCGGGTCGGAATAAATTGGCTATAAATTCTTTAGAAATAGAACATGATAAGAATAAACAGATGCTCATAAGCGTATACTACGTTCGTACGTTTGGCGCTGATTTTATATATAAGATCATTAGATTTGTTAAGAGTCATTTTGAAATGTTGGTCTTGCTAAAAGGATGATTCAGAAAATAACAAATAACTAGGATATTAAAATAACATTTAATGTCCAAATCTTTAACGTTATTTATGACAATTAATTTATTCATAGAAAAAAAAAACTTAAAAACTTTTTTTTTACTTTTTGATTTCTCCATTAAAATACTAATTGGAAATGTTTTTTTGAACTTGTCAATATTTTATTTCATTAATTGTTCAAATATACATTTCTGCTGATAAACGCAGATAAAAGTACTATTATATTATTGCCGACTCACTATACAATTTTAACCTTTAGCCACGGAGACGATAATAATGCACTCAGAATCTAACTTTAAAGAAGAAAATGCGCATAGCTCTCTTCATCAAAAGCCAGTAATCTACAAAAAATAATCTTATTATGATGTCAGTACAAATATTTCAAAATGATAAACATATATTTTATCATGGTACTGATGCCCAACGGCTTTTTGTAAAAATACCCTACTAAATACACACCCACACACACACACACATATATTATTATTATTATTATTATTATGATTATGATTATGATTATGATTATGATTATGATTATGATTATGATTATTATTATTATTATTATTATTATTATTATTATTATTATTATTACTATTACTATTACTACTATTATTATTATGATTATGATTATGATTATTATTATTATTATTATTATTATTATTATTATTATTATTATTATTATTATTATTATTATTATTATTATTATTATTATTATTATTATTATTATTATTATTATTATTATTATTATTATTATTATTATTATTATTATTATTATTATTATTATTATTATTATTATTATTATTATTATTATTATTATTATTATTATTATTATTATTATTATTATTATTATTATTATTATTATTATTATTATTATTATTATTATTATTATTATTATTATTATTATTATTATTATTATTATTATTATTATTATTATTATTATTATTATTATTATTATTATTATTATTATTATTATTATTATTATTATTATTATTATTATTATTATTATTATTATTATTATTATTATTATTATTATTATTATTATTATTATTATTATTATTATTATTATTATTATTATTATTATTATTATTATTATTATTATTATTATTATTATTATTATTATTATTATTATTATTATTATTATTATTATTATTATTATTATTATTATTATTATTATTATTATTATTATTATTATTATTATTATTATTATTATTATTATTATTATTATTATTATTATTATTATTATTATTATTATTATTATTATTATTATTATTATTATTATTATTATTATTATTATTATTATTATTATTATTATTATTATTATTATTATTATTATTATTATTATTATTATTATTATTATTATTATTATTATTATTATTATTATTATTATTATTATTATTATTATTATTATTATTATTATTATTATTATTATTATTATTATTATTATTATTATTATTATTATTATTATTATTATTATTATTATTATTATTATTATTATTATTATTATTATTATTATTATTATTATTATTATTATTATTATTATTATTATTATTATTATTATTATTATTATTATTATTATTATTATTATTATTATTATTATTATTATTATTATTATTATTATTATTATTATTATTATTATTATTATTATTATTATTATTATTATTATTATTATTATTATTATTATTATTATTATTATTATTATTATTATTATTATTATTATTATTATTATTATTATTATTATTATTATTATTATTATTATTATTATTATTATTATTATTATTATTATTATTATTATTATTATTATTATTATTATTATTATTATTATTATTATTATTATTATTATTATTATTATTATTATTATTATTATTATTATTATTATTATTATTATTATTATTATTATTATTATTATTATTATTATTATTATTATTATTATTATTATTATTATTATTATTATTATTATTATTATTATTATTATTATTATTATTATTATTATTATTATTATTATTATTATTATTATTATTATTATTATTATTAACTGCTTTTGGAAAATTTCCCTATTTTATCTTCAGCATTGTTATTTTTGTTATACAGAGATTATTTTAGTTTTCCTGTCTTCAAAGCTCTACAATTTGTTGAGATTAAGCAAATTGGAGGCTGTACTTTTGGTACGAACTCGATATATAAAATTAGGCATGAAGATTTGTTAATATATTGAGTTGGACTTAATTAACTTTTAAGATAATTAGATGATCATTATGAATTTTACCACATATTGGCTAAGTGTGAGGCTTAATATGGATATAATGTGTTCGTTAATGAGTAGCGGAATTATAGAAAGAAAATTCTTTGTGAAAATTAAGATATTTCAAGTTTTGTAAATTTTGCAAAGTATATATTAGATATAAATTTTAATATTTCAAAAATATCAATTTCTTTAAAATATTTTAAACCAGTTTAAATGATATATAAACGGTTTAATATCTTATTTGAAGATTAAAATATTTATTAGCTTGGTGCAAAGTATTTTCATTTTATCATATCAATCTATCTATCTATCTATCTATCTATATATATATATATATATATATATATATATATATATATATGATGTAAGAAGAATTATGTTTGCACCAACCTAATCATATTCACCTTACAATAGACTTATAGTCATCGTACACTAATTAAAATAATCCTGAATTTCAATTTAACACAAACAATTTTCTGTTTCAAACTTTTACTAAACACAAACAAGGCGTTCTCAAAATCTTATAAGAATTCTTTTTAAGGGGATTTTTTATCAGCAATATATCACGGGTCTTTTAATAGAGTATTATCAGAATAAATGTTACTATTTAATTGAACAGAATTACATAAAGAGATATAAAATCTCTTTTTTTATATCATTACTTTAACATTTTATAAGGGTGCGTGTAATTAAATCAATATATATTATCGCGAAGTATGCATTAATCTACGCCAATCAACATGCCTCTTTTAATTTTGAATATTTATAAGATAAACGAAATATGACTGTTTTGTTCGGTCGGATATAAGTAAACACCTAATTTAATGAGTAATTTACTGGTAATAATACTGCGCATACTGTAATATAAAATATACTTAGAACGGGAATATGTCCAAAACATGTTCCTTTCTCACCTCGCCTGTTTGTATATATTTTTTTACTTCCACTGAATGTCCGATAATAAACTCACTACACTTCTACCAACAGACGCAAAAATGCCAGGATAGTTTCTAGTCTGATATCATCTTTTTTCTGACCGCTTAATCTTTGAATACCTTTCTTGCCCAATGCTTTTTTGATAGTGCAATCATGCATGGATTTAAAAGTAATGTTAATAAATATCTTGCTGTACGGTTTCTATCCAGATTGCCCCACAAACTCTGACTCCTATCAAAATACCGTCGAATGCTTTCGTTGAAATATGCCCTTTTAGGTATAAACAGAAGTAAAATATTATAAATAAATAAAAAAAAATAAAGAAATATAAATCTAAGTTGCATACTTTTGATTTCAAATCAGTATTTCATTAAATCTGATAATGGAACAAGGGTAAAAAGTATTCTATATGTTTGATAAAACTTTATTCTATGATAAAGTGGGGTTAGTTAGTTAAAGATTTGTACATCTTGTATCTACTTCGTATCTAAAGATTTTTCAAATCGCTTTTATTGAGAATAAGAATAGTGCCAAGAGATGTAAATGAGAGACTTAAAGACGGACACCTGTGGTGTATTATTGAATGAACCGGATGCAATACGACGCAAATTATAGCGAACTTGAAAGCTAGGCTTTTCTGTTATGATTTGACTGAAATATTTCATCTACTTCATAAAGAAATTGTGCAGAAAGAACGGATTTAATCGGATGCAACAGTGACAGCAGAAAGCGTTTATTTCTGTAGGTATCATTCAAATACTGTCACCGTTATAATGGAATTAATAATAAAAAAATAGAATAAATTATTTATTTTTGGGGGATTTTTACCTTATTTTTAATCTTAGCGTGTATGAGTAATAAAAAAGTTTGGACTTTGTTTTCTGGATAATGAAATGAAAGAACGCAAATTGATAACATTTAAAGTTGCGTGCGACTGGCAGGGGTAAGAATTCTCAGTTGACTATGGCGTATAGGAAATTATTAATCCGCATTTCTCATAATTGCGGAGTATTTAGCATTTTTACCTATGCTACAATGATTTTGTATATATATAAATGTGACTATTATTGCAACGGTTTATTTTGATTTTTATTCTATGTAATGTATATAATTTTCATTATATCTATAATAAAATAATGATATTTTCGACAATAATTAGAGTATTTACCTATAGGTTGAGTTTATGAAAACTTTCCAAGAATGGTACTTGTTACGTTCTATATATAATAAAATAATTACTATAACTAGGGATACAATAACATCATATTCTGTTCCTTGTTTTGATTCTCAGCTATATATCCATTGATATCTTATATGTTTTTTTTTATGTAGAGTGATGTGATCCTCGGTTGATTAATTGTGGCTGACTGTGTCGGATATATACACGAGACTAAAACCAATGAAAAGTACATGCTGTTGTCATATCCCTACCAATCACACAAAATATAAGGTTGATTTAAGTAATATTGGGATAGAAATGAAAATTTGTCCTTTTCCTCGATGGATGAAAGGAAGCATTCAGGTAACCATTGACGGTAATAGATGTCTTTACTACCTTTTATTTATAATCGACTCCTCTCCTTGCTGCATTGCTCTTTGTGACTTTACAAGATAGTTTCAGAACTGATCGCCTTTTCTATTGTCGGACGCGCTTTAGGTTATTTTTCTCATCGTATATTTTTAATGATTTCTTCATAATTCACTAAGACTAGCAATAGATCTGCCCTTCACTACCTTTTAATATCTTGAAACAGTAATATATTTAGATAACGAGAAAAGATGTTTTGGTTAAAAATATTGCTTATTAACATGTTATGCATAATCTTTTACTGTTTAGATTAGTAGAAAACTTATGGTTTGCTCTTTTCTATAAATTCCAGTTCGAAACATATTTCATACCTATTTCTGAAACTGCTTATAAATGTTGGAATTCAAGAAAAACTGTCACCGAGTATACTTATTCTGTTTAACAGAGGTTTTACTATTGGCTGAATTGACCATTTTTATTTGTATACAATCAATATCAATTGCCGAATAGATGTCACAAATTCAAATAAGCAAGATATAAAAAAACTATCGGAAACGTGTTAGAAATGTAATATATAAAAAACATAAACTTCCATATGAAAAGTGCCGTCGATTTTCTAATAAACACGATTTAATACACACACTAATAGTTAAGTAGCTGAAATAAAAAGTGTAAGACCAAATCAGTTTATATTTATATACCTTAAGTGAAACATCACGAAAAAAAACCGATGAATAAAAAGAAGTAAAATAGTTTCTTGTGATGGCAAAAAAGGCCTTGCTGTTAGAACTTCATTACGTGATATATTTTCATGCGTCATATATTTAGTTCGATAGTTTGTTTACGAGTAGATAGTCATCATGCCACAAGCATTGCTACAACACCTTTTCGATACTGATCTCGGAAATCAAGTAGCAACACATAGGTATAATTAGAGTATTTACATGAAAATGTTAGGATACACGGTGTCCTCAAGTTAAAAAAATTATAATTCCCATTATATTATTGTTGTAGCGTTCGGTTTATGTAGAAAGAATATATTGTACAAAGAAAGTGAATACAAAGCTGTCTGTATTTTCGACTGTTAATGAGACGATCAATAGTCTCGCTTTACATCGCCTATTTATTTATATTTCCCCACGAGAGTATTAACATCTTGGTTTATATACCAGTTAGCAGAGTTTATTATGACTGTATGATTAAGTCCCTATAACATTCGCTCCCAAGCCATTTACTCCGTAATAGGTATTCAGTAGTTTTACATTTTGGATCGTTGGTTAAAGTATTCGTAAGTTTGCGTTTCCTTTCCGATCGACGTCGTTCTAGAATCGTTTGGGGTGGTTTGATGTCGGAAGTGTCGTACATTATCTCAAAAACCTTATAATTTTCGTGAAGTAAATAGTCGGGATCGTTAAACTGACGTTTTTTTTCATCTTATTAAGGTGGAGTTTCTGTGTGAAATTAGGACGTTGAATGATGTATATCACATTTCCAAGTCTTTTGTCTAATGTGCTTAGTTTGTAGAGACACGTGTTATTTTCGTAAATCTTGTAGACAACGTTTTCTCCTGAGACATAAACTTTTACAGGCACAATAAGGGACCTAATCTTGTTTGCTTTGATAACAGTTTTCGAAGACGGATCTTATCCACCACTAGAACATAGTTGCTGATGGGGAGAATTCTGAGGGTGTGTTGGTTAAAGCGATCCTATAAATTTTAGAACTGTTGTAATGCAGTTTCTGTAAGTGCACCAACTTATTTTGGGAGAGTTCGTTTTAAAATTTCGACGAAGCGTTCAGCCATCTCATTAGATAATAGTTTCGTGAGATGATTAATTGGGAATCGTTTGAACTCCGTTGTTTAAAATTCGTTCCGTTCTCACTTACTAGGAAGCCGACAACTCAAAAGTGGACAGGTATTAAACGAAGAAAATTAAAACTTACCCCTATAGTGTCTTTCTTACATTTAAGCGCGTCTGCCCATTCCGTGTAACTGCCCTGCACAGTAAAACCAGTCATACACATTAATACCTATCTGTCCAGCAAAGTAATACAAATTTTACAGTTTGAAGAAAAATATAGGGTTTATTCTGTTGTTAAGAATAATTAACTGTTGCAAGGAAATACATTAAAGCAAATATATATTTAATAAATTGATTATGCAGGATGACAGTAAATAGGGCACTCGCATTGCGCGAGACCAGACTTTATTATATAATTAAACGAGGATACGAATTACTTATTGTTGCCTGCGAGCATATATACCTTTCATTCTAGTTTTAAGGTGTTAGAGGTTAGTGAAGATACTCAACATTGTTCAGGAACACAGTAAAACGAGTAGGTTTCATGATATAGCATATGAGTTTTGAGGAGTCTAACAAGTAACTCGATATATCACGGAAACAAATATAAACTACCATGCATAAAATAAGTTTTCAGAACATCGGAATAAATACCGCCAACTCCGTATTGTCGACTGACACCTTTACAAATACATACAATTGATTGCATTATTAAGCTACTGGCAAAAACGTAGGAAATCGACGTTGCGCCTAAAAATATTAAAACAAACATAGGTTTCTATTATATAATTGGGAGGTGACAGTGGTCAAGTGGTTAGCGACACGGACCGACGGCCTGCGTGTTACAAGTTTGACTGCAATTCGTTCCAGAAAATCAATTTCACTTAGGATCTTGGCAGAATTCACCTGGTCTCTCACCTAAATACACGAGAATCCTGATATGAAAAACATCTTAGAAACGAAAGCGGATTAATACACTATGATTAGGATTATATGATCGAGATAGAAAAATACATAAAAATAAATACAGGTATTATTACATTATTAAGACAGAGATGGTAAATAAGACACTTGTAAATACATTAAAACAAATATAGGTTTCATTATATAACTAAGACAGAAGGAAAGCTCAGAAACTCATCTCAGCACAGAAATACATTAAACAAATATCATTTTCATTACACTATTATTAGGAATCATGGGAGATAAAACTCTCGGGTATATATGAAAACGCATATAGGTTTCATTTTATTAAGTCAAAGGGGGAGATAAGAAACTCGACGTTGCCTTTAAGTATAAGTATTTTATATTATTAAGTGGGATGAAGATAACGCACTCAAATTTCCCTGTGAGCACACTAAGACCTAGGTTCGTTGTATAATTTTGATGGTAAAATAAATATAAGTAAGTCGGCGTTGCCAGGAACACAATGGAAATAAAAATGTTAGATTATTAAGAACGAATTGAGAAATGCATATTCGGTGACACCCTGGTCTATATAAACAGGTAAATAAAATTTTAAATATTATTGCGGGGGAAAAAGACAAAATAGGAAACTTGGTCGGACCTTGAAATACATAACACATATAGATTTATTTTATTTAATTAACAGGGGTATTAGATATCGTTGTCTGTGAAGGCAAAAAATGAATCAAGTTTTCATTAGATTCTTCAATGAATTGTGGGGAGACAATAAACTCGTCGTGACCGAAAACATATATAGAAAAACAATTTTAACCACAGCTTTGATTAGTAAATACAGATACAAATACTCGTGTCGCCTTGGAATTCATTTAAGGAAATATATGTTTCATTAAATAACTAAGTGAGGAAAGTAAGAAAACAAGAAAGTTGGCGTAGTTGGAGTATAATTATAAATTAGCTTATTATACATCTTAATGTATCTGAGGAAGTAATAGAAATAATAGGTTTCGCCGAGGAGCAAATATATATTTCATTGTATCATTGATAGTAAAAAGAAAAAAAACAGTGTTGCCAGGGAGGATATATGAAAATATATGCGTTTTATTTTCGTGTTTAGATGAAGGGCGGAAACAAAATACGATTTTGTTGATCTAATCAAACTGAAAAAAACTATTGAAGCATATATAAAAATATATACCGCATTTAAAAGTGAAAAAAAAAACATTAACCCAAGGAAATTGTATTACAAATAAAACCTAAAGCAATGTAATTTGAAACTGGTTCTTAAGTGTGAATACACTTACGGAAGATGCAGGAGTTTAATAAACGTTTAGTAAAATACATCAGAAAATTATCTTGAAGATTGTATACTTGTTTCAAAACACAGCGCACATAACGATTTTTTTGTTAATCAATTATAACTGAATAAAAAACACACATAATTGAATCGTAAAATAGATAAGAAACGTAAAAGGAAACAATTCTTTACCCATTTTCACATCGCTGCGTGCGATGATTTCAACTCGAGATAAAATTTCTGCTGGAACTTGACTTCCTGTTAAGCAATTCAGAATTTAAAAAAAAACACCTGGCACACATTTATATATAAAACGCAAACCAATGTATTACAATGAAAAAAAAATTTATTCAAATGATGAAAGAGCTTCATAAATTTAATTTCGAAATCCTTTACAATATTTATAGAAAACGGAAAATATATTGGTCTGTATGAATTAAATCAGATATGTGCTATGAAATATCTGATATTTATTTCCAACCAGATAGGCTGTTTTTACTTTAATTACACACCTTAATGAAGGTATGTTCCCTTTTAATCAATTCAAAATAGAAACGCTAAGAAATATAATTTATATGATGAACGATTGCCGCCAGTAATAATACATCAATGTCGTTTGAAAAGCCTGGACTATGTGAAAACCCGATTTTCATTAAAAGGGACACTCGTGGTTTCCAACAAAAATACCCCAGTCAGGAAGAGTCTTCCTTAAACGACTGAGGACCGAATACATTAACATCAGAATATGAAATACACTTTACTCCCAACTCAAAAGGCAAATGACTGGTGAAAAATTTTACAGGTACCTAAAATAAGTTTCCAGACTTTTTTGTACAGTCATTTCATATTGTCGTAGGATCTTGATGATTCGCATGCATCATATCTTATGAGAAGGTGAACCTTTATGATTTTAGGTTTTAATGAACAGCTTCAGCATGAAGTGGAATGAATCTTACTAAAGCCTGATCGCAAAAAGTTGGTGAATTTCGAAAATGCAATCTGGATCTTAGGATACTTTAGAAGAATTATCTCTTCTCTTCTCTATATAAATAAAATTAACTCATTTTTTCTCGTCGGATTTTGACCCTAATAGGATTAAAAATCAAGATATTTCATGCAAATATAATATGCACAAACGGCAGAACAATATCTGAGGTGTGTTATAGGCTTATTATTTCTCAAATTCCTCGATAATCTTAGATTTCTATACTTTTTTCTGCTGAGAAGTCACGGCCAAAATCGGTTAAGATCAATGGAAGTGGTAAAATATTTTCTCTCTAATAAATTCCTCCTCCCCCTGCGACCACTTAACACCGTTTGGGGATCGTTCACAAGGAACAGTTGAGAAGAGAACACCGGTTTGGCTTCGTAGTTCTTTTATGTGAAGTTATTTAAAATCACTAAACTAAGCTGCAGTGCTCTGTGGCGTAGTGGTTAGCGTGCTGGACAATTCACATTATATTTTCACGTTCGCGCCGACCTACCGTAGTCGTTTTTTTTTCTAAACAACTGGAATGGACTTTTCTTGGTAGCCGAACTGTTAACGTTGCAGATGTTTTTTTTGTTTTTTTTTTCTCACTTTATTTTCCTACTTTTACTCATGACTCCGAGTTTGATCCTTCCTACTT
The DNA here is from genome assembly GCF_053919585.1 of Euprymna scolopes. Classification (NCBI taxonomy): domain Eukaryota; kingdom Metazoa; phylum Mollusca; class Cephalopoda; order Sepiida; family Sepiolidae; genus Euprymna; species Euprymna scolopes. Next base: position 49,025,773 of record NC_136492.1, read on the forward strand.
ACCTACCATAACATTTTTTTAAAACTCCCCCCCGTCCCGGAAACAAACACTCGGGCAACACCGGGTACCCCTGCTAGTATACAATAAAATGCTGTTTTAAACTTAGAAAATGCACCAGAAACGTATAGATGCTTCAGACTGCTTTTGGACCATCTTACATGCACTGAGCATCAGTTTCTGGGTGATATAAGAGATTAAAAAAGGCAAGAAATCTCTAAGGCAGGATCATGGCTGTGGGATAGAAACGGATCTCAGGAAACCAGAGATAATTGACCAAATTTAGAATTGCATGGAAAGGGCCGTCGTATATCTATACAGACAATAAATGCACAGTTTGATGTCCGTGAGGGAACTGCACACACAATAATTACAAGAATCTGAAGACGAGGAAAATTCGTCCGAAGTTTTTCCAATGGTGCTTAGTCGATATCAGAAGGAACGACGTTGTCATGACAGCTAGGAGATGAATAATGGCTCTAACAGACACAGGAACACAAGACAGATTAAATTCCTTAGAAACTTAGTGATCTTTTTTTAACAGCACGGATATGATCTAGATGCATATGGTTTCCACTGGATAGACAGTGAACAAGGAACACTATGTTGAGGTTTCAAGGAATTTCATAAAGAGATTTCATCGAAAAAGGCCAGCACTATTTAAATCGGGTTATTGGCATTTCCACTGGGACAAGACACCAGTCAACAACTTCATTCTCCTCACATACTATTTGACCAAGATAGAGATGAAGACCGTCCCTCACCCTTTCTATAGTCCGGACCTTGTTCCCTGTGATTTTCGTTATTTTTAAGCTCAAGGAAAACTTTGGAGGCTGTCGTTATGAGACAATTGATGAGATGGAATAAGCTGTAACGAGAGTCATTGACAGGCATACACAAGATGACTTGAACGAGGCTTTCCAAAATTAGTTGGAACAATACAACAATTGCATTGTATTTGGAGCTATTACTTCAAAAGGGAAATATAATTTTATATGTGTACTATCAATAAAAGTTCCCATGCAAAAAAGTCTGGAAACTTATTGAATGTCCCTAGTACGTTTAGTTTAATCATATATCATTTGTTGAAATCCTATTTCATGCTTAAAATTGTTTCATTAAAAGAAATGGCCAAATGATTAAATGCGTAGGTAATCCATCACATTTCATTGTTATTTAATATATTTTTCATTTAAATTTAAATGTGATTTAATACATTAGTTAGATTTTTATGAAACAACTTAATTTTCATAGTGTTGCATTTAGAAATCTAAAGTCGTTTTTGATGAAGAAAAAACATTTTTTTTTTTATTTCAGATAGTTTTCTTTTGTTTTAAGGCTATTCAAAATACCGAATAATCAGGCCGATTGGCGAAGGCCGACACAATCTCTTCCGTGTCTGATAAATGTAATTCTTATTGAATCTGTAGAAGAATGTGTATTTGTATGAAAACAACGGAATAATATTAAATACAAATAGAATGCAGCATAATCTACAATAACAAACATTATACAGGTCAGTCACTAGAGGGTCGGTTTAGCAGCCTGCAATCGAACATTGTCAGGGAGTAGAATTCGGCCTTTTCTCTTGACTTATGCTGAGTGATGTTGCCGAATGTTCCGGTGCATTTTATACATTTATTGACATTACTTCGTCCTAATGGTTTCGCTTGCATGAAAAAATGTAATGTATAAGATGTAATGTATAAGATGGTAGCAGACCATTAAACACTCAGCATGACTTCTTTTTAATGCAGCCCTGGCTTCGGAAAGTGTCGTGGAGATTCGTCCACCACTTAGCTGAGCATTGCCGATTGTTGTGAAAGACCCACTTTTCCTTGCAAGACACACCCCGATCGAAAAACGGGTCGTTCTTTTTAGTAAAAGAAGTGAAGATTACACTTAATAACGGCGTTTCTTTTTTTTATATTGTTCAAATCAGAAAGCACCCATTTATTAAATTATGTTTTCTTTTCAATCTCTCTGGAGTGGTTGGAAATCGTCGTATACGCTACGTTTGATTAAGAAACAAGTGTTATCACAACTGTGCTTAAATTAGCTTAATCTGAACCATTTTCAACATCCGATGGTTGACCACTACGTCGTTATCCTCAACATTGTAACAACATTTCTTAAATCACCATTGTGCTGAGTGTTCACTCATTGTTCCTGGGGCAAACGCTTCATTGATATCGAGAGCAGTTTCAGCAGTTCTTCAGCCTTGCTTGAATTGAAATGGAAAATTGTGTAAATTTGTTTTTTCATCTTGTACTCAACGTTTTTAAGAGAAAACATAACTGTTTTAAAACGGTGGTAATTTTAAGGAGTTAAGTGAAAAACGATCTTAAAATGATATATAAAGTTTGTAGTTTATAAGGAAATCCAAATTAAAAATTCCGCAAGATTTCATCGTTTGTCTAACATTAGCGTGATCAATTGGCTAACGACTAATACAAACCTGTCTTTGTCAAGTGATTACGAAATCCATTTTTCCGGATAGTATAATAATTATCATTGAACACATAATTTAGTCTGCTTGAAAAATACGAATATAAAAAAACTGATACATGATAATTTCCTTGGCAGGGAGATATTTCCTGGATGGATTTTGAATCAATCTAGTGTGTTTTCCCGCGAGTTTGTATTGTTTTAGAAAAGATGAACAATTTCTATTATTATTTAAAAACATTTTACAAATTTGAATATTGAGACTTTTTCACTTGTAGATATAATTTAGCAACATAAAACTACACACAGAAGAAAAAGAATCCATAGAACAAAAAGCCCAAAGAAAATAAGCACAGAAGGCTAGCCACAATGTACTACTAATGAAATATTTAATGAATTATTTGAAATATCAAAAATAAAAGAAATTTCATTTTAATAACGTCCCATTCATTACCCTGTGTCTTGTAATTATTCCCTAAGCTATATATATATATATATATATATATATATATATATATATATATATATATATATATATATATATATATATATATGCATGCACAAACATATGCATACTACATATTCACACACACATAGATTATCATCATCATCGGCGGTCAGTCGTGTCCGAGGAAGACTGTCCTCCGTTGTGGCTTCTGTGGGTCCTCAGGTGAGCATAGAGCCCAATCCTATACCCAATTTTTCTTGTGCAATTTGTGCAGATAAAGGTAGTGGTGGTGGGGTGGGGTGGGGTGTGTCTGGTTGATAATCTCTCCTTTCTATGCTTGCGTTTATCCTCAGCAGCATGATTAAGGTCACTGCTATAAAGCGCAGCACATTCGTGGACAGCGCTCCTCCATGCCAATCTGCTCCCAGCCACGTCCTCCCATGTCTCAAGGTCCATGTGAAACCGCTTTAGATTTACTTTTCATCTTTTGGCCACCCTGGGCACGCTTTCCCTCAACAAGCTGAGAGTAGAAAATCTGTTTTGGGAGGCGGAGATCCGGCATTCGGACAACATGACCAGTCCATTTGAGCTGGCGTTGAGCATCAGTAGCGGTGATAGTAAGAATGTAAGCCTCACTCAGGACGCTGGTGTTGGTGCGTCGGTCCTTCCAACTGATTCTGAGGATTTTTCGGAGGCATCTTCGGTGGTACGTTTCCAGGGTTTTTACGTGCCTCCTGTATGTGGTCCGGGTCTCCGATCCATATAGAAGAGTGGACAGCAAGACAGCTTTATATACCATGATTTTGGTCTTTGCCAGAAGGTCACGGTTCTCAAATACTCTCTTCCTTAGCCTTGAGAAAGCCCTACTGCCACAGCTGAGACGGTGTTGTATTTCATCAAATATGTTGGCTTTTGATGATAGGATGCTGCCTAGGTATGGGAAGTGGTTCACATTTTCCAGTCTAGCTTTGCCGATGGAGATGTTTGGGGTGAGACTGGAGTACTGTTTGGTGGTGATTGATGGAGGATTTGATTTTTTTTTATATATTAATTGTTTGTCCTAGCTGTTTGTACGCCCTCGTGAAGGCAACCAGTGTACACTGTAGGTCCTCTTCTGAGAGGGCTACAAGGGCGTTATCGTCTGCATACTGTAGCTCCATAATGGATATGGTGTCCGTTCGACCTTTGGCCCTAAATCTGTTGAAGTTAAAAAGTCGCCCGTCAGTTCTGTACATAATCCGAACTCCACGGGGAAGATATTTGTCCGTGAGATGGAGGATAGCAGTAATGAAGATGGAGAACAGGGTTGGGGCAATGACACATCCCTGTTTCACTCCCGTGTCAACCCTGAAGGCCTCTGTTTTATCTCCACTACTACTGAGAGCTGACATATTGTCATGTACCAGTCTCGGTACCCGAGTGTACCTCTCTGGGCATCCAAACCTTGCAAGAACCAGCCAAAGAGCTTGACAGTTCACCGAGTCAAAGGCTTTAGTAAGGTCTATAAAAGCCATGTATAATGGTAAATTTTGCTCCCTGCACTTTTCTTGGAGATGACGAGCAGTGAAGATCATTCCATCGTGCCTCTATTTGGTCGAAAGCCATTTTGTGACTCGGGAAGCATGGTTTCTGCAAGGGGTGTAAGCCTGTTGGCCAAAACCCGAGCTAGGGCTTTCTCTGAGGTAGAGAGGAGAGAAATGCCCCGATAGTTCCCACAGTTAGCCTTGTCTCCCTTCTTAAAGATGGAGACAACTATGCCATCTCTAAGTTGTGCAGGGATTTTCTCTTGTTCCCATATTTTGAGAAGCAGGGCATGGATGTCTGAGAAGATCAGGCCCGTCTTTCTTCAGGACTTCTGCTGGGATGCCATCAAAACCAGCCGCCTTGTTGTTTTTCATCTTCCTAATTGCATCCCGCACCTCTTCCAGACTGGGTGGTTCTCCCATGCTCTCAATTATGGGCTGTTGAGAGAGTTTTCAAGGGCCTCACCCTCTGGAGTGGTGTCCCTGTTCAGAAGATCCTCGTAATGCTCTTTGTTATTTTTCCCTTTCCTTCCAGCAGCGTGAGCGCATCCTTAGACCGAAAGAGTGGTCAGAGAACGGTAGCTTGGGCCGAATATAACTTTTGTGGCTTCAAAGAATCCTCTGGCGTCCCCAGAGTCAGCAAATTGTTGGATCTCCTGAGCCTTCTTCATCCACCAGAGGTTCTTCAGCTTCCTGACTGTCGATTGGATATCCGCTTTAGTCTTGGCATGGGCAGCTCTTTTAACCTTGCAATTGATGTTATTCTGCCAGGTGATAAAAATTTGCCTCTTGATGTCTATAAGCTGTTGGATTTCGGTATCGTTTTCATCGTACAAATCCTGATGTTTCCGCTTTTTCTGTCCTAGGATGCTTATACTGGAGTCCATGATGGCAGAGGACAGCTTGTCACAGTGCTCTTCAGCGTCATGCGGATACTGCTTGAGCAGGTCCGCGCTAAGAGCCGCCTGGAGGTGTTGTTGGTAGTTGATATCGCCCAGCTGCTCGATGTTGAGCTTTGGTCGGCTCTGTCTTCTTTGCATCTTTTGCTTCCGTATTAAATGGATAGACATGATGGAGCCGTGGTCGGTCCAACAATTTTCTGTATTGGTCATTGCCATGGTGTTCAGCACATCACAGCAGTCTTTGGCACGGACAATGACATAGTCAATGAGGTGCCTGATTTTACTTCGAGGGTGCATCCATGATATTTTTAATGCGTTTTTTTTTTTCGAAAAAGTGTGTTCGTGATGATCAGGTTATGTTCTGAGCACTTTGTCAGTAGGAGTGTACCATTTGAGTTAATGTTCCCAGCCCCCTCTCTTCCAAGCGTTCCTCTCCGGTGCTGATGGTCTCGTCCCACTCTGGCGTTGAAGTCTCCCAGTAGGATTATCTTGTCCCCCTTGGGGGCCCCGGATAAAATGGTTCTCTCTGGATCGCCACCTTGTCGTGGTGGAGAACCTTGTGTGTTCCGATGAACTTGAGAGCGATGCCGTCCGGAGCCTAGGCTCCTGGTAGGGCCACCCATGGCGGTAAGGTTGAAGGGGAGGTTCCAGACACAGAGCGATCCAAAAAACCTCAACGGCTCAAGCGGCGGATGATGACAATAATGCCACAACGACACTGAAGGCGGATGAAGGCTGTAACAGAAGAGGGTCTGCAGTCGTCGTGGTTCTCCATGCCATTGGAATCAGGCCCTTCTCTTCCAAGGGGCCGTGTGGTGGCTGCAGGCGCATCAGTCTCCCCACGTTAAAATACATCACGCGCAGGCGTTCTCCCGAAAGGGAACACATCCTACTCTACATCATGGATGGAAAAGTCTTGTGAGAGTTTTAGTCATTAAGCTCCCGGACTGAGACAGAGAGAGCTTTCCCTTAATTCCCGGATAGAAAAAGTCCTGTGGCGACGAGGAAGTGGTGACGGGAGCAGGACAGTGTAGTCTGGCAGCTCCTAGCTACAACCTGGCACATAGGCAGTGGGTGCCAGATTCAGTCGCTAATCTCACGGACCGAGGCAGAACAAGTTTTTCGGCAGCTGCATCCATGACTGAGCAGCCCTGTTTAGGATCCACTCTGCTCAGCCCAGTAGGGGAGGGGGTTAGAAAAGGTACCCCTAAAAATAGCCTGCCTAAAAAAAAAACCCTGTCTGGACTACCGCATCCAGAGGGATCACCACCACGCGGTCGGAAAAATAAAGAAAACCTACGCCTATATTTTGGCACCTGGAATGTGAGGACCCTCATGGACAACAAAACAAGTGATAGACCCGAAGGAAGAACTGCCATTATCTCAAGAGAGCTAAGGGGGTGCCAGATTGACATAGCTGCGCTCTCTGAAACCCGACTGGCTGGCGACGGGCAGCTGAGGGAGGAGAAAGGCGGGTACACCTTCTTTTGGAAAGGAAGGCCTGCAAAAGAGCCACATATCCATGGCGTGTGCTTTGCTATAAAGAACATCCTCATCTTCCAACTCGATGAGCCTCCTGTGAGCATCAACGAACGCCTAATGACCATGCGTCTGATGCTTGCGGTCAGCCAAATGGCCACTGTGATTAGTGCGTATGCTCGAACGCTTGATGCACATGATGAAATAAAGGAGACCTTTTATGCTGACCTTGACATACATTATACACATTTACCCAAACACACATATACGCATATTTGCTCTGCAACAGTATTGAGCACTTTCTTCAGTTTTTATTAATTACCATTTACACTATATATATATATATATATATATATATATATATATATATATATATATATACACATACAGAAAGAAAAAAGAGAAAGAGAGGGAGCATATGAACACTTACAATCAGGTGTCACTTAATGTCACTATAGTGGTGACCTTCAACAAATTTTTATAGATATTGATAGTAAAATTTTTCAAAATTGTAGCTGAAGGCAGTTGATAAAGATAATCTTTAATATATTTCCCCTTATGTATTGATGCACATTCCATATATACATTGCAGTTCCTCATAATCGCTTTATTTCTATATCCTTATTTTGAACGAAAAAAACATATTTAAAAAACTTTAGACGTTTCTAAAAAAGTAGGTTTCTCTTGAATAATAAAACATCGAATTCTAACGTCTCTCTCTTCAGGACAGGAACATTGTTTCTGCGTGTTTAAAATTGTAATGTTATGTTTTCATCCAATCAGCTATGATAAGACACATTTTAAATTTTGTGATGTATATGTATACACACGCACACACACACGCATATATATATATATATATTTATATATATATATATATCACAAAATTCAGAGGATTTTTAATTCAACGTAATATATTCAACGTAATATATATATATATATATATATATATATATATATATATATATGTGGATGACTATAGTGCTCCTCACCTTGAGTTGAGCATATTGAGAAGTGAAACACGAATTACCATTAGCATATAAGCGACGCTCTTTGTGTAAACAAATCGAGCGGAGGTATTTCAGACGATATCAAAACATCGTTAAACTCACTACTCGTTCAAGCAGCCGCCAATAGCGTAATGGTTAGGAGCCATGACTGCCGTACAAACGGTCGGGTTTCGATCCTGGCTTGAGGTAGTTGCCTGTCTAGCCGCACTGATGAGCTGTGAAACAGCGAAACAGTACTGTATGTGGATGACTATATATATATATATATATATATATATATATATATATATATATATGACGATTAAGCTACGCAGAATATTCCGGGTTTAATCCACGCTAGGATTCCTCAGGCTTATGCATATATATTTTATAACTTACTACCTAGCTCTACATCCGTATTGAGCATTGTTGAAGTAAATACTTATAGTTTACGAATAAATTTATACTTTATTATATATATATATATATATATATATAATGATACTTTGTTATGAAATACTATGGATAACCGCTTAAATGATGGCTGCGTGGGATTTTTTGTCGCGAGGTTCAGGACGACTTAGGTAAATACCAATACACCCACACACCCACACACACACACCCACACATACACACATATATATATATATATATATATATATATATATATATATATAGTCATTACAATTCTAACTTTTTTAATACCTACATACATTTGTATTTCATCCTTTCGGGAATCATCAGTGCAGGGTGATACGATTACTACCGGTATTGAGATTCGAATGCGGCCACGAAAAATCGATGACTCCACCAGCAAAGGAAAATATTCACGGCTAATCTCAACTGCGAGACATATCGTTGAAATTTGAACATTTATTTTACAAATTTCCTAACATTCAGCCATAGTGATCTAATGATTATAAAATTATGATCTACGTATACGTGATGAACGACTATTTAAACAGTAAGGTGCTCAACAATAAGAACTGTTTATACATATATATATATATAAGTTATATATATAAACACGCAGGCATATATATATATATATATATATATATATATATATATATATATGAATATGATTAAGTTCCTAAATATTGTTGCTATTGACATTATCCAGCATCAATGTTTGTATTTTCGTGTATTAATTATAATTTGCAAAACATATGATGTCGAAATAAATATATTGAATGAAAATCAGCATTTTCTTCGATTTCCTTGGAAATGCTTAATAAGACACTCATAATCTGGGAAGAAATGGAGTAAGAAATTATAAAATCACACACGACATATAAAAAAGAATAACTAAATTCACTTCAATTTTATTGTTTTCACTTCTCTGAAATTATTCACTTCTTGCTAAATATTGTAAATAAAATGTTCACAAAATATTGTTCGATGAACAGAACACAATTGGAAAGAATATAATGATCATTATTATAAAATATAGAAGGTACATTACACACGTTTACAAATGATTCATTACTTCAAATATGACATTGCAATTTTCCATTAATTAAAAATTCTTAACTTTCATGATAATAGTCACTTAAATAAAACAGTTTTGGCTGTGCTAAGGAACACTATGGATATTTCAGGTTAACTGCAGTCTCTAAACTATAGCACACACACACACACATACACACACACACACATATATATATATATATATATATATATATATATATATATATATATATAACTACTTCATTCAGTTGGATGAAACGCAGAATATTCAGTGTAGCTTAATCGTCATATATATTTTATAAATTACTATATATATATATATATATATATATATATATATATATATATATATATATATATATATATATATATATAGGAAAAGTGAGGATATTGTATGAATTTTAAATATTTTATTCAAGACATGTATTAAGAAAATAGAATTAATAAGTTTCTTATTCGTTGGCGTTTCAAAAAATGTTTCTTCTCTCAGAAGAATAAATAGATAACGTTAGGTATCCATAAGTATCTCTTTGTGGCGATTATATATATATATATATATATATATATATATATATATATATATATATATATATATATTTGTGTGTGGGTTTATTGAAATTAACTTAAAAGAATAATTATGCTATTACTACACGTTACATATACCGCATAATCACGTTGGTCCATCGGTTTTTGTTAGATCACCGTAGTAAAGAAATGTCAAGACTGGTCAACACCAGATGTGTGGCGTATGATAACAGTAACGCGCTGTATTTAGTAGGACGTCGACACTTTTCTGCACGAAATACAAAATCCAGACGTCATCATCTCTATACTGAGCGGGATATGTATGCGACTGGGGACTGCTGCTGAATTAATATTCTCATTAAAATTTCTCTTGTATAGAAGCTTGTTAAATTAGACTAGGTTGAATACCAATGTCGACTGATTATATATTACACGTAGATAATTAAATGCTGAATTTATTGACTGAAATATTGATATTTTGTAAGCATTTAAAAGCGAAATATTCCTTTTTGTTCAGATTGCAATTCTCATCGTTTTTAAGTAAATTCAGTTGAATATCAAACCTCGTCGTGTTTAAATAACACAAAGTACCAATGATTTATTAAGATACTGCCTTTGTTTGCGTTTGGATGGAGCGTTAGTTTCTTGGTATGTGTCACATTATACTCTGATTACTGGTTCCCGTGGGAAACATTCTCAGAAAGAATTAGTTCTCTACCTCTACTGCAAAGAACTTTGCTTCCCTTCTCATTTAAAACAATAATAACATGTAATTTCTTATGAGAAGAGGTTATTTTAAACACGTCTAATTTGTGCAACTGATTAGTATAGGGACTCTGTCCTGTAGTATGCAATGTGATGTTCGTCAAATCCAATATCAGTAAACAAGTATCGAGACATCCACTCTTTGTAAACGTTTTTTCATTTCGAAAATATTTTCAATCGCCTCATGTTGTCAGGCTAAGAACTTCGTGTTTTTATCCTTGGGTGGTTTTGACCGTTTTAACTGGTGATTCATAAGAATTTAAATTAATATGGTTTCTGTGGTAGGAACTAGGTGCTGTCGGTGGTCTTACTTTTTCCCTATTGCCACCTGGAAAATGAACTCCTCAATATAACATTATTCAAATCGACTACAGAATAAACGGACAGTGATTGTTGTTAGGTTGATTAATAAATAATGTAAATTTAAATGTCGACTGCCATGCGGCATTAATACAAATTACGAATTATATGATTTCAGGATAACTCACGCAGCACGCAAATGAGAAACTAAAATAAATAATTAAAACGATCATGATAATGAATATCCGACATGTATGTAGTAGGCAGTGCTATTGTGATTTGATTGTTGAATTTTACGGCATATCTACGTTTTTCACGTTATTTAATGCATAATCTGCTCATTTTATAAAGCGCCTTTATGCTCTAAGTTGTTCACATATTCACATATTATTCATAGTGTTTGCTATGGCTGTTTTCTTTTACCACATAGCATCTCTTCTCCGACTATTGATAATCGAGTATAGTCATTTTTGTATACGTTTATATGGTTCAAGTTCTTATTATTTCAAGTATTTATTCATTATGCTTGATTTAGTTGTTTTATAGTTTTGTTTGTGTTTTCGGCTTGCAGAATATGATTGGGTTTCTCAAATGTAGAAGAAAGTGAGCAAGATCAAGTTTTGTGCGTTTATCAGGAAGCAATATCTATAGCTACTATTTTTGGTATTCAAGTCGAATATAGTTAATTGTCAATTAAAGGGTTATAAGGTTCTTTTTCAATTCTAATGATAGAATGTGGAATCTTTGTTGCTCTGAAATGTTACAGTTTGAGAGAAAAAAACGCATATCTTTCTGATCATTTTCATAAGATATTCTTTTTTTATTTCTTTGATGTGGCATTTAGGTTGGTAACCGACGATGAATCTGAGAGAATATTTCGCTTGTTCTGACACTCTTGTGATTTAAACATAATTGACATGTATTTGTCAAAAAGTCTTTTTAAATTCCCTGTTCGTTTATATGTCATTTCAGTTAAAATAGATATTTCGTAACCTTTCCCGGAGCTGTCAAGGCTAAACATTAAACTTGAATAAGCGTATATTTACGACATATGTTTTTTCTTATTAGCGGATTTAGAATATAAGCGTATGCCTCTCTAAATGTATAAGGAAAATAGTTTAGGAGTAAAACGTGATTTGGCATCCAATGGCGAATCTTGTATACGATATTTCCTGAAAAAATACAACAACAAGTTTCACGACTTGTTGTCAACAGAAGATACTTTAAATACACAAGCAGAAAGTGCCATGTGATATTTCGATTAACATAAGCACCAAACTACTCACAGTTAGGTTCCTCCAAAACCAAGATTTATATTGCCTTACGTTTTGCACTGTGTAGAATATATATGCATAGATATAATATATGTATAATATATATATACAATGTGTATATATATATATATATATATATATATATATATATATATATATATATATATATATAAAGCTGAACGTCTGTGTGTGTCTGGTCACCAATAGTCTCCAATATTGTTGACTATTTAAAAAAGTGATCACATATAATGATAGAAGATGTATCGAGACACAGCATAATGATGATTCATTAAAATTGTGGGGTCTGCATACACGCCTGGCCCACAAAGTATGGAAATAAAAAAATTAAAAATTAAAAAAAAGCGTTTACAATTATTTTTGATAAAGATGTACAAAATAATACTGTGATAAGTATGTTTTAACTTAAATAGGGATGGTATAATAAAATTGTGGAGTCTATGTTCGCGTCTGGCCTCCATAGAATGGAAATAGGCACACACTTTAATAAAGACTTTTCATATCTATCTGCGTAAGTATACTTTGATAATTATGTTTCAGTTTGAAGAAATATGGTATAATATACTTATGGGGTGTTCGTTCGCACCTGACCTCCATAGAATGGAAATATGTCACAAAGTTTAACAAGGTTTATAATATAGATCCACATAATATTGTGATAAGTGTTTTAGTGTGAACAGGTATGGTATAAATTATGGCGTTTATCTATTTTATTTTTACTTTCATCATATTTTGCTTTGGTTTTATACCCCCAAGTTCGAAGCTATCTCTTTACAACCCTTCCATTTCATAATCTATCATACTGTCATAAATCAGAGTCCATTTTATGTAGGCTGTTTTTGAACCCAGTCAAGGCGGTTACTTTTGCTCGTATATATATATATATATATATATATATATATATATATATATTTAAAGGACATTAGAACAATAGTATAAAGAGCAGAGTGTATTTTAATGTTATAGTAAAATTACTAATTTAATTAAAATACAGGAAAAGAAAAAGTGATCGTTGTAATTTAGATATATAATAAGCTCGATAGGAACATATCCCATAGCTAATATAATATTCAGTAATGTGATTGATAATTTAAAATTGAAATTAGAATTAAATAAATGGTTTAAATATAATATAATATAATATATATATATATATATATATATATATATATATATATATATATATATATATATATATATATATATAAAGAACGCTAATGGAATATTTTATAACCATTATACGATTGATTAAAACGCTGAATTTAAAACTGAAGAAAGAAAGGGGAAGATAATCTTATTTCTTTCATTAAACAATGCGGGGAGCTAATTAGTATTTAATTTTATTTACCATTAAGGAATAATAAATCAAGCAAACAAAATATTATAATCTATTTGAAATTATTGAATTTAATATTTGATAATTTTATTTATTGAAATCAAAAATATCATAGGTTAAGGCTAAGAATATATTTTAATAATATACAATAATGGTCGATATATCAGATCAATTAATATCAACAATACTATTGATGATCAAAATTTTTATTAATAAGCATATCAAGTTATAGTTTAATTTCAATAATTTTTACATATGGTATTTAAAAAAAACAAAGTTTCCTCATCATCAAAAGTATTGTGAAGGGATTTTAGTATATGTAAAAGATACCATGAATAAACCTAACATTTAAAGTAAGGCAGATATATCTGGAAAAAATTAAAATAAAAGGTATGTATTTACTTGATAAGTAAATTAATATGGGTTAAACATGGAAATAAAATAGAATAAAATTATAAATCTGAATTTGGTTTTAATATAACATTATGATAATATATTTCTAATAAAACTTTAAAATTAAATACCAACACCCACATATGTATATATATACATATATATATATATATATATATATATATATATATATATACATATATATACACATACATATACATACACACATATACACATATACACACATACATATACACACACACATATATATATATATATATAATTATTAACCTTTTAATTCTTCGCCTTTTGAAATCAATAATTAACGACAAAGCATTCATATGGATGTTACTTTTAGCTTTTCAACTTATGAAATATTAAGTTTTGAAAAGAACGCTAATGGAATATTTTATATAAGTTAGAATACGTTTGACCGAAAACGCTAAATTCAAAATTAAAAAAAGAAAGGGGGAGATAATCTTATTGTTCTAATTAAAACAATGCAAGGGAGATAATTAGTATTTAACTTAATTATTATTAAGGAATAATAAATCAAGCAAACAATATATTATAATCTGTTTTGAAATTATTGAATTTAATATTTGATAATTTATTTATTTATTGAAATTAAAAAAAATATATCATAGGTTAAGGTTAAGCATATATTTTAATAATATATAATAATGGTCGATATATCAGATCAATTAATAATGACAATAATATTCATGATCAAAATTTTTTATTAATAAACATGTCAAGTTATAGTTTAATTTTTATATTGAATATTAATAAGTAACATTTTTAATGATTTAAGGGGGGTTTATCTTTATTAAATTAAAACCAACGTTTATGACTGCATGCGAAAACAAGTCCTTTTGAATTTAGGAGGGTGATTCTATTTTTTATATCTTCATATTTTAAAATTTTTAGGGTCTCTTTTGTACAAAGTGCACAGAATTTATCTCCTGGCTTGTATGCTTTGTGAGATCCTATTATTTGCCATTTCAAATTGAAACAAATATTGTTATCTTTGAGTCACCAAATATGCTAAGATAGGGTAGTTTGGTTTAACAGAGAGTGATTTTTAAATGAATATTTGTGCGTTGAAATCGTATGTTTTATTAAGCCAGATATGGAACCAAAATATATGGTCTCTTGTTTAGTGTAATTATTTTCCGGTAGATTGGATGTTGAATTATTATATGGTGGGTTGGTCTGTATTTGATTGATAGATTACTAAAAGTTAGAGTCATTATTTGATGGGGTGGTTGAGTTATGGGTCCTATTAAATTCCTTTAGATTTGGGGTTTTTGATACTGTGCATCTATAGACTACATTTGTTATTTTACATGAGCCTTGTGTGGGACATTTATTTTTTCTTCTACAGTTACAGCCTGCTATATTTTGTATATTTGTATTTTGTAGCTTATTAATTTTTTATTGTTAGAACTAATTATTTTTTATGAAGGTTTGGCATAGTAGAGTAAAACACTTTGATTGCATTCTTATTAAAGAGTTTATCATATCTATGAGGGGCTTTAAAGTTCCTATCAAATATTTTTAAAAATTCTCTGGCTAAGTTGGTCTCAAGATTTTTGGAATATGGAGGCTTAAACCATAGGGTCTCCTTATGTCTGTTTTTACGTTTACCGGTTTTGGTTTGCTGTTTATTTGTATTAGTATCTAATACTTGTGGTTTGGTTTTATCTTTCCTTGCCTTTTGGTATTTTCTTTTAAATTTTTATATTTTATTTTATATTTTTTATATATAATGTAATAAAAAATGACCAAAAGGCATTTATTAGAAATATATTATCATAATGTTATATTAAAACCAAATTCAGATTTATAATTTATTCTATTTTATTTCTATCTTTAACCCATATTAATTTACTTATCAAGTAAATACATACCTTTTATTTTTATTTTTCCAGATATATCTGCCTTACTTTAAATGCTAGGTTTATATATAGTATCTTTTACATATACAATTGATGATGAGGAAACTTTGTTTTTTTTAAGTACTACATGTAAAAAATATTGAAATTAAACTATAACTTGATATGCTTATTAATATCAATTTGTAGTCATCGACATACAGTACTGTTTCGTTGTATAACACCTCATCATTTTTGCTAGACAAGCATCTCTCCCAAGCCGAGGATTTAACCTAGAACCATCGCGTTGACAGTCGACAGTTCTACACATCGACATACGGGAGCGGTGCTCGCAAATAACCTTGAATGTTTATTTTAAACCATAATCCGTCCACTACTTTATAGTATTCAAATCGCGTGTTTACAAACAGCGAGCTTCGCCTTTTCCAGCCAATAAAGTAGCGAGCGAGATTATTTACGACAGTGGTGTACACAAAGAGGGAGGTAAAAATAAATTTGTAGTCATCGACATACAGTACTGCCTAGTCGTATCACAACTCATCAGTGCCGCTAGATGAGAAACTCTCCCAAGCAAGGTATTGAACCTATAACCATCGCGTTGAGAGTTAGCGATTTGACCTTTGAAAAAAAACTCTACCAAATTCTCCGCTAATTTCCGATCTAAACACTTGAAATTTTAGATGTAGGTTTCTTGGATATTGAGAAAATTTTTTAATTTGATTAAAGCTCCTAAACTAAATGTTAAAGGTTCAAAATTGGCGCTAAATAAAAAAAAAAACAAAAAAAACATTATTTCTCAGCCAATTTTTGGTCTAAAAAGTTGAAATTTTACATAAAGTGTACTCAAATATATGGCAAGCTTTTTAATCGGTTTGGGGCCAAAAATTTGGCTCCCAAGGCGTTAAAGTTTTAGATATTTAACCATTGTTTTTTCTAACAAACTATTCAGTAAATTTTGTGTCTAGATATTTGAAACTTTACATAAAGGGTATTCAGACATGCAGCAAGCTTTTTTATCAGTTTTTGGGCGAAAATTTGGCTACCATGGGATCAAAGTCGAAAGAGTTGAAATTTTCAGACTCTGCCAAACTCCTCATCCAATTTTGGATCTAAACACTTTTTTAAATTTCAAACGTAGGTTAACAGCTTAGATCATGAATAAAATACGGGATTGCTATTTTTGGATTAGTTCTTTCGGTTTTTCTAGCTTAAGACGCTACGGACCACATGTTGAGTACCTATGAGTATAATATATATATATGAATGGAAATGTATAAAAATTAATACGAAAAGTATAAAAGCTTATAACTTTTCTTTATTTGGTTTCAATTGGTGTTGTGCAGGAATACAAAATAATATTATGAAAAAAAAATTAAAAACTTTTTATAGGTACATGATTTTGACCGGTCCTTCAGTGTTCATCGGTGTAGTGAAAGTATGAGCACACACGGTGAAAAGGGGAATGGAAAAGGAAAGAAGGAAGGAGGAGGAGTAGGAGGAGAAGGACGTATAGTCAATGAGAAGGTGCCATGTCAGTTTTAAATATATACACATATAAGTACGCACATATACACATGGCCACAGTACATATACACATATAAACGAAAAATTAAAAATTAAACAGTAAATAAAAATGAAGAAACGCGCCTTTAACTGTCCAATCTTTTGAATTCTAACGATATTATTTATTCTAAGAGAGAATAAGAATCCAAAGGATATAAGACGTAATGAGGAGAAACGCTATGATGCTCATTTGTAAATCAACGGCTATTTCTCGTTCGAAAAAGAACGAAAACGTCGTTTCCAAATTGAACCGTTTAAAGACAGAAACGAAACGCTACTTTTTATTAATTTATGATGATGGCAACGTCTTGTCAGACGAGTGCCACTCACTCAGACACTGAAAGTTCATGAGCCCGAAAAATGACATATAGTTCTGCCAGCGAATTCACATGCTCAAGCAGACAAGACATTAAAGACAGTCATTGTTATACATACATATATATACACGCACGCACACACACACATATGCACACATGTCACATGCATATATACATGCGTACATACACAATACACAATACGCACACATACATATGCATAAACACACATGCAAACATAAACAAGACGGTCATTGGTATACATACATATATATATATATATGCATACATACATACATACACGTCTATAAGCATATGCTCATATATACCCATATATATACACAATGCATAATACACAAACATATATATACATACCCACATTCATACATACACATATACACACATATACATCTACATATACAAAAGATACACACATATACTTACACATACATATACGTACACATATGCACATATATATATACATATACTTACCTACATATACATACACATCCATATATATGCATTCATACACATACACACATATATGCACACATACACATACATATACATAAACACCTGCATACATACACATACATACATATGCACACAGACACGCATACAAACATTTATAAATGTATATATGTACACACACAAACATATATACACATAGACACATATACACGCATATACACATAGATATAAATACATATAAACTCACATGTACATATATAAATATACACACACATACATATATAAATATACATACACACGTACATACATAGATACATATAATGATGCCATAATAATTGTTACATGCATCTAGCATTACAGGCGTACACACGTCACAGCTTTTTTTATCGCCACATGACTTTTTTCTTTTTTTTATAATAGACAAATGCCTCAGGAAGTATCTATACAAAGATGATGTTAAAGAGTTTTAGCTTTGTACGACAGCTAAATCTCTCTCTCGGTTCAAAATGTTGACATCCAGCAACAAGCAAGAGCAAGATAGCCAGCAACAAGTCAAACTGCAGACCAGCTTAATGCGGGTACTGGTCACACGCTTTTTTTTTTTTTTTTAATAAAAAGTTTGGTTGGGACAAACACTTTTGGAATAGTAACTGACGATGATATAAACAAATTCACACATTTTTTCACAAATAAACTCAGCGACGGATAGTCAAAATGTAAACAGTCCAACCGACATATATTAAAAACGCTTACTTTTTTTTTAAAGAAGTAAGCGTCTTTATTAATTTATATATTTATATGTACATACACATACGTATACAAACAAATACTCATATGTACAAATATATACATACATGTGCATATATACACACAAAAATGTATGCAGATATACACATATACATATACTAACAAATACACATTCACATACATAAATGTTTGCGCATATATTTACACGTAGTGACAGACATACATACATACACAAGTTTGCATAAGCGAATGTAGGGAGAGAGAGGGAGAGGGAAGAGAGGGACGGGAAAAGAAGTATAGGCATGCGAGAAATACATATATATATATATATATATATATATATATATATACACATATATGGTAATATGAAGAAAATTAACATTTAAAGAAAATGTTATGAGCATAATATAATATTTGTCTTTAAAAAAAAACTTTGTAAATATTATTCTTTGTAAAAATATATCGATGTTTGGTAACTTTCCCGCTTTTCTAGCGACCACCCTGTATATTTCGGAGACAAACTCCATCCTCAGTATGTTGTCTTCTTTTTTGCTTCTTCTTCTTTCTTGCCATGTTGTAAAGTCGGAAAAAATAAAGTCTGTTTGTTAAGAGCCGCGCGTTGTATCTCAGACTTTTCTTTCTCCAACTTAAAAACATGGCAAGAAATACGAAGAAAAAAAGAAAGAAAACAACATACTGAGGATGGAGTTTGGCTCCGAAATATATTTATGTTATAAATATCAAACAAGTAAAACATTTTTTTTTTAATTTTCTTTACATTATGCTGTGATTTGCCTTTCAGGCGCACTTGATGCGGATTTTATTTTATTTTGTTCAAATTAAATAAACGTTTCTATGTGGAACCCACACCCTTGACAATATATATATATATATATATATATATATATATATATATGCATATATAAAACTCTGATGCATTTTGTATTGTTATTTTTCATTAGTAGAAGATGTAGTAATATATAAAGAAGTATTAGCAATTTTACATCTATATAGAAGTCGATACAAATATTTTCTTTTACTCTGTACCGCATATGTTTCTGGCTTTATTATATATATACGGTTCGCTATCGTAAATCAACATTTCTCGTCATCTCTCTTTCCTTGATCGGAATCTGGTTCCCCATCAAAGTTTGCTTATTGATCTATCCTGATTTCGGCTATCGTTATTTTTTTTTTCTTTTCTGATAAAGAATCACAGATTTATCGAAGGCACAATCTGACTCCAGTGTCTGATGATAGATACGATATTTTAAATTTATGTTAAGACAACACATTCTCGCAACAATCAAACTGAACAGTTTTCTTTAGTTTTGCTTCGGAAATAAATCTACATGTTTCCCGAGAGAATATATGTTTTCCTGTTCACTTGTTCTCGCTGTTATGCAAACAACTGTGTTAAAAATAGATAAATAAATACACAAGTAAGGCAAGGGAATATAACGTGTATTCTCCGAATAACATGTCCGTCAAAATACGTGGATGACGGGAAACAGTGATTACTGGTTTTACCTTAAAACGCTCACGCTTGAGATCATCTGACATAGCATTTTCCAAATCGAATCTTTAAAGAGTGACATGTGAAAATATTAGGATATGTTGTATTTGGAATCATACAAATACGTCAGCCAAGAAAAGTGTGTGTAGAAAACGAATCGAAAATGAAGTTTACCTAGTATTAGATTGGCCTTGATCGATCAATACAATTTACACAGGTTCTTTGATACAAGTAAACAATTATAGTATTTTTATACAGAAGGAAACACATACATATATGCAATATATTGCCTTTTTTTTCAATATATTTAATTTTTTATTTACTTTAAAAAAAAAATCCTGGTCCGAACAAAACAGGTAATATTCTCCTGTTTTACTTTTCATTCTTGTAATTAACCCGTTTTTTGTTTGTCCCCCTTAATACATCCTGTCTCCACGGCATGTTATTTCATGACACATTGCTTATTTTATATATATATATATATATATATATATATATATATATATATATATATATATATATATATATATATATATATACTAGTAGGGAAATCCGGCGTTGCAGGGAATTAGAAAATATTCGCCACTTTCAATACTTTTCATTGTCATCGAATGATCGAAATTGGTGAGGTCGCCCATTTTTCAATCAAATGGATTGCTCTTCTAGGAAATACATTGTATTCTGCATTTATCTGTTCAGAACTTATAAATTTTATAAAAGTATTTTTGTATAATGACTTAAATTAAAATTTAAAATGCAAACGTCACTTATCATCGTTTAATTATACTTTAAACAGAAACATTCTCTTTAAATACGCCACTTAGTAAATAGTCTACTGGTGATTTTGTTGTGCAGGGATTAAACTGTCTAAATTCAGTTTCCACGTTAGATTATATACAGGCATTACGTTTGATCAAAATTGGGCTGTTGATTCGTGACACGAATTTTTCTAATTATCGATGCCCACCACTTATCGAAGGCTTTCTGATAAAAAACCTATCTTAGATTTGTGTAAATTAAACAAATTAAATATCAGACAAACCGTTTTAGAATCCATAAGGAACAACCGCACACACATGAAGCACACTTAACTAAACACCCAAAAGTAAAACCCTTTTTGTGTATAAGTAGATAGATATCAATAAAACTGATATAAAACTTAGTAGCCTTTACTATTTTACTAAAGTTTCGATATATCAACAGCTAGTAGATATAGCTTCGACTAACCCTAATCGTTTCTTATATTCATACCAATCTGGGACAACTTTCATGACCGGTGATAATGTGAAAGTACAGTAAATCATTAAAAATAATTGCATTTTATTTATGGCATATTATTGCTTCAGACATAGCCACTACATTTGACTAAGATCTGTTATAATACTTCTGCTAGGTTTAAATAAGAGTTTTCATAGCCGAAAAAAGACCATGACTTCAGAAGTTTCTATTTTCTGTGCACACACACGCACTAAATTTGTTATTTTAAGTAAAGTAAAACTTGGCTTCTTCTTAAACACACATTTCAGAATGCAAATCCAAACATCGTATCGTTAAGGGTGAGGCTACAGTTATGTGTATCTTGTGATCACGTTTATAATGTATTTATTTTACCGTAATAATAACGAAATAATTTAGGAACCGTCACACATTATGTAATATTTCGTATACTCGAGCATAATTTGTTATTTTTCAGTTCATAAAAATGTTATTATTTACACTTTTTATTTACTTTCTTAATCATTTTTGAATATACACTAATCGTCAACAATGGAAGTAAAATTTACTTCTAATTAGACACCTCACATATTTGCTAATATTTTATGAGTCAATGGAGATTTATGGGTTTACTTGACGAACAGTCTCCAAGATACGCTAGAAATTTACACTAATGTTTGAGGGTAATTCTACGCCTTCATCGCCGATGTAGGTGCAAAATGATAAAAATACGTCGAGAACGAGAATTGTGCTCGAGGACATTTGGAGTTCGTCGTTTGCAACGAGGAAAATATACTTGTAATCGATTCTAGTGATCCACAGTATCGGTTTATAGCTAATAACCTCTTTTTAAAACTCGAATCGCATCCGTGCACCTACTGCAACAAAAGCGGAAAATCTCAAGTAGATGATGTCTTAATCATAAAAGATAAACGCTGAGTTTTTATCGAGGCTAGAATAATGCAATATAAAACTATGCCTCAAACAGCCGAGATAAACTGGTCTAACATTAAACTGTCTCTACACTATTAATGGTGATTGTAAACAGAAGAGAGAAAGGTGACATTCTCAGCATTACATTTTTGAACATGTGAACAGAGTCACCATAAAAGTGGGTCATAGTCTAGACGCAGAGTGTTTACAAAGTATCATAGTATTTTACTTAACTTGCTGTGCATAAAGCAATGCAACAATGGATTTTTGCAGACAAAACCTACACGTACACCAAATCTGTTACCAAGGCCGCTGGAAAAAATGGTGAGATCCTTCTATCGATCCAGTAGATATCTCACTGCTGATGCAATTCTATATCTATATAAGAGCCAGGTACGTCCAACTATGGAGTACTGTTGTCACATCTGGGCAGGGGCTGCTAGAAAGGACTTGTCCTGCCTTAGTAGAATAAAAAATAGACTTCGTAGCCTCGTAGTAGATGCCCTTTTATCTTCCCTGCAACCTCTATCTAACAGTAGAGATGTTGCGTGTTGTATCTGCTTTATCGTTATTTTCATGGCAAGTGCTCGGCTGAGTTTCAATCTATGGTTCCCCCCCTCGCCAAATTTTCACAGGAAACACTCGTCTAGCTGAATACACTATCAAGAATCCCCCCCCACTCTTTATCTGTGCCTAAATCTAAACGTAGATTCCATGAACAAAGCTCCTTTCTTAGAACTGCAAACCTGTGGAATTGTCTTCTATTTTCCTGCTTTCACGCTGACTACAATATTGTTGTCTTCAAGCCTAACGCAAACAAGTTCTTGATGAGCCGTTCAACTTAAGTTAACAAATTTACCGAATTTCCATTATTAACGCTTACTATATTGTCCAATTGACTAGTGTACACTCTTAACCCTTATCCTGGAGTAGTCTTTGGGCCTTGATAAGTGGTTATGCCTATGTAAAAAAAAACCTGACTGTTGTCACATTAAACCCTTACAAAATTACTATTGGATCGTAATGGTATAAAACAATAATAAAATGGAGCTGGTTATAAAATGCCTGCTTGGGTAGGTTGACTATTAGGACTTCTGCATAACGAGTGGTTGCCAGAAAAGTGATTAGGAGGTGACACAGCGATTATTGTGTTTAAAAATTTGGATGTTTTAAAATGTAGGAGAAATAATGCTGTTTCAAACAGATTTTAAGTCGGAATGAAAGAGTTTGAAATTTAATCTCATAAACAAGAAAATGTTAGAGGCAGATGTTTATGTAATAAAATAGATTTAGAATTTTTGTTTTTACACAATAATTTATAATAAACAATGACATTAAAATTGTCTGTGACGCAGTTAAGAGAACAAGAGATAGATTTAGATATACAGAGATAAGCAGAGAGGCAATCGGAGAATATGTTAGATCGTTTAAAATTCACGGAAGCGGTTCAGTGGACACGACTAAATAAACCGTTGAACACAGCAACAAAAACTACAGCACAATCAAAACGGTTGCAACTCCAAGGCGCACAAAACCAAGAAATACGCTCCCATTAAAATGATTTCGATTGTCAACTGTCGTGTTCCTACAAATACAAGAAATCTGAAATCTTCATTGCAGATTTTATAAATCCGTCAGTGAAGAACTACTGATGGAGAAAGTAAGTGTCCTACTTATATTACGTTATTTACAATAACCGACACAAGTCGCTAGACACGCGTCCGTATCTCGTTTAGCCGTGCTGCATATATATATATATATATATATATATATATATATATATATATATATATATATATATATATATATATATTCATCAAATATACAGCCCGGCTTAAAATGATACGGATGTTTATACAAACATGCGTTAACACGTAAATATATATGCACTGGTTATATAGACTGTCTTATAACAAGAGCAATAACTTCTCTTCGTGGTTTACTACATTCTTTTTTCCTAATTTCCACACTATATGGCAGGGAGAAATACACTTAAACTCCATGTACTATCTGTGATGAGATCTTTGACGGAGTTTCAATTACCTCATTGATTAGCTCAATGATTATATATCATCGTTTAATGTAACGGCGCTTGGGTTTAAGATCGTAGGTTTTAATTGATATTGATAATTATTAAAAAGTTTTACGTTCGTTCGAGAACTATTTCAATCCATCACACATGTCAACATATAATTAAATTTCTTTTTATATGAGATGTTTATTTTGTTTATTTTTTATGCATTCACCATATTTATTTGGTGTGTATAGAGTCATCTTAAAGCTATATTTCCTATGTCTATAGATAACATTTCAAGAACTTTAAAACATAAAAGATTCAAACTTCCAATTCAAAGATAATACTTACGGTTCGTTATTACCAAATTCTATTCACATATTGAGTACCGTCGAAATAAATAATTAAAAACTTTAGACGCCATATTACTTATAACGCATTATCTGTGCATAAATAAAATATATATTATCTGAAAATTATATATATATATATATATATATATATTGTGAGTATGAATTCTGGACAGAAGATGATAATACCTTTTTATTGTTTATTATTCTAATTATTATTATACGTTTTTATTTACATTATTAACACTTATTCATTTTTGATTTTTAATTATGCATTATCGGTATGGGAGTCGGAAAAATTATAGTCTAATTCCCGATTCCAAGCCGATTCTTTAAAAATTTAAAATATAAAAATTGTTTTTGTTCTTATTAGAAGTTTTTCCTTTACAACAAAAGACTGAGAGGGGCGACAGAATGGGTAATAAATCTCATTTACAGATTTTACATTGATTCGAAGATTTTAATTTATTTTGTTTATTGGCATTCATAACTTGCATCTTCCCTTTGTAATCGTTTAGAATTTATTCGCTAAAATGTCTATGGGCCCTCATCAGAAGGAGTTCATATTATTATTAACACGTTTTATTTGTTCTTGGCGGAGGGGGAGTAAAATTTCATTTGCGCCAGCTGTATACTGGGTTGGTTATCATCGGCTTCTTCTGAAATAATTAACATTTTATGGCACATTTTTGGACACCAGAGAAAACCCATTTTCCAAACCTAATTTTATTAGTGTTTATTATTTTTTATTCTAAGCAAAGTAAATAGTCTAAAGTTCACTTGTCTATTCAATATCACAGATTTTAAATGTTTTATGTACCTATTTGATTTATGACCATGCTGTGTCTACTTGACACTTCAATATCCAAGATTTTACATGCTTGGCATTTTTTTTCTGGCACTGGTGTTGTCTGATCACCACATCCTTTGAAATATTTCATGTTTTCTTATATTATTTTTTGTTTTGGCACAAGCGTAAATATAGATGAAAATCTCACAAGTTTATCAAACTTTGGAAGAGAAAACATTGAGAAGTTTCTTAACTTAAAAAAAGCTTTCATTTACATTTAAAATACCCAAAACATATGAGATTCTACTTTTCTAGGCGATTAAGGGTGGCCACACTGAAACGTTATTTTAGAATTTAGAATGGGGGTTAGTTGTACATATAAATATAATGTAAACTGATCCCATTTTGGTACATTATAACTTCTTTAGCAGCAAAGTGATTTTTACGACTAAGGCCGATGAGTAAAATCATAAAATCAAGTGTAACTACGATATTTTTCGTATTGCCACCCATACATAGATTAATAGTAGGAAAGGAGCGTGGTTTTATGACTTTTACTATTACTGTATATTATTACGATAGGGTGTGTGTTATTTATTTTGTGTGCCAGGATTACATTCTAGTGACTGTTGTTTAATTGTGGATTCTCATTTCTCATAAAAAGTAATTTTATCAAGAATTCTTCATAAGTGTTGGTTTTTGTTTCGATTATAGCTGATTGCACTCAAGTCATTTATTTTCTCATAAATATAGTTACCAAGAATCCTTCATAAGTTTTAGTTTAGGTTTAAATTATAGCTGAGTGCATTTAAGTAATCTACGTTTTGGTGCCCGGTACACTTTTTCCTTTTTGCTATGTAGGAAAACTGTTTTTTTTTATTAAATAAATATCGATCGAAAACACATTTTAGGATGTTCCTTGAAAGAGATATTGTTTTTAAAGCGACTAAGCACTCCCATAATATTAAAAAAATATTTTTAACTCTTGTTTAAAAAAAAACTTGATCACGGAGTCTAGACACGAAAGACGAAACCATATATTAATTTTAAAAAAATACTTTAGTTTTAAAACTTTTTGTGTTATTACTGGGAAACAAAAAATAAAAAGAATGAAAATACTTACGTATTATCAAAGAAATTAATTATGTTATTCAGAAGATTTAATTTAGTTTAAACAATACTTGTGTTATTACGAAACAATAAAAAAGAAAATACGGTACTGATGTGTTTTTGGTACCGCGCTGAAATAATAACGTTATTATTTCGAAAGCCATTCTTACCATGGGGAAGGGAGAGGATCGTTTAGAAGTCATTTCGGGGACACTTCTGCAGTACGCAGACGAAAGCTATTGTAAGGGGGGCGATAACTCCAATTTATTCTTGGTCAAATAACGCTGCACATAAGTATATACAAGATTTTTTACCGAACAGAAAAATATTTGACAACCAAAACGTTTATTGTATAAAAATGTACCGATCTATAATTGTAAAAACATTTATTTAAAAGTTTGCCTAAGAGAATAACATGTTAATAAAACAATTTTGTACTAAAAACAACAATTAGTTTTTATAAATTAACATAGCTTTTTTTTCGAACAAATAAATAATTAAATGAAACATTATTTGGATTAAAGAAACTTTGAAGGGTCAACAACTAATGAACGATTTAAATGTTTTTCGACCAGGAAGGGCCACTTGGCGACAGTTTTGTTAAACGCACAAAGAGATTATGGCTGCTGTCCGCATATTGGATAAGTGCCTTTTGTTGTTTCGTGAACACAAATATTATTAAATCTAAATTAATGTTTCTAAATAATTAAAAAAATATTTGATAATACAAGAAGTGTTTCCTTTTTTTGTTTGTTTTCTAATAACACACGAAATGTTAAAAAGTAAACTTAATAAATATATAGTTTCGTTTTTCTTGTCTTCCGTTTGGGTTTGTTATATAATCAGCCGTATCCACGTCTGGTAGCTTGATTTTTCCGAGCAGTGATCTTGGACATTACCTTAAAATATACAAAGTTATTTTATTTAGAGGAGAAGGCTCGTTTTATAACTATACCTACCTCAGTGTTTTAGTTAATTTTCTATTTTGGAGCGATTATGGATACTCCTGAGACGTGATCCTCTCATGTCGGACATTCTGTTCAAAAGTAACATTCGAAATTACTTGTTTTTAAGCAAATAAAGATTTAAAATAAGCTTAACCACTAAAAACTTACAAAGCTAAGTAGAAAACAAACACAATTTAATTTTACAAAACAACAGTAAACAAATAAACATATTTAAAAAAATATTTTGGGGAGTATAGTATCTTTAAAAAACAATATCTCCTTCAAAAACGGTCATCAAATGTGTTTTCAATCGATATTTATTGAATAAAGGATCAGCCTTCCTACCTAACAAAAAGGGACGAGTTTTCCGGGTGAGAGTATTCCGGGTACGAGTTTTACGAGTAAGATTATACAGAGTACGAGTTTTCCTGAATTTACCTTTTTACAAATGATTTTACCAATAATTCTTCATAAGTTTGGGTTTCGATTTCGATTATAGCTGAGGGAACTCCAGGGGTACATTTTATTTAAATAAATAATTTTATACAGAATTCTTCCTAACTTTTGGTTTTGGTTTCGATTATAATTGAAGGAAGTCAAGCAGATGCACTCAAGAATACTGATATATACATTTTTTTTTGAAATCGCAACTTTCTAATATATAAAATTGAGAGAATACAAACTCTGTAATAATATATACGAAATCTGCAACAATTAAAATATATTAACGCGTACTTAACGATCTAGCTTCGCTTGGCGTCCTTGCGAGCTTAAATTCTTTGGCAGTTTTAACAAGAGTTACAAAAATATAAGAGCATCTCTATTTACGCCATGAATACAAACATCAATATAATTAATATGAATGAGTCTCCTGTGGAATATTTACCAATATTAAAAAATCGACATCGGGAATCGAATCGCAATGAAAAATTTAGAACGGAATCGGTAATTGGATCGAAATCGGGAAAAAATTTGGAATCGTCCCACCACAAATTTATATATATATATATATATATATATATATATATATATATATATATATATATATATATATACATATATATATATATACATATATATATATATATATATATATGTATGTATGTATGTATGTATATATATATATATACTAGCAAAAGTACCCGTAGTTAACTGGGTTCAAAAACAGCCCACAGAAAATGGACTCTGATTTATTAAAGTATGGTAGGTTATGAAAAGGAACAGTTATAAAGAGATAGCTTCGAATTCGGGGGTATCAGAACCAAAGGAAATATGATGAAAGTAAAAATAAAATAGATAAATTCAATAATTTATTATACCATGCCTCTTCACATTGAAACACTTATCACAATATTTTGTGGATCTATATCAAAAAACCTTGTTAAACTGTGTGACATATTTCCATTCTATGGAGGTCAGGCGCGAACGAATACCCCATAATTTTTATTATACCATATTTCTTCAAACTGAAAGATAATTTTCAGAGTATACTTACGCAGATAGATATGAAAAGTATTTCTTAAGGTTTGTGCCTATTTCCATTCTATAGAGGCCAGGCGTGAAGGCAGACCCCCCCCATTTTATTATACCATCCCTATTTAAGTTAAAACATACTTATCAAAATATTCCTATGTACATCTATATCAAACACACTTGTAAACGTTTTTTTTTAATTTTTAATTTTTTTTTATATCCATACTTTGTGGACCAGGCCCAAACACAGACCCCACAATTTTAAGGAACCACCGTTCTTCAGGATCAAACATACCCATTCCTGTGTCTCGATATATCTTCTATCATTATATGTGATCAGTTTTTAACAATAGTCAACCATATAGGATCCTATTCGTAACCAGACTCACACACACAGACATTCAGTTTATATATATATATATATATATATATATATATATATATATTGAGGGAATAAGACATAGAGTCTAATGAGCAGAGTTTATTTAATGTACTAGTAAATATATTAATACTATTAAAATACAACAGTGCTCGTTGTACTGTAGATAGATAATAAGCCCGATAAACATAGATACTCTACAGCTATTTTAATATTGAGTAAAACGATTCATAATTGTGAATTAAAATCAGTTTCAAAAAGAAAACAAACAAAATCAATATATTGTACGATCGTTTCGGAAACGATGTTTTTATGTATATAGACAATATGCATTGAACAATAATTTGATAAAAGATTTATTTAAACAAAGTCTTATCATCAGCAAAAATATTGGGGGAGTTAAAGACACGAAAAAAAAAACTAGCAATTTTTTGTAGTAAGGCAGATATTCCTAGAAATATTTAAAAAAACATAAAGTAAAATAAATGAATAAATTCCATGTTTTTAAATAAAATAAAATACAATAGAGTGGAAAAATAAGGTTAAGAGAAAATATTTTAAATTATTTCAGTCCATCCATTCTTTGACATGTTTTTTAATGTCTCAGAATGGTTAAAATTATATAAATTATTATTTCAACGATTCCGAGACAACATTAAACAGCATGCAAAAAAAAAAAACAGATGAACTTCAATAATGACAAGCTTTAAAAGATTGCGGAAAAAGGTATATATATTTTCATTAGAAATATTAAAAACAATTTTCTCTTAACTTTATTTTTCCATCCTATTTTATTTTTATTTTATTCATCAGCATGAAAATTATTAACTTCTTTTTCTTTATATTTTAAATATTTCATGGAATACCTGCTTTACTACAAAAGATGCTAGTTTTACTTTGGTATTTTATACCCCTATTTTTTCTGATGAGGAGACTTTGTTTAAAGAAAGCTTTTATCAAATTATTGGTCAAGACATATTGTCTATTTCAATATAAAATATCGTTTTCGAAACGATCGTACAAGCTATTTATTTTGTTTGTTTTCCTCTTGAAACTGATCTTTAATACAAAATTATTAATCGTATTACTCAATATATTTATATATATATATATATATATATATATATTCCAGGATAAATAATAAAAAATCATATACACCAGACCTTTCTCTCATAAACAGACATCTTCTTTTACCTACACCCACCAATAGTACAATAATCTGTAACACACTAAACAAACTAGAAATTCCTATCGTACAAACCACATCACTAACCATAAGACAAATATTAAAAACTACGAAACATCTTCAAAACAAACCAGTCTCCAATGGAGGTATATACACTATTCCTTGCCAAAATTGTCATCATAAATACGTTTGTGAAACCCAGCGTAAATTAGAAAAAAGGCTCAGTGAACATAAAAGAAATATAAAAAATAGCAATTCTCTAAGTTCATTATTCCCTCATTCCTCGCAGCATAATCACACCTTTGACTTTAAACAAGTAAAAGTAGTTAAATTTATTTCAAATAAACCGCTCCGGAGACTTCTTGATTCTACGCTTATCGCAATTTAAAGCACTATTAAACAACGTGCAGGTTTCTATATCATATCGCCATTAATAAGTAAACTTCTATTAAAAGAACATAATTTTACTGTAGACACAGGTTAACCTTCTCACACCATTCAAACACCCCATGTAATAATTAATACATATAATATCAATCAATAAATTACATAACAAAAAAAAAACACTCATTTCATTTCTGTTACAAACCTATATTTGAATTTCAACCGATATATTTCTTTCCAGTAAGAATATTAACTGCGTTCATATCTTTTAAAATTACATTAACAACTATATGACGTCACTAAAATTTCTCTCTCTTTAACAGCGCAATCCGCTCATCTTCTTTTTGAAATTTCAACGTCTTTTTCCGTTTCTCTGAAATAGAACAGCGTCACACTTTGCACGTGAAACATTTTCAAATATTTTATACTGGCGTTTTTTGGTTTCTTAATCTCATTCATCCAGAGGAAGTCTCGAAAAAAAGACGAAACGTTGATGAACACATTATATGGTTTGTTCCTTTTCTTTTTTTTTTACACAGTGATCACCACTTATCAAGGCCCGGAAGCCACTCAGGGATAAGGGTTATTGCAAGTACATCACGTTAGTGAGGAGATTTTATGAAGTGTTTAATTAGGGGGGCGGTTCATTAGGAATTTGTTAACATTAGACTTGAATACATCAATTTTATTTCTCCATATATATATATTTTATTTCTCCATATATATATATATATATATATATATATATATATATATATATATATATATATATATATATGGGTCTATGACAATGTTCATCTGACAGTGTGTTTCAATTATATTGAACTAAACCAAGCTACAATGATAGATATTTCCTCACTTCTCCTCCATAAAACATCCTTAAGTTTTCTGATGGAAATTATTCGATAAAATCATGTTTTTTTATTACGGATTAGATCTAAATTCTTACTAATAAAGCACTTCCGTTTCTACATTCTCTTTTACATTCGCTTCTAATTTTTTCCTTCCTGTGTATATCCTGTGAGATTTTTTCCTATCCAATTTATCGACCCTGAAAGAAATCGTAACGAAAATAAGTAGATGAATATATAAATATAAATGCACCGGAAAAAAGGAAAACGAAAGAACATATAAAAGTAGGGAAGGAAAGATAATTATATCTGCTCTGGATGGCATGTCCGGTTAAATTATTGGGATGCACTCAACGCGAAACAAAATATGCCATACAGTAAAAAAACACCATGTTAAGCAGGAAAGGAACATTCTACATTGTTGCACCCTAAAACATTCACATAGATTCACAGACATACAGGCATAAAGACACATATGCGCCCTCCACCCACACACACACAGACACACACACACACAAATACACACACAATATATATATATATATATACATATTTTAATCAATATTTTATGACACAATTTGATCATATATATACATATTGATCATATATATATATATGTATATATATATATATATATATATATATATATATATATATATATACCGAAAGAGAGAGAGGGAGAGAGAGAGAGAGAGAGGAAGATGGAGTGATATTCATGGATACGTGCGTATGTACTTTTATATTTTAATGAAAAAACTTAATGCGTAAATTCATTTGAAAGAAATATGTGTTCGCTTCCTGGACATTTCTTCCTCAAATGCTCGCATTCAGAAATACATATTGTTCTTTACTTAAATTAATAATAATAAGCGAGAAACAAATCAGATGACAAAAGGTCACTCATCGGTTTCTACGTAGTTTACGTTAGATAAAGTCGATTGTCACCCAGGTATACATTTCAATCCCCATATCAAATACAATTTAAAAAAATACATAATACCTTCTATTAAATGTTAAAGTAAGAACCGGATAAATAATAATAAATCAAATAATACGTCCGTATTTCTCTACTTTAAGGACCTTTTTAGACGTGGTGCTTTTTCAATGAGATTTCTATTTCTGTTCGTACAAGCATTCATAGCATTGACACATGTATTAAGAGAGACAAAGGTGAGTTAACAACTGAGGGAGAACGGGCCAGAAATAAGCCAGATATTATTTATGGTCAATCTGAAATTATTTGGCCAAATAGAAAATAAAATTGGCTCTTTTGTTGAATCTGTACAATAGTGAAGTCAGGACATTCATATAGAGTTTTGAATTTTCAAATGTGCAGTACTTACTGCTTAACGAGTGATAAGAGCAGAAATGAAAGAAAATATTTACCAAACGGTAAAAGATTAGATCATCCTCATGCAGCCGGCTACAAATACCTGGATGTGTTTTAACTTGACACGATTCTCTGCAATAAAATAAAAGAGAGGACGATAGAAGTGTATATAATGATATTCAAAGCTTCCCTTTAATCACCGCTGAACAATAGGAACTTGTTCAGAGTCATCAATTCATGGCCGGATGCTGTAATTCGGTACAGTGCAGGTTTTGTAGGATGGACACAAGAAGAAAGGAAAAAGCTAGATATAGGCATATAGAAATGCTTACACAAGTAGGAAGCACTTCGCCTAAATTCTAATGTGCTCAAGCTGTACATCACAATAAAAGAAAGTGGGAAGAAGGTTAATTGGAATTAGAAGATGTGTCGGGGAAAGGTTTAGAAGTGTCAGCGATTGTAATTAGCATAAAGTAACTGTCATAAATGGGATTGCAGCCTTGGCAAAAGAGGAAAAGCTCAATAAATAAACGCTAGAAGATAAGCAGGAGTACAAAGAAAGAATCGAAGTTGAGTGAGTTGGTAAGATTGAAACTTCATTATTAGGTCAAGCGATACATTAAGGTTCTAAACTGTTAAGACACACGAGATTTTCCGTCCAAAGATGACTTAAAAAGAAAGGAAAAACATTGTATTATTTATTTGCTGTTCAGGAACAAACACTAAAATAAAATGCAATCAATATAAACATCTTTGGAAATAACTCTTTTGATAAGTGCAGGTTGTGTAGTTTACAGTGAAACAACGTCATACATTATTAGTGCGTATTCTACCATTTCCCTAAAAAAGTAAAAACCTCGCCGTGATAAAGTATGTGCTAATTTATATTAGAGGTTGTTCCGAAAGGTTAGGATTTACGTGACAGATAAGTCGTTCTAACATCACCCTGAAGCAGTAAGTAAAAATAAGGCCGTATAGATTGTTTGAAATTGCATGGTTCAGTTTGACCAATAGATATTTCGAAGGACACTGCATATTGTAGTAAACAAAGGCCCAATGAATGCAAAATTATTAATGAGGCGTGCCCAAAAGACATCATCTTAACAAGCAAAAAGAATGAGAAACTAAAGAACTATCGAAAATGAAGGTAGAGATTGTTAAGTTGTGGAATAAGAAACACCATCGTGTCAATCATCATAGGTGTGCTATACTCAATTCCAAATTATTTAAAAAACGGGTGAATCAAAACCAACATCAGCGTACTCCAGACGTCAGTTCTACTTACCACATCAAACATCCTACGCTACGTGCTTTCAATCTTAGTGACTCTTTTACTATGCTTACTAGATTTGGTGTAAAGAAAAAAAAACTGTATAAACATCACAACACTGTGAAGTTTAATAGTAATAGTAATAATAATAATAATAATAATAATAATAATAATAACAACAATAACAACAACAACAACAACAACAACAACAATAATAATAATAATAATAATAATAATAATAATAATAATAATAATAATAATAATATGAGAGAATATCCCAAGCATGGATAATAGAATACTTCAATATATATATATATATATATATATAGAAATGTAAGAGAGAATTGGAAAGAAGTATTCCAGTAGAACAAGAAAACCCCTGCAAACAAAATTATATTATATATAGAGACAGCAGAAAGCTAATAAAACCTATAAATACATGGCCTGTATCACTAATAAGATACCTGGACCGTCCATAGGGTAGACGAAAGAAGAACTATGACAGCGCGATGAGAAGACCAGGAAGCTCATGACCATGCACAATGCACTACTACTAACGGATGTTTTTTCGAATATGTGAAAAGAAAAGACTACGGAAGAGGACTGGTTTGTATAAAAAAAACTGTGTGAATGACTCAAAACAGAACATGAAAAATACATAATGCAAAAAACTGAACGGATAATTTTGGCTGCGAGAGACACGAAAACAAATGAACAAAACAGAAAACAGGGAGACAAAGGATGAGACGAAAAAAAGAAAATGGGAAGAACAACAACTATACGGAGGATTCATAAGGATGACAACAGACGAGCATAACGAAAACAATTGGGCCTAAGTGCGAAATATACAGGTTAACCAAGACACTGACTGCCAATAACTGCAACACAAGATAACTCGATAAGAACCAATAAAATCAAATAAAAGATCGATAAAACACAAGAAAACAAAAAATAAAAACTCCGCGAAAAAAGAGACGAAACGATAAACCATATAGTAAGTGAATTCAGGATATTGGACCAAAAGGAATACAAGAAAAGACACGGCCACGTGGGGA
Source organism: Euprymna scolopes (assembly GCF_053919585.1). Taxonomy (NCBI): domain Eukaryota; kingdom Metazoa; phylum Mollusca; class Cephalopoda; order Sepiida; family Sepiolidae; genus Euprymna; species Euprymna scolopes. The sequence goes on from NC_136492.1 coordinate 49,061,436, forward strand.
GGGCACTACTCTGGGATTTATGCAATCAACTGTATCACAAACGCACCTACAAATGGTACAAGCTTAAACCGGCAACAGTACTTGAAAACGACAACCGTAAAATCCTATAGAACATGAACATGCAAACATATAAACGTATCCAAGTAAGCAGACTGGATGGGGTAATAATTTACAAAAAAGAACTCTCCTATTAAATCGTAGACTTTGCTGTTCCAGCTGCCTGCATGGTAAATATCAAAGAAAAGGAAAAACGGAGCAAATTCACAGTGCTAGCCAAAGCGCTGGAAGCGATGTGGATGATAAAGACAATCACGGTAACACCTATAATAATAGGAGCAATAGGAAGAAATCCGACAAACTTTTAAAGAAGAATAGAGGACATTTGAATCAGCCACTCAAATGCTAGTGGAGACCAATGGCGGCTGCCATCGAGAAATCAGTGGTAAGCAGCTGTTGCTATAACGCAAATTAATTTGGCAAGTATTATTGTAAGATGTGAAGAGTATTAGAATTGTGAGAGACTTGTTGGTACTCAGCTTCTAGGAAACGCCACAGGTTTTTTTCAAAGAGACATCTTTGTTGACCTGTGTGCAAACATCTTGTGAGCTAATAATAATTATAAGTAAACATATCCTTCACTCATGGAAAGCTGTCGAATTGCAGTTTAGGTCCTCTATTTTGTTACCGGATAACGCGGATAAAAGAGTCACTTTAAGGTATATACGAAGTTTATGCTGATTCATTTCGGTAATAGTTGAATTGTCATTGGTGTTGTTAAGCATCATTCATTAATAAATTTTAAATCAATCAGATATTTATTCTTTCCTCGGTGTCTTTCTAGACAATATTGTTTCTATAACACATTGAACTCATACAAAGAGAACCAGACAGAGTTTGTCAATATCTGTATGTGAAAGTATTTCGGTGGTTTAAAACTTGGCATACCTATGTTGTCAGTTTGTGTGGGTAACCACTAAGCTATCGTCACCTCTCTGTCTTCGGCTTGCACAAATATTGTCTAGATAAATAATTAAATATATTTCCTTTTATCCTGTTAATCATAACGACATTCAATACTTGTGCTGGTTATATGTGACACCTGTGGATGTAAAGAGAAGAAATGTAGAAGTCACGGAAAAGGTGTTATCAGGCATAACTATTGGTAACTTGTGAGGATCTTAAAATTATTAAAGGAAAAGGGTTTTGGAGACAATTTTGGTCCGAGTAGTACTCATAAAAGAGAACACGAATAACAGGTTTTAGTAGAAAGGATAGTGAAATCGAATGCAAAGAAAAGTGTCTTGTTTTTTTTGATTGGCAAGTTAGACATTCTGTAGCCTCGCATTATATTGCGGGTGCCAGTCTTATGGATAATGTAATAGTCATACACTCGGCTTCTTGTTTCGCGGCTATGAAACGACGGAGTGGAGCCCCGTAGGCGGTTGAACGGCATACTTGTCTCCTTCCAGCAACTCCTGCACCCTTGTTCGTCCCCAGCCGTCTCGACTATGTCTTGCCGTTGGAATTGGGCGGGCCAGGACAAGAGAGTAGGGCCGATGCAGCGCAAGTCCCCCTCACTATAATCCAAATCCAGCGAAGTCAGGTAGTCAAACATTGCGTCAACACCAAGCCCTGTGGCGATGGGCGAGCGGCAAAGCAGCAGGTGTGGAAATCACTGGGAGCTGTAGCTGCAAATATGCACACAAGCGGCCCAGAAACTGGTCGTACTCAACTCGACCGAAGCAGCGAGGGAGTGCAGACAACTGGCTGGCTGACCGAGCAATCCTTTTCAGGATCTTTCTGCTCGTCTCCATGGCATGAGGACGGGGCGATAAAAGGAGCCCTAAACATAGCTGCTTCACCATCACCCCTGGCCAGCATACTGCGGCTGGCGGGATTTCCCTTACAGCGCTCGAGACATGAGAAAAAAGGGTTGGTGCTTACCTTAGCATCATGGAATATTCGTACTTTGCTCGACAACACCAGAGCTGACCGAGCCGAGAGAAGAACTGATCTTGTAGCAAGGGAGCTTTCCCACTATGATAGACATCGCAGCCCTCAGTGAGACTCGCCACTCAGACAGAGTCAGGTTGCGGCTTCACCTTTTTCTGGAGTGGACGCAGCAGCGAGGAGCGCAGAGAGGCTGGCGTGGGCTTCGCCATCAAGACTGAGCACGTGAGGAAGCTGGTCAGCATCCTTGACGGCATCAATGACCGGCTGATGAAGATGCAACTCCCGCTCAGCAAGGGAAGAACCGCCACACAGATAAGCGCCTATGCACCAACCATGAATAACCCCAAAGATACCAAGGACCAGTTCTATGAAGATCTGGAGAGCCTCATCTCCGCTTTTCCGCAGAAAGAGAAGCGCATCGTCCTCGGCGACTTCAATGCCCGCGTTGGCACTGACCATTCCACTTAAGACCGGGAGTGGGCAAATGCAATAGCAACGACCTACGGCTGCTCAGCCTCTGCGCTGCACATCACCAACACCATGCTCCGCCTACCCATCCGTAGCAAGACGTCGTGGATGCACCCACGCACCCAGCACTGACATTTGATCGATTACGTCATCATCAGGGCAAGGGACAGGAGAGATGTAAGGTTGACCAAGGTTGTGTGTGGTGCCGACAGTTGGACAGACCACCGCCTGATCATATCCAAAATGTTCCTCTATATCCAACCCAAGAGGCGGCCTCAGGGCCAAAAATTCACAAAGCATCTTGACGTGGAGAAACTGAAAAGTCCAGATGCCATCCATGAGGTACAGGAAGCAATCAACGACAAACTATCTGTCCCCATCTCATACACTATTGAAGATCAGTGGGCACAACTCAGAGACTCCACCTACTCCATCGCTCTCGAAATCATTGGACCAAAGAAAAAGAAGCACCAGTCCTGGTTTGATGAAAAGTACTTTGAGATTCAACCCCTCCTGGAACTGAAACGCCAACTTCTCCGTGCACATCAGAGTGACCCCAAGTGCTTCGCAAAGAAAGCTGCCTTCATCAACATCCGCAACAAGGTGCAGGCTAGACTCCGCTCGATGCAGGATGCCTGGCTCAGCGCCAAAGCAGATGAAATCCAGGAGCATACCGATAGCCATGATATGAGGAAGTTTTACGATGCGCTGTCCTCCACCCCCCTGCTTAGCTCCGATGGAACAACTCTCTTGAATGACAAAAAGCAGATCCTTGATAGATGGTCAGAGCACTTTTACAGAGTGCGAAACCGGTCATCTTCCATCAACGATGAAACCATCGACCGACTACGCCAGGAGCCTATCAACGAGGAGCTCGACATCCCACCCTGGTCAGAGGAAGTAAGCATAGCCATCAAGCAATTTTCCTCTGGGAAGGCCCCTGGCCCCGACTCAATTCCAGCAGAAATATACAAATCTGGTGGACCTACACTGCTTGTAAGACTGACAGAACTCTTCCAATCCATGTGGGAGAGTGAAAAACTACACAAGATTTTCGTGATTCTACTATTGTTTACATTTACAAACGCAAGGGAAATCGTCAGTCATGTGACAACCACCGCGGGATATCCTTTCTCTCTATCGCCGGGAAGATTCTGGCCCCCGTCCTTCTCAACCGGCTGTTGGTGCACCTTGAAGATGGTCGTCTTCCCGGGAGCCAGTGTGGCTTTCGAGCGGGCCGCGGGACGAATGATATAATCTTTGCTGCACGCCAATTGCAGGAGAAGTGAGTCGAGCAGCACCGGGGCCTCCATACCACGTTCGTTGACCTGACCAAGGCCTTCGACACTTTTTGTTGAAATGGCCTCTGGCGGATTATGGAAAAATTTAGTTGTCCAGACACGTCCATGGCCATTGTCAGGCAGTTCCCCTCAGAGCCCTTCCCTGTGACCAACGGAGTCAAGCAGGGCTGTGTCTTAGCCCCGACACTCTTCAGCATGGTTTTCTCTGCCATACTCCAGGACACTTTCAAAGACAATCACTCTGGCATTGACATCAAGTACAGATGTGATGGAAAATTGTTTAACATCAGGCAAATGCAGGCAGTCACGACAGTGAGGGAAACCTTCAATTTGCCGATGACTGCACCCTTAATACCCCAAATGAGATAGAGATGCAACGTCAAATGGACAGATTCTCCTCCAGTTGTGACAACTTTGGTCTCACCATCAGTACAAAGAAGACAGAAGTCATGTACCAACCGGCCTCAGGAGATGTATACCACGAATCCGGCATCACTGTCAAAGGGCAGAAGAGTCATGCTATGGGGCAATTCACCTACCTTGGCAGCACCCTCTCCCGCACCGCCAACATTGACATTGAGGTTAACCATAGAACATCCACAGCGAGCAGTGCATTTGGAAGACTTAGATACAATGTGTGGAAGAGGTGAGGCATTACACTCGCAACCAAAGTGAAAGTATACGGAGCAGTCGTCCTGCCAACCCTACGCTACGGCTGTGAAACTTGGACGCCATATAAAAGACATGAAAAACAGCTGAATGGCTTCAACCTCAGATGCCTCCGTAATCTTCTCAACATCCGCTGGCAAGACAGAATTCCTGACACAGAAGTCCTGAAGCGCGCAGGGCTCCATACCATCACCACCACAATCCGCAAAACCCATCTCCGGTGGGCAGGTCATATCTATCGGATGCCTGACGGCCGAATCCCCAAACAACTTCTATGGAGAACTCAGCCAGGGAAAGCGGACTCCAGGAGGCCAAAATAAACGATATAAAGACTGCCTTAGAACCTCCCTTAAAGACTTTGACATCATCCCCCAGTCTTGGGAGAGTCTCGCTGCGGAAGGCTCTGCCTGGCGTTGCGCCATCAGCCTGGGAGCCGAAAGGGCAGAGGATCAACGCATGACCCACGACCAGCAGAAGCACAAGAGGAGGAAGCAGAGAGCGGCTGGTTCACAGCCTGCCGATACCGGCTTCACGTGTTCAGAGTGTGGAAGAGTCTGCCGAGCACGGGTTGGCCTCATCAGCCATCTCAGGATCCACTGACCCCCGACGCCGAACTGATTGATACCTTGGTCATCGTCGACTTCGACGGACGAGCAAGAAGAAGAAGAATATAATGGTCAGCTGAGTCGATTATGCGTGACGTGGTATGTCCCCACAATTGCTTGGTTAATTATTAAAACTTTTTACCAAAGAGTAAAATAAAACTCATGAGATGATAATTTTGTAAATAATTTCTTACACAGGACTCTTTGGAAACTGATATCAGCGAGTCTATCTTCGAGCTTTTAGTAAAGCAGGATTCAAGAAAGGGACTGAGTAGTTTGTGGAACCAAGGTGGAATTTAAAGCAAACAACTGGATAATAATTTCAAAATGATGCATTCCCAAGCAAATAACGACAATAGATGTGTTGCTTATCAAAACAGCAATTTGTGAATCTAATTTATTGAGACCAGAAAGCAATGGTTAACCAATAATATCGCAAAAGTAACCTTGTCGCAACTAATATACTGCTTCGTTGTTTCACGTCTCATATATTATTATTCATAACCCGCTGATGCGATCTAAAAATTAGTGATACAAATCTCCGATTTCTCCTATTTTTTTCATTGAATCCAAGTAATCAGGCTTTCGCATAGCATCGAAACACCACTAACATCTCAATTATAGTTATTTCGTCGATACACATACCTAGTTAATTATTGAATGAAAAGCTATGTGGCATAATGGATCTGGGATAAACATCATTTTAACCCATATCCAATTCGTGGTCACCGATGCTGATACCCGTGAAACCTTTGTTTCTAGGAAGTTAATTATATATGAAAATGTTAATTACGATGACTTGTCCGTCGGGATATGTTGGATATATATGTTTCATATATATTAAGAATCATTACCGTGGCTAGATATAACTACACTATTGGTTGCAAAATTCGGAAGCCAAATTGTTGCCATCAGTAACTTCTATCCGACACCTTCTGTTTCCACGCCAACTGAAGCATCCATATAATGATGAAATATGAATGCACATATATTTATTAAATGGATGCGGTAAATATCCGTAAAGTATTACAGCAAGTACACTGCACATTGATACATAATATCACATATATATACATATAATATTATGTATACGTAATTTATTATTGACATACATTTTACCATACAATCACTATTCCTTACTAAGTATTTAACTAGCTCTCGCAATCTCACTTTTTTTATCTCGTTTGTAGTTTATATGGTATTTTTGATTATTGATTCCATTTATCGTTCTCTTTGTTTAATTTTGCCGGCTATTAATGAATAAAAATAATATTCGATTAACCTCTTATACAGAAAAAACACTATTAACCTTCTTAGTACTACTATTTTATCCGAAGCATAATAGAAAAAAAGAGTATACTACGGTACAGTAAGCAGAGGTATATTACATTTTAATTTCATATTATTATTACTTAATATTTAACACGCAAAGATACACAGGCTTTGTGCGAAACTTTGCTGTGCGCTCAGATATGAATTTCTGCATTAATGTGAACATTAAACTGCAGAAGAGGGACCTTTTCTGGAGTGCAATTCACTGGTGTGTTATTTCTTGATGAACATTCCGACCATTTTTCTTCATCCGTATGTACAAATCTTTTTTTTTGTACAAAAGAGTCACCACTTATCAAAGCCCGGCGGCAACTCGAGGATAGGGGTTAATGAGTGTACAGTAGTCAAAGAGAAAATGTAGTAGTCATTAGTTGTGGAAATTTGGCCTCTTCTCATTTCCTTTGCTTGTACTATGGATAATAGACCTGAGCTTGCTTGCTACCCTTTAGAAATGTAGTATACTTTTTGGAGCAGTCGTTGTCGATCATACATGGGAAACATTGATTAAATTGCCCACAAGATCGGTAAACTATATGCGCCATCACTTTTGCGTGAAGATAAGGATCTTCCTCTGTGTCAGAGATTTCTGCAGATATGCTGAGATCCATTTGGGCTAGTGGAACTTTGTCGTCTCAGGTCTGCCAAGTGAGGATATATGCATCTGACAATTCTCTCTTTTGCCTTTAAATACTGTACAGGAAAGCCCTTAACCTGTCAAATGCTCCTTCTCTAATTAATTCAATTAGCGTTTTTAGCTTCTGTCTAAAGATTCTGCCAACTATATCGTAACGATCTTTAATGAATTTTTTTTGTAATTTCTGTCCACTTTTTATTAGTCGTAAGTATTGAAGATGGAGGCTCGGTCCATTCGCCTGACATAAGCTATGGCAGCAATTTAGTACTCAAACATATATCGAGGACCTACTGTGTAAGTTGCCTTAAAGACCACTTGTTGACCAATCTATTCTGGATTCCAATCATCCCTTAGATTTGAATCCCTCTGGTTGCCAAAATTGTCAGCTCTCAAGCTCTGTTGCTGACGCTTCAGGAACTGTAAACGTTCAGTTTCTAGCTTTCTATGCAGATACAGCAGCCATTGTTGAAACAACCTTCGGGACTGTAGAAAATAATTTTCAGGCAGATGGTAGAAATAAAACTGATGTTGGGTAACTTATCATCAAGTGGATGCCTTCATAGCATTAGATAGACAACCAATAGGAGTACATTAACACATACATTAAAAGAAGTGATTTAGTTCGGATATCTTTCTCGATGTGTATTTTTAAAACTCAAGACAATATATTGGTTTTCTGTCGGTTCGTTCTCCATCAATATTCCAATCTCATAAGCTGTTGGTGGAGAATTGAATCGCCGTAGGTTCCCCCCTTGCTCCCATCAGTCTCCCATTATTACAGCCTTATGCTATTCCACGTTTTGTCTTTCAATCCTCTCTTTTGTTGTTTTCAGTTAACAAATTAGAATGTTGTTCTCATGCAAAAATTTAGTCGGACTTCAGAGAATGTCATGATTGAGTCTTCTGTCACGTCTCCGAGAATAAGTTCATCTTTCACACTATCATTTTTTTGTAGAGCAATCATGCTCTATTGCAACTTTCTTTATTATGTTGTCTCGCAATCGACCTCCTGTACGTCTTCTTGTTGTCTTCTCGTTTCTTTCATTTGCTTGTCATATTGCTTTATGCTTTCCGACCATCTTTTTGCCTTACTTGAATTTCTTCTCGTGATGAATTTAAGCGGCTTACAGCATGTTTGGTTCTGTCAGCTTCCCGTTTAGTTGCTTTTTATAAAATTGGCAATCTTGATTTTCTTTTCTCTTTGGCGTATTCTGTTGAGAGCCGTATGTCTTTCTCTAAGTGAAGCGTTTTTATTAGCGCGATTGCAGCAACGCTTAGCTTATTAGCTTCTAATTCGAAAACTCGTTCGTCCTTAGTTTCGTTTCTGCTTCGTTTGGGTGGCATTTTTAGTGCGTATCTGAAAGGGCATAGCATTATCTGCAACTTTTTAAAGATTTATATGTGTCAACAGAAAAAGAATCCTTAATGATCTGTTAGATTTTTTTGGGTATTCTTCTTTTAGAAAAGTCAAAAAAGATACAGAGAAAAAAATGGCCTATGTTATGGACCGCTATCATGCTGAATTTTATCCAAATTGGTTAAATGGATAGAATGAGAAAAGGGTGATCTTATTCAAATGCACAATGAATTTGACCGACATCATGGTGGGGGGGGGGGCTTGTGATGGTTGCGAACCCCAACTTCGCGTGCACCATCCATAGGTAAGGAGGTTATAGAAAGCTGCACCAAATATGACTTTAAGTTTTTAGTTTGACCATGAAAAATTGTGTGCACCACACCTAAGTCGGTGACTCATCATGTCAGGCGTGATAATGAACGATCCAGTAGTGCGGGCTATAAGATAGTATATATACATTAGTAATAATCTTGGCATTTTACCTTAGAATTGTTGTGCACCACTGTAGGTGGGTCACCATCATCATGCCAGGTTTGGTCAGTGTTTTTATTTTTAATTTCTCTGTAATTATTATGCTAATATATATAATATAATAACATAAATAATCGTAATAGTTAGTTAAATTATTATTAAAATTATTAACTCTCTTAAATGTATTTTCTAAAGAGTTTTCCTCTTATACTATCATTGTTAATTAACAGTTTTATTACTGATGTATCATATCTTGATTGGAATATGTTTACTTTCTAAAATTATCTGAATAATATGGAAGAAAGAGTCTTTTTATTGCAATGTTTATGTTGTTTTTATCGATCAATTAAATTGCAAACATTTCCGGTTTCACATTTGCACAATATTCTAAAAATATTCTCACAATAATTATAATAAAAATAATCTAATTATATGGTTTGATAACATAAATAAACAGATACTGCACTAATACTATTCTATTGAGCATTGCATGATATCCCATTACTCAGAAATAGTATTAATTCGAATTGCCTATAAATAGATAGTACAATATTACAGGAAGACCGATACGTAATATGCATTAGCAATAAATTTGAAAACAATCTAATAGAGAAACAAATAATATAGTTTCGGATTCATTCAGGTAGAAAAAATGTTTAGCAGTACTGTTTGTTATTTCAGAAGCAATTACTATAAACAGCTAACTATGCTTATTAACCAAAGCATATATGTAAGAACAAGGACATCCCGTGGCCTCCGATAATTCAATAAACATTTCTAAGATGGACAAGGGTATAGAGATTTTAAGTTAATAGTGTTGATCATGTTTAATCGAGAAATTACTAAATTGCTAACAATCTGGTAAATGTTCTTTACGGAATTCTAACACATGTAAACAAAAGGGACATATTAACGTATTAAAAATAAGAAAACCTTTCATACAATAATAAAGACATTAAATGCATTACATTCAACATAAAATGTTTAATACTATCTGTAAATTAAATTCAAACAAAAGATATAACAAAAGCGTCTAAAAATATTGTGTTATGTCGAACATAATTCAGCCTTCGTAATATCAACCCCAGGACCAAAAAGTGACTATAGTTTAAAAGAGAAAACTTGTTATATGCTTGTACATTTGGAATAAGAAATTATCATGTTTGTTTTAATAAAATGGATATACAGAACATAAAAATACATTTAAATAATTGATTACATATTTATTGATTGATGGAAATCAATATGGACATGTTAACCAAAATGAAGTTCACATTTATTCACGAATTAAGCTGTTATTTTATATCGTTATAAATATCATTCAAAGACTGAGGAAGCATACTTATCTCTGTAATTTTTCGGGTGTAGACGTTCAGAATACATCACTTGAAACAAGCTATGCAAAAAAAGGAAATCACAACGTTATAAACTTAGTGATCAAGGACCTTTTCACCTCTTGAGTCACCTTTTCTAACAGTTGATACGTTAAGATTCTATCGGTACTCTATTGCTACTTTAAAGGTCAGTATTTGACTGAGCTTCAATTCAACCCCCATTTCTGAAAAACTCTCGCAGCACATAATCGTCTAGCTGACCCAACTGTCACCATATTCCCGCGTACACTGTATGCACGTAGCTATAAAGTAAAACTCCATGAGCAAAGTTTCTTACCTTGAGTATCCGTCTGTGAAACAGAGTACGCTGAGACTGCTTCTCAGCTGACGATAACTGCTTTCATGTTTAATGTAAATATGTTCCTGTTTAGCTGTCCTGTAAAATAATTAAATCCAATTTCACGGTTAGTGATCATGACGATGTTGTCTCATTGTCTACCTAGCAATATTTAACTCTTATTCTCTAGTTGCCGCCGGCGTTGCCTAGCGGTGACGCTACGTAAAAAAAAAATCGTTCGTTATTCTCAGCTGGTAAAGTTGAATATGACAATTCACTATTTTACATTCATTTTTTTCTACAAAGGTTAATTTTGTATGAGTCATCATTTTAGATTATTTGCCACGATTGATTCTATTATTAACGTATTCCCAATTTCCTCAAGTACTCACAAAAGGGAGCAAACGATTGTTGGCAACATGAGTTAAACCTGGGATAAAACCGGTTGGATTTAATCTGGATATAAGTGGTCTTCGATTTGCGCCGCTAATCATTTCATCTATTCAATTTTATTCTATATACACCTGACATTTGACTCATCATGAAAACGTGTTCTGACGCGACCAAGACACGAGTATCGGTATTAGGAAATTGGAAGAAAATTAAAGAAAAAATATTGCGTTCCCCCCTTCAGCAATTTTAATGCTGTTTCGAGTATTTCCAATTATTATACCCTTCATCCATTCACGTTCCTAAGAATTTATTATTCGCTTGATTTTTACTCACAACCGCATAAAGAACGCGAAAATACATTAAGGTAACTTTAAGAAAAGAAAACATGAATTTAAGAAAAAATACGAGTTTCGTGAGGAAATGAATATAAAATATTTTTAAAACAAAAAATAATGTGATGTATAAATGATAGTGATATATATAGAATATAAATATTAAAATCTGGGAGGCCTTGTTTGCTTGCATCTGATCTTCGGCAATCGGGCGATGCCATCTTTTAGAAAAAAGTGAAATTATATGTATATATATATGTATATATATATATATATATATATATATATATATATTCAAGCAAATATTATTAAATGCAACGCACACCGTTTGCTTCACGATACCTTTTTTTTTTTTTAAGTTTTTCGATTTTCCGTATAATCTTTTTTGTATCAAAAACAAAAAATTTAATAAAAGTTCTATACTTGATTCTGTCAGGAGCGCTGTCGATTAGTCTACGAATCATCATTAGGTATCGAAGTAAAAGTCCGAAGGAGCGAAAATGAGAATTCAGAGTTAAAACTGAAATATACAGTAAACGGCGATAAGTTAAAATATACAGAGTCGATGTAAAGTCGAGTAAAAATTCGAGTAGTAAAATCCATCAAGTTCGTGGAAACCGTTAACAAAGACCGTCAAATACGAACAGTCCAAGACATTTTAGGACTTTACTACTTTTTTCGACTGCAATATCATTTTTAGTCGGTTGAATGGTTCTAATATATGACGTGTCGAGAATTTTTAATTTTTTATGTTATTTTCATGTTGTATAATTTTATGTTGTCAACGAGGACCTTTCTAAGATTGGAGGGGAGACAGTTATGTTCTTTTTTCAAATGTTTATATATAGCACTAGTATTTTTTTAGATGCATGATTATTCAGCGGGACAACGTTGTCTGTGTATGCCCAGTGTATGTATTATTTTCGGAGTTACATTCTCCCATAGAGCATTTGAATTTGTACACTAGATTGGTTTGTTCCAATGTTTTTATAGCCGGCGAATTGTTTCTAAACACAAGGTTTTGTGTTCTAAACTTCCTGCAGTAGATAATTTATTTAATTTTAGAATTACTGTCAAAAGGCGTCAAGTTTCTACGTATGATATTTTAATTGCGTTTTCTTCGATTCTGAAGTTAGGTGTCATTTGATTTTGATAAAATATATTAATTGGGTTTGCATTGCAGTGTTGGCTAATATAATTATTAGGGGTTTTCAAGGGATTGTAGCATTCGTTTTATATTTGCATCAACAATATGATTAGGAAAGTGATTATTGATGAGAAATTTTTTTATATATTTTTTTTTAAATTTCAATTAGTAATGCTTTTTTGCGGATGAAATCATTTTAGCGCGATTTAATAATTTTATATTATGGCTATTTTGTACCTTTGTGCGCACTCACTTATAAAGTTTAGGAGGCTACAGTTTATGATCGTTAGTTTTTATATACAGAAGTATTAAAAGTATTATTGAACAAGTCAATAAGGATATCAAGAAATGCCATTATATTATTAGTATTTAACTCTACTGTAAATTTAAGGACTGGGTTTTATTTTTCAAAAAGTATCGTAGTTGGTATATCTTTTCATTATTTTCAGCTAAAATAGGAATGTCGTCCACGTAGCGTACACATAATAGATAGGCTTGATATTATTTAAAAATATTTTGTTCTCTGAATGCGCTATGTAAAATCCACTTAGGGTCGGTTCAATAAAAAAAAAATAATGTTAAAAAATTAAAAATTCTTGAACCGCCATATATTAGAACACTTCAACCTACTATAAATGATAACGCATTAGGAATAATGTTCTAAAATGTCTTGTGTAGTTCGTATTGGATTAAGTCCAGGAATGTGATAATTTTACTACTCTATTTTTTTACTCGACCTATACTTTTAATCGACGTTTCATCGACTGTATATATTTTAACTTATCGCTGTTTAATGTATATGCTAGTTTAAACTTTGAATTCTCATTTTCGCTCCATCGGACTTTTACTTCAACATCTGATGATGATTCGTGGACGAATTGAAAGCGCTCGTGACAGCAACACTTATAAAGTTTTTATTAATATTTTTGATTTTGATACAAAAAAGATTATACGGAAAATCGGAAAATTAAAAAAGGAATCATAAAGCAAAATGTCTCCGTTGCATAACAATATTTGCTTGAAGTGAAAAAATGCTGACTAAATATACAAATTTCGTATATATATATATATATATATATATATATATATATATATATATATATATATATATATATATATATAAGAATGTAATATCATATTTAAGTGTATCTTACGACAAGGTAACGCCGGGTATATACACGGAAACATTTGCATATATTTATATACTTGTGCACAAATATATGCATACCTATGTGTATGTATGTATGTATGTATCTATCTATCTAGCTACCTATATATCTATATATACATACACACATACATATATATATATTATATATATATATTACTATGCGTATTGTACTGAATTTGTATGAATACATATATTGACGCATATGCAAAATAATATATATGCATATATACAAAACTACATGTATATATGTGCATATAAGCATACCTTGACGCATGTATGTGAGTACATAGTATGTATACATGTATACGTGCATATTTATGTATCTATGTCTACATATGTTTTCATGTATATATGCATGTATATAAATATAAGAACCTCCCTATATACATCAAATGCGTTATAAAAATAATAATATTCTATGTCATAATCGGCCAATATCTGACGTTCATGCTGCTTTCTTGTAAGCTACGAACAAGTATAGAAAAAAATGAAAGGATTTATAAAAAGAAATTACACTTTTTTTTCTTCACGAATGTTAACTTTATGGAAAAAGCTTAATTTATCTTTTGATCAATAAAGTCTATGTGTGAAAAAGAGTAAGTTTAGCAATTTACAGGTAAAATTTCTTATAAGTAAATAAAAAAGTAAAACGAATACAAATGTTGTTTTTCTAATATCGCTGTAAGCCATAACTTCCTGCATTAAATTTCTCAAAGCAATTCATTCGGAAAACATTCACGCGAACTTGAGTATCCGTAGCATTTTAGTCTGAATTTTCATATCGTTTGTGATATGGACAAGATCACCACTGTTATTCGCATGTGAATTAAATAATAAAAGTTTAATTTAATTCAACATTTAAAAAAAAATGTTACCCATTTTCGTAAACACTGGGTGTACAATTCATTAATGACTACTTGACTAACACGCAATGCTGTAAAAATAGGATGAAGAGAAATATTCATCTTTTTCGACGGTATACACTAAACAGTATATACAGGGTGACCCCAAAAACGGGCCCGTGTACACTTTATGTGATATCTCCATTATTTATTCACCGATTGCCCTTATTATACAGAACATGGCAGAATCAATGACCGTGAGTACACCACGCCCCCAGTGGGAGCTGGGATAAAGAATGCACTGTGTTAAATTTTACTACAAGACAGGCTCGTTTAAGAAAACACAGGACAGTTTCATGTGTCAGATCGAAATGTGAAAAGGCTCCATCAAAAGCAGAATTCAGAACTGGGTGGACCACTCTGAGAAGTATGGGACCGTGGAGAACCTCAACGCTGCCAGAGAGAATCATCTAAGAAACTCGGGACGTGCCAAGAAGCGAACAGCCGAGTTGGTCGAAAGAATGAGAGACCCTCTCCAGAGTCCGAAACGCTTTGTGCGTAAGCGAAGTAAGCTCCTCGGTATGTCCCGTGAGACTATCAGGAGAGTGCTGGTGACTGATATCAGGTTGTACCCATACAGAATGCAGACGCTGCAAAAACTTACAGTCTAAGACACGAAGCAGAGGAGGTATATGGCAGTCAAGATGCTCGAGAAGATCGAGGAGACACCAAGTTTCCTTAACCTCCTTTGGACCTCAGATGAAGCCCACTTCCATCTTGATGGAAAGGCGAACTCACAGACCAATGTCTTCTGGGGGTATTCGAGATGAAGTAGCCACCAAGCCCCTGCACTCTCCTAAGTGCTCGGTGTGGGCTGCATTCTCGGCCAGAGGCATAATCGGACCAATCTTGATCGAAGAATTTGGCACAGCGGTATGTGGAGGTCCTCAAAACCTTCAAGAGTGAGCTCCAGACAAGTCGCTCATGAGCAAGTACTGGTTCCAGCAGGACGGAGAAGTTTTCACACTTAAAACCTGATCCGAGTTTGGCTGAAATAGAACTTCGGGGGCCGAGTGATCAGTCTCAATACTGATTTTGATGGGCACCCAATAGCCCGGACCTAAGCCCCCCCCCCCAATTTTTTTCTTTGTGATTATCCTAATGACAGCATCTGCACAGGGAAACCCAGAACCATCACGGAACTCAAGGAAGCCATTAGGGGGGAGATGAGAGCCATTACCAATTCAGTCTGTAAGAACGCCATCGTTCTGCGCCTCAAGAAATGCACGGAGCTAAATCGAGGCAATCTAGAAGATATGTTGAAGATCGGAGAAAAAACACCAAATACCCTAGTGTTTTGATGCGATGTTTTGAAAAAATTATACTAGCTATGACCAAAGTTTCATTTTATTCGGACAAAACACTAAGAAACGGGGCCTAATTAGAGTTGGGACCCGTTCTTTTGTGGGCAGCCTATATATATATATATATATATATATATATATATATATATATATATATATATATATATATATATATATATATATATATATATATATTACAATAGAAAAATACGAGTGTGAAAAGTAATATGGTTAAGCTTAAACATGGAAAGTAACGGACTAGTTGTTAACACTGGAAAAGAAAATGACAAGATATTCTACAAAAATATGATTAAAGTATAACTTAAAATATTGGAAAATTAATAATTGATTAAATAATGTTATAAAATAAATTAAACACGCATTCTTTATGCTGCAATATTTTAATTTATAAATTTATTATATTTTTACTATAATATCTTGTTCTTTTCTTTTCCAATTTAAAAAAAAAAACTAGTCATGTTTAAGCTTAACTATATTTCTTTTCATTATTGCATTTTTCTATTGTAATCCATGTTTTTCCAGGCTTCCAATAATTAAAATTTTTCTTTGTTTCATTTTATTTTTATTTTTTGGCCCTCAAAACATAACACACACATATGTAATAACAATATATTGCACTCGTCTGCTTTCAATAAAATCCGCAATTATCTCCCTTTAATGCTTCAATTTTCTGTTTTACTTGTTAGTGAATTATTAGAAACAGTAGTCGCTGAAGCAACGTGGTTGCTATGGAAACCCGTAACAAATAACCTCGTACGCTTTCTACGATTTTGAACACCAGTAAATTCAACATAATTTTTGTTTTACTAAACGGAAATTGATTTTGGTTCGAAATATAGCTAAGAAAGTGATCTATAAACTGTAATAATTGTTTGAAATTTGGTGAAAAATGAGTGAGCGTTGAAGTTTTAAAGCAGTCTTAAATGATTACAATTGCGACTTAACCATATATTCAACCACTACCGTGTTTGAATTATATATATATATATATATAAGTAAAACATCGTCTAAGACACACTATAACTATAAACCTGTTTGACATTTTATCCTGTGTTCGTGGCATTGAAGCTGTCGAAATGTTATATCTGCATTACATCTCTGTCTGTCTGCTAGTTCGTTTAACGATTTGTTAGAAATTACTAATCCTATCTCGCCGATATTTTTCATGGAACTTTCGTTAAGTTAGAGTGCAGAAAATAAAAATTATACTATCAGTGCTAGATACATTAAAGGATTTCAAATCTTTAATAGGGAATAGCTATCTCAATACCAAATCATTAATTGAAGTTTGTTGGAAAACAATTCGACCAATCGGGCGAAATTTTCCAGGGAGGTTTTTATTATTATAACGGCTATAATTTTAATATTTATGTATCTGTTCGATGCATAGGAAGGATTACCGCAAATAATTAGGAATTAATCAACACAATACCACTAATACTCTAAAAGTTTTCTCAGAAACCACTAAGCCAATTTAACTAAAGTTTGTATGGACATTTCTTATAGATAAGGTGCACTGAGATAGGCATTAATGTACTAATGCTATATGCCTTTCATTTAATGTGTCAATATTTCTCCAAGTTTACCGAGAATTGACTAAAGTTCACAACGTTTTCCTCATGAAATAAAAAAAATAATTGCATAAATCAAATGTTTATAAATGCTCCCATTAAATGTAAAGATTTACAAAGAGAAAACCAATATGTCATGCCCTTCAACGTCTTTTCTAGAATATATATTTAAATACTCAATTATCCGTTCAATTACTTAAAATGGTTGTTTTTGTTTTCTCGTTGGTACAGTTTAAGCGAAAATATGTCCATATATGTTAGAGTTTAGAAGAATAACGAAGGCTTCTTACTAAGCGAGTTGCCCGGAATATATATCATGAAATTCATCAATCCTTGTTTATAATATACACCCACACACACGCATATATATATATATACATATATATATATATATTGTGTGTGTATGCGGTCTCACTAAAACTGTAACTTTACAAAACAATACTGTGTCCTTGTAACTCACAGTATTTTCCTAGACTATTCTGAACTGTTTTTAAACTATTATATTAAGTGGTCTTTTATTCTTTGGGGGTTTATTTATACCATTTTAAATACTGTATCCGCTTTTCTGAAACAAATTTTCACGCTTCTACACATTAATTTTTATATCTTGTTGCGGACCAGGATATAAATATTCAAGCTCGCTACAAAAGAAAATAATTAAACGAATGGAAAGAAGGAAACAAAACTCAATTGCTGGATAAAATAAACATGCCGTTTATTTTCTGTTGAAAAAAACGAATGTTTTATGTGTAACGCGTGTTCATGTCCGCACGTGAGAAAAGGAGTGATTAATGTAGTGGAACGAGAAATGGCAGTCCAGCATGTAGACAGATAAAAAGATAGAGGGTGGACATCAGTAAAGCTACGCTCACATGTTGGTACTTGTCCACGTGGAAATGTCTTTAGACCACTAGCTGTGGAAGGAAACTTGTCTAGTTGATGGATCAAAACAAAAGGGGAAAAATAGTGAGAAAGTAAATTCAGTTCATGGAGAGGGAAGGCGTATAAAGTATACGTACTCTCTGTTGACTCTTTCCCCACGCCTAATATCAGGTGGCACGAGGCGCGCGCGGGCAGGGTCGCACCGAAAGGGAGGCAGCATGTCCGTCGAGCTCTCAGCTCGAGAAAAAGGAGGAAGCAGCTTATTGCTCTTGCTTTTATAGTTGTTTCCGGTGGACTTTTTCGCATGTGTGGATTTCCTTTAAGAGGTGGAGTGACGTTGCCCATGTGTGCGTACGTGTGCGTATATGTGAGCACATACGTGTACGTTAGCGTGTGTGTGTATGCACGTGAATGTGAGTGTATGTACGTGAACGTGAATATATCTACGTGTGTATTCATGCGTGCGTATGTTTGTGTGCGCGTATGTATATGACAAGATAAATGGCTTGAGATGTGAACGCGTCTTTTTGTGTGAGACTAGAAAAGGGCTCGCACAATACTCCCCTTCCCACCTAAAATATGCAGTATATATATATATATATATATATATATATATATATATATATATATATTATATAAGTTATGTTTTAGGCAATTGACTTTCGTCCTGTTTTTTTTTTTTGCTCTTCGTGTGGTTGTTTTTTTGTTTTTTTGCTCTTCGTGTGGTTGTTTTTTCTTTTAAACCCGTCAAAAATGGAGTGTTTTCGTAAAAACAGTATTTACTTACGCGTGGAAAAGGCGTTTACTCTTTTTTAGTCTGTCATTATTGTGTGTGTGTGCGTTTTTTTTGTTGTTGTGTGCTGACATGTGCGACGAGTTGATTGGACAGTGCAGGTAATTGTTCGTTTGGAAGGTAAATTTCGTAAGTGTTGACGTGATGTGTCCAGTTGACGGTGTCCTCGCAAGTGAGTCTGCGGTAGTGTGTACATTGTTTGTACGAACACTTTTTACACATTCGTTCGTGTTGAACGGTGGTTTCCAGTTGCCGGCTGTCAACGAAACTTCCAGTTGTGAGTTTATAAGTGTGCGTGGTACATCTCAACTCGTAATGTTGATTCAACTTCTTCCTATGTGTTGATAGGGGCGTCCTGTTATTGTTTCTTTGTTATTGCGTCTGCTGTGCGGGAGAGAATGTGTATAGACCTATGTGATTTTGCTCCTCACGTTTGTTGCAGGGTAATGTCAGGAAACCATTAAAAATGTTTGTCGAGCACGAATATTTTAAAAATTCGGTATGAAGTCGACAGCTCCGTGTTTATTTTTCTGCCGAGTCTGACGAGAGGTCTGGTCATTTTTGTTTGTTGGGTTTCTTGTCGGTAGTAGTTCACTTTTTTTTCTTGGATAAAATGTTCGTTTTTTTTCTTTATCAAATAAAACACGCGTCTCGCTCAAAAGAATTAATTCCCAAAGGTAGTCACCATGCGTGTTCGTTTTACGTCCATCGGTCGCCGGTTTATTGCAGGACGTGGTATAGAAGGAAATGCCTGTTCCTCTCGCGTTCGGGTGTCACCAATTTGTTGTGGGACTAGTGGTATAGAAGGAAATGCGCTTTCCTCTCGCGTTCGGGTGCCACCAAATTGTAGAGCTGGTGCAAAATAGGAAAAATGGATTGCCTTGAGGAAGGAACGAACAACGCGTTTACTGATTTAAACGAACTAGGATGTATTTCGTGAAGAAACAAATGAAAGAAAAGGGTACGGCGCGTGTTTAGTTTTGCGTGCGTCTCTCGCTGTTAACTGGTGTGAAGGAAAGTCTATAGTTTGGCGTGCGTCTCTCGCTGTTAGCTGATGAGAGGGAAAGTCTATAGTCTGGTTTGCGTCTCTCGCTGTTAGCTGGTGAGGAGGAAAGTGTATTGTTGTGGACAGAGAGAGAGAGAGAGAGTGAGAGAAAGTGGGTATGTATGAGTGTTTCGTTCAAACACATCCGTTTCATTTTAAAATAACGGGTCACCATCGTTTGTTGCGGGACTGGATGTATAGAAAGAAATGCGTGTTCATCTCACGTTCGGGTCACCATCGTTTGTTGCGGACCAGGATATAAATATCCTATCTCGCTACAAAAGAAAATAATGAAACGAATGCAAAGAAGGAAACAAAACTCAATTGCTGGATAAAATAAACATGTCGTTTATTTTCTGTTGAAAAAATGAATGTTTTATGTGTAACTCGTGTTAGTGTCCACGTGTGGAAAGAGGAGTGATTAATGTAGTGGAACGAGAAATGACAGTCCAGCGTGTAGACAAAGAAAAAGATAGAGGGTTGATATCAGTAAAGCTGCGCTCACATGTTGGTACTTGTCCACGTGGAAATGTCTTCATGTAAACATGTAAAAAAACATAAAATATAGACGACCTGTTCTCACCTGACATAAAATGAACGATCATTTCTTAAACTTATCTAGAAATTCCAAACACGCAATAGTATTTAAGTATATTTTCAATGCCATGCCATTTGCTCTTTTTGAACTTTTTACTGTGTAATGCCAGGTTCTCAAAAACATTAGCCTCATCTATTAATCCTAATCTCACAGTAACAATTGTGTTTACGCTTACTTGTACTGGTAATAACTAGTCTTCCTTATTATTTTCCCTTCGATGTTTTCACTTTGTTCTGTCTCGGTTGAATATTTTTTTTAACAATCAGTAGTTTCCGTCTTACGTTTATACATTAAATTGTCACAAGCTTTAATATAACTCATAAAAATACACAGCGTTTCTAAAAAGTTACTGAGATGTTTTGAACTTACATACATTCTTTATTTTTGATAATACTTTTCTTTAATTTTAACACAATCTGACTAAGACATTGGGAAATTTATTAAAATTATGTAAAATTCCAACAATTTTTATTTATTAAAATATGTCTTTTAAATGTGGCACATTTTTAGCTTCACATATTTGTACTCTTTAAAAATATTATTCATGACAGATTACAAAATCTCTGGGTTGCGATTAAACTTCCTTATTTCGTTCTTGATGTTTTCCTTTAATTCCTGCAGAGTTAGGCTTTTGATAACATACACTCTTTCCTGAAGATATTCCCACAATAAAACAGTTGGAGCTAGTCAAGTCTGGAGAACGTGGTAACCATTTGACATTGCTATAGTGAGAAATAATGTTGTCACCAAAGCATTGCCTGATTTTGGAAAAACAATTTAAACATTTGCGTACATTGTTCAATATAATACTTATCCTGAATTATTATTCAAAAAGTTACCTGTAAAATATCTAAAATAATAAAAGAAATAATCATCAATGGTAAAATAACAAAGATTTCGAACCCTTCGGTGACATTTTGGGCACCCTGTACATATTCTAGTACAAGCTCATACTACAATTGTCCATGGTTATTTTGTCTTTCAAAACAACGCATATCATCAAAACAGGTAAAATATTATGATATTTCATTTGTACTGCTTATTAGATTAAATCTTCGTAACTATATACCAGTGTGGATTATAAGTATACTATTTCACTATAAAAAAAGAATAAATTCCATATAGAGCTATAAACATAAAGAAAATATCGAACTTTCGTATAAAGAAAACTACCCCTGGAAATTCTTATAAAACTGGGTTCGATTTGAGAGCGGTCGTATCTATTATACGTCGATTAGATAAACCGTAACCATTATTGCATTCGTATAAGATGAACGTTCGTACCTCGAATCGAGAAAGAACATCTGATAGTCTTGGAGAGTTTATGGATGGCTTGCGCTGAATTTTAAAGCACGGGATGTGTAATCATTACCCATACCCCACTTATGTGGGAACTGCTTGATTTTAGTGGCAGAGAGAACAATACAACGGCTTGAAACAGTGATGATACAGCACCTAACATGCCAAAATGGTTCCTCATTTTAGTACTGACCAGGCTCCATGATGTTTATCGTCGGTGACCTAACGATAACCGATTTGCAAATTATTGTGATGTACATTCCGTATTCGTATAACTAAATAGACGTAAGGATGTTCTTATAACTCTAGATTTGTTTACAAGATCCACGCGTACCAATGTAGAGAATGACCCATACACACAACTATAAAATGTGTTATTTTTATGAAGAAGGACTGTAAAAATAAGTATTTAAAGTGACTAGTAAGCAGGAGAGCTGGATAACAATTATCGATTATTTGATCTATACCAAATCCTATTCACACAAATAAATCTATTATAGTCAGGGTAATTTTGACAATGTAAGTGATTTGGACTATAGAAATAAAAATTACACACATAGATACATATTTGGATTCTAAAAACTTCTGTTCCCATCTTGAGTGTTATTCACATAATGTTTCAGTCGATGAACCATGCACTTTTTTTATATTGTTTTGTGTAAAGTTGTCACAAATACTAAGGATAAGATAAATAGTTAGAAAAATTAAAACATTACAAATAATCAATCCTCATATAAAAGATTCAGAAAAATGAATTCAAGCATAGCTGATATATTTCTGTTAACATTTTCATAAACCAATATCTGATTAGACGTCATTATATGAATTTGCTATGAGACAATCAATCGATGTGAGATAGATAACATTATTCATAGAACAAGTGAAACATTATTTATAGAACAAGTGAAACATTATTTATAGAACAAGTGAACATTATTTATAGAACAAGTGAAACATTATTTATAGAACAAGTGAACATTATTTATAGAAAAAGTGAACATTATTTATAGAACAAGTGAAACATTATTTATAGAACAAGTGAACATTATTTATAGAACAAGCGAACATTATTTATAGCACAAGTGAACATTATTTATAGAACAAGTGAACATTATTTATAGAACAAGTGAAACATTATTTATAGAACAAGTGAACATTATTTATAGAACAAGTGAACAGTATTTATAGCACAAGTTAACATTATTTATAGAACACGTGAACATTATTTATAGAACAAGTGCAACATTATTTATAGAACAAGTGAAACATTATTCATAGAAAAAGTGAAACATTATTTATAGAACAAGTGATACATTATTTATAGAACAAGTGACACATTATTCATAGCACAAGTGAAACATTATTTATAGAACAAGTGAAACATTATTTATAGAACACGTGACACATTATTTATAGAACAAGTGAACATTATTATAGAACAAGTGAAACATTATTTATTGAACAAGTGAAACATTATTTATAGAACAAGTGAAGCAGGATTTATAGAACAAGTGAAACATTATTCATAGAACAAGTGAAACATTATTTATAGAACAAGTGAAACATTATTTATAGAACAAGTGAAACATTATTTATAGAACAAGTGAAACATTATTTATAGAACAAGTGAAACATTATTTATAGAACAAGTGAAACATTATTTATTGAACAAGTGAACATTATTTATAGAACACGTGAAACATTATTTATAGAACAAGTGAACATTTTTGATAGAACAAGTGAAACATTATTTATAGAACAAGTGAACATTATTTATAGAGCAAGTGAAACATTATTTATAGAACAAGTGAAACATTATTTACAGAACAAGTGAACATTATTTATAGAACAAGTGAAACATTATTTATAGAACAAGTGAAACATTATTTATAGAACACGTAAAACATTATTTATAGAACAAGTTAAACATTATTTATAGAACAAGTGAAACATTATTTATAGAACAAGTGAACATTATTTATAGAACAAGTGAACATTATTTATAGAACAAGTGAAACATTATTTTTAGAACAAGTGAAAAATTATTCATAGAACAAGTGAACATTATTTATAGAACAAGTTAACATCATTTATAGAACAAGTGAAACATCATTTATAGAACAAGTGAAACATTATTTATAAAACAAGTGAAACATTATTTATAGAACAAGTGAAACATTATTTATAGAAGAAGTGAAACATTATTTATTAAACAAGTGAACATTATTTTTAGAACAAGTGAAAAATTATTTATAGAACAAGTGAAACATTATTTATAGAACAAGTGAAACATTATTTATAGAACAAGTGAAACATTATTTATAGAACAAGTGAACATTATTTATAGCACAAGTGAACATTATTTATAGAACAAGTGAACATTATTTATAGAACAAGTGAACATTATTTATAGAAAAAGTGAAACATTATTTATAGAAAAAGTTAAACATTATTTATAGAACAAGTGAACATTATTTATAGCACAAGTGAACATTATTTATAGAACAAGTGACCATTATCTATAGAACAAGTGAAACATTATTTATAGAACAAGTGAAACATTATTTATAGAACAAGTGAAACATTATTTATAGAAAAAGTGAACATTATTTATACAACAAGTGAACATTATTTATAGCCCAAGTGAAACCTTATTTATAGAACAAGTGAAACATTATTTATAGAACAAGTGAAACCTTATTTATAGAATAAGTGAACATTATTTATAGCACAAGTTAACATTATTTATAGAACAAGTGAACATTATTCATAGAACAAGTGAAACATTATTTATAAAACAAGTGAAACATTATTTATAGAACAAGTGAAACATTATTTATAGAACAAGTGAAACATTATTTATAGAACAAGTGAACATTATTTATAGAACACGTGAACATTATTTATAGAACAAGTGAAACATTATTTATAGAAACAAGTGAACATTATTAATAGAACAAGTGAACATTATTTATAGAACAAGTGAACATTATTTATAGAACAAGTGAAACATTATTTATAGAACAAATGAACATTATTTATAGAACAAGTGAACATTATTTATAGAACAAGTGAACATTATTATAGAACAAGTGAAACATTATTTATAGAACAAGTGAACATTATTTATAGAACAAGTGAAAGATTATTTATAGAACACGTTAAACATTATTTATAGAACAAGTGAACATTATTTATAGAACAAGTGAAACATTATTTATAGAACAAGTTAAACATTATTTATAGAACAAGTGAAACATTATTTATAGAACAAGTGAAAAATTATTTATAGAACAAGTGAACATTATTTATAGAACACGTGAAACATTATTTATAGAACAAGTGAACATTTTTGATAGAACAAGTGAAACATTATTTATAGAACAAGTGAACATTATTTATAGAGCAAGTGAAACATTATTTATAGAACAAGTGAAACATTATTTATAGAACAAGTGAACATTATTTATAGAACAAGTGCAACATTATTTATAGAACAAGTGAAACATTATTTATAGAACACGTAAAACATTATTTATAGAACAAGTGAAACATTATTTATAGAACAAGTGAACATTATTTATAGAACAAGTGAACATTATTTATAGAACAAGTGAAACATTATTTATAGAACAAGTGAAACATTATTTATAGAACAAGTGAAACATTATTTATAGAACAAGTGAACATTATTTATAGAACAAGTGAACATTATTTATAGAAAAAGTGAAACATTATTTATAGAAAAAGTGAACATTATTTATAGAACAAGTGAACATTATTTATAGCACAAGTGAACATTATTTATAGAAGAAGTGAACATTATTTATAGAACAAGTGAAACATTATTTATAGAACAAGTGAAACATTATTTATAGAACAAGTGAAACATTATTTATAGAAAAAGATAACATTATTTATAGAACAAGTGAAACATTATTTATAGCCCAAGTGAAACATTATTTATAGAACAAGTGAAACATTATTTATAGAGAAAGTGCAACCTTATTTATAGAACAAGTGAACATTATTTATAGCACAAGTGAACATTATTTATAGAACAAGTGAACATTATTTATAGAACAAGTTAAAAATTATTTATAAAACAAGTGAAACATTATTTATAGAACAAGTGAAACATTATTTATAGAACAAGTGAACATTATTTATAGAACAAGTGAACATTATTTATAGCACAAGTGAAACATTATTTATAGAACAAGTGAAACATTATTTATAGAACAAGTGAACATTATTATAGAACAGGTTAAACATTTTTTATAGAACAAGTGAACATTATTTATAGAACAAGTGAACATTATTTATAGAACAAGTGAAACATTATTTATAGAACAAGTGAAACATTATTTATAGAACAAGTGAACATTATTTATAGAACAAGTGAACATTATTATAGAACAAGTGAAACATTATTTATTGAACAAGTGAAACATTATTTATAGAACAAGTGAAGCATGATTTATAGAACAAGTGAAACATTATTCATAGAACAAGTGAAACATTATTTATAGAACAAGTGAAACATTATGTATAGAACAAGTGAAACATTATTTATAGAACAAGTGAAACATTATTTATAGAACAAGTGAAACATTATTTATAAAACAAGTGAAAAATTATTTATAGAACAAGTGAAACATTATTTATACAACAAGTGAAACATGCATGCCCTCCCGTGAATGCACAGTAAACGAGGAATAATAAATGAGGTAAGCATTTATCCCCAAAAGTCTCCAAGAGAGGTCTAATTTTTTTGAAAATGAACAAACGATGCAGTTTTAAGCCTTAACATATGTGCATTTGAGTTCTGCACCATGCAAAATATGATATGATTAAGTCCACTATTTACTCCTTCATTTAGACCCAAAAGTCCCACAAAGCCTAAACACGTTTGAGTTCAGCAATATGCAGAACTGCTAAATAGAAATACACAGTAAATATTGGACAAACATGGTTAAATATTCCGAAAATTGAGTATTTTTATTAGCCCTAAAAGAGCCCCTCTGGCACACCCAAGAGTTATTGCAAGGTATAGACAAACACAGTTATATACTAATTAGTTAGTTTTCCAAAAGTTTAATGAAACTCAAAGGAATCAATATTTTTTTAATAAGCACAAAAGTTTCAATTTCAGCCATTTTAACCCAGAAGCAGCCCCTTGGAGGAGCAACCGTTTTTTCCTCCCCGGAAAATTCGTTCTGTTACATTTTACTCATATCATGTTTAATGTTTGTACAAATTTCAAAAGATTCCAAGGCGTAGTTATTGAGACAATGTCGTACTGACGAACAGACAAAGAGACGAGGGTGAACTAAAAGGTCCAGCCTCATTTTCTCGGAGGAAAAATAAAAATGTGATCCAAAATGAATGTATATAAAATAAAAGAATAACAATTGTCATTGTAAAACGGATGCGTAATGTGCGTGTTATGAATTTTTATGTTAAAAACGTTTATAGATTATGTAAGAAATCAGCTGTTTTGATGAAGCACACCTTTAATACTAATTGTTTTTGTTTGGTAAATGTAACACTTTTAATATTTTTGTACCTACTTATAAAACTGTTCAACACATATCGATAGTTAAATGAAAACGTTTTACTTGAGTTGGATCACATGTTATCTCAAAGAATTGGGTGAGTTTACCACCTTTACAAATAAAAAAAAAATCAATTTCTTTACAGAGTCAATTATTTTAACACAAGAATTAAACCACTTTACTTTAAACTGTACTACAACATGCTCTCTTTCCTAACGACAAGAATCGAGCCTGACACTGTTTTCGTAGTATAGTTGTTTTCTCCTTCATATTCTCTTCCAGACACGTCGTCGCCTCTCATAATTGTGAGTGCAAAGAAAGTGAGCACAGTGGCTCACACGTATCAAAAAAAAATTAACACCACAGAAGAAACAAAAGGAATCACGAACTCTGACATTTTCTGCAAATATCAGATGCACCTTGAATTTGTGTAACTGCCACCATCAATCATCTAAAAGCGTTACCACAATTTGCGGTCGGGGCTATGTTCGTTAGTAGGTTGATCAATTCATTTGCTTATTTCGAACATCAGAATCTAACCCGATCTTGTTCAACGTCCACCCTGCCTTCAACTTTCTTCAATTGGCAAGTGTTCTCAGCTGTGTAAAACTAAATATTTTATTTCGGCAGTTGCAAACTCTGCCTGTCTGGAAACTGTCCTTAACTCTTGTTATACGGCATAATCACGTTTATATACCAAGTTTCACTAGATTACCGAAGAGTTGCAAAAACCTACCCTCGTAATCCTCCCTAATGAGCATATACATTCGACTGAGAACCGGTTGAGAATTCCAGAGCCCTAAGAAACTTCTTCTTTATTAGGCTTCTTTCCGCAATTTTTGTCAGTTTTTCCCAACTGCTACAAACTGTGATACAACTCATTTTCACAGCTATGCGCAAACAAAATCTAAATATATAGAACACTACGCCCGTTTCCTTGTCCGTCATATTTTGACTAACCATCTTATTTGTGTTTCCCGGAAAAAACAGTTTCTCTGTATATTCTTACAACTAACATTACTTCATATAGGATTGTTCTGCTGAGCAACTTATTTCCTCTTTTTGTTATAGCTTTTTCTCTATATTTAAATTCATAAAACTTGTTGGAATATTGATAGTATC
This sequence comes from Euprymna scolopes, assembly GCF_053919585.1. Classification (NCBI taxonomy): domain Eukaryota; kingdom Metazoa; phylum Mollusca; class Cephalopoda; order Sepiida; family Sepiolidae; genus Euprymna; species Euprymna scolopes. The sequence continues at coordinate 49,090,035 of NC_136492.1, forward strand.
AGAAAATTGCAATACAAGAAACAGCATTTGAAAATAAAAATCAAAACAATTGAAATATACATTTAAACTCGTGTTCACAATGCTCTTAATAGATACTATAGTGACACTTTTCTTAAATATGTATTCCTTCGTAATAGTCTCAAATTCAACGGCATAATAAATAATTCATCTCAACCTAAGTGCTTTCAACAGATAGCAATGCAATCCTGCTTTGTCTTGTATTGGCCATCGGATTTCTCAGAAATGCTAATTCTTAGACGCTTTTATCGCATAACTACCGTTAACTGGAGATTACAAACAATATCAAGGGTAATTTGTACACACAATAGAATGTTGTTTTATCAGAGCATGTGATTAATAAAGTAAAACACACAGGGGATGGTTCTACCCCTTGTTTAGAAAGAATGCACTCAGCAGTGGTTTGATATGAAAGAAATGTGTGGACGTTTTTACATCAACTCTTTGCTTCGTACTGATCTCTTTTACTCAATCTAATCCAATACGAATATTAATATCTTTGTTCACCCAGTTGTTTAGCATTCGACAAACTCCTCCAATTTAATCTTTTCCAATTTAGTCATTTTATAGTTTCTTCTTTTTAACATATGCAAATTAATGCCACATTTATATAACAGATTTACAGTCTCTCTTTCTTCATTCCTTGTTCCTTTCGCTAACGCTTGAAACATACAGGCTGTCGCTTGCGAGTATTTTACTCTGATACATTTTTGATCACACGCCTCCATGATGATTACCTAGAACTTCACATTCTAGGATCCTGTGCCCAACATATCGCCTTATATTCATAGTTAAAATTGATTTATTAACTTTCCAAGCATCCCAAACTTCTGCTTTAAATATTACTCTAGCAATTGTTCGTATTCTTCTAATCTCTCCCACTGTAATTTCTTTCAATCTCAATTTTATAGCTGAACATTGTCTACTTTTGCTACGTTATATGATTAAAGTTATCCATTTTCTCTTATCTATGATTCATCTTCCGCCAACAAATCCCTTATCTCCACGGTCACGCATGTAGCAATACTGCTTGCGTCATATCACCCCACTCCTATCTCTGTTTCAGCTATGTGACACTCTTCACTTACCTTTTCTTCCACATCAGCTAGAATCTCTTGTATGAATTTAACAATTTTGCCATAAACACTGCCCCTCCAGTCTACTCCACTTGCCCTTCTCTTAACATAAGTATATGCTAGTCGCATCCCACCGACAACTGGCTAGTGCCAAACAATCTACCACATATTTAAAATAGCTCATCTGTACTAATTTCTCCTCTTATCTCCAGGGTATTGTTGTCTCTTCTGAATATCAGTTTAGATATTCTCCTATTTACTAGCTTAAAGTCCAGTGCTACTCCTCAATCCAGAATATCTGGCAATTATGTTGTAAGTCCAAGTCTTTTGAAATGTTTCGAAACCTTTTATGTTGATATCTTCGTTACACCCAGTATTATATCGTCGGTGATTAGTGTCTATTTATTCGATTCACGTGTTCAACATCTTTTAAAACGGCTGCCAAAATCTTCGCGGCAACATTAAGTCAGAAGCCAAGTAATGTTAGACAATAAGTATTTCCTTTATAGAAGACAAGCAGGAACTGCACATAGTTTATTTGTCACATGTTACTGAAAGTTTGTAGACTTAAATTATAAGCGTAGTTCCTGTCACAAACTGCCTCCAATGGCTCATATTTTCATCACACATATCTATTAATTTGCTCGATATATGACACGTCACAAAACGATTCAAGCCACAAAAGTCCAACACAGATTTGCCTTCATGTTTTGTGGCATGAAACACTCCCATAAATGGCATCACGCCGTTTCTTTCCCCTTTTATAGTAAAAATACAATCTGCTATACTTCTTTCCACCTCCTCATAAAACTATGAGGTTTTCCCTATTTTTTAGGTAATTTTTGTAGTATTTTACTATATTCCGTACGAATGAAGGCTCTCCCTTTGATTTCCATCATACTATCGATTTATCTTCAACGAAATTTGCTTCAAAATTATGACCCTCAATTTTGAAAACACAAAACTGATAGGCAGCTACGGCACAGTGCACAACTGCGATCTTCACATCAGTCTTTTCAGCTATGTGATTCATTAAAATCGGTTCTACTTTTACTCCAACTTAACGTATTGTCATTTCCACTTGCCAGGCTTCTTTACATTTTATGTTTTTTCATCAACTGCTTCCACAGTGATACTCCTACCACATATATTCCTGAGTTTGATTAAGGTGTTGGTGCATCTAGAATCGAAAAGTCCAGTCATTACTGTATTAGCCACTATTTCTAAACCAAATCATTTTCATTATTTCGATAATTACGTAAATCACATTCTTATATCGTAACTTCTTGACTATTGTTTTCGTTTTTAATAACACAATAAGTAATAAGTAATGATATTCAAAACATATAAAAACATTTATTTTGGTTAAAAAAATCTTTCTAAACTGAGGCAAAATTAAAGAAATTCGCTTAAATCGGTATACAGCTATCAAAAAGTGCTCAATATCTCGAGAATAGCTTCTCCTATTTGTATTCGTAAGGTACTCCTTCTCTTTTTGGGCGATTACATTTTGATGTTTTTATCCGTTTTTTAAGGTCACATTACAAACTTAAACTAGTATATATATATATATATATATATATATATATATATATATATATATATATATATATATATAGTCTTATTTTAAGTATTCCGAATTTCATTGGGTTTATATAATTGAAAATTCGGTAACCGTTCATATACCAATAAGTTTTAAGTAAAAATGAGACTTAAACTGTAAGCTTCAAAATAACCATATTTAATAATTAAGCATTCATATATTGTTTTAACAAGACATCAAGGAATAGATTGATAGCAACAAATAGTGTATTACGTCATTTGTTACAGTTGTTTCAAAACTATTTTACCTTCATCTCATCATTCCAAAGTTTTTTCTTTGGAAGGATAAGATGTAGGTAAAATATTTTCTCATATTTTAAAAGGCAGTGGGTTCCATATTGTTCATTGCGATAGTGTTTTTTTTTAATTAAATACGGCTGATTACAGGCTGTTCTTCTGAAAATTTTCAAACGATATAGAGTTTGAATTTGTCCGAATGTCTTGATTTTGTTAAAACAATATATATATATATATATATATATATATATATAAAGTGTTACAAATCCTGAGAGTACTTTATCTTTTTTGTATCTTCTGTCGAAATATCTGGTGGGAAGGTTTTCAAGTACTTCTTTTTTTTTGGGGGGGCGGGTTCAATTACATTTCTGTGTTTTTATCCACTTTTAAGTAGGCTTAGAGTATCTTTTATTTTTGAAATTGTTCTAGGAATATCTGTAGCATTGAGAATCCAGCTGAAATACTATCTATGTTGTTGGAGAAATAGTGAATTATGTAAGTATATTTTCGATTCCTATCAGCGAGTTTAGTGGGGTCACAGAAGGTTAGGGTGACGATGCACCGAGAATTAGAGGTAACGGGAATTGTGGTCGTAGGTTTCCGGTTGGCGACACATCAAGGAGAGTTGGTTTGGGGCTGCAGATGAAGCAGACGTGACATTAGGGTATCTCCCCCGACAACAATGGGTTCGAGATATAGGTTTTCCTTTTTAATAAAACAAATTGAAGCTTCAGGTCATCTCGTGTTATCGATCCATCTGCAGCAGTAAGTACCATTCCCCATGAAATGGAGCCAGCGACAAGAAGATATCATCCGCTAGACAAGCCAAGCAGGTGTGTATACACTATATATTTGCGCATACATGTCGAGATCCTTCAAGGCAAGAATCTGTGTAAGAATAGAACACATACACACCCATATATGTAAGAACACATATGTAAGAACCCGCTGACTTTAAAAGTACCCTTAGTAAAAGTACCCTTAATCGTACAAAGAATCGTAAAAAAGAAACGTAAAAGAGAATTGCAACAGGAACAATTAAACAGACAAACAACTAGATAAATAAATAAGGAATAAATAAATAGAAACACGCAAACATGAAATCTTTTACATATCGACGTTGCCCCCGATGGAGTTGGTATATAGTTATGAAAAAGTGCTCAATATACTTAGTATAGCAGGCGTGTCCAAACAAATTGCATTTAGATCCGGAACACGCCAACTATTCATGCTAGTAAGGAATAAAAAAAATGGTATTTAATAGATGCGAAAGTGGTAGAAAAGAAGAGACGAGGATAACGGTTTGCGTCGAAATACAAAAAGTTAAGAGAAACACAGGAAAAGGAAAGAAAGAAAAATGGGAGAAGAGAAAGAAAAAATTTTAAAAAAAGAAAAGGGGGAAAAAGAAGGAAAAGAGTGTCGATAAAAAACAATAACATCAACCAATAAAGATATGTACATAATATATTTAAAAAAATTGCTGCTAACAAAAAGAAACAGAAAAAAATAAAAAATATAAATCACACACACATACATATATATGCAGAAAGAGAGAGAGAGCGCGAGAGATAGAGAAGGAGTAAGAAGGATAAGCCGATAGATTAATTGCTATAGGACTATCCACGTATCTTGTGTTTCCTTTTATAAAATTAAATATGTTTTTAACTCTTTTTCAATATGTCTTTTAGCATGTTTTATTAATCATTTGTTCATATATACATACATATATATACATATATATATATATACATATATATAGTAATTTATTAAATATATATAGTAATTTATTGAATATATATGGCGATTAAGTTGCACTGAATATTCCGCGTTTAATCCACTCTAGGATTCTTCAGGCTTATGCGCGAATTTTGTGGTTGTCTGTCGTTTTTATATACGCAGCTTCTATTGAGATTTTTTTTAGCCAATCAGCTTTCTAGTATCCACCGCCCCCTTTCTATCAGGCAACGAACATGCACTGACAGAACGAAGGCCCATTTAATCTCTGGTTTACCTGATTCTTTGTGTGTGTTCTATTTAATCTGTATATCTAGTGTCTTGATCTGTTTTAAAGCTAGGTTAGTTTTTCATGTTAGGTTATATATATATATATATATATATATATATATATATATATATATATATACATATATATTTATGATAGTTTATGCATATGCATGTTCATTTATTTTATTTATTTATTTATTTATTTGTTTATTTTTTATTGTTTTTGTTAGTTTTAAAATTATTTTGTATCTCTATCCTAGAGTAATTTTATTCTGTGAAACAGTTGTTCGCTATGTCTCCCTACAGTTTAATAGATGTTGGGGTTCTTTAAAGTACAGGATAGCAAATTTTTCATTAAGTCATAAAATACATAGGTCGTCTAAGTGTCTACAGATGTTTGCTTGTCTTACTATTTTCCATTCGACTACCGGCGAACGGCCGCTTTCCTTGAGTTCCGAGTATATATTTGCTAGCTTTGTTTTCATACGATGTTTTTTTATTATTGAATGCATTTTGTGGTCATGATATCAAGTTTTGAAATCTAAGGAAGTCATACCTACGTAATATTTCTTGCGAATACTGTGGTCTGATGAACTATGCTTTTTGTTAGCCATTTATTTTGAAGTGGGCACACTGTGCAGTATCTACAGTTGCATTTAGCTTGTTCGTTATTAGTATTTTTATTTTTATTTCTAGTATTGTTGTTGTTGTCCGGAGTTGGTTTATTATTATTATTATTATTATTATTATTATTATTATTATTATTATTATTATTATTTCTGCTAGTTATATATGTCTTTTGTGTAAGTTTTATTTTTGTCATGGTGTCCACTTTTTATTGTTTATTGTATTGTTGTTTACATTGATTTTATTTAATATTTTGTTATTATGTGGGTTAATTATAATCTCTAAATTTTAGCAGCAGCTGTAGTATAACTTTAGGGTATTTTTATTGAACATTTTTTGTAATGGGTTGGTTGTGGGAAAGGGCTTTTCGATAAGATTTAGAAATTTCTAGCAAAGTTTTGTTTTTAACATTTGATTGTATGGGGCCGTATGCCAGATTATATTTCTTTTGCTTCTATTTTTAATATCATTATAGTTATTGGTGTTTTGTTGCTTACATTTGATATCAATATTTTTGTATCCACTATTTTTAGGGCTGTTTCATAGATATTCGTTGGCCTGTTAAATGCATTTTCATCGCTTGAGTTATTGCTGAGTCTACTTACGATCGAGTTAGGAATCTGTTTTATAATTGATGGTGGGCGATTGGCTTTAGTGTTTACGTATATTGGAATAGCGTTATCTAGATAGGAAGGGCGCGGTGGATGCTAGAAAGCTGATTAGCTAACTAAAATCTCAATAGAAGGTGCGTATATAAAGTATTGTTCATATGTGTTTTTATTTCTAAATTAAACGTGACGTCCAGGAAGTTTGTTATTTTTATGCTAGCTAATACGACTACTTTTATGCGTATTTTTTTCATTTCCTTGTGTATGATTTTTTTAAAGTTATCTCGCTTAACTTTGTTGGCGTCTTTTATTATAGCTAGTCCATAATCTCTATATAGGCCGATATCCGTAGTATCCAATGTGCTTGTGAGGGTATATAGAATGAATAAACCCACAAGATCTGATGCCTCTGCAGAATCCCTGGCACCCATCGCCAAATCAAACGAATTTGCCATTTTATTGTTTTTCCATTGGTTATTATTATTTATTAGAACTGATTTTCTAAATTTTTTAATGATGTTTATTTTCTCCGAGAATATATCAGTGTATGCTTTGCCAAATTCTGGCGCAATGTTTAAAAGTTCAATTTAGAACGTATGTTGTTTTATTTCTTACGTTAAAAAAACACTTGGCTAATAATTGCTTAATCTACATTGACACCATTTGGAAATTGTCCCTCATCAATAAAATCATGCATAAGTTTCATTTTATGAGCTATAAAAATGCATACATACATATATATATATATATATATATATATATATATATATATATGTATAAAGCACTTTTTGTATGGGCTAACTTGTCTAGATTATGTCTTTTTAAACTAATTACGTTTATATTAAAAAATTGCAGATTGAGTAATATTATAAATTGATACATATGAAATTTTCCACAAAACATCTTATTGCTCTAACATTCTAATACATTATTCCCTTAATATTTCGAGCAAGCTTATTATATAATATGTAACGGGTCGAAAACTTTATTATATGTTTTAAAAATAAATTCTAATTTTGTTCAATTTGTCATTCATTTACAAACAGTCTTCAAAATTTAAATGTCATTGGAGTATTTTATTAGACATAGTATGGGTACAACCCGTCATTTAAAAATTCTAAAGCTTCAGTAATTATTCCTGACTCAAACAAAATTCTTTTAATTTCATTTTACTTAAAACTCATAAATGGAAAATATGTCTTGTATCAAAATAATTTCAGGACTCTTTTTCGAAATTTTTTAAAAGCTTTTACCATCATTTCACATTGATTTAATCTCTGTAAATCTGTTCTCTTTGCAAGACTGATTTAACCTTCCTGATTAGAGTACTGTTCTATTATTTGATTGTTCTATTTCTTATCGTAATAAAAAACAGACTATGAAATGATTCTGTAAAGTGAAAGTAATGTGATCCACGAAGGCAATTAGAATATTAACTATACTTAATGTGTGTGTGTGCGCACGCGCGTGTATCAGTTGTTCCAATAAGAAATCAGCGACCATATACATGCAGTCAACCAATAGACTGTTATCTCAAACCTAAAAGCGTGTGTTTTATATATCCAAAAATATGTTAAATAAAAATATTCCAAAATATATTTTCTCACTCATTAAAAAAAAATGAAACGTTTCCATTTTTTTTTAAATATTGCGAGATAAAAACTGTAAAAATATACGGAAATATATGCAAAACATAAATTTTGTACATACACCTTTATATATGAAAATATTCGTCCCAACTACCCATTATCTAAGTGCGTATTTCGCAAATACTTAACTTATATATTGAATGTACAATATTTGAAATTTTGCGCGAGTATGTTGCATATTACGGTCGATAGTTGCGAGAACGCATCCGCGCAGTTATTGACAAAATTGAGGCGGGAAAGACGAGTGGACAATTTACAGATGCATTGACATTGCAAGACCCGTTCAGCAATGTCGATTAATGTTACACTGATTGAATGAACATGCCTATTTTTATCAATCACATTCCGATCAAGTGTTTTCTCTTTCAACATCGACTGCTTTTTTATACGAATATTTTCAATTAGTACGTTTTCTTTTTTACTTGTATACTGACAGAAACAAATGTAATGCACACATAAACACACATACAAAAGAAAACAAACCCACTCGTGCATATATATTATATATATATTATATATATATATATATATATATATATATATCGTGAATATATATAAATATATATACATATATATATATATATATATATATATATATATATATATATATATAGCATATACATAAATAATATTAATAATTATCAATAATTCCCCCTACTCTTTATCGGAGCCTAAACGTAGATTCCATGAACAAAGCTTCTTTATTAGAACAACATGTCTGTGAAATTGTCTTCTGTTTTCCTGCTTTCCAGCTGTCTATAATATGGTTGTCCTCAAGTCCAACGTAAACAAGTTTCTGATGAGGCGTTCCGCTTAAATTAACAAATTTACCGAACTTCCATTACTATCGATTACTATATTTCCCTTTTGACTAGTGTTCACTCTTTATACTTTACCCTTGAGTGGCCTCTCGGGCTTGATAAGCGACGACGCCAATGTAATATATATATATATATATATATATATATATACACACACCAATAGTTTCATTATGATCAGACAGCCCTTTTTGGCTTAATTTATCCCAAGTATATCTTCAGTGTCCGTCGGAACGAGAAAACTACATCGAAATAAACGTCTGTTTGAACACCGTTTAAATAAACCAGTGTCATTGAGTACTCTTTTTTTTAAATGAAATTCATTACAATTGAATTATTAAAATTTGATAAAATGAGGAAATTAGGTAATAATAAAGTGGGCGGGCGGGGTCTGTGTAAAAGGTGCACATATATGTATATAGAGTTCATTATGTTAAAAATTGTGTATTAGTGTGTGCATAGGTAAGGTTATATTATTGGTAGGTTATTTGGCAAGGAGAAATTTCCTTATATTTGAACATTGTTTAAATATCTCATTTTTGATGGCGATACAGGCTATGGACGGGTTATTTATTACCTGAAGTGTTTCGCATTTATTGGTAGTGCAACATGGTCAGGTTTTGGAGGTAGTGTTATAGTATTTTTGTAAATCAATGACTTTACATTCAATTTATAGGGGGTGTTAGATCCTTTGAACGACCAAATAGTGGTTGCTAAAGAAGTGTCGAATCTCGTTTAATATTAGGAAAGGAGGAATTGAACATTTAAGAAAGTGTCAACCTTGGAACAAAAATCGAACAGCGCAATATTCGTTCAGGTTTTATTATATATATATATATATATATATATATATATATATATATATATATATGTGTGTGTGTTTTGAGAAAAATAGAAAAACCGAATGTATACACATATATATATATATAAATATATATATATATATATATATATATATATATATATATATATATATATATACGTGTGGGTGTCCGTTTATATAAAAATGCAGTCTTATACATATGTATACATCTAGGTCTTTATATATATATATATATATATATATATATATATATATATATATATATATATATATATATATATGAATAAAAAAGAATGCGAAAAGTATAAAAGCTGATAACTTTTCTTTATTCGTTTTTAATTTGTGACGTGCAGGAATACAAAATAATAATATTATGAAAGAAAATTAAAACACTTTTTTCATAAGTACATACTTTTCGACCGATCCTTCAGTCTTCATCGGTTTAGTGAAAGTATGAGGATGCACGGGTAAAAGGGGAATGGAAAACGAAGGAAGGTAGAGGAGGAGGAGGAGAAGAAGGAGGAGGAGAAGGAGGTATAGCCAATGAGAAGGTGCCACGTCAGCCTTAAATATCTAAACATATAAGTACGCACATGCACACATGCACACAGTACATATATACATACAAACGAAAAATTAAAAATTAAACAGTAAATAAAAATGAGAAACGCGTCTTTAACTGTCTAATCCTTTGAATTCTAACGATATTATTTATTCTAAGAGAGAATAAGAATTCAAAGGATAGAAACGCTATGATGCTCATTTGTAATTTAACGGCTATTTCTCGTTCGAAAAAGAACGAAAACGTCGTTTCTAATTTCAACCGTTTTAAGACAAAAACGAAACGCTACTTTTTATTAATATGTATATTAATATGTACATATACATACGTATATAAACAAATACTCAAATGTACAAATATATACATATATATATATACATATGCATACATAAATGCATGTATATATACATAAATACATATACTAACAGACATACATGTACATACATAAATGCTTGCGCATACATTTACACGTAGAGACAGCTGTACATATATACATATAAGTTTACATAAGCGAATGTAGGGAGAGAGAGAAGACGAGGAGAAGAGAGTGACGGGGAAAGAAGTATAGGTGTGCGAGAAATACATACACTTATGCACACATATACATATACGGTAATATAAAGAAAATTAACTCTTAAAGACAGTGTGTTTTGAAAACATACACACTTAAAATCCATGAGCCCAAAAGTGACTTTCACCGCCACAGGACCATTTTTATAGACAAATGCCTGAGAGAGTATCTATACACAGATGATGTCACATAGTCTTAGCTTTGTACGACAGCTACATATGTCTCTCAGTTCAAAATGTTGCGATCCAGGAACAAGCAAGAGCAAGATAGCCAGCAACAAGTTAAATTGCAGACCAGCTAAATGCGGCTACTGGTCTTCCGCTTTTTGTTATTTTTTTTAAATCAGAGATTTGCTTCTCCTAGAACGGTTGCCTTTACCACTGTTTATGGGAGCTCTCTCCACCCCAACGCACACTCAAACACACACAGTGGTAGTTGACCGTTGACCCTGAAAAGGGTTCATTCGCCCTTTGAAAGGTCTTGTTTTTAAGCCTTCAGGGAGACTAGCCACCCTCTTCACCAAACAAGTCTGGTGGGGGAACCAGTTTAGTCGCCGGTAACCCGACCATGAGGCAGGTAGTACTCGGTTACATGGTACCAGTAGCACGGATATATATATATATATATATATATATATATATATATATATAATGTTTACAAGAAAGTTCGTGACTTTTTATTTTTTAAATGCAAACGATAATAGCTTAAAGAAAAAAATATTGATCATAATAAGACATCACAATCAACACATTTTTGCCTACACAAAAACGTGTATTAATACTACAGTTTCGTCTAATTAAGAAGGAATATCTTGAATAGTAGTGCGTTGATTGGCTTCGAACAAGACTCTGAATTGATCGTTGTACACATCCGATTAACATCCATCAAACCACTCGTTGCTGCCAGGAAGTTTCATAAACCAACATTCATTGTGCCGTGCACTCAATAGTGGTTCGTGAGCCAAACTCTTCGTTGATTCCGCGAGCGAGTTTTGTCAGCAACTTTTCAGTCTAGCCTGAATTGAAATAAGAAAATTGTGCACATTTCCTTTTTTTTTTCTATCTTATATTCAACGTTCTGAAAATAAGATATACTTGCTTCCAACCAATTGTAATTTAACCATTACATAGAGCGAACATTATTAAAGCGAAAAACCTTTTAAATTATTTATAAAGTAAATGTATATTATTTTCCTTAAATAAGATCGCTTTACGATAATGCTTCTCACAGTTATACATATATATATATATATATATATATATATATATATACATACATATATATATATAGGTAGACAGATAGATAGATTGATTGATAGATATATAGATAGATAGATATCAACACGTCATTATAAGTATATTGACCACATAAATTATTTTAGTAATTCGTTTTAGAGTATTTTTATTGGTGAGTATACAAAGTACACTCACCTTAATCTAATCAGTGTTTAAAATGTAAGCTGTGGAGGATCTTTACTTCATTTCGCTCAGTAAAACATGTTCGCATATTCTTCTACGTTTTTCGGTAAATATAGTTATTCACTATTGATGTGCCGGTTTTAGTACGTATAGTTATTGTTGTGGAGAAATCGCTCTCCAAATGGACTGTTCTACTTATTATATAAACCATAGACTTTTAATCCCAGGTGTGGATTAAACACCGGAGCGACCCTTGCCTGCTCGGTGACGTTTACTACTCTTTTCAGTTGTAACCTTTTTAAGTTGTTGTTCCAGTAATACATGGTTTAAACTCTATTCCGTTGTTCTGTTTTCTTTGTGGATTATTGCAAGTCATAACAGTTATAAATTTGTGGTGTATCGGAACTATTTGTATCCATTCGAACCTTTCTTGGATTCATTTATCAATTACTTAAGATATTAGGAATGAGAGTTATGCATAGTTGTATAGCTACAATGACGGGAATAGGTATTTTTCTACATTTTATTAAAAGCTTAGCTTTCAAAGTGCTTGCAGCTTATAGACGATTCTACTTTAGCATTTAATAATTTTTCACGGTCCTCAAATCTAATAATCTCAAGCTTGTGCGCTAAACATAAATAACAGGGTGAAGTAAGTGAACGATAGGTTGTAGCATTCCTAAGCATTTTCCATTCGATGGAAAGCATTTTGCTCGCTTTGATTAAATTCTAGTAATGTACCGAGATTGAACTTTCAGTAGCATACGCTTTAATATACAATGACAGTTTATGCCCATAGAGTCTGCCTGGGGGCACGGCCTATATGGAATTCTATTTCTGAGTTTTCTGCGGTGTAAATTAAAAAAAAAAATAATAATCAAAACGTATAACTTTCGAAAGCTGAACGCGTTTAATTATGCATTATTATTCGGCTTTCATATTTTGAAAATTTCTATTAGATATATTTTTCTATCTGAAATTAAAGTTCGAAAATGAGATCATAGCGTCGAAAATAACAATATTGCAGCATTATTATGTTCGTTTGAAACTCTTCCTCTGTCGATTAAACTCACATTTCTTTATTTTCATCACTTTTTCACTTTCTTCCCCTCAATTTCTTTCTCCAAAGAAGCATCAGACCTATCAGATTTACTACGAGGACGACTCGTGCGCCACCATGAAGTTGATCTTCGTTGACGCAAAATAGCAGCGATTTTTAAATATCTTTTGTTACATTTAATATAGTAACTGTACAATTCAAAAGAGTTAAAAAAGGATGCACAATACCTCATCCAATTTGCTCCGGACCCTCTATTAGCACCTTGGAAAAAATGTTGAAAAAGATCCTCGGTGCAAAGCCTCTGCCCTTGCAACACAATCTGGTGACAATCTCAAAAGTCTAAACACTCAGATATCTTCACAAGCTGGGCTACTAAAGTAGAGCTGCTAATATCAAGCACACAAATGATGGTGGAGAGACCTATAAACATTTAGGCCAATATCATGTTCTCTAATAAGTTGCGATTTGCATTATTTCTCGACAGTTGAACGCTATGCGTATGGATGCTTCCTCAGAAATGGGTTTGACTTTTAAAAAATGCAGCCAGGACTGAAACATGGGATTGTTCGGTTATAGTATGCGGTGTAAGTTGGGGTGCTGGTCGCTCAACCATGTGGTATGCCAGGAAATCATTTATTTAGCTAAATGTGTTTCAATATTAAATGAATGGCTCATATCCATATTCTCACCTAGTAAAATGAATCACGTTATCTGCCTATTTATAGAAGACGAAGCTTCTTGTCGCTCTACTAGAGCAACACAACATCAGTTGAGTCAAAATGGGATTAATAAACTTCCATAGCTGTCAGTTCCCGGATATGAACCTAATTGAAAAAACTTGGGTCATATAAGACCAGACCCCTGAAGAAAGAAAAGGAAAACAACTTCTAATCCTGAATTTTTAGAATTATTTTGTCATACTTCTAAACAAATTCTTCAAGGTGATATTCATCAACAGATCAACGCCATTTCCAGAAAGGGTCCTAGCATTATAGCAGGAAAGAAAATGTCAATCAAGTATTAGTTATTTTATTTGTGGCTATTTATTTGTGATTTTGTTCTATAAATTATGTTTATTGAAATAAACTTTTTCTATGGGTGGCCATTTCGTTTCAAATATATAATGTATATATATGCATATATATATATATATATATATATATATATATATATATATATATGCATACGTGTGTGTGCGCGTGCTCGCGCGCGCGCGCGTGTGTAGTCATCACAGAAGCAGAGTGCTATGCTGTATCATAGCTCATCTCTGCAGCTACACTAGAACGCGTCACAAGCTAGAAATCGTCGGACATAAAACCATCGAATTGATAGTCAGTGCATTATACTTACGGATTTATGTAATTGAAGCTGGCATATTATATCTGCTGCCTTTAGATAAAATATATACATATATTCTATTCAGCTGAAATTAGTATTCACTTTATCTGGTGTTTTCTTATGCATAAATATATATACTCTATATAGATAATGTATATTTTCGATTTTCACTGGATATAGCCGTTTTCCATTTTTAGTTCTTTTTATTGTAACATTTAAATATACGCTTATTGAATGAGTTAGCCACATATAATTATTATTATGATAGAAGTAGCTAATAAGGGCTTCCAAACTGCCAAATCTTCCGTGGATATCACCCACTTTCGATACACTTGACACACTTCATGGCGAATTAACGGGTAAATACTCGCCTATACTGTGCACCTTATAAAAAGTACTTACGCTATGGACAAGTAAGTTTATTGGCTATTCCAATTTAGACTATTTTCCTTGATGACTTTAAGTGCCTAGAATCTGAAATATTCACATGAGAGGACGCCTTCTTAAATTGGATTTTCTCGAGGATGTCCGCATTTTGAATGAGAATAGAAGCGGCAAGTAGGGCTGTGTTAAGCATACGCGTACATTCGCATGGTAAATAAATCGCTTATAACTATAGCATATTTCCGAGATCATATTTAACAATAGAAGGTTTAGTCATTGGCTTTTCATTTGGCATTTTCGTTTGTCATTTTGTTTTACTAGAGAACCATATATTGTATGTGCTTCATGTGCACACAGAAACGAAGGCCGTATATAGACAGCGCTTTTATCAATAATGGTGACCACTTCTGACAGTGTGTTCTGATTCACATTGGCAAGATGCAATTGATTAATTTTACTTGCCGAAAAAAATGGAACAATCATTCAGTTAACAGTGAAAGGGGGACGCCGATGTTTGCAGCGTTTGTGACGCTGGTTATTCCTACCGTCATATTACCCATAATATTATTCTACCGTCATATAACCTATCATATTATTCTACCGTGATATAACCTATCATATTATTCTACCGTCATATTACCCATAATATTATTCTACCGTCATATATAACCTATCATATTGTTCTACCGTCATATAATTTATGATATCATTCTACCGTTATATAATCTATGATATTGTTCATCTGAAACTGAAAGCTCACATACTCTTTAGTCGGTGTCTGTTGAACCGATACATGATGAATAACTTATATATTGTTTGATGGTGTTTAAATTGTACATATCCGCGTTGGGGTATGAACCCTAATTATACGTCTCCCAACTAACTCAATAGGACACTTCTTCTTCTGTGTTCATGGCATGTTCATGGCGTAGATGAAATCATTGTTAGTGTTCATTAGGTACGGTCAATTGTTAGTCCCATTCCTTGCAAACATTATATGATTTGAACTTGGCAAAATACATGGCGTATGTTGCCATTCCTTTTCAGCGCATCGTTGCAGTCGAATAACGTAATCCTTAATATAATAGAACCGTTGATTTGACAGATATTAATACTTTCGATTGTAATCCAACGTCCTCCGAAGGTATCGCAGTAGATTCTCCTAGATATACTCAGACAACAAAATGCAAGTCCGCATATGCAATTTTTTTTCTAAAACTGCAAATTTAAGCTAAATTTAATATGATGGTTTAAATAAACTATACCTCATTTGATTGGGTTTTTATTCTTCTATAATTTTTCCTGTTCATATTTGACTTTTAATTGAAATATGCTAGTGTCCACGTCAATTTTAAAAAAAAATACTTCAAATTTAGGAGGCAAAAAGAAAGTCCGCAGAATGGAAAATTGTTATTTAAATGTTACTTTAGAACATTAATGCAACACAAATACAATAGGAATACAATGCACTAGTTAATATTTAGTAGCATGACCCTTATTTAATTTGACAGCTTGCAATCTTTTTGGAATTCTTTGAATGAGACTGCAGCAATACTCCGGGAAAAGACATCTCAACTTTTCTTTAATTTTTGTCCAAAGTTCTTTCAAATCTTAAATTTTATCATTGCGTAGCTGTTGCTTGATGTAATGCCATACGTTTTCGATAGGGATCAGGGCTGCGGATTGTGCAGGCCAATCTAAACACGGAATATCATGCTCTTCCAGGAACCTCTTGGTTTTGCCAACTGTGTGAATGGGAGCATTCTACTGCATGATGGTGAGATTATCATCCAAATTCCGACCAAAGTAGAGTAGAAAATTCTCAGAAAACATATTAATATTCATGGTCGAATTAATTCCACCTTGCAAGCGACCCATATGCCCTGGATCATTGGTACTAATAATGCCCCACACCCAAACTGGACCTCCGACCCCTTGCAGCGTCGAAACTGAGTGCCTAGGATTAAATTCTTAGCCTTTCCTTCGACGGACGTACTGCCAACCACCACTGCCTAGCCTATTGAACTTGCTATCGTCGCAAAAAAGCACTTTTGAGTAATATGAGGATTCATGATCTTTATTGGCTCTGACGAAGTTCAGACGGCGCTTTCTGTTCTTTACAGAAATCCTTGCAACATATCCTCATCAATTAAATTCCTTTAATATGTTCTTGACAGTAGAAAGAGAGCACATTTTTACAAGATTGAACTATTGTTGGATTTGGGGAGCCGTTTCAAAATTGTTTCTTAGGCTGTGGGTAGTACGACAATATTTAATGTCATTGTGAACACTGTCGGTGGTTTGGTGCTTTTGCACCGTCTTTCGTACCGTTTTCTCATCAAATTTCAATGTGTGGTCGGTTTCTCGATTGGATAAACCAGAAAGATGGAAATCAATGATCACCTGACGATCACTAAGAGAAAGTGCTGGCAAATGGACTAAATGTTACGGTGCATAACCTGGAACACTAACAATTACGATTAGAGATGCTTTGTTACCTATTGGTTGAAATATTTTAAACTAATTTATGGGCGATAATTTAAGCGGTTTTAAACGAATTTGTGGTTGCGGACTTACTTTTTGCCTCCTCAATTTGGAGTTGTGTTTTTGAATTGAGGTGAACACTAGAATATTTCAATTAAAAGTCAAATATGAACAGGTAAAATTATAGAAGAATAAAAGGCCAATCAAATGAGGTATAGTTTGTTTAAACAGTTACATTAAATTTAACTTAAATTTGCATTTTTTGAAAAAATACATGTTGGGACTTTCTTTTTGCAGGCACTGCATGTCTTAACAAAGCTATGGGTGCGTCTCCCCCAGTGAATTAATGCACCTCCAGATACCAACCTGAAAATTTATTTTCATTCGGCGCGGTACATACAGTTCCTAGCTGTCCCAAATTGTCACGTATCTGATACTTGCCAGGCTGATCCTTGCTTATCTTCGATGATCGAGCCGGAACCGGTGCGTCACCGTAATTATATACCCAGACACTTATGGTCATGAAAAGATTCATTACTAAAGAAAATTAGTTACAAGCATGCAAAAGATAAGCAAGTTACTTGCATACATATAAGAGAAGGAGAGACAGAGCTATAGATAGGAAGAAAGATAGCTCGTCCACCTCCACCAAGTTCCATAGGGAGTGGAACATCCCAATTAACACAGCAGTCTGAACATCTTTCATTCTCGAATATTCATTAGCTAAGAGACAGAAAATGTACGCCTGGAAATCACGTGTATTTGTGATTTCCGTCTGGTGTCATCTATGATCCTTAAACTCCTCCATCTAAATACAACCCTCGCTATGTAACACACACACACACACGCACACACGCACACACACACACACACACACACACACACACATATATATATATATATATATATATATATATATATATATATATATATATATATATATATGAACACAAAAATATCAATTAAGATAAAATACCGAGATTGTAACTGTTTAGCTAGTACGACTCCGAATGTTATCCGTCGGATGATAAAGCAGAAATTTTAATTTTATTAATTACTTTGTTAGGTATATTTAACTTCATTCAGGGCTGTATAAAATGTTAAATGGCATTGCATCAAGTTAGGATGATTTCGGATAAAAGAAACTGTGATGAAAATATAACTGATTCTTTTATGAGTTATACGTCAAACGACATTTTCCACTAATCTCGCAAAATATACTAAGAACATTTAAATTCCTACATCCGTATGCGTATATTATTTATAAAAGTATTAAGAACAAGAACAACAAAAAACTAAAACATGTATGAAAGCCTACCGCTATGCACGGAGCAAGTCGATCAAGCCTTTATCCTACGTCAAATCTCTTCAGTTATTGTATGCCAACATGGACTGAAGATCACAGTTGTAAAAATTTGTAAAATAACCGTAATAACGAACCATAATAAGTAAAAAACAAACATATAATGAATGAAAGCATATATGCTATTTTTTTTTACTTTTTTATTTAGTTTATCGAAAACTACTTAATAAAATATGAACAGCGGATTATCAGAAAATTATATTTAAAAAAAATGAAATAAAATATCATAACTCTTGCATTTTATTAGTCCTTTCCAGAAAATAGTACCCTTACCACACAAAGAAAAACTAATTAAATTCAGGTCTGACTAAAGTAAATGAAGACGTTTTTTTTAATTATTTATTCAAAGATATTGTTCCTCTCATATCTCTCGTCTTAATTTATAGGGATAGTTCTCTGTCACCCATACTGTATTTCGTAGTACTTTTAGACCTACATTCTCTGCAAGCTAACCAATAATATAAGCTTAGCCTTAACCCGGTACCTGTCTTATTATCAACAAAAGTATGTCAAACTGCGCATGACTGAATAGGCTAGCATCTGCTTGTAAAATCGGTTGTGTCGATTCGTTTTAATACTTCAAAGATCCGTTAGTAAAGAATTTACTACAGAATGAAATGTTAGAAAACTATAATTTATTGATAAAATATACCGATACCTTTTAAATAAAGTAGTGCCAGTGTGGAGGTCTTAACTGTTCTCAGGATCCATACATTTAAATCTAGATTTATATGCAAAACCTACAAAAAGTAACATATATAGAGAGTTTATTTTGAAATTCTATTGAAATATAGAAAGATATCTTTATAAAACTTACAGTAAAATTAACAAGTGTTGAAGTCTAAACAAACATTTTCACAATTTCATGAATTTTAATTTGTATGCTATTTACATTCTTATAAAGTACGGCGAAAGAAATACGAAATCAAGTGCAATGAGAAATATCACAATTTTTTCTGAAATGTCTTTTATATTTTTAGTAGTTTTGACTTAAATTGTAATAACATATCCAGAAATATTGCCACATTTCTGGCAATCGGTTACAGATAATATTCTCGCTAGTGTGTTAGGGGTATATTTGAGAGATCATCTCCATTAATGAGTCCGGTTGGTATGTGATGTTTGAAGTTTTATTTTCATTGTTATACGTCTATTGTATGTATCGTTGTTATACGTCTATTTTATTTCATGGATTACTTCTTAAAATGCATCTAAATGGCAGTAGAATATGTTTCATAGTTAGCCATCGGAAAAGTTAACAAACATTGTTATTTCTTCCCTCACGTTTTAATTGGAAATAGAAGTTTTCTCTGATAAACTTATAAGAGAAAACTTCTATTTCCAATTAAAACGTGTTAGTAAAAAATTACATTTTCGCCAGTGTCTCACACATAATTACTACAAAAATGAGGAGCGTTTTTTATGTATAAGTTTCAAAAATGCATCATTATCGATTAGTGATGATACACTTTAAATACCATGTTCTGTCAAACGCGATTTGATTGTCATGTAAAGCTTTAATATATAATATTAATAAAAAAATACGTAAATTAAATGGATGTATCTCAAAAATATCCTTTTTTATATGTTTCTGTCGTTTTTTGGACGCATGGCAATTTCTCATTCATTTCATATCACGAAAACATTTCCTTAATAATGGTCACGCAACTCAACCCGTTTTCATTTAACAACGATAAATTGAATACAGAGCTAGGCCCTTTTTTCACGTATCTTGAAAATGATATGTTCACGTGATCTTGTCTTTTTTGAATTAGAGATGAGTTGATTTCGCTGATTTATTCTGATCCTAGGATTGTCTTTCACAA
The DNA here is from genome assembly GCF_053919585.1 of Euprymna scolopes. Taxonomy (NCBI): domain Eukaryota; kingdom Metazoa; phylum Mollusca; class Cephalopoda; order Sepiida; family Sepiolidae; genus Euprymna; species Euprymna scolopes. The sequence continues at coordinate 49,110,503 of NC_136492.1, forward strand.
ATTCCTTTAAATTCACTTACCTCCCTGACTAAGAAAGTTATTACGGATTTTTTTTTTATTTAATCATATCAGTGATGATTAAGAGCTTAGCTAATCTTGATTTAAAATAGACCTCAATATTATAGCTGTCTTGACTAGCATTTTAATGGTTTATTGAAAGAGTGCATCCCGTAATAATACTTGGGATATTACTAGTTTCCACTGTTTACTAATTGACTTTGTTTATTCTCGGGTTGAAAGTATTGTATTGATTCATCAGCTGGTCGCATACTGATGCAGGCACGTGATGTACTATCAATATTTTTTCAACCAATTTTTTGCTTTACATCTCCAAATATATCAAGTTGCATTCTCGTGTGTTCCTTACAGATAAGCATAACTTCTTCTGCCTTTTCCGCACCATATTATGAATTTAACCAATTCATGATGCAACACAAAATACCTTAATTTCAATACGCAAATACACATGCCATAAATATATTTTCATGCTCTTTTTTGTGTATATCTGCAGATCAAGCAGTTATCGCTTTTTTAAAGGGCTGTAATATAAGCTACACTTATAGAGGACGCCTGTATATTGCTTTAAAATGATTTACATAAACTCGTTCTCATCAGATATTTTAGTTGGTTATGAATTCCCAAAATTGTAATATTTTACTGGAGTCCTTATTAAATTTCGGATGTGTTAACCCGTGTGGTTATTTTCGTTTCCAGTATTCATCTTGCAGCAACAAGGTTGCGAGGACTTTAAAAGACTTTTCGATGTCGTCTCTACATGTTCTATGCTTCTCTGTACGTGAATAATTTTTAGCTTCCTGGATTATTATACAGGAGTCTGTCGAAAGTGTAACGAATTATAATTGTTGCGTTTATACTTTGGTTCGTAAGAACACTCGAGTATTTTGTTTGTATATTAGACTACAGTGGAACTTTGGCTTCTGTTTGGGGTTCGATGTAATTAAATATTTTGGAGACCATCGCTGATTGTTATGGTCGTCAAGAGTTTTTACCGGTGGTCCACATTTCACTTTGTCGCTGTCAATGTATTCCACAGCTAACTTTGTCAACTTTCTGCAAGGAGTTGGTGTTATACTTTGTGAATTTCCTTCGTAATTTTTTTCTGTTTTGGTCAGAGGTTTCGTTCAACTTCCCACTGGTTTCACTACTAAAAGTCTTCAATCATCTTTAATTTTTTGTTCAAAACCATTTAATTTTCATATGGTTTGTTGCATCATACTTCGTCGTACACTTCCGCTTATTTAAACAACTCCCTCCAGATTTTGATCTTTTAGAATAAAATAAAATCATATATTTTTATGAACTCATGATTTTATCTACGACCATTCATTCGATTCGTTTCAATACGAGTCGGCCTCCAAATTATTTTACTGTTTATTTAACAGGTTTTATTATTTTAACCGATAAGGAATTATATGAAATTTCAACCTTACCTGTTTTATCGGTATTTTTTCACGCGATAAAAGTCCTAAAAATTGAAATAGTTACTGATGAAATATACAAATGCATAGAATAAAAACATATTTCGTGTGCATGTCAACAGCTATTCCTTTTCAATATGCTTTTTATTCATAAAAAAGACTATTCCGCTCTGGCCCGATAAGATTATGTTGTCACCGATTCCTTTTAATTTGAGCATTTATTTTTGTTACTTTAGAGATAGAAATAGATATTATTTGTAGCGTATTTTTATTCTATAGAAATCAGATTATCAAAAGCGGAAACTGATAAACTAAATTTATATTTTGTGGGATTTCATTTGATTGATGATTTCTTAACGACTGAGACATTTACAGTGTGCTTAAAAGAACTAAGTGATATAATGAAATTATACTTTTAGGTTATAAAAAAAATTCTCGATAGAAAGTTTTACGATGACGAAAAGCTTACATTTCTGAGCACCTAAATATTAAGTAAAAGTGCAAAATTGATTAAGTAATTAAACGGTCGCTTTGTAGCATTTTACAATTAGATCAATAAAATCTATATTCTTTATATATAACTTGCTTAGCGCCCAGTATCGCCCGGTCGTGAAATACTGTAAAATATATTTTAATTTATGCAGATGTCGTATCCATTATTAAACAGTCAATTATTTATCGATTATTTTATATCATACTACCAGGGCCACTCGACGCTGCTCGAGTCCGTATAAAACAATATGAAAATAACGTTAATTTTTAACATATCTGTTATTCATAGGATAGGGATTTTTTTTTTATATTTATGTGTCATTTGATATCTCGAGCTAAATAATATTTTGCCTACCCTAGGACGGGTATTACACGGCATATGTATGAAATGAGTGTACCTTCCGTAGGACAGGAATTTTAGAGCACGTATATAAAAACTCCTTTCTATGGAGAATGATGTACAACACATATTTAAAATAATCTACACAATTTTCTGTTGTGCTAACTTTTTTCCGACAATTGTGCAACGTGCTGATTTACGGGATTATTCTTAGCTGTCACCTTTATCGGATCATTTACAGGGTTACTAGTTGTTTTGGAGCACATTTAGTCGAATTACTTATAGTAACAAGCACAGAAATGCCAGTTTGCTGCCATGAAGCCAGGACCTCTCCTTTGTAAAGAGTGTGAAATTGTATCGATTAGAAACTCCTTTTGGGCACCGTCTTAAATATATAGATAGATAGAGATAGAGAGGAAGGAGAGAGAAAAAGATAGATAGATAGAGAGAGAGTAGTAGTAGTAGTAGTCATTAGTACATCGACCCACATGTTGTCGCGATAACACACAGTGGCTTTGTAAAGATATATATATATATATATATATATATATATATATATATATATATATATATATATATATATAGCTGGCAAGTGACAGGAATTAGAGAAAAAAACAACTGTCTTTGCAGCAGCTTTCGTATTAATATTTTATTTATATGCTGCTGATTTTTAGGCCGACGAGTTTCAGTACTGGAGTCTTGATTAGCGTGGCATTTATGAAAACGATCGCTAGCTGAAGAGATTTCTTAAAATTGTTAAAGGAAAATCATCTATTTCTCTGTAGGATAAATAGTTAAAATTTGTTGGTCGCCATTCAAGTAGAAATTGCCATATATTTTCGAAACATTAAGTAATTACTTCGGATATATGTGCGTTCAATTTATCCATATATATGGAATAAATTCTTCCATGATAAACAAGTATATATCTGTCTCACACAAAATTACCAGGAAGGTATTATTTGATAGTCAAGAGTAAAGGTTCATTTACATCAGACTAATATACAAGTATATTTTTCTTCTTAGATAATTCCTCATGTCTACTAATAACTCAAAATACAAGCTAAATATATATTGGTTTATGAATGATCGCTTTTGACAATTAGATAATTTGAAACGATTCTAATTAGCCGCAATGTGCAATATTAGAATAACTCCTTCAACTCTTAGTTAGATATGTATTTTCTTCATAGTATGTTTACTTAAATACTTCCTTATTTGTTTTAATGTCTACATGACATTTTTTTCAGATAAACAACATATTATACCAAATACATTAATGTTAAACACTCAATATTAAAATACCTATGATTAATAAGTAAGTGAATAATTCTCAGGATAAGGCGGCGCCTTCAATTTGGCTCAGCATATTTCTATACTGTCCATGATAATACTTTAGAAGTAAAACCACATATATATATATATATATATATATATATGTATATATATAAGGTTTTACTTCTTAAGTTTTATCATGTATATGTATATGTATATACATACATGTGTGTATATATATGTATATATATATATATATATATATATATATATATATATATATATGAAAAAAGATAGTGAGATAAAGCATAAAATTAGATTAGAATTCTATTATATTATTATGGCAAGAATGATCGAAGTAATTACAATTTGTGATAAGGGAAGAGGGGAGACACGACTTGAAACAATTGCGTTTCAGATCTAAAGGCTCCTCATGAAAAGAGGAAAACAACATTGTGCAAATGTAATTGCAAAACAGACAACATTGTTTTACATATATTGTAGGTTACAAATGAAAAGGTTATATGGGTGGGGGAAGTAATATCTACAAAATTTCTCCCTCTACTCGGCTAGAGCTTCATATATCCAGACAGTTTGGCCCATTTTTATTTGTTCAAGTAAATATTGGATGTATATATATATATATATATATATTTAAACTGTTTTATGGCAACGTATATTTTAAGGCAGAGAATAAAACCTAACATATTTTTAAACGGAATACCTTATAAAAACAATGCATCTACTTTAAAAGTCTCTCTGAAATAGAATAAAGTATTTACTTTACTTTGTTTTCAATTACTTAATATATAAATGCTTTTATAGAAATCTGAAACGGTGTTTTTAATGTTCACAAATGATTGTCTTGGACATAAAGCTTAATCGTTTGCTTTATACTAAGGACACTTGTTCCATCCTACGTACGACCATTTCTTAAACTTAGTCCGGTCCAAACGAAATATTACAACAAAATAATAGTATGCTTGCAATGGAGATTATTTTTCACACAAAAAAATCTGTGGTTTTGAAGTTCTGCACTTATTCACCCCTTTTCAAACGCCAAGGATTCGATTAATTAGTTTGATATCTAATTATGAAAAGCAAAACCGGAAAAGAAAAGCAATAAGAACTACTAAATATTGACTCGATTTTTCTTTGTGATCAGACACGATAATATCATGATTGCCTGACGTTAAATTTGGGTTCATCTCGAGCAAAATCCGTTTGTTGCACGTCACAGTAAATAGAGTAGTCGATTCAATAATGTTGAGGATGGTGTATTCACGCAAACATAAACAATGTGTTATGATGAAAGTAAGAAAAAATCCACTAGGAAAACGCACCTAATTATAATTAAGTTCGTATATAACTGAGATAATTCTAAGACATCATCAAAGTAATTGCGATGATTTTATAATCTCCTACTCTTACTTTCTCTCTACATTCGCTTACGTAAGTGACGAAATTTTAGATTGATAGTCAATCGTCTATTTTATCTACTAATATTTTTCTTTAAACATCAACATGCAATACTGTTTCGTTGCACTCATCAGTGCGGCTAGAATATCACTTTTACCTTGCCGGGGGTTGAACGTACATCAATCGCGTTAATAGTCGGCAGTTCCTCCCATCGGCCCATAGGATCGGTGCGCGGAAATAACCTCAACAAGTTTCCATTTAAATAAACACTCACCTACTGCTATTATAGTGCTGAAGCTGCTTGTTTATTTACAAACAAACTAGCAGAAAGGCTGACTTTATAACCAATTAAGTAGGGAGTAAAATAAATTTACGACAGTGCTATATATACATCATGCAAATATATATAATATATATATACATTATATATATATAAACATTATGTATGCATATATGTGTGTGGGTGTGTCTGTGCGTGCGTATGTGTCCTTCTTCTGCAATTAGACGGTGATATCACGAATTACTAATTTAGCTTAATAGAAAAGAATATGTACATAACATAAATGAGTAACTCTTAGGTGGTAATCTAGAAAATAAATATAAATATAAAAACATTGTTAGATCTTATAACAAATTTGATTTGGTGCTCAGAATTAGTGACTCTTTCCTCGAAGATTTTTGTTTCTATCGTAGACTTGTATACTATTCCGGAATATGATTATAGATAATGTTATTTCTTTCTGCATATATAAACTACTAAATATTTTTCGAATATATATATATATATGTGTGTGTGTGTGTGTGTGTGTGTGTGTGTGTGCGTGTGTGCGTGTGTGTGTGTGTACATTCACATATATTTTAACATGGTGTTTTCAAATTGTTTGGGTTGTTAAAAAGCAACACATTTTAAAAAATACAACTTGCAGCCGTGAGTCAGAAGATCGAACACCTGTTGAACATGAACAGGCTGGAAAGATATTTGTACAGAGTATATTGTTGTTTTGTCTGAACAAGACTGTCTTATTGAGTTTTTTTTTTGTAAACAACATTGCTATTTCACTGCGTCGCAAACTATGTTTAAGTTTATTGCATTGTACAATACAAACAAGTAAATAATTACATTATTTCACAAAAATTCAGGCAGAAATTGAAAGTATTCATATATTTATCTTATGTCCGAGCGTAATTTAAAACTATACAGCAATACACAATTTGTTTTCTTTTATTGTTAATTAGATTCGTAATCACGTATCTCAGTGAAAATAATTATATGTGTTTATAAGGATTAATAACGACTGCATTTTGAAATTTTTAAAGTGACTAACAGATTCGATAAGAGAAAGAACATATAAATGTGAGGCATTTTATATGTTTCCTTTGAAAATAAAAGGAATTTTTTATGATTTAAAAAGGAATAGTCTTCACCTACCATGTAATTGCAGATATGCATGTTTTGCACCTTTAGAATTAAATAACATATTAATTTTATAAGGTCAATGATTCAATGTCTGTTAATGGCGTCCATGTGATAATAAAAAATAAATAAATACTCAATATACTTTCGAACCCACCCTTGCTTGAATAGACGAGTCACGTTCACCAAATTACAATTACGTTACATTGTGGGTTAGTATGACGTATATTCTGTATTGTTGTTGTTGTTCGTTTTAGGAGAGTCTTATTAAGGGATTAGAGTCATAGAGTGATATCTAGAGACAGTCTTAAAAGTGTTCATGTGCTGAGTGTTCATATGTGTTAAGATGTTCATGTTGTAAGAGATAACGTATTGGAGACAAAAGCAGATATATATATATATATATATATATATATATATATATAAAGAGAGAGATAGTTCTGTATATATATATATATATATATATATATATATATATATATATATATATAATAGACAGTGTACATTTTACTACAAGAGAACCAATTCAACGAGAGGAGATTTATGAATATCTTGATAGATAGACCGAGAGATAGTGCGTTTGACATTTACGTTTTGACAGTTGTGCATATAATATAAACACTTTACCTTTCTCGTTGTAATAATGAACACAGAAGACGCAGCTACACAAAGATGATGACATCCTTTATTTAATGAAATAAGAAAATTGTATGAATTGCCTTTTTTTTAAATCTTATATCCAACGTTCTGAAAACAAGACATAATTGCTGTAAAAAGAGTGTAATTTAAATAATTTGATGAAGAGAAAAAACACTTTTAAAATTATATATAAATTAAAGGTATTATTACGAAAACTTATTTGACAATACATCACTTGAAATCAAAAAGTTATAACTTCGTAAGAAACTTTTCCCAGTCTAATATATATATATATATATATATATATATATATATATATATATATATATAGGTCTCCTTAAGTGCCATCTGTATTTATGTAATTATCCGTGTCTTATTTCTTTTTACTAAGACAATCAAATATTTACGCGTTTAATTTTTAGTTATAATTTTTTTTTAATCTACTATGCTACCACTATTTATCTGACATATACAATTATTTATTAAATTATTTCCTCAACTGTATTTTTTAAGGTAAACTAAATTCAGACTCAGTAGCACTCACCCAGTTTCTTGGCGCTATATCAATCGTTTAAATTAATAGACAAATAAGCATATTTATTATAGAAACAAATCATTAAGATCTCAGATACTCTATATTCTTTAAATTTTCGCATAGGTGAATTATTGTTGTGTTTATATTTTTTAATTATTATGGTATTTTAGAAAACGAAATGCAATTAGAAATTAATTGAGCATACTAAACTTATTTACTCTTCCGAGAATCAATATTAAATAAAATAATATCTCTAACTGTTTTATATATATATATATATATTTTTTTTTTTTACACAGTGATCACCACTTATCAAGGCCCGGAAGCCACTCAGGGATAAGGGTTATTGCAAGTACATCACGTTAGTGAGGAGATTTTATGAAGTGTTTAATTAGGGGGCGGTTCATTAGGAATTTGTTAACATTAGACTTGAAGACATCCAAGTTGTAGTCCGGAGGGAAGCAGGCAGACGGAACAGAGTTCCACAGGCGTGCAGTTCTAAGAAAGAAGCTTTGCTCATGAAATCCGCGTTTTGATTTAGGCACAGATATAGAGTGGGGGAAATTTTTTACAGTGGATTCAGCTAGACGGGTGGTTTTCGTGAAAGTTTGGCGAGGGGGGACCAGGGATTGGAGTTCAGACGAGCACCTGCCATGAAAATAACGATAAAACAAGGATAGGCTCGCAACGTCTCTTCTGTGGGAGAGGGGTTGCAGGGTAGAGAAAAGGGCATCCCCCACTAAACCACAAAGTCTATTTTGTACTCTGTCAAGGCATGATAGGCTGTTTTTGGCAGCTCCTGTCCAGATATGGCAACAGTATTCCATCCTTGGCCGTACTTGGCTTTTATATAGATAGAGAATTGCATCAGTAGTGAGATATCTTCTGGAGCGGTAGAAGGATCCCACCATCTTTCCTGCGACCTTGGCAACAGACTTGATGTACGTGTTCCATTTCAGATCAGGAGTAAAGGTCAAACCCAGAAGCTTGTCAAAACACGGGGCCTCACCCAGACGAGAGCCATCCATCACAATTGATGCCAGCTGGGGATCAGAGCGTTGATGATGTAAGGATAGGAGTTTGGTTTTAGATGCATTAAAGGTAACTAGCCACATCTTCCCCCACTGAACCACACGCTCGAGATCAGAGGAGAGAGAATCCGAGAGAACTTCGTCATTTACAGCCTTTGATGTGTTGCCGTAGATGGTCGTGTCATCAGCATAGATGTCCACGAATGATTTAAGTATGTGTTTAGGGAGGTCATTGATGTAGATCAGGAAGAGAGTTGGGCCGAGGATTGACCCCTGAGGGACTCCAGCATTTATATTGCAGGCCTCCGATTTTTGTCCATCTACCACTACTCTTATGAGCCTATCGGAGAGAAATGATTTAATGATTGAGAAAACATTTCCAGTTATACCGTAGCTGGAAATCTTGTGAAGTAGACCCTTATGCCATACTTTGTCAAATGCCTTTGATATGTCAAGATCAATTGCCCTAGAAAGGAAGCCTTTGTCAAGAGATTCACTAATCCTGTGGGATATAACCGTCAGCACATCTGCGGTAGATCTTGCAGAGCGGAAACCATATTGTGTGTCACTAAGAAGGTTGTTTCTGCTGAGGTGGTTGACTATTTCTCTATTTAATATTGATTCCAGTAACTTACTCATAACACAGAGAAGACTTATTGGTCTGTATTGAGAGGGAGATGACTTATCACCTGAATTCTTAAATACAGGGCAAACTGATGAGGTCTTCCAGGGGGTCGGAAAGCACTTCTCCTTAAGGCAGCGCTTAAATAGTTTCGTAAGTATGGGAGCAAGTTCTGGTTAAAGCTTTTTTAACACTATAATTGGGATGCCATCAGGGCCAGTTGCTTTACTGGAATCTAGGTTTTTTATTAGCTTGGCGACCTCATGCACGGATATTTGTATATTACCTAGCTTGTTCTGTGTTATAGGAGGAAATATGGGGAGTTGATGGCCTTCGTCGCATAGGGTAGAATTAGCTGCAAAGTTCTTTGCAAATAGTTTGGCCTTGTCTGACGCTTACGAGATAACCTCTGGTCCATTGATAATGGTTGGGATAGAACGCACACTTCTGTTCAGGATCCTATTTGTTATTTGCCAAAACTGGTGGGAACCAAGCCGCTGATCAGCTACCTTGGATTTAACAGACTGGGCATATAGCTCTCTTGCATTTTTTATTACTCTTTTACAGTGGTTGCTGGCAGTCCTGAAAGCAGCTTTAGTCTCAGTGCATCTATTACGTTGGTAGTTATGGAAAACGTGATTTCTGTGCGCGATAGCAGCAGCACATTCTGGGGAAAACCATGGCTGGCTGTTAGGTTTTTGTTGGAATTTTTTTGATGGTATGAATTGGTCTATGCCTACAATTAACCATTCGGTCAGATCTGATACTATAGAGGACACTTCCTTTTTAAACATGGAGTGCAGAGGTAAATCAGATATGAATGTACGGAAGCTATCCCAGTCAGCCATATATTGCAGATAAATGAAGTGCGTTTTAGTTTGCACGGTTTAATTCACCCATTTTTCGTCTTAATATATAGTTCAATATATAAGTAATTCAATGTTTGTTTTATATTTACCAATATGTTTCGGTCTGGTAGCATGACAAACGTAATGCTAAGATAAAGGCTTTGCAAGTTATTAAATATGTTTTAGAATTTAAAAAAAAAAAATTGTTTAAAATTATATTCTATTTTTTTAATTGTTGATGAAAACAATATCAAAATTCTCTTTGCATCTGGCAAAGTAAATTTTTAACGAGAGAATAACAGTGTCACAAAAGTCATTCAACATTATAAAAGATATACATGCAAACACCCATATATGCATGTTCAAATAACTTTAATCAATTCGATTAGGACCACATTCACAAAGCAATGATGATACTTAATATATTGTACTTAAATTTTCATTTTCGAAATGTCAGTGCAGTTAACAATATATAAATATGTAAAATGTTCTCTCTATGGAATATTTTAGACCTTTTTATAAAAATGTAATTTGAAAAGCAAATAAACATTGTACATATGAAGGGAAGTGTTTAAATAATAGCAGGTAAATATCAGCTTTATTATCTACCACTACTTACGATTTCGCCAGTAATATGTGTAAAAATATTGTTTTCCAGATTAGTAATTTAAGTCTAAAATGCTATACACCTAAATTTATTATTATACACACATACGCACACAGACACTGATACACACAGACACAGGCACACAAGGACACAAAATGACACACACACACTTATATATATATATATATATATATATTCGTTGCTATATGACATATCAACATTGCTGAACTAAGAGATATTCTAAACCAGAACTTTTCTCCCAAAGGCTCATCCATTTAGGTTATTCGCAGTTAGTCTTGGGATATAGCATCAGATATGATGCATCGTAAAACACTGATACACGTAGCCATTCTTAATTTTGTTTAACATGTCACTTGCGGTGTATACGAAGGTAAATCTATAATATGCATGAGTGATATAACGGAAAATTACTCCTCGCGTTAATAATTGACCTCATCGAATAGTATTGTAAAAGGAAATAAAATAAATAATATATATATATATATATATATATATATATATATGTAAGTTTTGAAAATATATATTTTAATTAAGCTACACAGACAAACATTGACTTCTATTTAGTTACTTCACTGATGAAAACGCAGTCCGTATAAAATAAAATAATTAGCGATTGTAACCGGAAAAATTAGGCAGCAGAAAGGTCACAGAAGAGCTTTAACTTAGACACGCCAATGAAATCGTCACAACTTTTTTCCTTGTTGGTTTATAAAATTGCAGGCAATATAGAAAAAATATTAATTTTGTTTCAGAGAAAAATAAAAGCAAAAATAAAAATTACTTAAAAGACCGCATACTTCCGCCCAACAAAGTGAGAAGAGACCCAAATATTTTCTTGCTTACTATTTCACATAGTAAAATCTACTCTCGAAATTATGTAATGAAACATTGATATTGCAAAAACTATTTTTCGGATCATGCTTTAATACCCAAATTGGGAATTGCTATAAAAATACCATCAAATCCATACAATACATCTCAAAATAGCGGTAGTTCAAATTCCAGCAAAATTGCCAAACGATTAATGTAACAGAACCATGTCTAAACGTGTGTATTTCAACTTTTCCATGGCATCGACTTTTCACATAGATATCTTAAAATGTAATCAGTTGAACGTGTAACAATGACGGATACATTTATTGTTATTGGTGACGATTAGTACGGTGGGGCATTTTCTTGGCTTTATATATACATAAAAAACTAAAACTTAATTATTGTCTAGAGGAAAGTGACTAACAGTAGTTATTACAATTTTATATGATACCATAAATTATCCAAATAATAAATAAATTTATCAGCGTCAACAAATCTAACTCAATAAATTAAGTCAACACTATATATTTAGAATTATTTACTAACCCTGAAAATACGTCAGAGTACGATGGATAAATTTTCATTGAAAGAAATATTAAGCAGTCTTTTTTTTTCTCTTTCAATTTAATCTAGCTTTTATTAGCTTGGTGCAAAAATACTGTAGTTTTTATCAGATATGTATACGTAAAAAACGACATTATTTTTGCACCGACCTAATAATTATGTAACTTCGGTGTGCCTTACAAAATATCACTCCAGTTTACTGGATATTTACATTACCTTTCTCTCGAACAGAAATCATTTGGAAGCTTATGCAAATGTAAGCTTCATTAATATTTATATTAAATATTATCGGACAATATTAGTGGAAAGATATGACTATTCCTTTTGTCACAACACGTAGATTTACACCGTATTTCAAATAACATGTAGGTCATAATTCGTTTCAGATAATATGATTACAGCCATTCTATACTTCTGTTCAAATTACATGTTCCGTAATCTGCAAGCTCGGAAAAATATTCTACTTTGTCGAGTATAGCCAGGAAGTGTTTGTGAAAAATATGTCTTGCTGTACCTAAAATAACTTGGGGTAAATAGTTGGAAAGGTCACCTCGTGTGACAATTTACCAGAATTCCTGGAGAGCTTATAGCCGAAACATCAAAGTTACGCTAATTGCATCATGTACACTTTTCTGTCGCTGATAATTCCACACTTAGACAGCAAGGGATTATTGCGTAGAATACAAAGAAAGGTATGTAAATCTACCATTACAATAAATGTTCACATGCGGTCATACTATATATTTCCTTCCCAATAGAAAAGAGACCGACCCGTCGGAGCAGGTAATCACTATGCATATCATATCCAAGTTTAAGGAATGATTGATTTCTGTTTCCATAATGCAAGTTTCCTCATGCAAGAAGATGTACGGCTTATTCTGTCTTGTCATAATATATCTATTAGTAGCATAATGCTTAGTTAAGCAACATTTGTTTCCTCACAGCATTAGTTATATGTATTCTAGTCACAGGAGATACATGCTGCATTTTTGCCAGTTTTGGGGATTGAATTATCTACGAAAATATTCTATTTTTATACGTTTAATAATCTCTTGCTTTCAATTAAATCAACAGCAACCCATTCTCACACTCTCTTATTAAATTGCTCGATAGGGTTACAATCTTCTTTTAAATTATAATTATATGTTATTTCAATTCAACACACATTTAATATCTCCCGTGTATGTATTATATTCCTTGTTAAATAAGCTCATCGTGAGAATCTAGTCTAATATTTTACTGCATCCGTTTTTTTCATTCATCTATCGGATAATTTAACATGTGTTCTACTCATGCAAAGTTATTTTATATATGTTATTATTATGAGTTATGGATTATAATTTTAGTTGAAGTTTAAAATTAATAAATATTTATCATTTAAACATTAGTCCCAGCAATTGCAAATAGAGTAAAGAAAAAATAATCAAACGAATCGTTAAAAATCAGAAATTAACCTACGATTCTCCACCACAAAAAGTTCATGTTTGTCCGATTCTTATTGATTGCCACAAAATTAATCTACACGTGCAATTTCTAACCTGAACGACTAATATAAAATTATTATAGAGAAACGTGACCACATATAATAAAATATTATATCTAATCCATTCGTATTGAATTTATTTGATCTGACCTCCTGGTATTTCCACAAATCTGTTATTCCTAATGCTTCCTTGATTTCTGACTTGAAGAGGTGAAGGGTCACCTATTATTTACACTTACTCAAGGACAAACTCGGGCTTGTAATGGTAGTGCTTGTGAAAGACATTAGAGCCTGTGCTAAAAAAGAATCAAGTATGTTAGCCAAATTAAATATATAGCTTGCAAAGCTAATCAAAACGTTTCAAAGTCTGATTTGAAAAATTGATACAAAATTGATATAGGGCTTGGCCATAAAATGGTCTTAACTGGTAATGTATTACTTCACTACGTTCGCACAAAAGTAAACGTTAATTAATAGGACGAAAGCGAAATTCAATCTGGCCACCGCCACATGACTGACGATTAAACAATATTAGGTGTTGTGTGTGTGCTGACACAATGTTCTCGTGTCATACTCTAGAAAAAATGAATACATTCTCCAAGGCTGTGTGCCACTGTAATAAGAAAAGCACAGTTTGCGAATTCTCAACGAAATTTTCTGAGTCGGCAAAACTGACACCCGTTGCTAGGAAGAGTTCTGGACAACTAGCTAAATTTTGAAGGTGAGCATAAAGCACACAAATTACCTATTTTGCCAAACTGTTTTAGCAATTTCAGTACTGATTCAACACCGCATCTATGTTAATGTAGCAAGGACCAGTGTGTCAATGTATATATCTCGTACATCTGAGGGCCTGTGCTTAGAAAACACGTTATTTTAATAATCGCGCAATGCACGTGGAGATTTGATATAATTACGGATATTTTGGTAGAAATCGACAATGAATAAGATGTTATAATCATGTCTCCTCTCCTGCTGCAACAACGACAGCTTGTATAATAGAAAACAAATGAACTAAGAATATATTTAATTCATTCGATCTGACCTCCTGGTATTTCCCCAAAATTGTTGATAAAAATGCAATTTCTAATATCATTCTACAAGTACAACAGTCCAACATTAGCTGCTCCTTATAAATAAATGCGGACATTCGAAACTTTCGAATTTGCATAAATAAATGGCTTTAAAGACGAAAGACTAAGCAAAATATCACTAAAATCCAGCGAGTGAAGCGGTATTAAAATGAACCATTTATCCTTTTTTATGTTATGGTGTTGGCGTCATATTATTCGGAAAACGATTATCTCTTGTGTTTTTTAGAGGATCTGCAATAAAATGAAACAATAAAGCATTCAATGTCCGTTTATAATCAAATGGCCGGATCAAATACAATTAAATTAAAATGAAAATGCAAATAAAGCAGCTAATCAAATTTGGGAGCGAAACTTGATAGAAATGTTTTGTGTGCATTTTAAAATCAGCGTTTCGTGTTATCTAAAAATATTTGCTACGGTTTTCATTGACTAAAATACTTTTATTATCGCTTATAATTTTAATCGCATTGCCAATAAACGATTCCCATTTTTATAAAATAGTACTATAACTTCTCGTATGTATATGTGTACTTTATGTGGCGGCCTAATTTTTTTTTGAATATTCATCACAAACAAAGCACGGTGCCTCTTTGATGTAGGTGACTACATTCTGGGATATATTGCAGGAATAATATGTAGGGAGTTGAATAATATGTAGGGAGATACCTGTTTACATTTTACTTGAACTTGTGCATGTCAATACAGTCCGGGAAGCAGAAAGCCGGAAGGGAATTCCAAAGTCTAGCAGTTCTGTGGAAGAAACTATTAAAGAAAAAGGCTTTCCAGCATCTGGGGATATTTCTGCTATGTAGGGGAAGGGCTTTCTGCTTGCTGGTTTTGATACTATTATTTATGCCGAGGCGGGTACAAGGGCTTGTGATTCGGCGGAGCATCTACCATTAAAATACTTGTAAAACAGGCAGAGGGATGTAACATTTCGTCGATAGGACAGGGACTAAAGCCTAGCTGACATTTCGGGACGTATTAGGTTGGCGATTCCATTTTGAACCCCGTCTAGGATGTAGCAGATGAACTAATCCAAATGTGACAACAATACTACATACATGGGCGAATGGTAGCCTTGTAAATGTACAGGATACTTTCAGGCGTAAGTAACTTTTTAGTACGGTATAGAAAAGCACTCTTCTTCGCAGTAGCCGCGCTAATGTTCGCGATGTATCTGCTCCAACTCATGTTCCCTGTGAATGTTATGCCGAGGAGTTTGAGCGAAATACTTTTAGGTAATGTATCATTCGTCGGAGATATTGGAGGTTGGGAAGTTTTCTTGTAATTATTCAAAGAAACATGCTTACTCTACGCAGCATTGAATGTTAAAATCCATTTTCTGTCCTCATTCTACTACAACCATTGCTTTAGATATGAGTTCATTCGTTTCCTTCTCGTGCCTGTTATAGAGCGTTGTGTTATAGAGCGTTGTGTCATCAGTAAATATACTCATCTCAGAGACAATTTTATCAGGGAGATCATTTATGTATATCAGGAATAATAAAATTCCACGGATCAGCCCCTTGGGTAAACCGAATTTATATCATATTGTTTTGACGTACGACTATCAAGGATAACTTGATTCGTCTCTTGATTTTATTATGTTAAGTATTTGTCCAGCAAGACAATATTATCTGATTTTCCTTAGAAGAATTCCTCATTCTGTCCAAAATTTTAGATATCTACTACTACTACTACTACTACTACTACTACTACTGCTGCTGCTGCTACCTTCACCGCTTTATCCCGTACATGGTTTATATACGATCAGAGATTACTTAGTATATGTGCAGTAGAACGGGCCCAAACCAATGTTGGTCGGCCAGACGTTTAGCGTTATATTGTAGACGAGAGCTTCATTAATTATGGACTTGGCAAAAAAAACGGAGGAGACTAATGGGTCGATAATTTAATGGGACAGTTCTTTTAGCAGAATTCTTGTAAACTGGTACCATGAAACAAGTTTTCCAGCAGCCAGGATAGCAAGATTCGTTAAGGGATTTCTTTAAAAGTTTAGAGAGGACTGGAGCAATCTCAGCGGAGTCCAGTCGAGATTTTTTATATAATGCCCTTGAGAAGATATGATTTTCAGATAAGCTAGTGTGATTTCTGTCCGCTAAGTAAAATCAGGTAGTGAGTGGTTTTGTGGGTTCAATGTGGAGTTTGAGGTCAACTGACTGGCAAAAATGTTAGCCTTCTCATTTGACGTGCAAACAATCTCATGAAAATTTTGGAAATGATATGTTAAACCTGTGAATAGATTTTAACGAAACTGAACAACAAAAAAATAGAATAAACAAAAGAAACACGAATTGGCTCAACTGAGAACTCGAAACTGGTCGCAAATCAAGCCAAGACAGAGCGATCATGCTTAGGTAGTGAAATTTATGATCTCTGTCACAAATTTTATATGCAAATTTACCAGCTGAGCTAAATGTATCTATTGATGATCTTAGCAGTTAGGCGGTTTGGTTTGTTTTCTTAACTTTGTAGGCTGGTAATGCTGTGGTGTGCATTGAAGGAATACATTACAACTTTGTGATAATCTATTCTTGACTCATTAGAACTATTGCTTTTAGACAATTCGATATTCGACTAATCTCCGAATTCAGTTCAGTGGCAATGGGCACTCCAATTATAGAATGGTTGGAAGAGACAGAGTTGATTTGTAATTCGTGCGAAATAACCAAGGTGAGCTTTGCCATCATAATAAAAGGGCTCGCCTCGGGAAAAATATCGGCAGCTTCCGACACAACAACGAAATGATATTAAGGAAATTAAACATGCCTTTAGAAGAAACAACTTGCCAGACTCATTTCCGGTCCGGGAAGAGTTCATCAGTCGCTACCTCTGTCCGAGTGAAACTGTACAGAAGTTTCTAACGAATTTGCATCGGCTCACACAGCTTGTAGCGAAATAAAAGCAGAATACTGGATGAAAACCTCCTTCATTATTAGGCTACAGTGCCACGTCAGGGGACTTCTGCAGGCGTCAATTACGATGAATAACCTATCATTAAAAAAAATATACTCGAACGAGTAAGTGCCGTGTTGGTGTATAACAGATACAAGTATTTTGCTTCTGGAATGCAGCTTAGACAAGTCCCTTACGCGCCAACACCAGGCGCATTAACTGCTTCAGATGCAGGGGCCTGGAAATCTGGCCGGAAACTTCGTGCAGCGCATAGTTGTAGTAACTAGAGAAAGAGAGAGAGAGAGAGAGAGAGACATACAGACAGACATACAGAGACAGAGACAGAGTGATAGAGAAAGTGGAACTGTCATGCGCTGTTATTCTGGCAACAAAACAGGACCCTAGCAAGCGCTTATCCAGGAATGAATATAATCAAAATGTTGGGTGGAGTCTTCATAAACCGGTTCGGTGGTGCTACTTTTGCTAGGACGAAGCGATTGCCAGATTCAATTAGCTGACCATGGCATGTACGGCGTCCTGGAATTGTTCAAGCAATCAGCCATGCAATGGACTTATTTACAAGGAACATGAATATCCGATATCCGACCAAATTCGATAAGAATACCGTCATACATATTCAGAAGAATGGTTTGCTCTCCACAAAAATCTGCTTCGATAATGATCCATTTTCCTAGAGAACAAGTCCGAAGTGTGTCCTGTGTTGGACTTTCGTGAGCTAAATAACCACGTCGAGGCCTACACGGCGCATGCATATGTCTGCGCGCAAAAGCTAATAGAATGGAGGAGGAACATATCCAATCTGTTTTACATGCCCATAAAAGAAACTATCATTTAAGCACGGTAGTGTTTGACTATATAATGTATTTGTTTTACTAATTTAGAACTGCTTTAAAGCTTAAGCGTGTACTCATTTCTGACCAAATTTTAAACAATTTTCCTGTTTATAGGTCACCTACGCAGCTATATTTTGAAACAATTTTTTTTCAATTCTCGGCCATTAAAAGAACAGTTTTAATTAAAATTACTGGTGTTCAAAGGTTCGCAGAATTCGTATGGAAGGTGTCTGATTAGCTGTTGGTTACCATAGCTACTTTTTCAACATTGACGTTTTCGAGACCATTGCTTCTGACTAGCCGTCGCCCGTTTATTCTTTTTCTCTTTTTTGTCTCTTTTTTCTGTTCTTTTTTTACTTAATGATGTATATTATTTGTTTTTTTTTCCTTAGTCAATTCATGAAGTTTGTAATATTTTCTCTTGATTGTTGACAATGCATATGATATCGAACATAAAAAAATATTATTTCAAAAAAAGTCTGCCAAATCAATGACTACGTAGAAAAATGCGAGCATGAAATGCAATATGGTAAAGATTAAGCTTAGAAAGTTAAAAGGAGTAGTTGGGAAATAAATATAACTTTTTCACTAAAATATTGCAGCATTAAGAATTTATATACAATGTTAAATATAATTTTGAATATAATGCTTCTCAGTTTCTATTTTTTCCAAGAATTATATGTAAAAATTGGCAAATTAAAACAAAATTAACGCAAAGTTAGTTTTAATTTTGTTCAAATTTCCAAGGAAATGTGAGTAATTCCAAAATTAAAATAAAAAAAAATCAATCTTACTTCAGTCAACCATAGTAATGTTAGCATGTAAAATCATGTTAATTTGTATTTGTTTAATATATATATATATATATATATATATATATATATATATATATATATATATGTGTGGGTGTGTGTGTGTGTGTGTGTGTGTATGTGTGTGTGTGTGTGTGAACAAAAGATCAAAACAAGAAAAATTGATTTTTATTTGTTAAGTAAAGTTTTAACAATCGTTACGTATTTAGTATATGTTGACAAAAATGTTTTAATAAAACAAATTAATACTTATGGCTTACGCAGGACGATTATATTAACTTCTTTCCTAATTAGTGTGAATTATACTTAATTTCGGCTTTCTGAAAATAAGGTTATTGAAAGTACAATCTTCAATAAGTTATGGAAAATGAAACGTTAGGGAGTTTTTTTTTTTATTCTTCGGGTTTATAAATATATTGATCATATTTTGCTCTTATTCAATGTAGATTACTATAATGGTTTCTTTTTCATGAAGATATAATTAAAATCTATTCGTTTTTTTTATTTTTGGTGTATTATTAAGTTTTGTGCCAGGACAATGCTTGCGTGGTTATAACGATTAATTACTAAAGGGGTTTTAGTTATTTCTGGTATTTAAACAGTCTTTAGAATGACCCTTGTGCATAGAACACTTTGTGCAAAATGATTGAGCGCAAAAATTCAACTCTACCGGTAGAAAGTACCACCATTTTCACCTTCTTAGGTTTTCACTGAATAAAAGGCCTGTCTTTTGATAGTATGATACGGTAGCTTGTTAGATTTTTCCAATTTTTCTAGTTTGTTCAATCTGAATCTATAAACTACTGTACGGAGTACTAAATACTACAGGTTGTTCTTTACTCTCTTTTAGATGACGAAATATTTATTTATATCCTTTACTATAAGTCTTTAACATTTTGTGATAGTTTTGTTTCTGTGTGACATATATCGTACTTTTAGGGCGCCATACAATGTAGGATACTTTGTATGATGTCTCGCTATATTTATCGCCAAGTATTTAAGTTTCCGTGTCCGTAATTTTATTTATATCAATTTCCACCGGTGTAGGGCGTTTCTTAGAAAATTCCATTTAAATTGTAATATGGATTTTGTCAATTTACCTAGATTTATTATTTTAATAATCTATTTATTAAGTACATTTCGAGTAAAAAAAAAAGGATTTCCTTGGCATTGTTTGATTGTTGTTCAATAAAATAAATACAAATTATTCTGTTGGATAATATTAATTTCACAGTTCATCCGAGCATTTCAATAATTTTTTTCCCGTACATGTCATGGATGTAACCGTTAACGATGCGATTTTCAATAAAATTCTGATTGTGGTTATGCTTGTCGGGGCTGAGCAAGTTAAAAATATTCTGCACTATAAATAGAAGAAAAAATCTTTTGATACAAAGATCGCTTTATACTGTTCAACGCCTGACGTTGCAGTTTTTTTATACTGCTCAACGCCTTATGCTTTGGTCTCGGGAAGAAAATATATGTCTTTTGGGGGCTATATCTAATAAGTTTTATCTTATACTAGCGGGGGGTACCCGCGTTTCCCGGGTGTTTGGAGGTTTGTGTGTTTAAAAAAAAATGTTGGCCGGGTGTTTGGATGTGTAAAAGAAAAAAAGTTTTAGTAGGAAGGCAGGATTGAACCCTGAAGCCTTGACGCGAAGGTGGAAACGAAAGGGGAAAAAGGCAGACACCTAATAACCTCGGCCAGAAGGGAAGAGGAATTGATAAGTGTGTTAAAATAAAGTTTATAAAGTAAAATATACAGGTTCAAGGAAGTGGTGTGATGTTTGACCTAGTTTTGCGCTGCAAGCGTGTTACTATTTCCCCCACTTTTCGAAGACGCGGCGAGCTAGTAAAAGTCAGGCAAATTAAATAAAAAGGCGCCCCCATTGTTAAGTCGTAGATATTATCATTTAGACGTGATATAAAAAAGTTTTAGGAAGGAGCGACTCCCCCGAGAAGGCCTCGGAAAAAAGCCTTTTGCAGACATACACAAAAAGCAGACATACATAAACACACACACATTTTCGCTTTTGTATATATAGACTAGCGAGGGGTACCCGGCGTTTCCCGAGTGTTTGGAGGTGTGTGTGTGGGGGGGGTTAAAAAGTAAGTATGAGGATCGAACCCGAACCTTTAAGGCAAAGTTGTAAATTAAAGTGTGAAAAAAAAGTGCGGCGTTAACCATTGCCCAACCGCGAGATGCTAACGAGAACACGTTTGAATTTATTTAATTACTTGGATTTAGCAGGTGTCCGTTTTAATGAGTTAATGAGGTCAAGTTTGACTGTGGGATGGTATTCATTTACTGCCGAATGCTTCCCCCCCCACAAGATGTTATAGGAAAAAGACTAACCCACATGCGGCGAGCGACAAATTTTGAATATTTATCTTCCCGGAATTGAGCAAATTAAATAGACAGGCGACCTTCGTTGTTAACTATGAGATATTACGATTTATATGTGATATAAAACGTTTTAAAAAGTTGTGAAGCGAGCGACCGCTTCTCTGAAAAAAAGCCTTTTGTTGACATACAGATAAAGCGAACACACATACATACATACATTTTCGCTTTTATATATAGATTAAGGTGTCTATTTCATTTTTATTGCTATTTTTAATTGCTTACGATTTTCTGAATTAATTGCATCAATTAAGCTTTTTGGCTTTTTTTTTCCATGGAATAGCAATAACGAACTTGATAATTCGCGACGGCTAAACAACGTGTTTTATTTTATTTCTTTTTGAGTACCGTTCTAAGGAAGTTTGGATCTGATAATAAGTCTCAGCCCTATTGTTGTCATCATTATAAATATTTTTGTCTGCTTTAACATTGATGTGGTGCTGTCGTTGATGCATGAGTTTGGCGAAATATTAATTCTTCGAAAATTGGATTATCTTTTTTTTTAATTTAACCTCTCAGTGAATTTTAACCACATTGTATGTATTATTCATCTAGGAAAATACCAGATGGACTGGATTTTCTCAGTAATAGACTAGAAATAGACTATATCGATATTAATATTTAATTTGCTTATTTTTTCTCTGAATGCGACACAAGATGAAATAAATATATATATTTTGCTTATTTTGTATCGTAAAGCGCCATATGTATCAGTGATACCATTTCTATGACTTTTTATGTCTGCCATCCTGTTTTGTACTCCGCAATTTTTCATTGTTTACAATTATCGCAATTTGCGACGCTCTTGGAAGGTTTTATTTTCATTTCGTCAACCACATTCTGCATGTTCTGTATATCTAGCATATTGCAGTGTCCTACAAGTTGATATCGGATTTTGTAGGCAGTATTTTAATAATATACTATTTTTTAAATGTAGTACAGTTCCCGTTGGCCACACCAATTATGACTTCTTGGAACTAAAGTTCAAATCCATGTTTTGATTAACAATCGCTTTAATAAAAAATATATTTTGTTTAAACTTTGACAAGGCTATTTTGTTTGTTAAAGTTCCAATAAATTTAAATTGTAAATAACGGATCTCTTCAAATGTTTGAGGGATTACTTTTGGAAATGTTTGTATTTACACTGGAAAATTTTTTGGTTGAGTCAGCAACAATCATAGCAGATAATGCTTGTCTCTTTCTCGTGAGAAACTTTGTTTTTGGAAAAGTTGCTGTTTTTATTTTTGGTAAAAGTACGATTTGATTTTGCTGATTTTGCTGATTTTGCTGATTTTGCTGAACATTTTTTCATGTGATGATGATTGTTATTTCTTTTCCTTTATCATCTATTCAGCAACTTCGTAAATTCATAAAAGTAATGCGGATTTCTTTCTGAGTTATCACAATAGTGAACAATTCAAAGTTACTTGACTACTCTTTAAGAAATCTGGTAATAAATAGAATCTCAGTAATCATTTTTTCAGGAGTATTTTTTCAGGAGTATTTTTTCAGGAGTATTTTTTCAGGAGTATTTTTTCAGGAGTATTTTACTTTTGCCCCTTATATTATAGTCTGTAATCGTCTCGATGTCAGTACGGGTTAGAGACGTCCGTTCTGTATAGATGATTAGTTGTTTTCTTTCGATAAATAATCATTTCCCAATATTTTAAATGCTCTGCATCCATCATCCTTATTATTAGAAGGCGCTTTGTTTAATCTATGCGCTGTATCAATTCTGTGGAAAATCTTGCGTTCATCATAAAGTGAATTCCTTGTCGTTTCGATTTTCAGGTTGTATTTGAATGAGTTTGTGTAGGTTTAAAATTCGTAAATAAACCAAATCAACTTCCACAATTCCAAGCTCTATTCCGATTTATCGGCGTAAAGTGACCATTGGGTCCATTTCCTTTTGAAACGGAAAGAATAACATATATGTGCCACACAAAGTAGCAATATCAATTCAGAGAAGCTTTGGAATGTAAACGCCAAGAGGACGACAAAAACAAAGTTTCTCTTAGGTAGTGAATCGAAAGAAGACTTGAAAAACAATGTTTCTTCAACACAAAACGAAACTATCTTCGGAACTTCGAACTATCTAGTATGTTTTAAAGAGTGATTCTATTAGTCGTTAGTAGATAATTTTTCCTTATGATTCGCTAATTCTTGTCACTGCTCTCTATATATAGAACACGCTCTTTTTTTTCGAGTTATACATTTTTAACTGTACCAAAATATTGCAAAAAGATTAATATAGGTTACATATACATAACATTACCGCATAACATCTCGGAAACTACTCGATCGATAAAACCTTAATTTCGAATGACCTTCTGTTATGATTACATGCAAATAACTATGTAGCATAGATATTCGTTCGGTTGACAGTTATAATGTTAGAAAGATTAATATTTAACGACAAAATGAATACATATTTAGCCTTAGTAAACCATGCATTTGGCATAAATCATTATTCTACGTCAACATAAAACATTGTCCGTTTAAAACAGGCAACACCCTACATATATATATATATATATATATATATATATATATATATACATATATATACATATGTTTTTGCCTGTTTTAAACGGAATATATATATATATATATATATATATATATATATATATATATATATATACATATATATATATTTAAAGGAAATTAGAACAATAGTCTAAAGAGCTGAGTGTATTTTAATGTAACAGTGAAATTACTAGTTTAATTAAAATACAGGAAAGAAAAAAAGTGCTCGTTGTAATTTAGATATATATCAATCACATTACTTAATATATATATATATATATATATATATATAATTTAAATGATAAATTTGAGAATTTTGAAGTGTCAGAAATAATGATGAAATTTTGTTATTTACTTTTATTGTTGTTGTAAGTCAAATATTTAGATAAAACTAACCTCATGAGGATAGGGAATTTTCAAATTTCTCATTTAAATTTGATTCAAAATAAATTTCTCCTAAAAGTATGTGACCATTTTTTTACTTTTAACTTCCCGCTCAAAACTTATCTTCTACTCCTCATACTTAACACCAGAATAAAGAAAAGGAAAAAAGTGGGGAAAAATCACGAACAGAACTTCCTACCCTGGTAAGGCTATATTTGCGACATAATGGACGTACAACAACAAAAACGTAAATAAAAATGATTTCCTAATTATTTCCAACATTTCAAAATTTTCAAATTGTTCATTTAGATTTTAGTCAGAATTGTTGTCTTCTATAAGTGTGTGACTATTTTTACTTAAAACTCCCCGCTCCAAACCACAGCAAAATACACGTAGACCAACGGAACAATGCGTAATTTTCTCTTCCCCTCTATTCTCTATCTCTATATACTTATATCTATATATACACGTATATAAATATAGACATGATCACATACAAAGACACACCCACATACATCCACAAACACACACACATACACACACACACACATATATATATATATATATATATATATATATATATATATATATATATATATACTTAGCGTCAGATTTATATGCAACTCGATAGTTTTGTTCTAACTCGGATAGTTTTCAATGAAAATTTGTGAAATTTAGCACGTTATATTGCAACACTACCACAAGCGTGCATCTTAAGCTAATCTGCACATTAACAAATAAATGGCAGCCATTTTAGTGAGATACATTTTTTCAGCGTGCCAACTTTATATGCAAACTAATGCTAAAATATGGTTAAGTCGGCAAAGATCATCGAACCATTGATTATTCTAAGAATTGTTAAGTTGAGAACAACTATAATAAAGAACACACAACTTCAATATGGTTTCATAATACAATTAATATCTTATATAATTGCTATTTTATAGACAAGAGCAAAAAGCCTTTGGTCCATTGAATATGCAAAACTTTCGATTTCATCTGATGAAATGTCTTTGGCAGCAGTCAGCATAGCATTCCAGAGGTTATCCTTTGAGTTTTACTGCCTTCCTCCGGAATAAATATTTGGTTTCAAGATGCTTCACAGATTTTCGATAGGATTTAAATCTGGAGAACAGGCACGCCATCGCATTATTTTCCCATGTCTGGCAAAAACTCTCTCCGAATATGCAGTGGCTATCCTTGCAGACTGAGACGGTGCATTATCATGCATGAATAACATCTTTTTCCGGAATGCCAAATTCTTCTTCTTATGCCAGTGTTCCTTATTGAAATCAATGTAGAGTTTGGCGGTCATTTTCACTCCATTTGCGACTCTGAATGGTCCTACCAGATCATTGCCAATGATTGAAGCCCAGAACATCACATCACCACCTCCTTGTTGACGCCGGATCCTTTGGAGACGTAGACCCTTATTATGGTACCATCCTCCCCTCCACTCTTCGGACCCATCAAAGGTCGCTCGAGACATCGGTTAACAAAACAGTTTGAAAATTCACATTTATGTGATCTCTTGCCCACTCCATCCTCTTTTTTTTGTGAATATTCTTCAAGGGCGGACCTCTGGCTTTCCAAATTTTGCAATCGTCCTCGGGATACGGCAACAAGTTGATTTTGGGCACACCCGGAACGCCAGCTTTTGCAAAAACGAGTTTGTTATTTTCAAGTGGGTTAGGGCGAACTTCTATCTTAATCTTGCTCATAGTTCGACATGGCAGATATGATTTCTTACGAATTTTCCCTTTGTGAGAACGTCCGTTGCAAAGTTGAGGGTTAGTACAATATTTTTTATCGTACGGTGATCACTGTGTAATTCTTTTGCAATTTCTAAGGTGGACATCTTATTATGGAGGCTTTGGCCAATTTTAGACTTCTCAGCTTGACTTAACGCACCTCTACGTCCCATCTTGCATATAAAGTTGGCACGCTGAAAAAAAACTGCATCTCACCAAAATGGTTGCCGTTTGCTCGCTATTGCGCAGATCAGCTTAAAATTTTAGATCTGCGCACACGTTAGTATTTCCGTATAACGTGCTAAGTTTCACGAATTTGCATTGAAAACTATCGAAGTTAGAACAAAAATATCGATTTGCATATAATTCTGACACGGGGTGTATATGTATAGTTATCAACGTTCGTCCTGTTCATCCCCTACGCATAATTGTAATGTATAAAGCAACAAATATACATTATTTATATTTTTTATATTTTCTGTTACATTTATTTCCTTTTTTATAATTATTTTCTTTATATTTATTGTAAATTTTATTTATAATCAACAGCTGAATTATCCAATCTCTCTTTTTATATCTCAATGAACATTGTGTTCTCTGGGCAAGAGCTTCTATTACTTATTTAAAAGTGTCTTACTAATCAAATTAATAATTTGATCTAACTGGATTTATCCTCGTCAATAATGCGAATTTTATTAATACCCTAATTTAAGTATTAGATTTTTCCAGTCATATAATATTCTACATTTTAAATTTCTTTTTCCAATATTTCAATTTTCAAAGTGTTCAATTTTAGTTTATAATTAAAATACCATCATTTCGTTATCATTTTCTTCTAAGGAACAGAACTTATTTGTTGAAGTTTCATGAAACAACAATCTTTTTATGATATCTGAATTACGTTTACATATGAGCTATCCACTGAAAATTCTTTTTATCTCCAGGCCTTATACAGATTTGTTACCCATAGAAAACCATTCTGAGATTAAACATGACTTTAAATTAAAATTCCGTCACATATAAGCATTATGTTGTAATTTGAATCCATTATAAAAGTAGAATAAAACGTTTTACTTGATATATATCGCTTGGAGACACCCAGCCTTGCCGGGTACTTATTTATCTTTAAGCAATAATATTTTGGATCAACAGATACGCACAAACACTACATCCTAGATTCACAAAGCAATTCATTATCGATAGTATAGACATAATCCTAAATAATAATTCCTTCGAATTCAACAATACCAACTGCATCCAAACACTACATAGAGCAATGGGAACGAAAAACATCACAGACTTACACACCATACTCCAGAACCTACACCCAAAAATTAAATTCAACATAGAACAAATCTCTACAGAATTACCTTTCCTAGATAAACTGATAAAGAAAATAGACACCTGCATGTATCAAAACATATACACACATGCAGTGGAGGCAGATTCGAGATAATGCCCATCTTCCAAACTGACAACTACTTCTACTTGCTAACACAAGAAAAACTTCATAGCAAAGTTAAACCCCGCCTTAAACATCTCTCCATATTTATGCACATAAATAGGCAAAACACAAAATACACTTACACGCATGCATACCGGGGTAAATGTGTACCCTCACACACGTAACAAATGAAGCACAATAAAGCACGCGCACACTTTCACTGGTACGCGCGTCCATTTCCAGTACAGTACCATTTCTCTAAACTAAACAAACAATTCGAAATTATACGTATGTGTGTGTATGTGCGCACATATGTGCATGTATATATGTGTGTATGTGAGTGTATACATATGATTGTGTATACGTGTGTGTATATACATATATCATCTGTTATCTATGCTCCATCTTGTTTGTGTGTGTACGTGCACTTATGTTTGGGTGACTGAATACATGTATGCATATGTGCTTGGATTAGAAAAGAAAGAACACTTCAACCAATATATACATAACGTAGGATGTATGAATATGTATGTGCAACTTCAACCAATATATACATAAGGTAGGATGTATGAATATGTATGTGTATGAGTGATTGTGGGTGCATGTGTCCATATATATATATATATATATATATATATATATGGG
Source organism: Euprymna scolopes (assembly GCF_053919585.1). Classification (NCBI taxonomy): domain Eukaryota; kingdom Metazoa; phylum Mollusca; class Cephalopoda; order Sepiida; family Sepiolidae; genus Euprymna; species Euprymna scolopes. Next base: position 49,138,883 of record NC_136492.1, read on the forward strand.
TGGATGGATGCATACGCATCTGTATGTGTGTGTGCATATATATACATATGTATGCATATGTATGAGTGGGTAAATGTGTTCGTGTGGATATGGATATACGCGTATGTGTGAGCCCCTGCATATGCCTCTCTATGTATGTGCATATGTGTATATGTGCATGTGCCTACATAGTATGTGGATGTTTGTGAGTGTGTATGTACATACATGTGTGTATATATATGTGTATGTGCATGTATATGTGTTTATATGTATCTTCTCCTACCTATTCTCCATCTTACTTCTGTGTGTGTGCGTATACTTATGTTTGAATGATTAAGTGCATGTATGCATGCGTGTTTTTGTTGGGGGAAAAATTAATCAATATGTGCCTGACGTGTTAGTGGTGGATGTGTGTGAGTACGTGTGGTAGTGTGTAGGTGGGTATGTATATATGTATGCTCCTACATATATTTCTATGTATGTGCGTGTGTATATGTGTATGTGTCTGCGTGCGTATGCGTGTGCATGTGTACATGTACATGTATGTATATGTATGCGGGTGTGATTGTGTGTAAGTGTGTTCTATACATGGGGAAAGAAAGTCTTAAAAAAACATTAAAAAAAACATAAAAACGTTCACCAAATGGACCAAAAGCGCTCTCTTTGGATCTAACTTTGACCGGACACTTTGAACACTTACGGTTGGAGACAGGATATCTGAGACCACATCACTCTGAAAAACACATTTAGTATCAGCAGAGGTAAAAATAACTTTTCAAACTCCCATTTTAAAGAAACACTTTTACGAAAACATCTGAAGAGCACACCCTAAGCTCGAAACGCGTTATAAAAATATTTTAAAATAAAAATATGATGAAAACCTTTTAAAAAACCCACACTTATTGATGGCTACATTCTTTTAAATATACATATATATACATACATATATATATATATATATATATATATATATATATATATATATATATATATATATATATATGGTCTTGCAGATTTCTTATTTTTTTATTACAAAGCCAATTCCCTATCGAATATAATATATATTGTACATAATACATAGATGTTTAGACATTTTATTTGGAATAGGAGATGAGTGTCATAAGCCAGAATCGAAACCAACACAATTAGCGTTCGAGCTGTGTTTCCTAGCGGCGTTACTATCGTGAGATTAGTAAAAATGATTTGATATTAAACGACTTAAAAATAATTTTAATTTGGGCATGCGCAGAAAGAAATACTAATATGTCGGCATAATGAAATAAAAGAATTGCATTTCACCTTAATGATATGCAATTATACTCAAAATATAGAGCACAATAAAACACTAAGATAATAGTTTTAAACTACGCATTTAAAGTTCAAGAATAATACCGTGAATATTTGTGAGCAAATGTGAAATATTTAACAGCAGATTGTAGTATTCATTTGCTTTAAAGAGTTTTGGCTGAGTTTCATACTAAATTCATTCCAATATTCAAAATCATTCGCTGTCATACTAAAAATCGTGACTTCATTATCAGCTAATGCTTGAGTCCTTCCAGAGATATAATAATATATGTATTTGCAAATGCCTCCAAAGAAGCAGCTATCAGATATGAAATTCCCACAAATTGTTACTTTATCTTGTAACGGATATTCTAAGGTAGGAATTGCCAGGAAGATGGAATGTTTTACAACGATTAAACGGTACAAAAAAATACAGTCCTTCAAAACCAGAAGAGGACGAAACCGTAAAAGTCTACATTCGCCAGGGAAGATAAGTGTTTGAAAACATCATCCGTTGCAGATAGGAAGAAAGTTCTTCAGAACTTGCTACGGAATTAGGGAGGATGCAAATAAAAATATATCAGCTCGACCACTGAGAAGAATGTTATTAGAAGCAGGATTAAAAGGATGCAAAACGAGGAAGAATCATACTTTTTCAGGCCAACAAAAAACAAGACTGGAATTTGCAAAAAATGAAAATTAGACATCTGATTGGGCCAACACCTTACGTTCTGACATAAGTAACTTTTAGATAAGTTAACAGTTTTAATTTCCTAAACTTTGAAAGTAATAATATAACTTTTAATATTAATTCACACCCTATACATCTATTTAACAAATGTAACAAATTCTCATTTTTTCATCAGATTTTCGGCACTTCTAGAGCAGTTTATGTTCGCCGTAGTTGAATGGAAACTTCACTTCATTCTGATTGTGTGGTTTCAAATGTCAAATTTGGAGGAAGAAGCGGAATGGTTTTAGGCTGCATGGCTTCTCCAGGCACTGGAATGTTGTACATATGTGAGGATAGAATAGACTCCTCAATTTATACTAACATGCTAGATAAGTTTATCCAAACCTCTTTGACTAAAAGATTTGGCATTCAAAGTGATGTAATCTTCCAACAAAACAATGCCCCGTGTTATACGTTACAAATTTCAATAGGTTGGTTTGAAGAAAACAGGTTACAGTAATGAAGTGCCCCCTAATCTCTAGACCTTAATCCTATTGAAACTTTGGGGTCTCATGTGGAGAGGAGCGTAATAATGCACAAATGTTCATGAAAAAAAATTAGAGGCCAAACTTCATGAAATGTTACACAAAATACATTCTAACACCTGCAACAATTTAACCAATAATATTGAAAAATGAATAAAATATTTGAAAATCAAAAAGAAAACATGCCAAAGATTGATTGTTGTTAAAGTATGTTTATTAATGTTTACTCTACTTCATTATATTTTACCTTTAAATATATGAAATTGAATCATAATTGTGATTTTTTGTTGCCGCGCCATAATTTTGACCAACGATGTATGGATATACGTGTTTTTATTGCATTCAAACAAAGATTTTGCTCATTATAAATTACCATTGGTGTATGATTCCTATTTTCTTGTTAATTTCAATGTTTTGTTTAGAGAGTTTCGTTTAAATATTTACATACGCAGACTGACATATATCTACTATTTTATTTATATAGACGGATTATATATATATATATATATATATTTAGTAAGATGATTGATAATTTATAATTAAAATTAAAAATTAAAAATCTGTTTCATGAGAAGGAACACAACAAAGCCACTAAATTGTACGATCGTTTCGAAAACCATGTTTTATTGAGATAGAAATTAAGTCATGAACAATAATTTTAACGTATAGTTTTTTGAAACAAAGTCTCCCCAGCAGCAAAAATACTGGGCGTATTTTAAATACACCAAAACTAACCTAGCAGTTTTTAAGAAAGGCAGATGTACCTGGAAAATATTCAAATATAAAGGAAAATAGTTACATATTGATGTATATAAACAAAGTAAGACAAGTTGAGAATAAAAAAGTAGAATAAAAATATAAAGTTTAATTGGGTTTAAATAAAAGGTTATAATAAGATGTTTTAAGAAAATTTAACAAAGATATATATATATATATATATATATATATATATATATATATATATATACGGTGGTTTGATTCATTATGGACATATAGTACAGATTGGTTAGGTTTATGATAGTGTTCAAAAGTAGAGTTTTACAGGATTTAAGGTTATGTCTAAGAAATTAACTATTTTTTTTAATTGGGGTCGATTTTTATAGTAAGTCCATTATCTTGAAATTATTTATGCAAGGATTGAATTGCTTTTTCATAATTCTTATTTGTGAAGTTTGTTGCGAAAAGTGCGTCATCCCTGTATAGGCTGTTGTTCTAATCCCCATTATATATATATATATATATATATATATATATATATATATATATATATATATATATGCATAAATAGTATATATTTAAACAATATTTTCTAATTTGAACAAAGGGAAGTGACAGTTGTCAAGTTCATAAAAATACGAAAACACTATCGTTAAGGATTTTGCCACCTATAGCATAGTACTCCTGTAAGTATCCAATGAGGTTACTAAAACAAATTCTGACAAGAAATACCGCAGGGAAACAAATGCAATAAAGTTTCAGATTCATACGATAGGATGAGGATTTAAACAAAAAATTAAAAAAAAAACAATGGAGATTCTGATTTATGATAGCTTTTCTGTTTTTTTTTTCTCATTATTTCCCAAGTGAAAATAAAAATCGTAATATAATACCCAAAGGTGTTACATACGTTTACGATCAGGTGCCGAATGATCTTCAGGTAAGGGAGCAAATGAAAAAAATATTCTGGGAAACACACACACAAACACACACACATACACACATACAAATGCCCATATATATATATATATATATATATATTTAATATATTCAATTATTATAGTAAATCATTATATCAGCCCCTTTAAGAAATTTGTTTCTTATCGTTGAGCACTTTCAATTGAATTTACTCGGCCAATTTAGCTCTTATGCATAGATCATCGTATAACGATTAGATCACTGTTACTGGTGTTCAAAACATTTAAAAATTAAATGTTTTAATTCCACGTTATTTCTCGCGGTTAATGGTAGCCGATTGGATAGGTCTTTGCTAATCGGGCCAGGGATGGCTCGTGTTGCCGAGTTCGAATCTGTAGACTGGTGTTAATCGTGACACCCTTCACTGAAGATTCCCGAACGTATGAAACACTAGTGTCGGTAGGTATGTAATTATTATAGTAAATAATTATATATATATATATATATATATATATATATATATATATATATGCGTGTGTGTGTGCGTGTGTGTGTGTGTGTGTGTGTGTCTGTGGTCATAAAAACAGATTCTTCCGCTGTATCACAGCTCTTCTGTGTTAGTAGATTAGTAACTACCTCAATCTAGGACTGAAACTCAAGCGCCTCGGTGAAAACGGCCACTTCTAACTCTTATGCTGTTTGGCTCTGCTAAGATATGTATGTAAAACTACAATAATCAAACATTGTCCAATAGCCTAAGCTGCATCTGTTTACACAAAGAGTATTGCATATTAATCTATCTTCAGCTTGTCATTTCACTTTCGAATATCCTAAATCCAAGATAAGGAGCAGCTTTAGTCATTAACAGATTGTTTCGCAGTATCACAGCTGCTTTGTGCGGTTAGCATAGCAACTAAATTAAGCAGCGATTTAAACTCAACCGACTAGACTACAATATATACTCATTCATGAAGTGACTGTTTCTATATATCGCATATGTCAATGCGCCTAGACGCTCGCCTGTCTGGAACTGAGATCCAAACTAGTTGTCTAGTATATAATCGGCTTGTTTTCCATTTGGCCGCCAATTATATTTTATTTGCTGTCGTTAAATAGGTATGTGCATCGAGCCAAGTTCGAAACTCGACAGTCCTTTTTACCATTTAGTCTCTAGTAAAAAAGAATCAAATATTTATGTTGGAAAAATGTAGTATATATTACTCTCGAGACTTCTGTATCGTAGGTCATCGTTGTTATCGTTACACAACGCAATGGAATCTGTCATAAATATTTCCGAATATAAAACAATGCATTACCATATTTATTCATTTCCTCTTAGTGCCCTATCATAAACTGTTGCAAATTCCACCCATCAGGACAGAGATCGCAGAGAATGTGATGTTGTCAATTTACAGCTGATTCATGAAACGGACATCCACGCACCGTTCTAATCTTTATTGCCGTAATAGTTATCAGGGAATATTTCTAAAAATGTCCATATCGTTTTATTGTTGAGTGCATTGCTTCATACAATGTTTATTTTCAAGGTTAGCTATCAATGTCAGAGGTGATCACTGCTATGGCCGCTTGACCTGAGATAATGATAAATGGTCGTTTGTCTCATTCTGATACGGACAGTTATCTTTGAGAGGCCCCATTTATATTGGTGATATTTGCCATCAATAAAATTTATCAAGAATATGTTTCTTCGTAAATATTAATGCCGATCAACTTTGATTTCTTGCAATTTGATATATTAAACTTAATTTAATATAATTTCATACCTGGTTTTATTTGTCAATACTTAACTGGTAACGTTATATATAATCTTCCGCATCATCATTACCATCATTATCATCATTACCATCATTATCATCATTACCATCATTATCCTCATCAGCATAATAATCCTCATTATCATCGTCATCATCGTCATCGTTGTCGTCATCATTATCATCTGTCTAGGGTCGATTTATGTCAAGGTATATAAAGCAACCTATATCTTGTCAGGATTTTAAAGCTAGTTTGGCCCAAGCTCTTCATTTCGTCCATGTTCTCCTTTGTGCACTAAGTCTGCTACTTTAATTATTCTTCGCCTAGCCATCAAAAACACTTTCACATTTTTTCAACGTAGCCATGCTTTTTTAGCACGTGTATAAACTAGGTCTGTATAAACTAAGGGACCAAACAATCTACATGTTATATAGTTGTCTATGTAATATTCGCTGCGTGTTTCTGTTTTCATTTTAACACATATAATGAATATATATATATATATATATATATATATATATATATATAAATATATATATATACCTCCAACAATAGTTCAACAAAGGGGGCAAACTACACAATTATCTGTTTGTCCATCTCTATTGTTGTAGACGAGCTTCTGAAATATAAGTTATTTGTTACCCTGACAACTAAAAGAATCAAAGTGTTTTCCACATTTACATTTATTCCTCTTTAAAAAAATTTTCTGGGGTTGCGCGCTATTCTTTTTTCAAAGATTACATAATACTAAATTTCCGGCTGAATGCTTTAATAGCTGATCGATTCTCAAGTAGTTGAAAAGTTGCCTGTCCCGGATACCTGATTCTTCTTGTTCGCTCATGATATCTCCACAAACTTCTAATTAACTGATTATGCATATTTCCAAACCATCTCGTTACGTCGCTAGCACCACCAAATAAATAAATCTAATCATTTACTTTCGTTATATATATTGTTTATGCTCTGAGAGTCTTTTCTATTAAAACATATTTATTGTTATTCATCGAAAAGTATTTATAGTTATTGTTTACGGAATCTAACCAAGTTAAATTCCTTAAACATCATTTAACCATATTTGCATTTAAATTGCATCTTTTCTTTTAAACCAAATCTAACTTCATATTCACGATAATGATAATATTCTAGCGAAGATAATTTGGCAATGCCTTGGGTAACCTGATCTGCAACAAGTAGGCAATCGGCAATACAATAAAAACATTTTATTTATAAATGATAATCATCGCTTTAAAAAAATCTAGATTAAATTTTCTTATGGATGGATCAAAATCTCCTAAACCAATATAATTAAAAGTATTATGTGTTGATCGTGGAATATACAGCTAAGATCTAAAGTAGTTGGTAAGACAAAAAATAGAATAACTTGCCGTAATTTCTCACATAAATTGTTCTGTAAATTAACACAAGTAGACAAATCTAATGAGTGAAAATGTAGACCAATATTATTGGTTGGAATAAGCACCCCAATAGTTGATATTTTTTAACCTGTAAGACAATTATGTTAACTAAAATTGTCTTGGCAACAATTCAGTTATGCCCCCTTTTTAATTGATTAATTTTTTATAGACAGGAAGTGCGAACAAATAAATAATTTCCCTCACAAACGAATTCTTAATCTAAAGCGAATAGACCTTGGATATTGGTAAACTTTCTCAACTCTCCTTGGAACCGCTATAAAAAAGTATTCCTGCACTTGACTAATATACCAACTCAGCTACTTAACAAACTATCACTCAATAAAAGGTGTAGAGAACTTAAGGGAAATTATACTGATGGATGTGTAGGTATAATGTTCAACGGTTTTTATTCCATACAAGTTGTAGCTTCTCTTGATATAAAGTATTAAATTCTTTAGACTTCTTCTGAACTAAGCGACCAGCTTGAGCTTATGCCCATATTAGTGCTTACAATTTTTCATGATGATAGAATACAAGCAACTGCCATGAATCACTAATACAACTCGGATGCTGACTAAAGACGGGACGCAAGCATGGATTCAACTTAAAATGAAGCAATATACACATCATTGGACTTAATTAGTAACTTATATTAGAAATAAAGTTTGGTACGAGTCGCACCTTATTCTTATTGACAAAACCATATCAAAGGGATTTACTTAGATGCTGTAAACCTTGAAATACTAAAAACATGTTAAGTCAAAGAATGTACAGTCTAAAGTAATCAAATATTGTCATATTTCATTGATGTGTATAGATGTTACAAAAAATATTTCAGCATCAATATAAACAAATATTTACTTGTTTTGCTTACTTTATTTTTTATGATTTTTATGATTTTCCCGAGTTAATAGGTTTTTAAAAAATCGTGCATAGAGAAAGTTGACGAAAATGTGATTTTAAACCTTACGCATATGAACTTTTCAGATAACGATTAATTAGTCGTACTATTTATATTCCTCAGACTAGTTCTCGTCGTCAGTGCTTTTTTTCAATTAATAGCTCCCCCCCCTATATATATAAATATATATATATATATATATATATATATATATATATATACATGTATATATATATATGTGTGTGTGTGTGTGTGTGTGGGTACGGAGGGGTGATAATAAGTAGATATTAATAAGCATTAATACATATACACATGATAATATATTCTGATATACTAGTATTTATTATGCATTTTTATATTTAGAAACATGATAAAGTTAATGCTCTAAAAAATTATACTGGCATTCTGTTCAAGGATCCGTGCTGTCATGGATTACACTTGTGAAATCAAATATATAAAAAAAAACAAAATGGCCACGAGCGTTTGTGTATGTCCACCAAAAGCTTTTTGCATCGGGTTCTCGCTGCGGTTAGATTTCGCGAGAAGTTTTCGCATACTTCCCAGATCGTAATATCTCGCCTTCAGAAACGGATATCCTTTCTTTCTTTCTTTCTTTTTTTTGGGGGGGGGTCGAGTTAAACAAAGTTCCAACCTTTGCGTTCTCTTGAGTGTTTGTTTTGGCATTCTTGGCATTCGGGCCGGATTGGTTCTTAGTCAATCGTAGGGATAAACATTCATACTGAGACAATTACTATTTATTTGGATACCGCCAAAGTGCCCCCTTTGTTGGGGGGGGGCTGGTGTTCCCTCACATAAAAAACAACTTTGTGTATCATTTACTTTCGTGGGGAAGCAAATAAATACCCCCACAGAAAGTAGCTCCCGGCCAGGTTTAAAAGCAACGTTTATTTCTGCACATGTTTGGCGACTCATATGATTTTAAAGTTAATTACAAAGTTATTGGATTCACTATCCTATTTAGCCTAATGGTTGGCGAGGAAGACTAATTTCCCTACATTTTTTTAGCTCGATTCCACCTTTTTCTCTTTAAAAAAAGAATTCTTTCGTCCTTGTGCCAATATGTTCCAACCGGGCAAAAGTTAATTACGTACTTATCTAATTTACGATCCTCTTTTTTCACGTTCTCCTTCGCGGTACTGGTTCAATCCTGCCTGCCTACTACCACTTTTTATTTTTTTTTTTGCTCAACACACACCTCGAAACACCCGGGAAAAGCCTGGTACCCAAGCTAGTCAGTTCATTAAGTTATATTCTTCTGTAGGTTGATGGTGTAATCCTCAGTGCGGGCGATATTAGAAATACAGCTGCATATTACTTTTATTTTTCACTTTTACTTTTAGAGCTTGTGTCTAATGCTGGTGTACGAAACGTGAATAGGCTTCCTCTGTTGACAAAAGAAATGGTTTCGTTCGAAATTACGTAGAGATTCCCAAGTTCCACAGAAAGAGTCCAGACCTAGAAAAATCCTGAGTTCTAGAGAACGATTCCGGAGTTTGACACGATGCACTTCGAGATGGTCAAAGTTTACACCATAAAACATTAAAAATACCACTCAAGATAATAACAGTAATCTGAATAGTACAAATAATACAATCAGCATTTGGTGTAGAGAGATACGTTCATACGATGCAAATCACAACCGCTTTACTTTACAATTAATTGACGTCAGTGACCGCATATTGTTGCAGTTATATCGATGTTTGCTATATTTATGATAAATGTTGTATTTTCTATAGTACTCACAAATATAGAAAAACGCATAAATTGTACGGGTAAACAATTACGAAGTTGACAAAAAATTAACAACAGTAGTTGGTAAACTTAATCAATGAATATGATAAGTATTTGTGATTGTTCGGCCACGTCAATTCATCCACACGTTCCAGAATATCTTCCAACTTATAAAACAATATGAACTCCATTTTATTCTATCAAACAGAGTTCCATACGTTTCTATGCCAGAATGAAATTCAAGAGATGGTCTCTAATGTATACTAATTAAACTGATATATGGACATATTTCAAGAGACAACGATAACTAATGATTGGTTATTTCAGTCACGATTCAAATTAAGTTTACTTTCAATGTTTAGATTGGAAATCATTTTTGCTATTTCCCGTACGTATAAAATGTTGAACAAAAAATGAACGAAGTTTAGCCAATAAAACAAAAAAGTGGGGATGTGATATCATTTCGTACTCGGCCTTCATTAATAAACTAGCATTGAATGGCTGGTGTCGCCCGGTCATAAAATACGCTTAAATATTATATTTTAATTGATCTCGATTTCGTATATATTATAATGGTGTCTATCCTCTGTCCATTATTTCATATGATATTGGACCCAATATATAGTACGGATTTCAATAGTAAAAAAACATATAACTCAGGTGGCATCACTTTTAATCGAAACCGAAAGTAAAATTTGAAAGGGAGAAAATGGAGACAGACATAGATTACAATAAAGGCATATGGCATATTACAACTTTCATTATAAAATGTGTTCAAACATTCACTGAAAAATTTTGAACGGGAATAGATTTCTTATTTTTAACGATATCTTTCCATGGCTGTAACACAATCTGATTAAGATATTGTGAAATTGCCTAGAAATATAAAATTTTAAAAGTTTAGCATTTATAAAAAATAATTTCTTTTAAATGTTGTCAATTTTTAGCTCTGCATATGTGTGTTATTTCGAAATTATTATCATGGCAGATTGTAAAATCTCTGGATTTAACTCCATTATTTCGTTCCTGATGCTTTCCTTCAATTCTTGCTGGGTTTGGGGTTTAAGCTTTCAAGGTCTACAAGCTAGAGTAAAAGGGAGTTAAATCGCAAGACAGAGATTTTGCAATCTGTCGTGAATAATATTTTGTAAAGTGCACAAATACGCGAGGGATGAAAATAGGAAACATTGAAAAATATTATTGTTCATGAATAAAAATGGTTTTATTTTGACATTTAAAAAAATATATTCTCAATGTCTTACTAAGATGTTGTTAAATTTACAGACAGATATGATATAAAATGAAGAATCTATTTAAGTTCCAAATCCTTTAGTGATATTTTGGACATCCTGTATTATATATATATATATATATATATATATATATATATATATATATATATATATATATATATACAGGGTGACCCCCCCCCAAAAAAAAACAAAGACAAAGGCTAAATGGAGGCCATCTAGAACATATGCTGTAGAACGGAGAAAAAAAAGGCCAGAGGCCCTAGTGTTTTGATGTGATGTTTTGAATATAATAAACTAGTTATGACCAAAGTTTCATTTCATTCGGAGAAAACACTAAGAGACAGGGCCTAATTAGAGTTGGGACCTGTTTTTTGGGGGGTCACCCTATATATATATATATATATATATATATATATATATATATATATATATATATATATATAAATTCCAATGTACGTGAATGAAACATTTAAAAACATTTAATATTTTTATAAGTTTATTGAAATATTTTAGCTTCTTGAAAATTTGTTGAACCCCGCATCTCTCAAAAATATGTCTTTCAGTTCGTAAAATGATCTGAGCATTTCTAGAGTAAAAAAAATAAAGATTTGTGGATGGTTTTACTATCACCATAAAAGGAACATTGTTTAAGAGATTTTTAAAACAAAATTGTGAAGTGTTTCCTGATCAAATGTCTTTGTAGAAAGTAATCCCGATTCGAGGCACGTAAATTCCTTCGATTTGAGAAAAAACAACATCCAAGTTCTATTTTTTTCGCTTACGAGAAGACAAATAGGTTTTATGATAGAACGGTACAATTGAAGAATATATTCCTATTTCAGTTACGTAATTTTTTCCAGTTGAGTTTTTACCTAATTTATATTTGTGCTTACAAATATATGTATATAAATAAAACAGTAAACGCCTGTGTGTAAATGTTAAACCGATAAACTCTTTCCCTATAATACACCACTGAAATTTACACGAAATCATAATCATGAACATACGGAGGGTTAATAATGCGTAGAATATTTGTGTGCATAGATAAATAACACGTACATCTATATCGGTAAGTTGATATGCAAAATGTTCGTTTCAACTGGCCGACATATTTTATTTTTTCTGCGCATGCACAAATTTGTTTAATTTCTTCAAATCGTGTAATATTAAAACTGATGATAAGAGAGCGCGGCTGGATTAAGTAATGTTTCGGCTTCGATTCCAGATGATAGCACTGTGTCATTTTTAAAACTTTTGCCATCAAGTCTTTGAAAAAATACATAAAAATTCTACATGAATTTAAATATATATATATATATATATATATATATATATATATATATATATATATATATATATATATATAACATATATAACGGCAAGCGGAAATGCAATATACCTTGGATAATACAACTGTTTTTTTTTTTCAATTTCTAGCAATTTTCTGCAATATTTCATGCCGATGAATACTTTTCTCAACTGTTACTTTTTACCCCAAATCTCTCACGATCTACAACAACATTCTATATTAAAAAAAATAATATTTTGCTTAAAGAAATCTTGCATGACGGGGATTAAATTCTATGTCCATATTTTGATAAAACATCTTACTTTGCCTAATGTCAAGTTTCTGCGTTTCTGATATTGTTTTAAAGCTATCTCTATAAATAAAACAGTAAATGTATATGCGTGTAAATATTTAACCGATTAATTCTTAAACTACTGGTCACATAACATTGAAATTAACAGGAAATAGTGATCATGCACCAGAAGTATTTTATTACGAGTAAAATCATTGTTTGTATTAACGAATAACGCGTACAGACATATGTCAGCAAGTTCACACACGAAATGTTCATTTTAACTGGCTGATATGTTTTTATTTCTTTTTCAAGTTATTTTTTAAAGTATTTTTAAACAATATTTTGGTATTTATAAATACGAAATCTGAATGAATTCAAATAGATTTAAACATAGATTTTAGCGGAAATATTTCATGACCTAAGACAAAGTTATGTTTTGACAATGCACAGTTTTCTAAATCAAATCTTTGCATGATAGGGATCACATTCTTAGAATAGGTTTCCATAGAACAGCTTATATAAGACTATGCGGGTTTCTTGCGTTTATTTATTTTCTACTTTTTTCAAGTAATACGTAAATATTGCCAGTAATACTAAAATTAAAAATATATTTAGTCTTGCTTAACTTTAATAATATGCGTTTTTATAAGTTATACCTCCTCTTCCTTTAGATAATGTTCTATTCTTTAAATAACTTTTAATTTTCATTAAATTTTCTTTTTGTTTGGCGAACCTTTCCTCATGTGTTATAACTTTTATCAAATTATTTGTGCATTTTTTCTAAAGAAATAAGAATTTATGATGCAGCCATTAAATTAAATATACGAGGACATACTTATATGTCTTTTCGTTTTTAGTTATATTTTGATTAGCCAAAAGTAATGGTAATCTAAAAGAAACATTCATATACTTGAAATGCACGAAGTTTGTTGGTGTTTGAATTTTTTTTACAAATTTACTAGATTTTAAGAATGTACGAAAATTATGACAACATAAAATAGAGATTTATTTTATTGTCAAAATTTTCTTAACTAAATTATAAATAATCATTAAATTTTGAGAAAGCTGTTTCTTTTTATTTATTTTCCGATTTTTGTAACATAGTTAAAACTTTATTGTTTGCAATGTATGGATAAATGGAATCCGCTCACATGCGACAACAAAATTCAATGAAGAAATTCCTACTTTTCTTCATGAAATCTTGTTCGACCGAGCACTAATTCTATAAATATGGATAGAAAAGCTTACTTTGCCTAATGTAAGGTTTCTATATTTCGCTGCTTCTTTCTTCTTTTCTTTCAAGTAATGCGTAATTATTCCTCAAGTTTCTAAAATGAAAATATTTGTCTATCCTTACTGTAAGAATCTGTTGTTATTCTTTGAATCATCCCTCCTTTTGCTTTTGGGTAGTTTTCTTTTTTAAATAACTTGTATTCATTTTAATAACTATTTTCTGTTTTTCATAAAAATACAAAGGACTATATAGGCTGCAAAGATTAAATAAAATATACGAAGGCATACCTAACGTTCTTTCCAATTCAATTATCGGAATTTTCAATATTAATTTCAAAAGTTTTTTTAAAAAATAATTAGCCTCACCAAAATACCATTTTTCGGATAACTAGATATTTCAACAAATTATGATGCATTTGGATGTCGTTTTTCCTACTATAAATTGTGTTTAAATTTTCAACCTAAACAGATCAATTTTCTCATATTTTATATTTTAAAATAAAAGCAGTCAATTATCTTCCACAATTTATATCGCAATAACATACAAGGAAAATGTTTTTATGTGAATACAATTTTCATAAAAAATATTTACAAAAATGTATTTGCTATGAAAAACTTATCTTAATAAATCCGCCAAAATGCTCAAATTGTTATCCGCCAACATTTACAATTCAAAAACTGCCATGAGACTGAAATAAACCAATGGAAGGTTGACACGAGAGCAATCCCTCCAACATAAATATGTTATCTGACCTATAATTTTTAAACGAGTAGTTCGATATATGCGTTAAAATTGAATAAATCATACTTCATAATAGAAGTTGCTTCAAAGTTAACTTTAGTTCACATGTACACACTTAACAAAATGTTACTTTATATGAAAGTAAGTTACTTAAACTTATCGTGCTATTAAATTGACTTTATTAGTATCACTGTCTCCAAAAATGAGAAACACGTTTCCTATGATTAATTGCAACAATCAAACTACGCATTAGTATAACACAGATAAGCTTTTACATATGAACTTGAATTTACTGCTATCATTACACAATGACATAACAGTCAAAACAATACATTTCATAACCATTTAATTCGTTGTTCGATAATATACTTTTGTTACTGACTTTTAATTATTTGTCACCCGCTTGGCTGTTCATTCACGTACTATACAGGGTGACCCAAACAGAACGGGCCCAATTCTAATTAGGCCCCGTTTCTTAGTGTTGTGTCCGAATGAAATGAAATTTGGTCATAACTAGTTTAGTATATTCAATTCGTTCCATCAAAACACTAGGGTCTTTGGCCTTTTTTCTCCCTTCTACAGCACATGTACTAGATGGCCTCCATTTAGCTCCGTGCATTTCTTGAGACGAAGCACGAAGCTGTCCATGACGTTCTTACAGACCGAATTTGTAATGGCTCTCATCTCCTCCCTGATGGCTTCCTTGAGTTCCGTGATGGTTCTGGGTTTCCCTGCGTAGACTCTTTCCTTAAGATAGCCACAAAGAAAAAAATCAGTCTTTAGATTGATCATTCGGTCTCCGAAGTTCTCTTTCAGCCAATCTCTGGACAGGTCTGAGGTGTGAGAACTTGCTCCGTCCTGCTGGAACCAGAACTTGCTCATGAGCGACGGGTAGATGGTCTTGAGCTCACTCTTGAATGTTTTGAACACCCCCACATACCGCTCCTTGATGACTGTCACTACTACGCCAGATTCTTCGATCAAGATTGGTCCGATGATGCCTCTGACCGAGATTGCAGCCCACACCGTGCACTTAGGAGAGTGCAGGAGCTTAGTGGCTGCTTCATTGGATCGGGAGGACCCCCAGAAGACATTTGTCTTGGAGTTCGCCTTTCCATCAAGATGGAAGTGTGCTTCATCTGAGGTCCAAAGGAGATTAAGGAAACTTGGTGTCTCATCGATCTTCTCGAACATCTTGACTGCCATAACCCTCCTCTGCTTCTTGTCTGAGGCTGTAAGGGTCTGCAGCGTCTGTATTCTGTATGGATAAGCCCTGATATCGTTCACCAGCACTCTCCTGCAAGTCTCACGGGACATACCGAGGAACTGACTTCGCTTACGCACAGAGCGTTTCAGACTCTGCTGGAGAGACTTTCTCACTCTTTCGACCAGCTCGGGTGTTCGCTTATTGGGACGTCCCGAGTGGCTTAGACGGTTCTCTCTGGTAGCGTTGAGGTTCTCCATTGTCCCATACTTATCTAAGTTCTGAATTCTGCTTTTGGATGGAGCCTTTTCACATTCGAACTGACGCATGAAACTGTCCCGGGTTCTCTTAAACAAGCCAGTTTTGTAGTAAAATTTAACACAGTGTATTCTTTGCCCCAGCTCCCACTGGGGTCGTGGTGTACTCACGGTCGTTGATTCTGCCATACCCTGTAAAATAAGAACAATCGGTGAATAAATAATGGATATATCACATAAAGTGTACACGGGGCCCGTGTTTTTAGGTCACCCTGTACAAAGGAAACTGGTATTACTACACTAAATATAATTACGGCCTATCTCATTATAAATAAGCTATGCTCGTTTACGCGGTAATTTCTGTTCGGGTTCCTTTTTAGAAGAAAATACTTTTAAAGATATTTATTTTTAAATGACGACAACAAAATCCTTAAAATGGGTTTTCAGTTTTTGAGAGGGGTTTTCTTCTAATCTCTTACTTCATACAAGCAGAAATATTTATTACCAGAGGCTTTGTATTAAAACGCTTTATTATCTTCATTCTGCTAGCTAATTGCATATGCCAAGCCTGTTTATCAAGTAATGAAGAAGTGCAATCAGACAATACTTGACATAGATAAAAATACATTATGTTTATTTCATTTAGACACAATCTGATAGCTTTTCGTGTATTTTCTAATTTGAATATCGAAAGAACTGTTCTGTATGACATTTTGTTATGAACTCAGGGATAGAATATTTGAACAGTGGGTTCATGAATCATTTCGCTCATCTAAAATAGATTACAATAATTTATATCATTACAAACAGGATGGTTAGGACAACAACATATTTCTGTTCATAAAATGTCTCTCCTCATAATATATGATTGTCCACTTTACTATATAATAATAACAGCAATGGCTTGTGCTTGTATTCTTTTTATTTTCCTGACTATTGTTCTCGTCTTAAGTGTCTGAGGAATTTGAATTATACGAATTACCGACCCTCATCTGAAATATTCCCAAACGTAATGACTAAGATCTTTCAAAGATAACACTGAATGCACTCAACACTGGATATAAAATAAATAAAACAGGTCATATTTGAGAACTACAAAATTTAATATATGACAATACTTAATAAGTGTATTAATATTGTGTCTTAAAATACACAAACCCACACTACAGTAACTAGAATAACAAGAACCATAATAATAATTTGATCGAATTTATTAGTGAGTAATTGTAAATGCTCCTAGCAATCACGCAAGATATTTAGTTATTTATTATACAAATAGCAAGGAGCTGTGCTAATCAGTGTAGTTTTCTTATAACCGAGACTCTCGGGAAAAAAAAAAACATTTATGGATAGCAGTTGCCAACCACCGATAATTACTTGTATAACACTACAAATGAGTAAACAGTAATACAAGTGATTGAATGTACGAATATCTGCATTATATAATACGTCAGTAAATTATGTTAATAGCAACGGTTGCTACCAAATAAAATCCACAAAGCATGAAGAAAGGTGGATTACTTAGTAGAACCCACTAGAGCGAATTAAATAGTAGGTAATGGATTCTTGGGGGGGACGAAAAAGATTACATCTATCGTGAACTCGTGGTAATTTTATATCCTCATAAAATACCGGGGAAATTGCATTGGTGAACCTTTCAAGAAATACAAGTGCAGTTGTATACCTAGCTACAAAAATTAAAACAAAAAAAAATGTAGTGAGAAAATAAAAAATGGAATCTAACTAGAGGAGCAAACGCATAGCTTGGATCCTGAGTAGAGCTACTTCCTTCTCATTTCAAATAATAGCGCTGCCCGTTATCTGCGAAGTCTATGGTAAAAAGCTAAGTATAAAAACGTAAAATCAGTAGTAATGATGTTCGAAAAAAAGAGATAGTATAAAAACTACGCGAGGTTTGTTATAGTTAAGCCTTTTTAGTGATTGTGTTAGAACTTTTAGTAAGATGTAATTCTAATAATGATAATAGATTTGTCAAATTCCGTTTAGCTATTATAGGGTTTACTTATCAAGATTGTGACAAAAAATCTATTTGAAATAATCAATTTCGATTTAGCTAGGTAACTAATATCAATACCTGTGCAATATTTGTTACAATGCGAGTATAATATGCTGAACTGAACAATTTCCACACGAATTCTACCTCGTCTGTACGAAGATTGAAATGAACATATATCCAGACACATATCAAAATCCCAATTCTATTTTTTCACATCCAAATGAATTAAACTATACTCAATCCAAGTAAATGTTCACAAATATAACACTTGAGGTTATGGGATCTACATAATATGTTAAAATCCAGGGAACTTTTGTTTATTTCTGATTTGAGTACCGCTGCAATTCAATGCAGCAATAGAATACTAGCCATAACATGGGTCATGCTATTAAAGGGACTAAAACAATCACAGATAGATTCCTATGAAAATAAACAAAAGGGAAACACTAAGGTGTACTTTCCTCATATGAATAAATGGACGACAACAGCACCGGCACCAGCACCACTTTTAACCCATATGTAATACTTATAATAACTAACAACATCTACAACACAATACAAGTTGTTGATACGCACGGACACTGTAACATCATCATATATCCATAACTATATCTGACATCCGAAAAACACCAGACTATTAAAGACGCTACTTGCTATTGATTACATGAAGAGACATACTCGATATTTAAAAATATTTAATAGGAACATTTATAATTCTTAATAGCAGAGAATTCAACCCAGAACATAACTAACTATCGTCATAATCGATTATTACATTATATAATAATAACAACAATAATAATATCATATCATAGGTGAGCAATTCTGCGTATTTTCACTTCCTCTGTGCACGTGTGTATGCATATATGAATGTAGGCGTACCTATTGTGCATACAAGCGTATGCATGTATGTATTTTTGTGCGTGCGCGTGTTAGTGGAGAAGAGAAATACACACTTCGTTACATCCCTGTCCAACTAAATAACCCAACATCAGTAGTTGCCCTTGAACCACTTCTCGATTTTCGCGCATGCGCACGAAAACATATACATATTTAAATAAACACTTATGAACGAGACAAGCTGCAATAACAATCATTATTTTTTTCAAATATAATTATTTTAGACACTTTGTATGCCTAATCCACTTCTAAACCAATACTTTATAAATTACCTAATAAATATGCGAGTCGACTTGACTATGGGAATGACGCTTAAAATCAATAAAATGACGTCATGTGCTAGAATTATTTTCTCTTTATTTTCAATCAGAAAAATAAATATATTCTCGAAAAATTAAAAAAAAAATTACACATCTATCATCTTATACGACATTTTACTTTCGGAAACGGTACGTGTAATTGACACTTATTGAAATGTTTTCCGTATTGTCATCATTTTTTATTTTATGACAAAGACCGTTTCAATAAACCGATTGTTATAGCCCTCTAACACAAGCTTTCACACAGAATAATGCTCCAAGAAAACTACAAAATCACACTCAAGAAGAAAATATTTTAATTTTAAAAGAGGATGGTGTACCAATATTAATCTCTCTAACATGTTCTGATCCACTAAAGAGCAACTAAACTATAGGGGGCATTTATTAATTCATATCTAATATCTATTTTAAATATTTTTAAATCAAAGGTATATAAAAGTTCACAAACAGTTTTGACTAGTTATATACATCAACAGTATAAGAAGTAAATGAAATTTACGAAAAGGCACATTTGGAAACGTTAAACCATACAAGAGCTAAATTTGAAGTAATCAGTTAATTATTTTAAAAGTGAAACCTCATGAATAGAATTTTACAAACATGTGAACATGCATAGCTCTATCAAAATATACATTTTTACTTCTCTGTCGATTTTAATGGATGACACTGTACACAAGTTAAATGCGGTTTCTTTTAATACCTTAATATGAAGTAAAATCAATCTCCTTAATTTACAAAAAATTGATGCCAAATAGATAATTGTAAGTTAAGAAAGCCTATACTTTTTACTGTTACATTAGACTCTTGTAAATGTAGAAGGAAAAACAGTTATACAAGTCAGTATACACGGATTAACGGCAGCTGGCAAGAATTATTGATGAAATAAAAACATTCAGCAATCAGTGAGTTCGTTTATAGCTTCTGCTGGTGATACGACATCTATTGTTTGTGTTTATTTTTAGCGCAGACATTGTGTCTATTTTACCTCCATATTTACATCAAAGAAAAAAAAAACGTTCGAACAGTTTTCTAAAATGTCTTGTCAGAAAAGTTCAACTAATGTTTAAACCAAGGCATGACTCTGCAAGCCAGATTATGAAAGGGTAATATAGCAAGTTATTTTAGAGATAGTCCCCCCAAATAGATGTGTTTTCTAACTGCCGGGCAATGTCGCTTAGAAAATAACTATTCGGAATCGGGGTTATCTCTCTCTCTCTCTCTCTCTCTCTCTATATATATATATATATATATATGTATATATATATATATATTCTTCTCCTATCTATCTATCTATCTATCTATCTCTCTCTCTCTCTCTCTATATATATATATATATATATATATATATATATATATTCTTCTCCTTATAATGATGTAGAATAGTTCATTTTATATCCTTTACCAAATCACAATAAATGTTACAGACGCGATTAGGCGAAATAAAAGATAGATACTCGCAAATGTAAAAAATCGAATAAATCATAAATAATATTTTAAAGATGTATTCTCCCTGTGATCATCGATTAAGTTTCAAACATCAATTAAAATATTGATTTTAATTATTCTGCGCCGCAAAATAATAAAAAAATGAGTTTAAATATATGATTCAGCATTTGCTACTTCAATTTAAAAAAAAAAAACTACAATCATTAAATATTATATAGATAGATTCAAACTTAAAAACAACACACCTGCTATCTTTTTTTTTAAACAGTTTTCATAGAATGTAACGACTTATAGAAAAGGTAAAAAAATACAATTTACAATGCCGCTGAAAGAAAATACTGGGTTCAATTTTTACTCTATATTATATATGGTTGATATATTTTAATCTGGAGCACGATAATCTAAATTAGTATACAATATTCATGTTTTTAACTTTTGCTGTTACTATTATAGACTGAGTTCCTGACGTCCAGAAGAAAACAGCAAGAACATTATCTCTCATGTAGACATAGATTTTATATTTGACTTCTTGTTGATTCAGCCATAAAATTTAGTAGTATTATATTGCTAATGTTATCTCCAGGGGAGTCCATAAAACTGTTTTGTACAAAACTGGATCTTAATTCTACCCGTCTGCAAGAAGCTAGTGTTTTAGTGGATACAAAGTTTGACAATGTTTATCATCGTAATTTTTCCTACCCATAGCAGCCGATAAATGGCGTATAGGTTATTAGCGCATACTGTTGCCAAGACAAGCAAGGTTCCACCTAATCTTTACGCAGGGGCTTGTTTGTTATTTGGGAAATCGTTTATGAATATCAGGTAGAGAGTTGGATCGAGGATGAATCGCTGACGAACATCATTGTTTATGTTGTGAGATTCGGAATAAGCAACATTTAAAAGACATTATTTTAAAAAATAAGTACAGTTTACTTTAGCATTTACAAAGAAAACTAATGCCGTAGGAAGATTGTTTTTTATTTGTAGAAAATAATAAAGAATCTACCAAAGTTCCTCATCGTAAAAAGTACCTGCTCTCCTCTTTGTTAGATAAAAAAAACTGGCATAAATGACTCAGCTCTGTATTGATAATATAAAGAAAAATTGTGCTGGAATTTTAAATTCTATACATTTTTTGAAAAAAAATCAGAAGGGAATGAATGTTATGAAAAGCGACTAACCCCAGTAAGTAAGAAAACAAACTAGATAAGTTTGAAAATGATATTTAGAAAAAGTTAAAATCGAACAAAGTAGAAAAGTGTTAAAAAATAGATATTTAATCCTAGATATACAGTCGGTTAATCATTCTTTTAGAAATATCTGGGTATTAAATATATCAGTTAAAAAATGGACAATACAAGTTTAGAATAATGATTGACAAAATAGTTCAAAACGATACAATTAAATTAAGGAATGTCTTTTTTTTTACCTTAGGCGTTTACATGCATGTTCAAGGTACACATGTAATTTAAAAGGTAAGGGAGTTACATTGGTTGACCACACCACTGACGTCACCAAGAAAGGATATTATCAATATATTGAGACAGGGTTCAAATTAAATAAGTATGTTTGCATGCTCAAGTCTTAACACCACCATTTCGTAACACAAAATCATTCATTTAATTGATATGCCAATCAGTATTTTCTGGGGGTCTTAAATAATCAGAAGAAAAAGAACTTATCATTGTTTAAAAAGTAAGTGCATATGGCATGATTAATACATCCAAATATCCGGAGAGAATTTGCAATTACTTTTATTCCTTTTAATTATACCACTTTTGATTTATATGTAATTACTGCTATAGTTATTTTAATACCTACAGACGCCCGTGATTCATCCTTTCAGGAATAATCAGTGCAGTAAGTTAGGATTACAATCTGATAGGGAAATTTGAACTCGGCCCAGAAGCCATCTCTGTCTTCATTAGTAAAGAACAAACCGCACAGCCAACGTTAACCGTGAGAAATGCTATTTCTATAAAGCGAAAATATCAATACAGCAGAGAGTGATCTGCTGATTATAAAATGATGCGTGCGTTGTATATATATATATATATATATATATATATATATATATATATATATGCGTGCGTTGTATATATGTATATATATATATATATATACATATACATATATTAAAGCGAAAACAATTTTCATTATCGTATAGTTTTTTAATATAAACATATATTTAAGAACTGAGTAAACTTTTATAATTCTTACTAGTTTTAACATTATTTGTCTATCAATCTTTTCGAAGGAGCTTTGACAAAATAACAATTTTATCCAATTAAATAAGACATGCAGAGAAGTCCAGTTCTGTCTTTTATCGCACAAGAATCATAGAAACTCAAGAATACACAAATACAGCATGAAATCTAACGAAAATGAGCAATTAACTTGTCTCCTGCGGCTCATAAAGAGAAATTTATTCATGTTGCTACGCAATTTCACGCGGTAGCAGCACAATTGTAAGCATTACGGTTTTCAGAGTAAGCGACTTGTGCCGGAATTATTTTATACCATTTATTCTAAATGCTAATTCAAAATATGTGCGTACGTATATTTTCTCCCACTATGCCTTAAATAATAAGTTAGACCCAAACATAAATCTATTCGATAACGTAGAAGTAACGAAGATTAAACAAAGCGGAATTTATATATATATATATATATATATATATATATATATATATATATATTTATATGTATATATATATATAGCTGTGTGTGTGTTTATTACCGTCTTTTGTTCTGATTTGTTGCATATGTTTCCACTTCAAAACTCGACTTAACGACCCAATAGTTTATTCAGACGTGGCAGACCGAATAAATGTTAAGATAAAAAGTACAAAGTGAAATTCTAATCAGTATTTGTGAATTTAAAAAAAAATCAAGACAGATTACAAAGGTAGTAAGAAGGAGAAGGTTAAATTACAAAACCAGAGACAATTTAGAGTGAGAAAAGGCATGGAAAAACTGGGGAGGAGCAATTTATTAAAAAATTAAAGAAAAGGGCACACGGTTAAATAGACGGGCGGGTTTGATATAAGCAAGCAGTTCATATGAAAATCAAAATATGGAATATAAAATATAAAATATATTTCCGATCTCGGAGACGGATAGATTTAGAGAAGATGACAATGGAATGCAGTTCGGAAGGAAATTGAAAATCGGCAAGCATACCGTGTGGCAATGGTAGCGGTATAGAGATGAAATTAAGGTCGTTTTAAAGATACCGTTTATCAGGAAAAATACAGTAGGTATTAAGATACATTATACATCTAATGATAGGCGAGCGTATGAAATTAATAAAGGTAGGTAAGTCTATAGTAATAGATAGATATCAGAATATATATATAAAACGATGTATAAAAGTATAAACAATTTATAGATTGGAACTAAATAGGTAAATAAATAGATATGTAAGTACCTTGTATATATACAAAAAACAAAATAGTCAATAGATAAATATGGAAATAACAATTAACTAAATAAATCAATAAATAACGAAATAAATAAAGAAATGTGAAATATAAAGGGAATAATATATATGAATAAGAAATATAAAATATGAATATAAAATATAAAAAGATAACAACATTACAATATTTCCGTATTTATGTATTTTTCATGATAACAACATTACAATATTTCCGTATTTATGTATTTTTCATGATAACAACATTACAATATTTCCGGGTCTGATTCACACATGACACCATGTATAGATTTATTCTCTTGGTGGGGGGTCTGAATTTATGTATATTTCTTCGCATCTGGCTGGTTTCCATATTTTCTATCATTAACAAGACTTCTTATAATTTTATTTTTTTGTTTATGTTCTGTTATGTTATCTCGTATGATTTCTGAAAGTCTCCGATTTATTTTAACATTACATTTTTGTTCAATTAAAACACCATCTATTTACAAAAAAAAAAAAAAACAAAGAAAAAAACTACATCCAGTTTCTGGAGGTACTAAGATAAGTCTCGTATAATTTTATTTAATGTTTTGTATTTGTAAGCAAGTAAATAAGTTTACAACAAATTGGTTATCGCACGACTTGGGACGACGAGAACTTAGTCAAATACCTATCCCCTATGGACCCTTCAAGATTTCAATAAAACTGTAATAATACGTAAATACATATTGAAAGAAATCAGTTTTTTTTTGCGATTAGATGCAATTTTTCAGATTAGGCAAAAGAAACTGTACCATTCCAGTTGAATTGTACACAATAAATTAAAACAGTGTTTTAAATAATATGTAGGCATGTGTCTGAGGGACATTACTCGATTGAGAATGTCGAATCACTTTAGACATTTAGCATATATTTGGAAGAAGCGAATTACATGATGAGTATTAAGAGGACATCGACACGATAGTACATATATAAACCGCATTTTGTCATAGGCTTTTCTGTTGATTATATTGCTTGTTGTAGATTGCCACGACAAGATGATTAATGACAATGAGAAAGTGGAGGAATTATTCGTATCGTAAACAGAGAATAGTATAGGAAATTAGCATTAAGGGTGGAGGGAAACAGAAAGCTGAAGATTAGCAGTGAAAATTGAATATGTATCAGTAATCGATGAGGTGTTCTTATAATATCAGCAATAAAGATGACGAAGAACTGAGGATTGTAGTGATATATATATGTATATAGAGGAAAGACAAAAACAATGACTACCAGTATATGGAGAAGGTAGGAAAAATAAACAGAAAACAATAGAAGAATAATAGAAAAGGATAAAAAGAAATACAGAATAAACATATGGGAATCAGGAACTCAAGTAGATGAAACAGTAAAAGTAGGAGAGTATAAAAATAGCAAAAGCATAAAGGTGACGAAGATGTTAGGTAGAAAAATACGAAAACAAAGCAGATGGAAAATTGAAAACAAAATAATTTAGAAAAGTGCATATAAATAAAGAAAAGGAAATAGAGAAAACGAACCAGAAACAATACTAATTAAAACAAGCAATAAATACAATGATAGCCAGAAGAAGACGAATTAAAAAATGAATAGAAAATAAAATTAAACTTTAAAAATATAAATTTAACTGTTTTTAACTAGTGCTAGGGAACAGTATGTTGTCGCCGACGTAAAAAAAGAATGAGCCCTGGTGAATTGCGTTGTTTTCCTCTTCCTCGAATATTTTTGTGAGTGATTAAATCACCTGGCAGCGATGTGTCGGAAGGACAACACAAAGGCACGTGCAAGTCAATACTACATTCCCCCATATCTATTTTGAAATTCATGAGTATTCATAAATTTCAGAACTCCCGAAATTTCCGTGGGTGCTACATCAATCAGCTGTCTGCGATCGATGATCTAATGCTCGTTGTTTTTTCCACCAAGCTTCTGTGGACGGCTGATACACTGCTTCCTATATCAGAGAGGGTAATCATCCTCGCCCTCCATGAAGTCAGAAAAAAGGGCAATACGAACTTCAAAAACATTCTACTATACTAGATCTCATTACAACAGGTCTTGTCATGATTTGTTCACTGGATTTTCGCCTCGTTGCTATAAATAATGGTTTGATGTTAATTATACCATAACAATTACGCCACATTTTAGGTCACCAGATCTATTCTGCTTCAATTTATTCTAATTAAGCTGGAGTAACTTCATGTGAGATGATCACGTCGACCTCTACGGATTTAGCTAGATCTCCGTACAGATCACCTTACCACTCTTCCTCTCTTATATGGAGTATTGTTCGTTATGTCTACATTTCTTCCATACCAGTATTTCGGTCTTAACAGCCTATAATCCGACTTGGTGCAAACTATTCAGTTGGAATGCTCAATTAAGGAATTTTCTTTCACAAAATGAATTGATTTAGGACATTGGACTTACATGTTGACAATTGTTTAAAAAATAATCATCTCGACGCATTTCTCCCCTGAAATTAAGAAAATATTTTAAGTTATAATTGACTTTCTCTTAAAATTCAGAGAACATTTTAAAAGTATTTGATAAAATTTTCTTTATGAAAGACCATAAATTAATTATATCGAATCAGTTTACTTTCTTTCATTCAATTTCAAACAAACATTTCAAGTTATTTCATTCATAATTAACTGTCTCGTTCAACGTATATTATTAAAATAAATTTCTTCGCAAAAGATTATAGAAATAATTTTCGAAGCAACTTACCTTCCACCATGGAATTTAAAAAACATTTAAAATTATGTATTTTATTATCAAAATAAATTTCTTCTTAAAAGATCACAATTTAATCATTTCTAATTAATCCAACTCCACCACTCCTGGATTCAAATTAGCTAATGAATTATTTTGTAAAAATTAACAATTTATGGAAAATAAAGTTCTTACTATGTCGACTCCGCATTAATCTAAATCAATCGTTAATTTCTATCTATATGTACGTATAGAGAAACTCCTTATTTGGAGAATAATTATTAAACATTGGCCTTTTCGTTAAGATCACAGTTCAGCATCTGTTCTCGTGCTATGCTTAACCTATCCTTTCCGAGTTCACTGAAGGAGAAATCTATCTAGAATGAGAAACTTTTTCTTAAAATCAATTTAGTTTTTCGGAAATAATCTTCAATCAACATCTCCAGCACGTTTCGAATTCGGTTTATTTTCAACGTAAGCTTTTCTAATGAGGAATTTGCCGGACTAACTATTCTTTAAAATCCTTTAAAAATTCAGGAAACTCTTCAAATGCAAGTTCGAATGATTTTCTTTACAAATTATCCACAATCCCGGAAACATTTTGTATCGTATTCGTAATTATTTTTTCCTTAAAAAATATTAAAAGTTCGGAAAACCAAGTTTAATAGTGTTGTGCCGACTTTTGGCTGCAATTTGTTGCGAGATGGGCGACTATAGGGGGCGATGTATAAAAGCACTAGGATAAATTAAGAAAAAAGAAGAGAGGAAGAAACAAGGCTTTCATTAAAACATCCCACTACCACTTCACGAAGACTGCCGTTAGGAAGTTTATTAATTTCGTAACCTTCTTTAGATTAACAAAATTCTTCCATAATTTTACATTTCTTTCCGAAGTGAATAAACGACTTTCACTCTGGTCTTCAAAAGCGCTCAAAGGAAAATGAAAGAAAGAGAGTATGGACCACAGAAAACGTGAGGTAGACAGCAGAGCTTACATCATACCTCTACTACCACCTCACAAACGCCATCAACAATAGCAAAACCTTACTCAACTCATCCCTCCCTCTTGGGACCTCGTTTCTCATTGTTTAAAAAAATAATTGACATGTTATTACACTGTTGATCGAAAATTTAAGACTACGTAAAAATAAAAAAAAAACAACAATCCTTTTTTAAGGATAGGTTTTAAACTCTTCCGCCTTAATGTTACCAATACTACAATCTAAAAGGTTATGGACACAAAAAGTTACATTGCAAACATTTATTTTTAAAATTTACATTTTTATTAAATGAGGCCTTTTATACATGTCAACATTATAAGACCAGACAAAAATTCTATTAAATTGTACAAAAAGTGTATGAAAACATTTAACAATCTCATTTAAGTTCTACCTCTTTACATTTAAGAATCTAACTTGAGTTCTTCCTCTACTGCTTTTGATGACTTCAAAAATTATTTGCGGCATGCTAGAAATAAGGGTTTCCATTAAGGTACGGGGGATCCTGCGCCAGTTTCTGAATAAGTCTTCCCGAAGTTCATTTTTTGTTGAATATTGTTTGCAATTTCGATAAAAATCTCTCGTCATCCATCCCCAAACATTTTCAATTGAGTTCAAGTCTGGTGAACATGCAGGATGCCCCAAGATATGCACTCTATTTTCTTATAGAAAGCTCAAGGTCCGTCTTGCACTATAAATTGCAGCATTATCCTGTAGGAATAACTATCTATCACACACAAACGATGGCCCTCAATCATCAAATATACTTTTTGTAGCATGCTAATATAACTAACTGCTGTCTGACGACTCTGCACCACCTTGGTCTCCATCGTTCCTCTGTAAGAAAATGCCCCCATACAATTACGGACCATCCACCACTATGATGAGTGGTAAAAATTCAAGGGGCATATTTTTGTCATGCCAATATCGCCGGAAGCAATCAGGACCATCTGAATTGATTTTTTCTCATCAGAAAACAGGAGTTTCTTCCACTTCTCAACATCCCAGGATTGGTATTCCCGACCAAATTTTAAGCGGTCCACTTTGTGACGTGGAAGCAATCGATACATTTGTTTGCGCTTTTTATTTACCATGCCTTTTTTTTTAAGTATCGTCTGATGGTTATTGGACTGCAATTAAGCTCTGTAACCGCCTTAATTTGACTAGAAGAAAGTCTTTTGTCATTCATAATAACCCGTCTGATTCTCCTACTCAATGCAGGATAATTTTTTTTTTGGGGGGGGGGAGGGCTACCAAAAGGATTTTGCTTTTTATAATTCTCAGTGTTCTTTAGAAAGTTTCAAATAACAGTTTTACTGCGATTTAAATTAACTGCTATGGCTCGCTGTGACAAACCCTGCTTATGGAATCCTAGAATTCGAGAGCGCTCAACTACGGTTAGTTTTCTTGCTTTAGGCATGGTTACGCCTTTACACAATGAACTAAAATGAACTAACTGAATTAAAACATTAGAATTACCATAAATCTAACGATTTATACCCCAGGTCTTATAATTTTGATCATGCGTAAAAAGCCTAATTTAATAAAAATGCAAACTTGTAAATAAAAATTTTGGAATGTACCTTTTTCTTTCCATAACATTTTCGATTGTAGTATTAGTTATATTTATTCGAAAGAGTTTAAAATCTATCCTTAAAAAAGATTTCTTTTTGAAGATTTTTATGTGGTCTTAAATTTTTGATCAGCATGTATGGGTTACAAAAAAGGGTACCCCTTCTCTTGTAAGTAAGAACACCATTAGATAGACCGTGATTCGAACATTGTAAGCAAGGTTTGGAAATAGATTCAGAAAGGAATTCGCATTGTTCAGTTTCACATAAAATAGTTTGATATATTCTTGTAAAAGGAATTTTAATTGTTCAATTATTTTTATGAAAACAGCATTAAACTAAGGTCATCAAGAAGAACGAACAATAACAAATTAAAAAAATATTGAAAATAAGTTAGGTCTGAAAATAGGTTAGTAAGTATTCTGTGTCTGTAGAAATGGTTTGGGCATGTGCGAACCATGCATGTTTAGGCCACGTGAGTTTTCACGTGTGTGTGGCACGTTTTGAAGCCATACATGACGTCATAGCAGAAAATGAATTCTCAATATAGTTTGCTAGTTTTAGTGAGATTGGACAGACGGGCAAACTGAATTGGAGACGAAGATAGGATACCGAGCTGGCATGAGAAGGGTCCCTTTGGGAACGAAGAAAAAATTATGTAGTCGACTTTGAATTCCTGGATATCATCATCATTTTGACCGGTCAAATGGAATACAAGAACATTTTTTGTAACTGCCGTCTTCGTGTCATCGTTCTACTAAATTGAAGGTAATGTGAAATCATCGTTATTAATGAACTTTTTTCCCACTCATCTTTTAATGAACATTGTGTATAGCTCATCCAAGTAATATGCCCCCTTCTCCATCTAAGTAATGAGTTGTCCCCTGCTCTTGTTATATGAGAACTGATCACCCTTCCTCAACTCTCCTACGAGATATGTTTTAAGACACCACAGATTGTAAAATGTATAAATCTCATCTCCCCCACATCAGCGCCGTATACCCAGTATGAAATCCTCTATGCAACATGTGTGGCATGCATAATGAAAACTTAAACCCAAATTTTTAAACTAATACAGGCTTTGTGCGCTAAAGTAAAACAAAAAAAACATTAGGGAGTTCAATTTTGTACAGGTGTATTTTAACAAAACCTTCATTTTAATAATCAATAACATCGTTTAATTTCTTTTTCTGTTTTGAACTTAGCGGTGTGGCGGTGTGTGTTAAAGGAAAGGTAATATTAAGGCGCCAGGTGTCTAGCAGATTTTTAAAAATGTTTGCTAATCTAAAAGTAACAACCGAAAGGATATTGTTTTAGATAAAATTTTAGGTAAGATTCCTCTTTGTTTTTAAAAACAATTACATTTTTCCTCAACAACAAACGTCTTTCAGACGGATTTAGATATCAATAATATAACAATATGTTGACAAGAAAAAATGTATAAGTTTTATTTCGTTCAGCGTTAATTTCAGTCTCTTCTGAAAAGCAGAAATATACACCAAGTTCAGAATGAAACCTAGATAACATGTTCATGACTTCTAAACAGTTTTCGGGTTATGAAAAGTTTACTTTTTTTCATTTTTGTTTAACCTGAAATGAGAAAATATCAACATGTTAAGATAATTGTTTGTTATGGAGCAGATTAAACATTTTAAAATCACATTTCGAAATAATGAATTATTTAAAATGTTAATTTCTCATTTATTCGAAGCTTTTGTTCGAATATGCCTTTTAAGGTGCAGTATTTTTGTGTAGCAGAAGGATTTGAGGGTGTTTTTCTTTAAGCCCAGTTTTCAGATTTTTTTTAATGAAGGAGACAATGTCAATCGATGTGAATATTTAGAAAAAATTGTTTTTCCGTCTCGTTTCATTTTGTAAGGGAATCACATTTTTCTTTTTTTAATCCAAAGTTTTACCTTTCAATATTTTCTATTTAATTAACGGGAATTTTCCATATCATTAACATTTTCTTAAATGTCTTAGTGCTTTGTATGCATTTTTGTCTGCTTTTGAGAATTTTTAATTGTGGATATAATTTTGTTTTGGTTTTTTGCTCTTTTTTTTGATCCTCTAGCATTTTTATCTGGCTGACATATATTTTGTTTTCTGGACTAGAAATAGTCGTTGTCATATTCTAATAGTTAGTTTTACACATGGTCGGTCTCATTTTCTATGCTCAGAATAAAATCTTAGCGGTTTTTAACTAGGGCTGGGGAAGAGGGTATCCCCCATTTTACGAAGAGACAAAATTATACGTGCTCATTCCATGATGTCGCCAAGGAAAAGAGAATGAGTTCTGGACAGTGTAACAAAGAGCAGAGCAGGGGAAGAAGAAAAAGCAAAGTCGGTATAAAAAGAAGATAACAATAAGAAAACAAAATCAGGGCAAAATTAAACCGAACAGAACATCCAATATTAAACTTTTATTTAAGCAAGAACTTATCATTTAAATAGTGCATTCAGTTATTACTTTACGAATTCATAGACTCTTAACAACAAAAAGCACAGTAAATAACCATTATTTCCATTCAAATGTCACTAGAAATAATAACTTTGCTTACATAATTATAGGTTACTGTAAGAGTATCTTGTGTAGGAGACGGTGAGACTCGTCGTGGGCGACGAAGCGTTTCACTGAAGAACCACGGCAACACACAGCAAACCAACAAACAATGACAGCCACGGCGCGAAGGCAACTAACAAAGCTAAGCTGACTGCACGAATAGAAACGGAACCCAACGGTCACTGTACTGATCGCCACAAACGTCAGAACCCGACTGCCTCGCACCTCCAATGGACCGATTTTTATTACTCAAGATGGCCTAGCTAATTTGCATCCCCGCGAGATCTCGCACGATCCTGCGAGATTCCGTCTCTAATAAAAGCAGGCAGGCGCCATCTTGAAACTCTTTCTTCCGCTGCCCCGACCACAGGATCAGCCACCACCCCACACGCCAGGCACACACGGACCCTCTTGCGCCGAGGGCTACGGTTAGTCTCACACTCCCCCCTGGTCTCCAGATCACATACGTGACACGGCGGACGTGGCCGTTTGATTCGAGCACTCCTGCGGAGGGGTATTGCCGGGACTTCCTCATCGGAGCTCTCAGAAGTGGCATCGGAAGCATCAGTATCAGCATTAGAGCTCGCAGTTGAGTCATCAGGTCCATGGGGCACAGGTTGGATCCATCGCTCATCGTCGGATGACTCGCTCCTTCCACTGCTCGCAGTTGAGTCACCAGGTTCGTGGGGCACGGGTTGGATCCATCGCTCATCGTCGGATGACTCGCTACTTCCACTGCTTGCCGATTGGTCAGCGCTTAGAGCGGGCCGGACATCCCTTACGTGGCGCGGAGTATCATCGACTAGTATGGCCTGTTCACTGATGACGCCGGTGACCCGCCCCCTCCAAAAGCTGCTGGTGCACCGGCCGCCGGGTGGCTTCACCCAGACGGTGTCTCCCACTTGGTACGTCCCTTGGGGTTCTCGTTGGTCGGGTAGACACACTTCAACGTCCTTGATGCGCACGTGGTAGTGATGAATCGCATCAGCGGGCGCACTGCCGCCAGTCACGGTGTCCTTAGGCGTTGTGTTGTATCTGTAAACCGCCTCCGCGATCGTACACTTCTTCCTGGCCGCGATCCTCTTCACGGTTCGGTGGCATCGCTCCGCTATGCCGTTGCCGCTCGGCACATACGCGCATCGGTGTCGAAGGCGGATCCCCCAGTTGTCCATAAAATGCCTAAATTCCCTGCTGCAGAACGCCGTGTCGTTATCGGTGAGGATCTCCTCAGGCGGCCCCCTTTCATAGAATATGGATTCCAATTCGTGGATGACACTGGTGGAATCCTGCCTTGCCAATTGGCGCCAAATCGCGAACCTCGTTGGCCCGCAGTCTATCAGCGTGAGGAAGTGTTGGCTGCCGTAGTGGGTTATATCCATACCCAACCGACTCCAAGTCGCGTCCACTCCCAGCTGTCCTTTCCGCCATCTGGCTGGGGCGGGGTCGATGGACTGGCACGTTTGGCACTCCCTGACCACTGCTCTTACTGCGCTTTTTGGTATTGATGGTCTAGCCAACTTCAAAAAGTAGTAGGTCCGTTGCACTCCGGGGTGCCCACTGTCGTGATGTATCTTCCTGATTTCGTCCTCCTCGACGGACGCAGCACACAGAGGCAATGGCTTAGCTTCTTTCTTCATAGACTCATACCATCTCCGTGGTACCCGAGTGTGCTTGTCGGCGAGGTTGTAGTCCGAGGTGACGAGCACTACGTCTACGGACAGGTTGTACTCCGTCACCAGTTTTTTCACAGTCTCGAGCCTCCGTCTTATCAGCATTTCGCTGGCTGCCTTGGTGCGTGCCCTGGCCTTGCTCGTGAGTGTGTCCGACACCCAGTGGTGCACGCAAAGTGAGTCAGTGTGCACACGCAGTTTCTTCACTTCCCATTGAAGTGCCAGGTTAATGCCCTTTATTACAGCGTCGAGTTCTGCCAGGTTGATATGGGCAGCATCATTCGCCGGTCGCAGCCAGCAGGCATCCTCAATTACGGCCCCATCTTTCTCCAAAACTACACCGATCGCTAGAGAACTTGCGTCCACCCACACGCTCAGTTCGTCTCCCTGCACGCACCAGTCCCCTGTGGCGGGGTCATTCTTTTTCACACTAGCGACGGTCTCCTTTAACATTCGAACCAATAGTTCGTCGGTTATCTCATCGTCCCAGCCTTTGCTGACCGCATTTGCCCTCCTTTTTATGACGCCTGTCGCTGCACGAACCCATCCGCATACTGGAAGGTGCCCCACAAGTTTCCCGCACAGGGAGAACACGGCACGTCTTGTGTAAACGTCGGGTACGTCGGGAACTGCGGTTCCACGCCTCCACTTCAGGATCCCTCGCTCCTCTTGAACGCTCAAGCCCAATACGCGGGCACCATCCTCAAGCCGCTCAGAGTCCTTGCAGTTTAGACCAAACTCGGCAAGTTTGGATCTTACGCGCGAAGAGGACACGATATCTTCGTTCACGTATATATCGTCAATATACGCCGATGTTCCTTTTCTGATCCATTCTTCTTGTGACAACACGGCATTGACGATAGCCTTCATTATCTGGGGTGCTACGTTTAGCCCAAATCCGAGTCGCGTAAGACAGTATCTCTTCCCGGAAAACATCACTGTCTGGAAAGGCCACATCGCCTCGCCGATCCGGACCTGCAAGTATGCTTTTCTCAAGTCCAGTAGGGACACATTGGACCCCTGCCGGCGCCACTCTCGCAGCTTGCTGGCACAGACGTCGGCGTCCGCTGTGAACGCATCAACGTGCGCATTCAACTCACGGTAGTCCATTACCGGCCTCACCTTTGACTTGTTAGGTTGGGCAACTGCCATCAGCGGTATCAGGCCCTTGGGGGGTCCAAGTTTGTCGTAGGGGTATGGAATCAGCCAACCGTTCTTAATCCATTCACGGAGCTCGCTTTCGTATGCAGGCCTTATCTGGTCGGGCATACGGTACTCTGCCACTTTGTTTTGTAGTTTGGCCGGTTCCTTGTCTTCTGACCACCTCCAAGTGGCGGTCCACGCCTTCTTTTGGTCGTCGAATTCCGCACTGAAGTCCGGCTGGTCGACTCTTAGTGCTGCGCACACCGGGGGCCTATCCTGAAACTCTACAACGCCAGCGCGCGTTATGCGCACGCCGCCCAGGGCTTTGATGGCATCGTAGCCTAGCAACAGGTCGAAACTCAGCGGCTTTTCGCGTGTCACCAGCGCTTCGACGTTGGCCGAGTTCCCAGTTCTTGTGCGAATGTGTACCACACCCACGCCGCAACACATTCGCATTTTTCCAGTGATGGTAGTTATCCTGACGTTCTTCTTTTTCCACGCCCGACAGAAGTCCGCACACACTATGGTGCGGGAGCAACCGGAATCAAGGAGGGCTGAACATAACGTGTCATTAACTCGGACCTGAATGACAGGGAGCGCCTTGTTTATTTTCTGTTCGGGGAAGAGGTCGGCACTGGCACCTTGTCCCCGTCCCCGTTTCCCACACAGTCTCGGGCCATGTGCCCAGTCTTGTTACAGCGGTAGCAGCGAACAGCCGTCGACCGCCTTCTACAATTTCTTGCCATGTGGCCCCGCCCGTTGCATCTGTAGCAGATGACATCACCTTGCGGGCTGGGTCCCTGAGACGGTCCTTCGCCACTTGGTGGGGCCTGTGCGACGGCGACTACCGGTTCCTGCACCGTCGAGTCATCCTTCATTATTGTCCTGGCTCTGTCGACTAGGTCACTCAGCGGTAGTGAGGACATGGTAGAGGTTGCTCGCAGGAGCTGCTTTGCTCCAGCGGGGAGTCCTGACAGGAATTTGTAGGCTAGGGCCCTCTCCGGAAGACCGCCGAACAACACCGTCAGCTTCTTAAGTTCGGCGAGATACACGTCCACAGTTTCGCCCAAGCGTATAGACCTCGTCTCAAACTGCTCCCATGCAGTGGCGGGGTCAGTGGCGAACGCCCTGTACAACGCCGCCTTGATACTCGAGTAGTCACACTTCTCCTCAGCGCTGAGTTGCTGATATACAGCGAAGGTCCCGCCGGTCAGCCGCAGAGGAATCACACGCTCGACATTTTTCACGCCGGACAACTGACAATGTAACTCGACCTTCTCAACCCAGCTGAGTACCGGGTCGGATCCGTCGAATTCCGGTATCAACTTTAGATCGAACCTATCCGCCATTGAAGAAAAGAAAACCAAGTTCGGAGTGGGGAGGCCGAAATAGCTTGTAAGAGTATCTTGTGTAGGAGACGGTGAGACTCGTCGTGGGCGACGAAGCGTTTCACTGAAGAACCACGGCAACACCCAGCAAACCAACAAACAATGACAGCCACGGCGCGAAGGCAACTAACAAAGCTCAGCTGACTGCACGAATAGAAACGGAACCCAACGGTCACTGTACTGATCGCCACAAACGTCAGAACCCGACTGCCTCGCACCTCCAATGGACCGATTTTTATTACTCAAGATGGCCTAGCTAATTTGCATCCCCGCGAGATCTCGCACGATCCTGCGAGATTCCGTCTCTAATAAAAGCAGGCAGGCGCCATCTTGAAACTCTTTCTTCCGCTGCCCCGACCACAGGATCAGCCACCACCCCACACGCCAGGCACACACGGACCCTCTTGCGCCGAGGGCTACGGTTAGTCTCACAGTTACTTAAACTCGGAACATGAAATGTCTATTTATCTGAAAGAAACAAACAAGTCGCTATAGATTGATAGAATAAACATGCGTTAAGAATCGCCGTTGAATAACATAAAAAAATCGGTGTAAAATATCAACCAGTACATCCTCCTCCCGCATGCATTTATTATTCGTCCTGATTTTTAATATTTAATATGTGACAATCAAATCAGGTTTGTTTTCACCGACAGCAGACAAGACAAGTACTAATTCAAACAATGTTTATGATGTGGGCGATTTTGTTTCTATTCTTTCTTTCTTTGGATTTTTGCCTAAAATATTTCTATCAGAGTTAATGCTTCTTTTTTCTAATTTATTTAGTTGTTCGTTCAGTTTTTGTTATTACGTCTGAATGTATTACACCGATAAACACTTAGCAATTAAAACAGTTTGATTTAGAATGCTAATTAAGAAAGAGGACATACAAACGTCTCCATAAAGAAAAAACAAAATATCGTTTAAATGAACTAATACTACATGACATTCACGCATAATATTCGTTCCTGTTTTGCATATTTTCGCTCATGAAAACCAAGCAGATTTACCCGACGTTGTTCTGATATAAAATACTAGAAACAGAAGTATGACTTTCAACATATAGAATTTAGTAGCTCGAATGAGCTCTAACACACTGATTCGCCTCTGATAGACATTCACATAAAGAACCTGTCGCTCCTGACTCGAGTAAAAAGAACTTTATATTCTGACTCCCT
The DNA here is from genome assembly GCF_053919585.1 of Euprymna scolopes. Classification (NCBI taxonomy): domain Eukaryota; kingdom Metazoa; phylum Mollusca; class Cephalopoda; order Sepiida; family Sepiolidae; genus Euprymna; species Euprymna scolopes. The sequence goes on from NC_136492.1 coordinate 49,176,463, forward strand.
TTTTGCTGAGCATCAACCGAATTTAATCAACGCAGATGCTTCTAAATACACACAACATTATTTTAGCATCTGCTTCTATACATAACTATTACCTGTTTAAAAATTATAAGTGAAATTAATAAATATAAATAAATAATAAAATTATGACACAATATTTTAAGTAGATAAATAAGGACGCTAGCTCTTGCGCACAGCTTATTAAGCAGACTTTAAGTACACTAACAATTGTCCAGGTGACTAATTTATTTTAATTGAATGAATGATGGAAACTCATGAGATATACATATTGATACAACCTCCACTTAAACAATCACCGACAGTTTTAATGGCGTATTTTAATTGCTAGTAAATTCTTCTAATTAGCTGTATTTTTTTAGCAATTAAACATGCCCCTATTCTTTCCAAATGTGTTTCGCTCACTTCCTCTCATTTTCTCTGTATTTAACTTCTATAATATTTGCATATTTACCTCGGAGAATATAGAGAAAAAAGTAACTCTCCTATTTCAGCGTGAGGACATGATTTGAAGATTAGTATCTCTTTACACCACATTAACGTATGTAATTTTGATTTATAAATGATACGTGTTTTTCTATAAAAATATTCGGGATGATATGTAATTGAAGTGAGTTATTACTGTTTACTATGAAAAAATATATATCACTGGATTGCAAAAAGTATGAATATCCAGATGAAATCTTATCTACTCGAAAAGTTGCAATGCGAAATAAGAGGAATAAATATAGACGTTTAGTCAGGGTAAGGGCTACGTGTAATATATATATATATATATATATATATATATATATATATATATATATATATATATATATATATATATATGTGTGTATGTATGTGTGTGTGTGTGTGTGTGGAAAGAGAGAGAGAGAGATAGAGAAAGAGATAGAGAGGGTTGTTCCAAAAGTAAACCCCCTTACTTTTAAATTTGAACGTTGGCGAACTATGAGAAAGAGAGTGATACCATTAAAAGATGCGACTTTTTATTCTCCAGATTTTTTCTACATGGGCATCACATTAACGATGCACTTTTACCAGAATTAAATGACCCATCCCTGCAACCGAAAGGAATTGCTTTGTTAGAGTCTCACATCGTGAATCCACAATCCTTTCTAATCAATATTTGGAGAATAAAAATAGGAGATGCTTCTTTATGAATGAATTTCATATAAATCGTGTATGATGTAAAAGCTGTTCAGTTGACCAGCACTAAGAAATTAAAAGGTTAATTAGACTCACTGGACTGGAATAAAAATGGGGTTACATATTGCAGGGTTTTCAGTAATACCTGCAAAATTTGGGTAAGTAGATATACTCTAGATCGAATATTTGGACATTAATCTCTGTGTTAATTATATTTATTTATTGCGGACTTCTATGCTCATCTCTCTTAGTTGTTGTTTCCAGACGTTTCGGTCAACTATTTCTCTGGCCTTCGGCAGGTGGTAAGCACAACGGCATAGGACCTCGGAATATCCTAATTCTCAGCAACATAGTTGTTGTCGTAAGCCTCTGGATAGGATTGAAACCGCTATCTCCAGGCTATTCTCACCTGGAACAATAGAGATTTAACGTCTCTATCCACTGCGCCACGGGTCCCGCGGGGCGATCAAGTCAGGATTTGTTTGCCTTATAAATCCATGTTTATTCATTATCTTGTTTTCCATGGTCGAGTCCGTACAGAATGAAATACATATTATTTAATTGGAATTCATTATTGAGATACGAATAATTTGTTAATTAATTAATTTATTGTGGACTTTTTCCTAATCTTTCTTAGTTGTTGTTTCGCGACGTTACGGCCAATTATCCTCTGGCCTCCGTCAGATGATAACCGCGAGGGGATAGGAACTCCGAATCTCCTAACTTCTCTGACGAAAGCCAGAGGAATAGTTGGTCGAAAGCTCTTGAAAAAACTAATAAGGATTAGGATTATATCCGCATGACGTGCAGAAGTTCAAGTTCAACGTGAACAGATATCTTGCTGCCCAAATCCCTACACAGTGCCCCAGTAGTTGTTGCCCCTGATAGTAGCCCCCTACACCAAAGTGGCAGTGTGCTTTGTTTGGGCTGAAAATGTAATAATAAATAAATAAATAAATAAATAAATGATACTCATCTCAATACTGAATTCCAATTAATAATATATAATATCTGTGTATTATAAAATTATTCTTGTAACATATATATATTCATAATTTCCATCTAGTGACGCAGGAAAATTAATATTCTATATGCGACAAATATTTATGACGATGCATTATGTATCCCGGTGTTTTTTGTTAACACTTCTTGCGTGAGTAATTGCTTACGCAAACAGAATATTAAAAAAAAAACAGTGTGATGAATAATATGATGTCGGCATCTGTTAGTCTAGAAAACTATGAAGGTTGAGCATGCAGAGTTTGTAGTTGGACACGGTCTTCTAAACACAGGACCCTCTCATATGGTCTAGCTTGCCTGCTGAACTATGGAAACAGGGTTTGGCAACGAAAGGCTATATGAGAGAGACACAGATATCATTGAGCACCATCGATACTCGTTCACTCCGCAGGGGAGAGCAGACAAGCTACAAAAGCCCTACACCTTCCAGAACCACCATACTCTATTATTAAAGATAAATATATGTAGGGTGTCCCGAAGGAAGTTGGAGGGTCTTAAATTTGATTAACTTCCTCAATATTTAAGTTATGCTTACCAATTTTCATATGTAAGTAAATGGTCCTCTCCGTCGGTTTTTTTTTAGATATAGTAAGATATAATGTCTACTTATTCTAATTTCATTTAAACAACTTAATCTAGGGTCTACTTTTAGTTATGAAAAATTATGTTACTCAAATGCCCACCATTTTCATTTTCACACGCTTGTGCTCTTTACAGGTCATTATCCATTGTAATTGGCTGAACCTTTTGCACCAATTGAATTTTATATGGAAATTTGCCCTCTTTATGAAGCATTCTGTGAAGAGATGATCGAGAGACCAATTTGACTTGATCTCCTTCTAAGTGATGTGGATGTATACTGTGCAAGACTCTCTGCTAATCTTTGACGATTCCCATCACTTCTTGCCGTACGGAGTTTTCCAGATTAATGGAGGTCACATAAAGACCCCTGCTCATGAAATCCAGCCACCATAGATTTTATTGCATTGGGAGTAGAAGAATTTCTTGCGTTGAAATTTCGTCGAAATTCTCTTTAAGTTTCTAATTTTGACTCATTCAACCGAAAATAGGATTCTACGATAAATACCCAATGTGCGGGAGTGTAACGACTCATGGTGGCTTTGGAAGGGTTACTCTATATGAGATGAAAAAAATAAAGATAAATATAAAAAAATTAAGAAAATTATGGGCTTTTTCAACTATCAGTTTCTTTTGGGACACACACACACACACACACTCTCTCTCTCTCTTTCTCTCTCTCTCTCTATATATATATATATGCAAACACACACACACATATATATATATACACACACGCACACACACACATATATATATATATACATATATATATATATACACAGTAGCGTCCAAAACTAAGGGACCCCATTTTAAAACCTATTATTTTTATGAAATAACAACTGTGAAATGCTGATATTTTGACAACTATTAGTCGTTTTCATCCCTAATGGTATACTAAAATTTGAATAATTCACAAAAAAAAGAACAAGAAGTATAACAATTATTTATTTATTTTCAAAATAGGAACGCCTAAAGGTCAAGGGCAAAATTGAGAAAAAACATTATGCTATATTAAATTTTCCTCTGAAGAATAAGTCTTACCTAGTCATTTGTAAACGTTCCATCAGCCGGTACCATGGCGCAACGCCCAAAACTTAATTACTCTGTGAGACAAGCTATTATGAAGCTACACAAGGAAAAACACACCGTTAGAGAGTTTTCAGATAATGTGAAACGTTCCAAGAGGTTTGTAGAAAGGGCTGTTAAATCCTACAATGATACAGGCAAAATAGTTATTGTTTTTAAAACCGGCAGACTCCGCAGAACTTTATCAAGAGGAGATCGAACACTGCAGCCTATGTCATTAAAGGACCGTTTAAAGTCTGCACTGAACTTAAAAGGGTTATGTATAGTACCTCACATGTTAATTGTGTGAAAACAGACTGTTTTTAGACCACTGCAAGAAATAGGGTTGTTTAATGGAACCTCAGGGGAGAAACCACTTGTTATTTCGAAGAATAAGAAGAGATTAGCGTTTGAAAACAGTTATTTAATTTGGACATATGAAAATTTGGCAAAAGTATTTTTCATTGATGAAAGCAAGTTTAATTTATTTGGAAATGATGCAAAAACCAGTGTAAAGACACTTATTGGTGAACGATTAAGTGCAAAGTGTACTAAGAGAACTGTCAAGTTTGGGGGCGGAGGAGTCATGATATTTGGAATATTTTGTGGCAAAGGCACAACGTCACTTTTCCATTTACAAACTCGTGTAGACGCGCAAATCTATAAAAGCATTGTGCAAGATCATGTTGTGCCAATCATACAGAATTCAGGTTTCGACAGTAATATCTTGTTCTGTCACTCACTCACTCACACCGCCCACACACACGCTCGTGCGCGAATAAACGAACGTTTATTAATTTCAATTACCCCGTGCATTTACACAAAATAAGTTCTTCCAGCAACAACATAATTTCAAATACGCCCTCACACTTTTCTCACAACAACAAAAGTAAAATGGAGATGTTACTGGCGGACGTAATTGAAGAAATACCACGTGACACAAGCGACCGATGAGAAAATTTAGAAGATTGTCTTTTTAACGCTTTTCCGAAAACCAAACACCAGCAGCATAATCTTGTCCTGGGACCAGTTCAAAATGTATTTAAACGCAACAAACCATCTTTCTTCCGTTTTCCCTTGCTTCTTCTTTCCTCGCTCCGACGTGACACGAGAACATGCTTCTCGTTTTCATCTAACCATCATTTTCAAATCTGTCAAAACCATAATCACACAACCCACTCTGGCACCTAAAGCCACAATTATGTACACACGCACCAATTCCATATATTATCAATAACAACGGATTACTTTCCTCGTGGGGCTTTTGAATAAAGCGAACTTCGCCGGTTAAAACACAAACCTTGAAATAAGGACATTATTTTCACTCAAGGCGTTCACCTTCTAATCTTATTAATTTAACGAAGGACTTTCATCTAACATGACCTTTTAATCTTGATAATTCCGCAGATGACTTTTCACCTAATTTGAACATTCTAAACATAATAATTTCTCAAGAACTCTTACCGATCTGACCTTTGCCTCTTTCATCTTGTTATTTTTGTTGAAAAATAAATGTGGTACATTTTAAACGAGAAGGAGTGTCATTTTGTTTTATTCCTTTATTTTTTATTATTTTGTTTTGGGCAGAGAAATTTAATTTCACTTAAACTTCTTTTCTCCTACAAATTGGTAACATCCGACCGTGAGATAAAACATGCACATCCTTCTGAAACATACAAATCGGCGGATATCGCGCACGGCTGTAAGAGAGAAACACTGTCTACCTTGCCTGAGGACAATTTACCCATCTCTCCTTCTTTCATCGTAGGCTATGAAATTACATCCTTCTAAAACCTACAAACACGAAGTATAACCACAAGTGAGTGTACCTCACGCTTCGGCGCAGTTTATGGAGTTCCATATTACGTTATTCTTCCATTTAAACCGGGGCCGCATACATCCGTTTACACCGACTCCTTGCCTACGCAAAGAACAAAAGCCGAAAATTAAAAGGCTTTCGAATCATTTTCGGGATTAAATAAAGGAAACAAGAGCATTGATTCGTTATATTCAGATAAATCTCAAGCAGCACTATCGTTAAACATCCCAGTATTTAACCCAGCCAACATCAAATCCTGGTTCATCCAAATCCAAGTTTTATCTTATACGAAGCTGATAACGTCGCAAAGGACACGATATACTTACCTGGTTGGGAAATTACCTACTGATGTCGGGGAGGAGGTAATAGATTTACTCGAATTTATCACATAAGAAAACCCTTACGACCAGCTGAAACGAACTGGCTTATCCAACGAATCGATGCTATGCAACCTCCTGTCGCAGATCGAACTTGGAGACCGCAGTCCGTCGCAATTGTTATGTCACATGCGAACCCTTTTGTGAGATAAGATGTCGGAGAATATAATGAGGAGTTTGTGGCTGGATAAACTTCCAGCATCAACAGTGCAAATCCTTGCACAAACGGCAGAAAGAACAGAGCCTGGCAAACTGGTGGAAATAGCAGACCGTATTCACAAGAACCTCCTGCATGCCGAGTAAACTCGCTATAACAACAGTCGACGCAACGAAGAGACGATGAGCTAGCCGAGCTAAAATCAACGGTCGAGAAGCTGTCCAAATAAATACAGGATTTACTGAAGTCAGATAACCAGCGCTCACATCACAACAGAAGAAGGAGTACCAGAGGAAGTAGAAACATAGAACGCGGCACAGCGGGTGGACGTGGTTTCTACCATATTAAATTGATCAGTAATGCGCGACACTACCCATCCTTGTATCTTCAGTAACAGAACGAAACCGGGAAACGAGAATGCTAGCCAGTAAAGACGATGACTGTCGCTGGGCCGCTGTAAAAGGTCGTCTATTCTATATCCGTGACAGCACCCACGGATATACTTTTCTAAAGACACTGTTGCCGAAGTAAGCGTGATCCCACCGTTGATCAGTCAGAAGATTACGACCCAATCGTATCACTTGCAAGCAGCCAACGGTACAAATATATCCATATTCGAGGATAAATCACATACTATCAACATCGGCTTCAGGCGAACTTTCCATGGATTTTTACCATAGCCAACATAACAACGCCCATAATAAGAGCGAATTTTCAGGCGAAATTCAACTGGTCGATGGACATGACCTATCACATATTAACAGACAATTAAATGAAGTTGGTGATCAGAGGAGTCTCCACTCGATACCAGTCAACAGGTATCAGTTCAGCCCTAACTATGGGTCCATCTATCCGTCGATTACACCCAAAATATCCGCAGCTGTCTCAGCCATTCAGAGACACGGCCACGAACAAGCATAGTGCTAAACACTACATTAAAACGACCGGGCAACAAGTCCACGCCTTCCCCAGGTGTTTAAAACCGGATACATAGCAAATAACGAAGAAAGACATTCAGCACAAGCTACAACAGGGAATTATCCGACCCCCAAAAAGCACATGGTCTTCTCCCTTAAAAATGGTACAGAAATCGGACAGTACAACCTTACCTATCCGACTTCATAAAAACCCCCGCAGTTAAACATTACAGGGACTCTTCATCTAACTTTCTTCCACTCAACGTTATGACGATGAAAAAGAGAAAAACAACGGAGTTTTACTCCAAAATATATCTCTTAAAAAACAATCGTTTATTGGATAAATTTCGCCCTGCAATTTTGCCTTAAAACCTATTTATTACGTATTTATTCTTCATATATATATTTAGATATATATATATATTGAAATATATATATGTATATGTATATATATATATATATATATATATATATATATATATATATATATATATGCAAGGAAATGAAAAACATGGGCCTAAAAGTAGACGTATTAGCTAACATAAAAATAACAAATTTATGGGCGTCACGTTAAATTTAGATAAACACATAGATGAACCCCGGTTAAAAGATAAGGCAACTAATATACGTAAACCCTAAGTCCAATCACCCACAATCAAATATAAAACAGATTTCTAACTTGATCGTAAGTAGAATCAGCACTAACTCAAGCGATGAGAATGTATTTAACAGATCAACCAATATTTATGAAACAATCCTAAAAAATAGTGGATACAAAAATATTGTTATCAAATATAAGCAAAAATTACCAATAACTATAATACAATTAAAAATAGAAGATAAAGAAGTATAATCTGGTATACGGCGTCATACAATCAAATGTTAAAAACAAAACATGGCAAGAAATTTCTAGATCTTATCGAAAAACACTTTCCCGCAACCAACCCATTACACAAAATTTTCAATAAAAACACCCTAAAGTTATCCTACAGCAGCTGCGAAATTTAAAGATAATAATTAAAGCACATAATAACAAAATATTAAATAAAATCAATGAAAACAACAACAAAATAAACAATAAAATGTGGACACCATGACAAGAATAAAACTAACACAAAAAACACATATGTAACTAGTAGAAATAATAATAATAATAATAATAATAATAATAATAATAATAATAATAATAATAATAATAATAATAATAAAACAACTCCGGACAATAACATAAATACTAGAAATAAAAATAAAAATACTAATAAAGAACAACTGTAGATACCGCACATTGTGCCCACTTCAAAACAAATCTCTAACCAAAAGCATAGTTTAGCAGACAACAATATTTGCGAATGAAAACCCGAATAACAAGAAATATTACGTAGGTATGACTTCCTTAGATTTCAAAACTCGATATTATGACCACAAAATTACATTCAATAATAAAAAAACACCTTATGAAAAAACACTAGCAAAGCAATACTGGGAACACAAGGAAAGCGGACGTTCGCCGGTAGTCGAATGGTAAATAGTAAGACAAGCACACACATGTAGTGACCTAAACGATCCATGTAGATTATACCTTCACGAAAAATCTGCCATCCAATACTTTAAAGAACATCAACATCTATTAAAATATAGGAGAGAAATAGCCAACAACTATGTCCACAGGCTAAAATTTTCCCTAGAATAGACATACAAAATAATTTTAAAACTAACAATAAAAATAGAAAATAAATAAATAAATAAATAGATAAACATGAAAATACATAAACTATCATACACACACACACACACACACACATATATATATATATATATATATATATATATATATATATATATATATATATATATATGTTTATAAACCGACGTAAACAAAATATAACCAAGATTTAAAACAGGCCAAGACACTAGATATCTACGCTAAATGGCACACAAAAAAGAAACAGGTCAACCGGAGGTAAATTGGGCATTTGACCTATAAGAGCCTGCTTATTGGCTGATTAGGAAGGGTTCCATTGGTACTAGAAAGCTGATTGGCTGACAAAAAACTCAATAGAAGGTGCGTATATGAAAACGCGAGACAACCACAAAATTCTCGCATAAGCCTGAATAATCCTAGAGTGGATGATACGCGGAATATTCAGTGTAAATTAATCACCATACATATTTTATAATTATTATTATATATATATATATATATATATATATATAGAGAGAGAGAGAGAGAGAGGGGGGATAGATATATATATTATCGTTTTATCTGCTTCCTTACACATGTTTCGATTACCGAATCGTATCAACCACCCAGTATACTTTACAGAAATTGTTATTTGCAAACAACGCCCCTCTCCCAAACCGCATGAAACTAAAGCTGAAGGAGAAAGACAAGCAGCTTAGGAAGTGGAGTTAGCCCGTGGACCGTCGCAGTTAGTAGTTGGGTGGATGCCATATGGAGTTTGACACGTTAAAGATTTACGCATTATGGGAGGGGGGCGTTGTTTGCAATAACGAAGACTTACTGATTGCCTTTATTCACTGCAATATTATAAATTTCCCAAAATAACGAGTTTCTATTTTCTGCGATTCTATGCGTTTTCTAATAATTTCCGGATGCCATCTTTTAGCTGTAGCTATTTCGCTCTAACAATGCTGTTTAGCATCTATACATTTTTGCGAGTTTGTGTTTGACGTATGACGTACGAACCATGCGAAAGCATGCTGTCTTTGTGCAATGGAAGCTGTACAAGTTCTAGTGAATCATGGGGGCGTTATAAAACTTCTGTGTGGCAAGATGTGCTTTGATGCCCGATTTGCAACATTCAGTTGCCTCAATCGTACAATGTTTAGCAGAAAGAGTGATGTTACTCCATGGGGTATTTTGGATGTGTTTTCTAATGGCTTCCCGGTCAGTCATGTTGTAGTATCTTGTCATTTAGAGTAATGTCTCCTTACCTTGGGGTTGAAACGTAAGTGTGATGTTTACCCATACCACTAGATGGTCTGCGTTCCCAAGTGTACTGTGTCACAAAATATCGGGAACTGTGGTAAAGAATAGTTGTAGAAGTGAAATCTGCCTGTGTTCACTCTCTGGGGTGTAGATAGGAGACATGGCTGTCTGTGTAGGAAATATGATATAGAAATTATATAAGTACGGTGTCAAGCTGTATCTATGCAATCTGAGAAAGTAAATTGTGTTTTTATGGTGGACAGTAAAGTCATCAATCACATGTGTTTGTGCGTTAATATCTTAGGCGACTTAAGTGAGAATTGTAGAGAAAATATAAGTAACAAACACAGTGACAAAATGCTAGTTAAACGCACATAAAAGCTTGGTAGTTCAATTCTAGATGTTCTTCTCTAGTTAGGAGGATAATGCAACCATGATAAATCCGAATCCATACATATAGCTACAAGAGTCGTAACGGAAGGGAGTAATCTGGTACGTTAAATAATTTGTTTATATTATCTCAACTATAACATTTTTTGTATTTATTTTTGTTAATTTCATAAAATTGTCGATACTTCCTTCTATTTAAGGCGAGGATATTTTATAATTAAGTTCCCTGCTGTTAGCGTTTATTTTACATTAACCATGTTCTGTTATTCATCTTCTGCAGTTAAGTGTTATATAGATATATATGATCAAATTTCCGATAAAATAGAATTATTATAAACATAAATACATAGATTTATTTTCGTACAGTTCTTGTTTCTTCACTTTCCTTCATCAATATATTAATATCTACTTACTTATGTATTAAAATTGACAAAAATAAGTAGTAATCTATTATAATATATATGAAACATATATTAAACAACACAACAGTCGCAAATAATAACGAGAAAATAATAAAGATTATTAGAGAAAATTATTTAATATTCGAGTGGGAGGATCTTATACTCTGAAGAGGAATCAAATCACCTACATGTAGATAATGTTGTGATGCAAGTTATTTATAAACTCCGAATATCTGTTTTACTTAATGGAATTGTTAAAGTCTGGTGTGATTCGAACGACGAAGTGAAATGTAAACTCGCGTAGTATACTTCTTACGATTATATCAAATTAGCCGGACAAAATCCATGTAGCTTACCATAAATATAATTCTTTACATCAGTATGGATTAAAGAAAAACATCTATTTATTCATCATTTCAAAACGTGTATTATATTAATGGTTAGTTAAAAACTGTGCAACATTATCAATTTAGTAATACAAGTTAAAAATAAAATCACAAAACAATAGCTTTTAAAAAAATTGTAAAGTAAACATGGTTTCATTCGGGTGAAACTTTCTATAGTATCCTACACTATTTGAGTAAACTACATATATATATATATATATATATATATATATATATATATATATATATATATATATATATATATAAGTAGGAATAAAATGTACTGCAAAATAGTGAGTTTATTTGATAATTAATGTTTGATGCCCTCGCGAATGATCTATTAAATAAATGCTATGTCTGCCTTTCTTAATATTTTCAAATTCTTTTTCTTCCGAAACAAAAAAGTCGTAGAACGACGCTAGAGGTCTGAAATGATCGAATGTTTATGGACCGTTTTTTATGAGTCTTAAGCCGGTTAAAATAGATTTAATAATAAATCTAATATCTAAAAGGTTGTATGTATTTCTATCTGTCCGTCTCCATATTTTAAAACTACATCTGTACGGAGACAACAGTCGCTTAGCGCCACGGGGAGCCTCAAGGAATTGAATGTTTATAGACTGTTCATTTATTGGTCATTAGAAGATTAACTTAGTTTTTAAGGGATCAAAAATGGGTCAAAATCGACAAAAATCCTTATATCTATTGTACCTTTATCCTACTTTATTTTTAAATTTAATTTTTTTATCACTTCCTATGCGTATCACGTTGGTACACTGCAAACGTCGCCATCTTTGGATGCTGCAGTTTTGCTTTCGGCTTGGATTCTAGCTGATGGAATCATTTTTTTTTTTTTTTTACTTTACGACTCTGTAATAATACCTACGAAATCTGAAAAATTAAAATATTATATTTAAGCGAATTTTACGACCGGTCAAAGCTCCCCCCTCGTAAGTCTTAATTTATATACATATAATTTATATCGAAAGATTCTACATTTTGTTTTGTAATGAATGCTTTTATATTGCTAAGACTAATCAGTTATAAATATTTTGTAGCAATATAATATAATATATATATGTATGTACAGATATAAATGCTTATATATATAAGCAGATAATATATATGTATAGATATATTTTAGATCACTTACTTGCTAATATATATATATATATATATATATATATTAAGGAAGTAAATATATACTGTATTAAACATTACTTACATTATAGTGTTAGTAAACCAATGCTTCTATAAGGTTCGTTCAGAATCAATATCCTTTTCTCCCATATGTAATTTTTTATATATTTCTGAATTAATTCATTGATATATATAGTCATGTTATATATCATTTTGAAGCGAGTTTTTTTTTCGCACTAGTGAGCCGTGGTATTCGTAACTGTTCTCAATCTCTTCCTTCATTTTTTCAGGCTTTAGACAGTATAGATAAAATTCAAATCCGCACGATTTTCTTGTTCCAGTTCATTCTAGGCCGAAATGCTGCCGAGACACCTCAAGATATCAATGATGCGTTTGAATCAGGAACCACTAAAAAATGTGTAGCCCAAAGGTGGTTCAAGAAATTACGCAATGGTGATAAGAGTCTTACAGATGAAGACGATTGAAGCCGGTTGATAACGAATATGTGAAAGTCTTATTTGAAGCCTATACCCGAACAACCACACTAGAAGTTGTTTTTAACTCGACGTAGACCACTCGAGAGTTATTCGCCATTTAAAGCAAATAAGGAATTAAAAAACGTTGGAAAAACGGATGGCACATGAATTAAACGCTAATTGTAAAAAAAAAATCTTCGTTTTGAGGTGTTTTCGACACTCTTTCTGCCACACGAAAACGACCCATTTCTCGAGCGGGTTGTGACATGTGATATGAAGTGGACGCTCTACGAAAACTGGCAACATTCGGCACAGTGATTGGATGCCGGAGAAGCTCCACAAAGGTTATGGTAAATGTTTAATGGTCGTAGTCACTCTCACCCATCAGAGCTTCTTGAATCCGGGCGAAAGGATTAGGAGGAGAAGTACTGCCGACAAATTACCGAAATGCACCAAAAGCTCCAAATTATGTGGCCGAGATTGGTCAATATAAAAGCCAAATCTCCTCCACGAGAACGCTCTCCCGCATCTGCACAATTTACCCTACATAAGCTCGGCGAATTTGGCTAAGAGACTCTGCCTAACCCGCCATATTCACCGGAGCTCTCGTCGATCCATTATCACTTTTTAAAGCATCTCGACAACAAATGTTTCAAAAGCCGAGATGATGTCCAATCAGCCTTCAATGACTAAATCGCTTCTATACTTTCGGATTTCTTTGCTAACTGGACAAATACACTTGTTGGACAACATATGTGTCGATTCTAGTCGTTCTTATTTCTATTTAAAAAATTATTATGAAAGGAATTACCGTCCTTTGAAGTTGAACGTCAAAAACCGACATTATTTTTGCACGAACCTAATATATATTTAACAACTCTATTCTTCCAATATAAACTAAACCCTCTATATGCTATGGTTTGTTTGGAAATAGTGGATTTATTTACTGGGTCGTTTTCCAAAAAGTGCGTGCACTTTATTAACAAAACTTGAAACAACTCTATAATAATACGATGTTTTGTTTCAGTTCAATAGAAATATAAATGTTTTACTTTATTAGTGATGCGATAGCCGATCAGAAAATATTAAAAGATGATAAAGAATCCGAAAGAGAATTCTAGAAATTTTTAACTTATATGTAATGGCTATATTTAAACTTGCATATATATATACTATATATATATATATATATATATATATATATATATATATATATATATATATATATATACTATATATATATACTATATATATATATATATATATACTATATATATATACTATATATATACTATATATATATATATATACATATATATATATATATATATATATATATATATATATATTAGACTACCCGTGACCCGTTGTTTCAGTATGTTAGATTAGCTATGGAATTGCTGTATGAGCGTGACACTTGTGACATAAAGACTTATTTTTTTTACATAACAGAAACATTTCTCTGAAAGTATATTAAAATGAAAAAAGACCATAGATAGAATATAGATGAGAATATAGATGAGTCGTTCTGTTTATTATAATTGCTTGATTTGAAAAACTTTTTTACAGTTACTAAATTATAAGTGGTTGACCATACTTATAGGTAAATGTGCACTAAGCGACCATATTATAGTTAAATTCAAATTTTGATATATCCAATTTTTTTTTACAACGTTCATTTCTCTATTACGTTTAAGTTATTTAAAACCCCACTCTTCCCATGTTAAATAATAATATAGAAATATTAACGTTAATATTTCAGCGTCCTAATTGTTCTTGTGTTTTTTTTTTCGCGTTTAAATTATCCAAATATACAATTGTTAATACTGTTTTTTTTTTTTACATCGTTCATTTCTGTATTACGTTTAAGTTATTTTAAACACCACTCTTTATATGCTAAATAATAATTGCAAAATAATAACGTTAATATATCAATGCGCAGGTCATGGCGTATACGCAAGAGGATGTCGTAAACAGGAAAGTGGATTGCATACATCGTTACAAGATCATATGAGTTTTATAATGATATAGATTCGTATATTAAGTGAAAGGAATTCAGAAGATATACTCATGAATAAACATGAGGTTATTAAGAGTGTTCTAAAAACATAGCAAAATATAAAGTCTTTATTTATATGGGCAAATATAACATAGTCGCTACACTGAACAAGGTTATGCTTAGGCAGTTGGTTTGATGAAAATACAAAAGTCTCTCATCAGGCGATGCAAAAAAGTTTTTTTGCCACTGAAGCCATGGTTTCTCAAAAATGTTTTCTTTTTCTTAGAATTTGTGAGAACCAGCTGCCTCTAATGGCAAATAAACAGTTTTACGTCGCCTGATTAGTGACTTTTGGTTTTATAATAAACCACCTCTCTGAAAAATTCGTATGTTTTTTAGTGTAGCCACTAAGTTATATTTATCTATATAATTAAATCATATATATATATATATATATATATATATATAATTTCATATATATGCATATATATACATATATATATATATATATATATATATATATATAAGCGAATCTCGCTAGATTCAGCCCTACTGATGAGTTGTAGTTAAGAAAACGTGTCAGTGTATAATTATATAAGAAACAATATATATATATATATATATATATATATATATATATATATATATATATATATATATATATATTCTTTATAAGTTCAGGTTTCGGTTTTGATTGAATATATATATATATATATATATATATATATATATATATATGTATATATATACTGTCTTTGCAGTTTTCACCCTTTAAAACTATACAAAAAATATTTCTTATCATTCGTTAGAAAACAATCTAGTCAGTAAGCAATTTAATCACTTGCTATCACTGCATCAACTCGCTCTCGAATTTACTATAGTACTAATATTTTTTTTCAACGGATCATCAGTTGTTTACCATGAAGCACTGTTTTGGGGATTAAAAACAAAACATCACGGCTCCCCAGCAGTGTTGATCGAACACCACCTCCCTTAATCTTAGGAAGAAGACATGTTACAAACATTTGATCCAATTTCCTATTCTTAATTGCAATTACTAACCTTTTCATACTATAACAATGAATTTTTCACCTGTGTGATTCATCAATTTTCACATTTAAAATGGATATGATTAGTATTTAGTATATTTACATTCTTATTTATTTAAAATTTGATATATAAAGGTTAAAAATATTTGTACATATATACATTATTTTTTTTCCTTTTTATTATATACATATATATATATATATATAAATTTATTATATGTAATTATAAATACATTTTATACATTGCTAATATAGTTGTGGATTTCCTTTATTAATATAGTCTGGTCAATCTTAAACGATTCAAATGCATAAGGATAACGAACAAATGCTTTATTTAACTGTTTAAATATTTTAATTTTATCCCCACCTTGTTTTATCATCCTTATTACTAAGCTAGGATCTGTTAGTATAAAATCTGTTAATTTTAAAGTAACGCGAACTATTCTCAAAAACGCTGACATAATGGTTCCATAAAATATTAAAAAAAAAACAGGACAGGTGCTATCTTTATGCGGCATACGTACTATTTTAAAGGGGTCAGCGTTTCTTTTATAAAATATTTTATAAAGAAAAATCCCATCCTCAATTTTTATATCTAAATCCGGAAATGTAGCCCGTTGTCCTCTATGTTTACAATTCAATTTTAATTCGTTTGGATATATAATATGTTTATTTTTTTCGAATTCATCATTATCGTTTATACATATAAGGTAATCTATAAATCTCCTACACTCCTGAAAGTAATATGTTTTAGATATATCAGTTTTTAATAGTGATGATATATGTATGGTAGATTCTCTCATCGAAAGCGATGAATGAGGGTTCAGTATGCAATCTTCAGCAGCTCCAAAGATCTGTGACACCACATGCGTAATTGCAATCCTGTAGACGTCCGGCACACTCCTCCGAAGATGGTGAACTATCATATGCTCGTAGTAAAAGATGCCTACTCGAATTAACAGATAACCCTGCTTTGCTGCGTGCTCTGAAACCACAATGGGATACATATTCATTTTTAGGTGGATGTTTCTTGTGTTTTGCATTCATATTTGCACGAAGGGTGTCCCTATGACAATGGCAGTTATGTTCAAATTCTTGGGTCCCCAGGAAACACGTCTTTCTCCATTTTCTGTGATCCTCTGCTGCACTCTCCCAGGAACTCAGAGAAATTCCACAACGTTTCAGGTTGTCTTTTAGTTTATCTTTGTAATGAAGCAGGGGACGCCCTATTGGACGGACAGAATTTGTCAGTTGCCCATAAAAAAGTTTCTTAAGAACTCTTGAGTCATCCATTCTTACAAGATTACCCGACCACCGCATTTGTATCCTAATCAAAAATGATTCAATACCAGTGATTTCACATCTCTCCAGTAATTCATTATGCGGAACACAATCCTGCCATCCAACATTGCAGATAAAACGCTGACATCTCATATGGAAGGAGTCAAGCTGATTTATATGTTTGCGGTACAAGGTCCACGTTTCGGCACCATACAGAAGAGTAGGCAGAACAACAGATTTGTAGACTGCCACCTTTACTTTTAGAGACACATCGTGGCTGTTCCAGAGTCTGTGTCGCAACCTACCAAATGCCTCACTAGCTTTATAAATTCTACATTGGATGTCTTTTTCAAATTTAGCATCATCAGACACAATAGAGCCGAGGTATGTAAAAGAAGATACTGTTTTCAAAGCTTTACCATCAACATATACCACTGGTTATGAAGAGGACGTAGTGTTTGGTTTTGGCTAGTGAATAGGTTCAGTCTTTTTTATGCTGATTGTAAGACCGAAGACCTTACATGCACCAGAAAAGCTATTGAGGACGTTCTGCATGTCATCAAGACTATGGGTGACAAGAGCACAGTCATCAGCATAAAGGAGGTCAAGAACAGTCTGCACAGAAGTCTTGGTTTTGGCATTGAACAGTTGCTGGTTAAATAATCCTCCACTTGATCTATACTCAACACCTATGCCTCCTGAGGTGTTCCTGAAAGCTGTCTCAAGCATCACCGAAAAGAAAAGAGCAAATAGGATCGGAGCAAGGACACATCCTTGCTTAGTTTCATTTGACACTTCAAATGGTTCACTTTGTTCACAGCCAGATCGTAATGTCGCCACCATTCCCCAGTGAAAGGAGATAATCACATTCAACATCTTGTCCGGAATACCAAGCCTCCTAAAACAGTCCATAGGGCATACCTACAGACGGTATCAAATGCCTTTGTGAGGTCAACGAATGTGACAAACAAGTCCTTATTCTGCTCCCTCGCTTTCTCCTGTAGTTGCCGAAGGCTGAAGATCATGTACACAGTACTTCTTCCTGCCCTAAAACCACACTGGGTTTCTGGGAGCACAGTTTTACAGATTGAACCATTGAGTCTGTTTAGGATTACACGAGCTAGAATCTTCCCAGCAACAGACAAAAGAGAAATTCCTCTATGGTTATCACTAGGGCTGTGACAATATTCTCTTTCAAATATGTTCTATATTCTTTTTATATGCCGGGAATATTCTTTAAGAATATGCTCGAGAATATGCTTTTTTTACACGAGAATATTCTTTTTTAAAAAGAATATGCTTTTTTTGCATAGGAATATTCTTTTTAAAAAGAATATGCTGCTTTGAGTCGGAATATTCTCTATGGCTACCGTGTATTTATTTTTATAAATCGCATATTTTCACTGTACTTCAAGCGAATATATTTATGCTAGGTACCTTAGATTTACGTTTGCATCAATATTAACCCTTTCGTTTCCAATGAGCCGATATATCGGCCATGGGGATTTAAGGTAAAAGAAGACCTACAGATATTTCGGCCTTATTATAGTATTTTAATAGAACGGGTATAGTTGAGTAGTTGGTAATTTTGCAATGTTAGGGTCGAAAGGGTTAATTACTTGTTTTTTTATAAATTCTATTGTTGATTATGTAAAAGCTTCAGTTAATGCCGAAAACGCAAGAAAATATATAGAAAAAACGTTTATTTTTATGCTATAAATACTTCTAAAAATTAAACACTATCAAGCTTAAACAACTATTTTATTCATTGCATTTTACAATTAAATTCGTTTTTAAGTTCTCAAAATTGAAACTTCTGCGGTTGTCTGCTAAAATGGTCTTATACTGGGGAAAAACTCGTTCCACGTCGCATGAGACTACTGGGGCATATTTCAAGCTGGCCATTTCTTCGGCACTTAAAACTTTTAAATGATCTATGTCATCCAAATTTCCCTCATTTTCAAAAGCCTTCCCACTAATAAGTGCATCGAGACGTTTTAAAGTAGCAAAACCTTTGTTCTTTGAAATGACATTCTTCAGCTTTTTACGAAATTGGGAGTCATCCATCTCCTCAAGTGTCATTTCGACCTTTCTAATTAATTCAATAGATTTTGAAAGACTCAGCCGCTTAGTCTCCAACTTTGCAATATTTTTTGTTAAAATGGAAAAACTGTTGGCGATAAAGCCGTGATCAACTGGCCGTGATTCCTCATCCAACAGTTTTTTGGACTCCAATATACTTTGGGCCTCTGTTGAATCTAGAGACATTATGACAGGATTAATTTCGGGCAAATGCTTGGCGTAATAATGCGCTGCATCTAACCACGTACCCCATCTTGTTACAATGGGACTCGGTGGAAGGGGCACTCCTGGGGCTAGTTCCCTGAACTTTTCGATCCGATTGGGTGCTTTTAAAAATATACTTTTTACAGTTGAAATCGGTTTATTTACTTTTGGGTGCGCCTGCCTGACTAATTCCGCAACCCTGTGCAAGCCATGGGCCAAACAAGTAACGTGCACCACTTTCGGGTATAAAACCTGAAGAGTATTTATAGCTTTGGACATATACGCAGCTGCATCAGTGGTTACAAGGATCACATTATTATAAAGGACTTGCTGCAGCCACAAAAACTGCAACGAATCGTTAAAAAAAGCAGCAATTGTAGAATGATTAACTTTTGGCAGACATGCAATATTTCCCAAATAGCACTTGCTGCGTTCCTCTTCTACCCCAAGAATGCCAAACACAAAGCAAGCAATAAAACGCTGCTCTACATCAGTGGTTTCATCAATCGAGACCCACAGTTTCATTCCAGCAGCTTTTTCTCTGAGTGACTTCACTTTTGCTTCGTACACTTCACTAACGTAATATTTTCTTAGTGTAGTCTGATTTGGAATATTTATATGTGTGTACCTATGAAGAAAGTCTTTGAACACATTATTGCTCAGTTTATGAAACGGAATATCCGCTGCAATCAACGCTTTGCATAAGTCAGCGTTGAACAAATTATTCGTACTGGCTCCTAAATCAGTTGCTGCAGTAGTAACTTCGCCTCACGTTGCCGTGTAGGTCTTTTTTGCAAGATGTGCGTTGGTTTTTAAATGCTGCTTTATTAGAGATTTTTTACAACGTTTGATCTGTAAAAATAAAAATCAACTATTTAATGGTAATATATACATTTAAAGAAAGGGTGGAAAAAGTTATTAGAGGCCGATTAACATTTATTATTTAACGTAAAAAGTAGAGAAAATAAATTGTAAATTTCAACGTTCAATCAAAGTTTAATACAGCTAGATTTACCGTTATAGAATTTCAAAAACAAAACTACTATAACAACGCCAAACTATTAGTCAACTGTATTGCAAATTTTATGTATTAAAGTTTGTTCCTACCTGGATATTGCAGTATTTGCAGGTTAAGCAATTGCCAGTTAACTGGTAATCTTCAAATTCATCGGCATATCTTGCCATCCGTTCAGCAGGAGTGCTAATTATTTCGGCATTTTTTGTTTAGTTTTTTTAGATCTTGTAAATTCGTCCTGGGTACTAACACGCTATGAGTATCTACAAGGACAAGATGTCTGTACATATTCATATATATATGCCTATAATATCACTCTTTTTCAACAGACCAAATTTTAGACCCTTTTTTATGTAAATTCACATCTGTTAGGGTTATACAACGTTTAATTCATCTAAAAAAATGAATAAATTAAAAACTCTTATCCAAATATTTTCTTTCAGCATATTTTTGGAAAAACAAAACTTATTCCATAAATATTTTGCATATTTTTTTTAAAAAGCATATTCTTTTTTTAAGGAATATGCTTTTTATCAAAAGAATATTCTCTAACCCAATATATGTAAAGAATTGTTTTTTTTATTAAAGAATATTCTTGATATTGCCCTACTCATTAATCTATATACTGTTTATATACTGTGAACAATTGAACACTCTATGGAACTTAAATATTTTATTTATTGCATTTTATAATTAAATTAGTCTTTAAATTATCAAAATTAAAGCTTCTTTGGCTGTCCGCTAAAATAGCCTTATGATGAAAAAAACTCGTTCCAATCGTAGGAGATTACTGGACCATATTTAAACCTGGCTATTTTTTCGATACAAATTGTAGTTATAATCCTTTGGATACTACGGGGCCGATATATCGGCCCTCGAGACCTAAGGCAAAAAGGATACGCGGATATTTCGTCCCTAATATAATCCTCTAATAGAATGGCTCTCATTAGGAACCAAAGGTTATTGTAAATTCACAACTACGAAGGTTTTACCATGTTTAATTTAATTTATATAAAAAAGAAAACTTCGTAAAATTAAGACTCGTATGCAAATATTTATTTCAACATATTTTCGGCACAACTTATTCCATACATATTTTGCATATTCTTTTTTAAGAGAATAGGCTTTTTGTTAAAGGAATATTCTGTAAACAAAAGAATATGCTTTTTGTTAAAAGAATATTCTCTAACGAAATATATGCAAAGAATATTCTTTTGTAAAAGAATATGCTTGTCACAGCCCTAGTTATCACACTCACACTTATTTCCTTTGTGCTTAAACAGGTGAATAATTGACGCGTCTTTGAACTGTTGTGGCACGGTACCAAGTTCCCATATTAATGGAAACAGGGCACTTAGTTTCTTGATAAACAGTTGGCTTCCACATTTGTATATTTCTGCAGGTATGCCGTCATCACCTGGAGCCTTACCATTTGAAAGTTGCTTCACAGCCCATTCAATCCCCGACATGGATGGAGTATCAGCAAGCGCCTCGATGGTTGGCCTCTGAGGAATATCATCAATCACTCCACGATCCACTGTCGATTCTTTGTTTAAAACATTTGTAAAGTGGTCAGCCCAGCGCTTAGTAATTTCTTTCTTATCAGTGAGGAGAATCCCATCCGACGAAAATATTGGAGATGTCTCCCTTAAAATGGGACCAAACACCCCCTTCAGGTTTTGGTAGATTGATTTAAAATCGCACCTATCTGCCGCATCTTGTAAGGCCTCATATACGAGAAAACAATTAATAAAACATGTTAAAAACCACTTTCAAAAAGAATTAAAACATATTTAATCTGAAAAGGAAACATTTGATAAGTGGATAGCCCTTAATCCGCGGAGTTTCGAAACAATACTTTCCTTCTCATCAGAGGGTAGGAATTAGCAAAATGCGGGATCGGATTTTGCACACAAAATATAAGCTCTATCTCCCATTTGGTTTTATCGAGCTTTTTCATCTGGCTGAGATAACTTTATAAATATTAATTCTTTTATATTTATAATATACTTTAGTTTTACCATCTTGGATTATTTTGGTAAACTTAATTGTCTTTCATATATATATATATATATATATATATATATATATATATATATATATATATATATATATATATATATATATATATATGTATACACTCACGTTCCCTCCTCGCAAGTCATTACACCCCGTAGATATACAAGGCAATTAATTATCTATATGCGTAGGAAAGTTTACATTGAAACTTTTGCATATCAGTATAGCCAGTGAAGCAGCTAACAGTAACGGAATTCTAATGTTTAGCTGTCCGAGGGAGGAACCTTTTAGAATAGAAAGCTTTCTGGCATTTAGGGACTTCAACAGTGAAGATCTGAGATTTTGTTGCTAGCCAATTGTCTGGGAAAGGGAATGGAGCTTAGTTGACAAAGTGGGACCTGTTAGATGTAAACTTCTTTTTGTAACCTTATCCAAGGAGGAAAGGCTAATAGATGATACACTTGCATGGATGCGGCAACATTACTGAATAGATGAGCGGATGGTAGCCTTGTAGAGGAATAGAGTACACCTAGGTGTTATTAGTTTTCTAGCCCGATAAAGAGCCCCCACCTTATTTGCCTAAATATTCGCAATGGAATCAATTTAATAGTTCTAGTTAATATATATATATATATATATATATATATATGTGTGTGTGTGTGTGTGTGTGTGTGTGTGGGTGTGTGTGTTTGTGTTTGTGTGTGTGCGCGCGTGTTTTTAAAGTGTGTTTGCTCTCTTCATATAGAGAATTCTAATTAACAATACATTTTTATTGAAGTCGCTTCAAGACATGAAGCCCCTGTCGTAAAGCGCAGAAACCAATGAAATACAGCATAATATTTTAAAATAAAATGCTCACGATATATGTTAGATTGACAAAGTTTACCAAAAACAGCAACGATTTCCCCTTTCTTGGAACCGTCAATCAAAAAGCTTACGCATTACTTAATAAAATATTTGTCATTAAAAAATATTACTATCAATAATAATAATAATAATAATAATAATAATAATAATAATAATAATAATAAAAACAGAAAACAGAGAGACAAACGACAAAACCAGAAAAGAGAAATGGGAAGAGAAATAACTCCACGGAAGATTCATAAGAATGACAAAAGATGAGAATAACGAAAACACCTAGGCATGGATGCGAAAAGGACATATAAACCGAGAAACTGAATCTCTAATAACTGCAGCACAAAATAACTCGATAAGAACCAACCATATCAAAGCAAGGATTGATAAAAATCAAGAAAACAGCAAATGCAGACTATGTGAACAAAGAGACGAAACGATAAACCATATGGTAAGTGAATACAGCAAACTGGCCCAAAAGGAATACGAAAACAGGCTTGACCAAGTGTGGAGGGCGCTGCACTGGGAATTGTTCAAACGACTGCATTTTGAACGTACAGACAAATGGCACAAGCATAAACCCGCAACAGCACTCGAAAACAAGAACCACAAAATCCAATGGGACATAGACATAAAGACGGACAAACCCATCCAAGGAAGAAGACCAGATGTCGTAATAATTAACAAGAAAGAAAAGTCCTGTCAAATCGTAGCCTTCGCTGTTCCAGCTGACCGCAGGGTGAGTATGAAAGAAAAGGAGAAACGAAGCAAATACACAGAACTAGCCAGAGAGTTAAAAGGGATTTGGCTGATGAAGAAAATCAAAATAGTACCGATAATAGTAGGAGCTATAGAAACAATTTCGAAAAACTTCGAAAAAAGAATTTCATAAATTGGAATCAGAGAAGTAACTGCAAAAGTACAATGACTAAAGATAATGGAAACGACTGAAATATTAAGGAACCTCCTTGAATGCGGAGAATAATACAAGAAGACAAAATAACGAATCAGCGTTACAGGGAATGAAGAACACCGAAGCTGCATATATATATACAAGTTCTACACCCCCATCATGCATCCTCCCCATTGTTTCCTCACCGCTCACTCCAATAAAAAAGTGATACCAAAGAGCGGAGAAGGGTCAAGAAGGACGGAAAGACCGAGGAGAGAGCGCCAGCTAGACCTCGGCTGGACAAGCGCAAAGAGTACTGGGGAGGCTGAATGCCACTCAAATTCCAGTATAAACCAATGACCACTGCCAGCGAGAAATCAATGGTAGGAGGTTGTTGCGATGATGCAAATTCATTTGCAAATGCTATCGAAGGAGGTGGAGAGAGCTAGACGTCTGGGGAGACTTGTTGTCACTCAGCTTTCAGAGAACACCACAGGTTTCCAATCAGATCGTTTGTTGACTTGTGTGAAAGCTCCATGTGAGCCAATAATAATAATAATAATAATAATAATAATAATAATAATAATAATAATAAAAATAATAATAATAATAATAATAATAATAACAACAACAACAACAACAACAATAACAATAACAATAATAATAATAATAATAATAATAATAATAATAATAATAATAATAATAAACGATGTATCCCCGAAGTTGACGTGCCAGAAATGATGACCAAAGATAGAACAACAATCATACAAATTTATGCAGAAAATTAAACAGGTTCCTGCGACTACACTCCTATTACTTACCAATCAAGTGGAAAATCTTAATAGCACAACCGTGAGAACAGATTTACTACTCATTTTATAATCTTGGACCCGACAAATAGAAAATATGCTGTAAGGATACAGAAGGATACATATATAGATTAAAAGATTATGAATAAGTTAAAAAAAAGAATAAATATAGTCATGCCATGGATCGGCTATAAGAAAGCATGTGAGAAAATCCCTCAAGCAGGAATAATATAATGCTTGAAGATGTATTAAATACTAGATAACTGAAAACTCTTTCGACAAAGAGAGGAAACGATACACCATATACTAAGTGAATGGAGGAAATTGGTCCACAAAAATGAATAAAATAGAATACGATCAAATTAGGAAAACAGCACGCCAAAGGTTATGCAAACAACTGTGTTTCGAATAATTATTAGCCAGAAGCGGTACTTGGAAACAGAAATCACAAAATCATATGAGACAGTGATGTAAAAACAGAAAAAAAATCCATCCAGATAACATAATAGTTATGAACAAGAAAAAGTCCTGATAGATTTTAGATTTTCTCGTTCCAGAAAAAAAAAAAAAAAAAAACAGGGTGAATATCGAGAAGACGAAGAAGAGGTATGGACTAGGGGGGGAAGTCGAGATAATAGTAATAATAGTATGGGCATGAGGCCCTACCCAAAATTAAAGATAAATAGGAGAGCTTGCAATCCGGATGCTGAGCAATTATTACGGCTAACAATAGTAAAAGAGACTGAAGTATGAAGGAGGAATCTTTGATTGCAGAGATGAGCTTAAGAGAAAACTGGGCATATAAAACTCCAACAAAAGTAAAAGAGAGACAGATATAAATGGCATATTAAATTTAAAAAAAATAAACTGTAATAATTGTATAATAACTCCTCTTTCATTCACCAAATTCTTAGAGTCGGTATTCAATAGGTGCTACACAAAATAGTCGTGGATTTGTAAAGGATGAAAATAAAGAGGAGAGAAAGACCTAACATAACATTCACGGGATAAGTGTGAAGAGGATGTGGACTTTGGTGACGTTTATCGCCACTAAAATGCATCTGGTAACCAATAACATTGCGAAAATAGGTTAATTGCAAACAACCGTAGAAATATCGCGAAGTCATCTCGAAACTGTTTTTAAAAAGGTGGGAGTACAGGACACCTGGGAAAATTACTGTGATTCATACTCCAGGGAAAACCACCAGTTTTTTTTTTTACATGGGGGTCACCACTTATCAAGGTCCGAAGGCCACACAGGGATAAGGGTTATTGCGTGCACAGTAATCAATGAGATAGTATTGTAGTAATCATTAGTATTGGGGGTTTTGATCGAGTTTCTTACTTAAGGGGGTGGTTTGTCAGGAGTTTGTTTATGTTGGACTTGAAGACGTCCAAGTTGTAGTAAGGTGGGAAACAGGCAATCGGCAGAGAGTTCCACTTGCATGCAGTTCTAAGAAAGAAGCTTTGCCCATGGAAACTACGTTTGAATTTAGGCACAGATAAAGAGTGGGGAAGATTATTGACAGTAGTTTAAGATAGACGGGTGTTCCTCGTGAAAGATTGGCGAGGAGGAATTGGAGCTCAGACGAGCACCTGCCATGGAAATAGCGATAAAACAAAGACAGGCTTGCAACGTCTCTTCTGTGGCAGAGAGGTTGCAGGGAAGAGAAAAGGGCATCCCCCACTAAACCACGAAGTCTATTTTGTACTGTGTCAAGGCAGGATAGTCTGTTTTTAGCAGCTCCTGCCCGGATATGGCAGCAGTACTCCTTCCTTGGACGTACTTGGCTTTTATACAGATAGAGAATTGCATCAGTAGTGAGATATCTTCTGGAGCAGTAGAAGGATCCAACCATTTTCCCAGCGTCCCTGGCAACAGATTTGATGTACGTGTTCCTTTTCAGATCAGGAGTAAAGGTCAAACCCAGAAGCTTGTCAAAACACGGAGCCTCTCCAAGACGAGAGCCATCCATTTCAATTGATGCCAGATGGGGATCAGAGCGTTGATGATGTAAAGATAGAAGCTTGATTTTGGATGCATTAAAAGTGACTTGCCACCTCTTCCCCCATTGTACCACTTGCTCAAGATCGGAGGAGAGAGAATTAGAGAGAACTTTGTCATTTACGGCCTTTGATGTGTTTCCATAGATGGTCGTGTCATCAGCATAGATGTCAACGAATGATTTTAGTATGAATTTTGAGAGATCATTGATGTAGATCAGGAAGAGAGTTGGACCCATGATGGACCTCTGAGGGACTCCAGCATTAATACAGTGGGCCTCTGATTTCTGCCCATCAACCACTACTCTTATGAACCTATCGGAGAGAAATGATTTAGAAAACATTCCCAGTAATACCGTAGCTGGAAATCTTGTGAAGTAGGCCCTTATGCCATACCTTATCGAAGGCCTTCGATATGTCAAGAGCAATTGCCCTGGAAATGAAACCTTTGTCAAGAGATTCACTAATCCTTTATGATATAGCCGTTAGCACATCTGCTGTAGATCTTGCAGAGCTGAAACCATATTGCATGTCACTAAGAAGGTTGTTTCTGTTGAGGTGGTTGACAAATTCTTTATTTAATATGGAGTCCAACACCTCTTTAAATAATACTACTACTACTAATTATAATTATAACGAATAAATTGAAGCAAACTAAGACTATAAATCTTTCAAGAAAATACAAAAGGTAGACATACCTGAATGAAAGACACCTTTTAGATAACAGATAACATGAGGTAGAAAAATATATAGCAGGAAAAAAAAAGAAAGTCGCTGTATTAAAATATTCTATGAAACCCATAGGCTTGACCAAAGAATAAATGTAGAACCAATAAGTAAGGAATGAGTAAACATGTCCACAAAGAACAATCAAGGAAAACACTGATCGACGATATAAAAAAGAAAACAACATAATAAGCACAGACGAGTAGTAAAATATAAACTGAAAAGTAAAATATATAATAAGACTAGAAAAATACATGAGCTAGGACGAAGTATAGTATTGGTTCCATAAACAGTACAAAGAACAATAAAATTATAAAAAAAAAAAGACAAAAAAAACGAGGAAATATTAAGAGTCAAGGAATTCACTAGATTTATCACAAACAAATACAGACCGAATTTCTTCTCTTTGTCTACACTCCCAAAGATTATTAATGAGAGAAAAATTTCAAACCAATATGCTCAGTCTCTGTTTTAATTTTATTACCATTTCAAGACATTTTACCATCTATTATTGTAGGAAATAAGATAGCCTTTCGACAAACGACAAACAGCCTTTTATCTACTAAAAAGAAAAAAAATTATAGATATATGTGTAAAAAACATACATTGAACAACTAACATTGTTTGGATATTTGTAAAAAGGGCGACACTCTTCTGAAGAAAAAACTATGTTTCTACCTTAACCAATTTTCTAATCGTCTGAGATTATGAAATTAAAAAAAAAACTGCCTAGTCTATCTTATTAGAAGTAACTATCACATGAGATGATATATCAGAGTATTCCTCTTTCTCGATAACTTTAGGAAGGTTGCAAGGACAATTCTTCCGATAATTTAACCACCTGAGATTACAACAGCATATATATATATATATATATATATATATATATATATATATATATATATATATATATATATATATATATATATATATATTATAATTGGAATTCTTGGAAAACAAAGAAATGTTAAGAAAATATTTATTTAATTATAACACCAATTTTGATGTATATAAAAATGATTTTATCATTGTTATTTTCTTAACATTTGGTTTTCAAAGATTTTTTTATTTTAACATTACGATTACGAAATGTTTTCTGAAATGGGAAACATACTACTAATTTAGCGTATATATTAATATATGTATGTGTGAGTGTGTGTGGGGGTGTTTGTGTATCTATATAATTGTAAAACTCATATCAGCGTGCCTGTCTTGAGCGTTTAAACGAACCCCCCACGGTTTGTAACTTCTGGTTTAAAAAAAATCGTCTGCTTTACTATTCTACGGTCGTCTTGTCTAAAGTCACATGTTTACATCCACTGCTGCTATTAAAAGCTTACGCAAGGTAAACAATATTAATTGTTTTAACTTATTTTAAACTGTTTTTCTTAAAAATAAATGTAATTTAACCCCGTTGAGTTAAAATAATGTGAAGCTAATCTAAATCTATCTTCTATCTATCTATATATCTATCTTTATATCTATATATCTATATATCTATAAACGTGAACGTGCTTGTACATCTGTATATCTGCCTGTCTGTGTACATTCCCCTACGCAATAACTCTGTCAATGTTTAGTCTACAGACTCGAAATTTGATATACAGATTACTGAGATTCAGGAAAATCGTTGTGATTTTTTTTGGCCATAAATTTTGCGATTAAGGTGTCAACGTTCAACGATTTAACCTTTGACAACTCTACCAAACTCCTCCGACAATTTTGGGTGTACACACTTGAAATTTTAGATATAGGTTCCTTGGACATAGATCTAACTTAATAACTAGATCTGAGCCCAAAACAATAAGGTTTAAGGAGTCAAAATAGGGTTAAAGTTAAACTATTTAACCTCTGCGGTCTGTTCCCAATTACTCAGACAATGTCTGGTCTTAATATTTGAAATTTTACATACAGGGCATTCAGAGATATGGCAAGGTTTTTCATCAGTTTGGGTGGAAAATTTTTAGTTACCAATATATAAATGTATGTATGTATGTCTGTTTTCATGTCTGCCTAAAACTTTCAATTACGCGACACATTTTACCAAGATCAGTATCGTTTAAAACACATACGACATATATCGAAAAATTGACTAAAAACATTAATATCTTCCCCTTCAACTAGGCACTTTTCTACAGGGGGGTCACTTTTTTCGCCGGTATTTTGGAAAGTTATCCTCTTCTTTAGATTGTCTAGCCTTAATTTTAAAAGAAGTCGCCTCCGGTTTAGCGGTGGTCGTAACAGCATAAACGTTAGATTTTACCCCGTTCTTTCTCTCCTTTGTGGTACGGGTTCGAGCCTGCCTTCCTACTACCATTTATTTATTTTTGCTCAACATGCACATCCAAACACCCGGGCACCGGCGGGCTGAAATGCTAGTGTACATATATATATATATATATATATATATATATATATATATATATATATATATATATTGCCACATCTGGGCTGGTTCATCTACCACTAGCCCCTCCATATTGGATGGGGTTCAGAAAAGGGTTTGCAATCTTATATGTCTCACTATGTAAACTAGGCGCAAACCTCCGCCCAAACGCTACAATGTTGCATCCCCTCCGACCAAACACCGCACGCAGTATCCCTGTGCCTGTTTCCTCAACAATTTTTCTTTTATGGATTTGTGTTCGCTAGGGTGTCATTCTTACAGGCGGGTGGCCGTCCGTATCAATTCTCATCGTTACCGATCGTAAGAGGCGATAATATAAAGAAGTTAATTGCAAACGACCGTAGCAATAACGCGAATTCATCTCGAAACTGTTTTTAAACAGGTGGGAGCAGAGGACACCTGGAAAAAACAGTTGTTGTTATTGAGCATTTTCTGTTGATTACCTCTCTAATTACTACTACTACTACTACTACTACTACTGCTACTAATTATAATTATAACGAATAAATTGAAGCAAACTAAAACTATAAATCTTTCAAGAAAATACAAAAGGTAGACATACCTGAATGAAAGACACCTTTTAGATAACAGATAACATGTAGTAGAAAATATATAGTAGGAAAAAAAAGAAAGTCGCTGTATTAAAATATTCTATGAAAGCCATCGGATTGACCAAAGAATACATGTAGAACCAATAAGTAAGGAATGAGTAAACATGTCCACAAAGAACAATCAAGGAAAACACTGATCGACGATATAAAAAAGAAAACAAAATAATAAGCACAGGCGAGTAGTAAAATATAAACTGAAAAGTAAAATATATAATAAGACTAGAAAAATACATGAGCTAGGACGAAGTATAGTATTGGTTCCATAAACAGTACAAAGAACAATGAAATTATTAAAAAAACCCAGGAAATATTAAGAGTAAGGGTGTCAAGGAATTCACTAGATTTATCACAAACAAATACAGACCGAATTCCTAATCTTTGGCTACACTCCCAAAGATATTAGTGAGAGAAAATGTCAGACCTATATGCTTAGTCTCCATTTTAATTTTATTACCATTTCAAGACATTTTACCATCTATTATTGTAGGAAATAAGATAGCCTTTCGACAATCTAAAAACAGGCTTTTATCTACCAAGGCAAAAAATTATAGATATATATGTAAAACACATATATAGAACAACTAACATTCTTTGAGTATTTGTAAAAAGGGCGACACGCTTCTGAAGCATAAAACTATGTTTCTACCTTAACCGATTTTCTAATCGTCTGAGATTATGAAATAAAAAAAAACTGCCTAGTCTACATTATTAGAAGTAACTATCACATGAGATGATATATCAGAGTATTCCTCTTTCTCGATACCTTTAGGAAGATTGCAAGGACAATTCTTCCGATAATTTAACCACCTCACATTACAACAGCATATATATATAGTAGATTTTTTAGATGCCACTCTAGATCTCGAGAAGGAAATACACAAACTTTCCACAAACTAAATGAAAAACTTATATACATAAATAATGGCTCATGCCACCCACCCACAGTGTTTAAAAATATGGTAGCAAACATTAGCCAAAGAATATCACGGCTTTCTTCAAACGCTTAAGTGTTCGAGAAAGCAGCACCATATTATAATGAAACACTGCATAAAAGTGGGTTCAAAGAAAATATAAAATTTCAACAAACCCAGTATAATAGAGAATATAAAAAACGAAAGAGGAAACGGAAGGTAATCTGGTTCTTACCTCCGTTCTCAGTGAACACTAAAACTAGAGTAGGACATTTTTTTCTTAGCCTTCTAGACAAGCATCTCCCAGAAACACACAAATTACATAAAATTTTTAATAGAAACACTGTGAAAGTTAGTTACTCGACAGCTCCATCAATCAAGTCAATCATATCCAAGGAACCAAAAAAGATATATAACGCAGGCTGCTCTTGCAGGGCCAAAAATAGATGTCCATTGGAGGGTAATTGTAAAGCTGAATCCCTTGTTTATGAGGCCACAATAACGGACCAATTCACAAATATACCGGAAATATATATATATAGGTATGACAAAAGGCCAATTTAAACAAAGATATGACGCGTATATGAGCTCTTTTAGAGCTAAAACAAGGATGAATACAGCATTAGCTGCCCGCGTGTGGGAGCTTAAAGAAAACAATACACCCGTTTCCATAAAATGGAGAAAAATAGAGCACACACCAGCATACGTCCCGGAATTAAGTCAATGCTCACTCTGTAACGCAGAAAAATACTACATCCACCGGGCAATTCATGACCCAAAAATAAAATGTTTAAATGTGAGGAGTGAAGCTTTGAAAAATTGCGTACACAGAAGAAAGGAGCTCCTAATAAATTGGATCAATGAAAAGAACAACACTTGGATGTTGATTATATATATATATATATATATATATATATATATATATATATATATATGTGTGTGTGTGTGTGTGTGTGTGTGTGTGTGTGTGTGTGTGTGTGTGTGTGTGTGTAATAGGAAAAAAAATTGGTAAATACAAAAATGATTAGTCGGTAAAATTGGATTTTAATCGTAATCATATTATAGATTTTAAATTAATGTATTTTATATAAAAAAAAATATACTTTATAAATGTAATTTACAATCTATTTCAAATTTAAAACTATAGAAAAAATAATAATGTTAATATACTAGGGAAATCACTTAAGATAGATAAATACTCACTTCCCCAAACCTTGAAAGATTTGGATTTCAAAAAAATATTTTTAAACATATTTCGAAATTTTAAAAAGTGATTCGGTATAATTAAAAATATTTTTTTTTAACTTTAAACGTATTTTTGGAAATTTTTAAACGTAATTCGATATAATTAAACGATCTTTTAAGTTTTTAACCGATACCAATATATATATTTTAAGTTTTTTTTTTATACATAAGAACAGAGTTTTTTAAAATTAATTTGGGTTCAAATTAAAATCGGTTTATATAAGGAAATTTTTTTGTCGAAATTAGATCTTAAATTTAAATAATTCAAAGTTTTAAATTAGGAATTACATCATCCGATAAAAAGCGGGGATTTAACAAAACGAGATTTAAATGTGAACTCGCGAGGTATATATACTTCACACTTCCGATTTTAAAATATACGAATATTGGCTGAAGAGGGCTTGATAAGAATACCTTTAACGGGCCTTATTATCGGGCTTGAAACCGACGGTACCAATGATATGTCTCGACTAACAACTTTCTGTACACAATATATATATATATACTATAATTGGAATTCCTGGAAAGCAAACAAATGTTAAGAAAATATTTATTAAATGATAACACAGTGTTTGATGTATATAAAAATGATTTTATCATTGTTATTGTCTTAACATTTGGTTTTCAAAGATTTTTTATTTTAACATTACGATTACGAAATGTTTTCTATAATGAGATACATACTACCAATTTAGCGTATATATTTAAATATATATATATATATGTGTGTGTGTGTGTGTGTGTGTGTGTGTGTATCTATATAATTTTAAAACACATAGCGTGCTTGCTTGAGCGTTTAAACCACCCATACGGTTTGTGACTTCTGGTTTAAAAAAAAAAATCGTCTGCTTAACTATTCTACGGCCGTCTTGTCTAAAGTCACATGTTTACATCCACTGCTGCTATTCAAAACATACGCAAAGGTCAACAATATCTTTTTTTAACTTATTTTAAACTGTTTTTCTTACAAATAAATGTAATTTAACCCCGTTGAGTTTAAATGATGAACCTAATCTAAATTTATCTATTTATCTATCTTTATATCTATATGTCTATATATCTATAAAATTGAACGTGCCTGTGTATCTGTGCATCTGTGTGTCTGTGTACATTTCCCTACGCAATAACTTTATCAATGTTCAGTCTACAGACTCGAAATTTGATATACAGTTTACTGGGATTTGGGAAAATCGATCTGATTGGTTTTTGGCCAGACATGTGGCGATTAAGGTGTCAAAGTTCAACGATTTGACGTTGAGAACTCTACCCAACTCCTCCAGAAATATTTAGTCTAAAAACTTGAAATTTTGGCTATAGGTCTCTTGGACATAGATCTAACTTAATAACTGTATTTGAGCCCAAAACAATAAATTTTAAGGGGTTATAATAGGGGTCAAAGCTAAAAAAAATATTAACCTCTGCGGTCTCTTCCAAATTACTCAGACAATTTCTGGTCTAAATATTTGAAATTTTACATAAAGGGTATTCAGAGATAGGGCAAGTTTTTTCATCAGTTTTGGGGGGAAATTTTTAGTTACCAATATATAAATGTATGTATTTATGTCTGTTTGCTTGTCCGCTTTAAACTTTATATAGAAGCGACGCATGTTCCCAAGATCAGTATCGTTTAAAGCTCGATCGTTTATACGACAAATATCGATAAATTAGCTAAAAAGGTTAATATTTTCCCCTTCAACTTAGCACTTTTCTACAGGGGGGTCACATTTTTCGCCGATATTTTTGTAAGTAATCCTCTCCTTTAGATTATCTAGCCCTCATTTAAAAAAATGTCGCTTTGGCGATGGTCGTAACAGCATAAACATTAGATTTTACCCCGTTCTTTTCCTTCTTTGTGGTACGGGTTCGAGCCTGCCTTCCTACTACCACATTTTTTTTGCTCAACATACACATCCAAACACCCGGGCAACGCCGGACTGAAATGCTAGTATATATATATATATATATATATATATATATATATATATATATATATATATGTATTGCCACATCTTGGCTGGTTCATCTATCACTAGCCCCTCCATCTTAGATGGGGTCCAGAAAAGGGTTTGCAATCTTATATGTCTCGCTATGTCAACTCGGCTCTAACCTCCGCACAAACGCAACAATGTTGCATCCCTTCTGCTCAAACACCGCACGTTGTATCCCTGTGCCTGTTTCCTCAACAATTTTTCTTTTATGGATTGGGGTTCGGTAGGGTGCCATTCTTACAGTCGGGTGATCGTCCGTTTCAATTCTCATTGTACCGATCGCAAGAGGCGACAATATCACGATTGTGCTCTAACAATTTTAACACCTCCTGTTTGTACTCAGAAGATGCTATCACTTCCTCCGTTTGTATTCTTCGATTTCTGTACTTTCTTCGGCACCTCCTTCCCCCCTCCCGGGTTTCTATTCTTTGGACTCTCTCAACCGGGCAGGCTCGACCCACGTGGGTTCCTCTTTTGACCCGCACCGTTTTGTTGGAATTGTTCGTTAGTAACACATGTAAGCTGCCAGGTCCACTCACCATGGCGTACCTAACCACCACATCTAAGTCCCCGCTTCTTTTTCTTCTAGGAAGGTTACCTGGTAACCATCACGGCTTCTACTTCTTTGTGCCTTGATCTTTCCCGTCGGTGATACTATTGTTTGAGGAGGAACTTCTGCATTTTCATAGGTCATTACAGGGAGATTCTCCGTTGTCTTCGGACACTTAGGGAGATACCCCTTCCCATTAGCCATAGTGTTGGTTGGGCGAAGCTGACCGTAGCTCCCATTTTTTCAGCCAGTCATACCCAAATATCAACTCTTTACATAGATCTGACGCTACGTTAACCTGTAATTGTCCAGACATTCCCTCAACATTATAGGGGAGCCTGGCCATTCCTTCTGTGGTAGTAGGGCTTGATCCGTCGTGGTCAACTCTAGGCCGACCGGGTGCAATAGATTTTGGCCGGCCATATTCTGATACGTGCTAGACTTAACCAAGGACACCGGAGCCCTGGTGTCTACTAGGG
Source organism: Euprymna scolopes (assembly GCF_053919585.1). Taxonomy (NCBI): domain Eukaryota; kingdom Metazoa; phylum Mollusca; class Cephalopoda; order Sepiida; family Sepiolidae; genus Euprymna; species Euprymna scolopes. The sequence goes on from NC_136492.1 coordinate 49,212,433, forward strand.
CTGCCACTGTACTGTCCCCCACCACCATCTATCATTCCGACTCTCCTTTAAAACACAATGGACTTCTATCCGTCTTAACCCTTGACTCCATCCTTGCGGAAACTTTGGTAACGGGCGCTCCTCCAACTTCTGAATTAGGGAGTCTCCACTTTTCCGGGAGCACTCTCTTCGCAGATGGCCTGGCTCCCGGCAACGCCAACATTTCCTTTTCGGGCAGCCTCTGGTCATATGACCGAACTGAGCACTAGGCCAGCCACTCAGACACCCTTTCGCCCATCGGGTCGCCTGGTTCCCCGAGCTGCAAGCGTCACTTAGTCTTAGCTCCATTGACCTCCTTCCTCGGTCGCCCCTGTGCAGCCCGGAAGCGGTCATAACTCAGACCACTTACCCCTCGATCTCTTTTCTTGTGGGTCAGGGAGTATTTTATCCTCATACCTTCTTTTTCCTAACCTGTGATCGGTGCATCTGTACATCTACTAGCCACCTGGCCGAAGTTACCACGCTTCTGACAGATTGAACTGTTCTCTCTTCCATGCCGCGTCCATCTACAAGTTAAACGAGCCATTCCCCTCCGACCTGGAGGAGGCATAGGGACCCCTTGTCGCTCGCTTCTCCTCTGGTATGCTTCTGAGCGCTTTCTTCTCCAAGGAGGAGTTTTTTCGGCCCGACTAGGTCGTCATTCTCGGATAAGTTGGTGGCTCTCCATAACATCTTCCTGTAGTCGGGGACGCGGATTCGCATACAGATCCGTTCACTATTCTGGACTAATTCAACTGCTTTCCGTAATTAAATCGGGCTTAACCTTAGGATATCGACTCAAATGTCTCTATCTCTTAACGCCTCTCCAAGTATAGTCGTCAAAAGGGCTTGGATGGGTCCAGTGTCTCTCAAAAATATCATCAGAGAAGGCTCTCCTAGCTAATCCGGAGATCCACTTTCCTTACGCGGTTATCACCTCTCTGGGTTTCTCTCGGATTCATCTCTCTCATAGTGTCGAGGGCTGTTCGTTCATTGGAATATTCTTCCATCAACACCAACTGTAAGTGTGCCCACGTCAATCGGGGGTATTCTTTAATCCGTCGTTCAATAAACCCCGACGCCTGTACCCGAACAGCTTCGTAGATCAATAAAAAGAAAACTTCTGCGTCCAGTATGCCATATACTGCTTGTTTGTCAATATCGCCTGTACCCAATCATCCAGTTCACAAGTATCCCCTTTTAACTCGGGTACTTCCAGACTCCTCAAGAGGGCTCGAGAAACTTTTGTCAACCTCAGTTTTTTTTTTAAATTCTCTTCTCCTCTCCCGTCCTCCCCGTTGCTATCATTCAGCCGGTCGCCGGGACCGTCCGACTGCCCGCGCCTCAATACCTAATCTACTTACGCTTCTATCTCCAGCTCGCCCTCGCCACACGTATCATTACATAACCAACAAAAGGGTGCTGGAAAAAGCAAAAGGTTGCTATAGTGAAGCCATCATCAAAAGGCACATACACGGTTGGTTGGATAAGTTCTCAGAATGGATGAGAAAATGGCGCTCTCAACAAACACTATACCTCGAACTAGCCAAAAGAAAAACAAATACCGGCCGCACTCTACAATGATATAAAAAGAAACTGAAAACCACTCTAAAACACTAGATTTATATCCAATCCTGGAAAACAACAGTTATGGGTCGGCATCTGTGGCGGCGATCCATCTTATCTGGTAGCAAACAATAAAGAACAGAAAAGAAGAATACTGGTAGCTGGCGATTAAGAGGCCGCCACAAAAAATAAAAAAAAATAAAGGAAAAAAACAGGCCTGCCATCCGCCAATAGTTGCCTGCCTTCTCCACCCATGTGGATTCTTAGATTGGTCAAGAAAGCCATTTGCAAACCAAACACTAAAAAGAGAAATTGAAATTTTGGATATGAGAAAGCAAGCGACCGCGATTATATATATATATATATATATATATATATATATATATATATATATATATATATATATAGTTATATACAACCATATCGCCTGAAGAGAGTTTGATATGGGTATGTAAAACGGTCCCTTATTATGAGGTTCGAAACTGACGGTACCTAGACTTTCTGTAAATAAAACATTTATATATATATATATATATATATATATATATATATATAAAATATAATGAGCGGAAGTCTCTCGAGAGCTCTTTCAGCTATCATCTTATTAGGAGAAAATCGATAGCGTAAAAATAATAATACTATGCCGAACGTAAAGAGTTCTGACGGGGAACTATTGAATGTGCCAAAAAATACGGGGACACTAAAATAAAGTTTATTAACGTTTAAAAAACGATTAAGATAACGGCACAATGAAGGAGGTGAAGGGAGAAAAGATTCACATTCCCCAAAGAGAAACAATGCGTAAGATGTTTCTTTCTGCCGGCACAAAGGAGGTTTCCGCACCGCAATAGAGACAGATTCCAAAATCTTTAAATGGTTTATGGAGTCCGTTTTATGTAGCACCTCGAACCATTCAATTTTATATCTATCGGCACAGCACGGGTTGTCAACCAAATGCTGGCCAATAGCAGAGTCCAAGGCTGCAGAATGAGGGAGACCACCAGACCTCATCCTCCCTTGTCTGATATTCGATGGGATATGCTGGTTTATACTAGTCAAAAGATGCAAGGATGTTCGCCCAACATAACCAGCATCGCACCTGCATTTGAATTGATATACAATATTGCTATTTTGGATGTAAGGCAAACTATCCTTGCGAAAAGAAAGAAATGCAGGTCTCGTAGTATATACCAAATGCAAGGAGACAGAATAAAAGCAGTCATAAATACTTCTGCGAATCTGTTTAGAAAGTCTGTTACTGTTTTCCCCAATACACGGTAATTTTAAATAAACCGGGCATTTCAAAGGTCCAAACTTTTTAGGAGATTTAAAATTCGCAACCTTCTTGAAAATAAAGTCATCAATAAGGTCAACAGATAACCATTATTGATGACTATTTCCCTGATCTTATCGTGTTCGGCGTCCAGTCTTTTAGGTGAACAAATCATCAGGGCTCTATGTACCAAAGTATTAATTAAGCCGACCTTACGTGATTTTGGTACAAAAGACAACCAGTTCAAATATATGTCAGTAAATGTCGGCTTCCTATAAATTGTAGTGAGATCCCCCCCCCCCTTGAATGTTTGACAAGAACATCCAAGAAGGGAAGCGAATTGTCCTTTTATTACTGCTTTTATTCTTTGTCCTTGCGTTTGGTATATACTACGATGTCTGAATTTCTTTCTTTTTACAAGGATAGTTTGTCTTACATCCAAAATAGAAATAGTGTATATCAATTCAAATGCCAGTGCAATGCTGGTTATGTTGGGCGAAAATCCTTGCATCTTTTGACTCGTATAAACCAGCATGTTCCATCGAAGATCATACACAGGAGGATGGGGTCTGGTGGTCTCCCTCATTCTGCATTTAAAGATTTTTTAGGCTGTCTCTATTGCGGTGCGGAAACCTTTGTGCCGATAGAAAGAAACATCTAACGCATTGTTTATCTTTGCGGGACTGTGAATCTTTTCTCCCTTCCCCTCCTCACTGTGCCATTATTTTAATCGTTTTTTAAACGTTAATAACATTTATTTTCGTGCCCCCGTAATTTTTGACACATTCAATAGTTCCCCATCAGAACTCTTTACTTTCGACACAGTATTATTATTTTTACGCTATCGATTTTCTCCTAATGAGATGATTGCTGAAAGAGCTCTCGAGAGACTTCCGCTCATTTTATTAAAAACTGTATTTAAATTCTGTACCTCTAAACATTTTTATATATATATATATATATATATATATATATATATATACATATATATGTATATATATATATATGTATATATATATATATATATATATATATATAATTTAACAGCTAAATGGTATTTAAACAGTTAAGTAGAAAACAATTGTTTATCATCCTGATGCTTTGAATCGTTCAAAACTTACCAGAATAGATTATTAAAGGAAATTCAAAACTAAAATAGTAATGTATTAGATGTATAACACGAAATAATGCATACACGTATACAGATAGTTTTTACTGATATATTTTAATTTTAAATAAATAAGAATGTAAATATATGAAGTGCTAATCATAATAGTGGTTGATAAATAGTAAAATGGATTACTCTTCATCTCATAAAAAGAACACTAGTAAATTAATTTTTGAATTTTGAATTTCGAAACGGACGAATCTCACATGTGAGGAAATCATTTTTTATAACATAAATAGGCTAGGCAAATTAATCGTAAGTAGGAGAGTAGATCTAATATGTTACATTGTTTTGTTTTCTGATTAAGGGTGGTAGTGTTTGATTTACACTGCTGGGAGCCATAATTTGATATACTATTTTGTTTTTAAATCCTCGAAACCGTTTTAATGGTAAACAACTGATGACCCCTTAAATTAGCATTAAGGCCATAGTGACTTAGAGAGCAAGTTCATACATTGATTGCAGGTGATTAAATGACTTACTGACTAAATCGTTTTCTAACGAATAATAAAAAAATATAATAATAAAATAAGTGTTTCATATAGTCTTAAAAGTTATAAAGACTTCCAAGATTATATATATATATATATATATATATATATATATATATATATATGAGGGTAAAAGTAAAATTCTCACACTAACTTAATCCAATCTCATTATAAATTTATTGCGACCCCCTCCGGGACCCCTCAGCGGAGATAGCTGCCTTAAAATGATAAACTTAAAAACTTAATCCGTATTAAAAGGCAAGAGAGGAAGGATAGTGTAGACGGAAAGGAATAATAGCAAGTTAGTTGAGAAAATGGTACCTGGGTTAAGAGGTTAATAAGGTGTTTGAATATATGGTTAAGTTGCAGTTTTATTCATTTAGAACTGTTTTAAATCTTTACTGCTCACTCATTTTTCGACCAAATTTCTAACAATCATTACAGTTTATAGATCACCTTCTCGGCTATAATGGGAAACAAAAAAAATCAATTGTCGTTTAGTAGAACAAAAGTTAGGATGAATTTATTAGTGTCCACAATCGTTAAAAATGATCAGGAGGAACCTAAAAAAATATGTAGAAAGGAATAGAATACAATGCTGAGAGGAACTTAAGTAAGAAGTTAAGAAGAAGAAAACATATAATAATAAGAATTACAAAAAAAGATAAAGTAATAAAAACTCGTGACAAAATTAAAGAAAAATGAAAATAGAATCAACTAAACTAGAGAGGGATTGGGGTGGGAGATAGAGAGGCGAGAGATAAGGCCACTAATAACATCAGGATGTCAGCAATGAAATTATTTAACAAAATCTTAAGTAGTTATAATTTATTGGTCCCCGTAACCAATGATAACAAATCGTCAGAAGAAGGGAACAGAACAATGTTCAGTAATAGTGTCAACTATATTTAGAAACAGTAAAATTAAATATATGCTCCCATTATTACGTATCTGTATCTTAAACACGAAAAATATTTATAGTTATTATATCTCAGCGCGCATACTCACCTACCATTACCAACAAACACACACACACACACACATATATATATATATAAAAGTAGAAATACATCCGAAGCAACAACCTTACATCTAATCGGCGCACACATCCTCATAAATCACAGCACATTTGAAGAGATAGAACTAGTAAATGAATAGATATATACATTTACCTTTTACCCTTATGTATTCATAACTCTGTATTGACCTCTTACACTTGAAATTTCTTTAGCAACATCCTTGATTTTTAAAACAATCACGTACCTACATACAATACACACACACAAACACACACACACACACACACATATATATATATGTGTATATATATATATATATAGTTATTCACGTACAGTATCGTTTCGTTGTGCGGCTAGACTAGTAGCTACCTCAAGCTAGCATCGAGACCCAAACTCCCAAACGACAGTCAAGGTTTGCTGCTGTGCGGGTAGTTAATTAACGATGTTGTGACATCATCCGAATGCCTAAGCTCAATTCATATATACTAAGAGCATTGCATAATACGCTAAGGGCAGTTTGTATATAACTTCCCAATATGATAAACCCAAGAAAGGGAGCATTATAGAAATCCACATACAGTACTGTTTCCCTGTATCATAACTCATCTCTGTGGCTAGATAGACAACTACCTCAAGCCAGAATCGAAACCCGACCGCCAAAAACGACAGTGAAGTTTTCTCACTATTACCCTATGTATATATACATATATATATATATATATATATATATATATATATATATATATATATATATATATATATATATATATAGCAACGAAATCAAAGGGATGTAATGTTTACCTGATATACACAATGGCAAAATTCAAACTAATATAAATAACAGTATTTATATATAGAAAATGTAATCCCAACCGAATAAAATAGCTGATTATGCAATAGAGTTGATCTTATACTAAGAGAAAGCAAATTAAAATTGTGTTTATTGTTCGACTGAATACTTTATATGCGCGTACACATATACATTATACATATTCATCTGCCATGAAATCGTGCAAACAAAACGGTTAATTTTATTTCTGAAGGTTTTCCTTTTAATTCCTCTGCGGCTGACTACTATCACTAGTCAAGTTAGGTCACCTTGCAATTAATAGTGCAATTAATATGGTATTATATTTCTAAAAATAGAAACCATGACAGTATATATATATATATATATATATATATATATATATATATATATATATATATGTGGGTGTGTGTGTTTGTGTTTGTGTGTGTGTGTATAAACATATATATATATATATATATATATATATATATATATATATATATATATATATATATAATTATAACACTCAAATGGCATTTTAACGGGTGTTGTAACCCAACATCCAGTTTACGACTTCCGGTTTCGCATGCGTACAAGATAATCAACGTGACAATAAACCATATTGTTTTACTGTGTACATTTTCAGCGCTCTAATTTTTTTCGTGTTTAAATTATCCAAATAAACAATTGTCATACTTTCTGCTTGTTTACATCGTTCATTTCCGCATTACGTTTAAATTATTTTAACGCAATTTTCTCAAAAATGTTTTTTTTTTTATTTTGCGTTACAAATAAATAATCAACGCTACTATGAAACGCTTTGTTTTACTGTGTACGTTTCAAGCGTCACAATTGTTTTTTGTCGCGTTTAAATTAAAAGATATATCCAAATTTGAAGCATATATATATATATATTTATATATATATTGACAGCGTATATATATTTATATACTGACAATGTTTTCTATTGTTAACAATGTAACGCAACGTTAATGTATCTATCTATATATGTATATATATGTATATATATACATGCATATATATTTATATGTACATATAATATGCATATATAAGTGTGTATATAGACTTGCACGTCTTGATCTGTTTGAAAGACTGGGCCTGCCAGATCACAGAAGTTGCAGAATGTGTAAACCTGGTCAGTACTAATATGTGTGACTATTTCGATATTCGAAATGCTGTCTGTAATCTCCGCTTCTCTCGGCATTGTTTCCCGTCATTATAGAATCTATCCTTGCAACTGAATCCAAGCAGTTCTGATTCAATATGGGTTTGGTTTGTAATTCTCCAAGCCTTGCCTCAAATTAAACGAGAAGCTGCCTTTGCATATGTGCCCATTGTCTGTTGAGACTGAACGGATGCATCGAGCGATTAGGGAATAAACACACGCATGAGTATATTTGCATATATGTGTGTATATATGAATATATAAATGTGTGATATATTAATCTATCTATCTATCGATATATATGTGTGTGTGTGTGTGTGTGTGTGTGGTAATGTGTGTGTGTGTGTACGCAGAACAGAAAAGTTTTGTCATTGTTGAATGCATCATATTCATTATTTCCGATTTTGTAACTCGTAATTAATTTTAGGAAAATGCCGCGAGCATTACCGTATTCATTTTAGATAATTGAATTGTTTTTATATCCCAAAAGCGACCTTCTGTTCCTACCGTTTAGATGCAATTGTTATGGAAAATCAAGATTTTATTATTAATCTTTTCTATAAGACATTTTTCAATTTGTAAATGAAACATAATGCACCGGAAATGACAATTAATCATTTGGATTTGTTTTTGTTTTGTTCAATCAACAGAACAGAACATCACTTGATCATGGTACACACTTGTATTATTTTTTTTATATATAATCTTGCAATAGTTTTTGTTGTTCGGTCTTCCAGCGATAACAACTGCATTCTCATTTCCAACATTTGAAGGTTGTTTCCAATCGGATCTCCAATTAGCTTTTTTTCCTCTTAAATTAATTCCTTCCCGGAAATAGTTTTACAAGTGTAGTTTTAAAATATGACCGCGCCGCAGTTGGAAATCATATTCAACAATAAACAAAGCATATAATTTTAAATCAAATCTAGCAGAAAAATATAAATAGCGCTCGTTAGTTTAAGACATGCCGATACTGGTATTAAATCACAGTAAATACATTGGAATAAATGTTATTTGTTCTATAGAGAATATTTTAAATTCCGAGGTAATTAAAGATTTGTACATTAATTCATATGATCTAAGGACAAATATCGCCAAGAAGTATATCAATAGCAAACAGACTTACACAAATATATTACTTTCACTTAAAATGTGTTCATTGCATTTAAACTGTTGTCCTCACATTTGGACTAAACCCAGTTCTTTATTTGTTTATCTTTTCTGTCTCCTTTTTACGCAGTCTTCTATAAGCATTTCGCTTTTTCGAAACAAATCCCCCCATATATATATATATATATATATATATATATATATATATATATATATATATATATATATATATATATAGTAAGTTATAAAATATATATGGCGATTAAGCTACACTGAATATTCCACGTTTCATCCACTCTAGGACTCTTCAGGCCTGAAGAGTCCTAGAGTGGATGAAACGTGAAACATTCAGTGTAGCTTAATCGCCATATATTTTTTATAACTTACTAACTAGCTCTACCTACGTATTGAGCACTTTTGAAGTAAATACTTAAAGTTTACGCATAAATTTATACTTCCGTATATACATTTTATGTGAGTAAATTAAGTAGTTATATATATATATATAAACAATTGTAACTTCCAAGACCGATAGAGAGAGACAGAGTAAGAGCGAGAGATAGATATATCTGTTGGTTTACATTCGAACACTATCGAAACGAGAGAAAGAGAGAGAGAGAGAGTGAGAGAGAGAGTGAAATACACACATACACACATATACACACACACACACACACACATATATATATATATATATATATATATATATATATATATATATATATATATATATATACAGGGTGTCCCAATAAAATGTATACACTCTTTAAATGACCATAAAAAAGTTTCATATATCAAAATACTGTAGACAACTATAGAAACCAGCTAATTATCGAAAGTGTTCAAATTGTTGGTCATTATGGTCCATTAACAGCTAACAACGCTCACTGATTGGACCAAAAACCTCCCTAATCAGCTTAATTGATATGTTGACACATCTTCTTTCAATGGTTGCTTTTAATTCATCCATTGTCGATCGTTTTGTAGTGTGAACCCTGCGTTTAGATGCACCGATACCCCCATCCGCCCCCCCAAAAAAGAGAAAAATGCATGGGAGGGGGTCAAATCTTGTGAGCGTGGACAGTACTTGATACTTTCTCTTCATTCTACTTATCTATTTCGCAGGTGACTATCAAGATATCATTGTACATCATGATGATAGAGGGAAAGTGCTTCATCCTGATGGAAGTGCCCTTCTTTATTCCTAAACATCTCTTAGAAACGTGGCATATGTAGAACGTTGGAATAATTTAAAGAGTGAGTGTATACATTTTATTGAGACACCCTATACATATATATGCATATATATATATATATATATATATATATATATATATATATATATATATATATATATATACTCTGCTCATCACAACTTTAAGACCACTTAAAAATCTGAAGGAACTTTTTTTTAAGGATAGATTCTAACCTCTTCCGACTTAAGTTTACTAATACTACAATCTAAAAGATTATGGAAACAAAAGGCTACATTCGAAAGATTTTTTAAAAATTTACATTTGAATTAAATTAGGCTTTTTACACATGATCAAAATTATAAGACCACAGTGAAAAATTATATTAAATTGTACAAAAAATGTATGAAAAGTGTATGAAAACATTCAACAATCAAACTTTATAATAGGTTCTACCTCCACTGCTTTTGATGACTGTAAAACTTCTTTGGGGCATGCTAGAAATAAGGGTTTCCATTAAGGTGCGGGGGATCTAGCTCCAGTTTCTGAAGATAGCCTCATGAAGTTCATTTTTTGTTGAATATTCTTTGCCATTTCGATAAAGCTCTCTTTTCATCCACCTCCAATCATTTACAATAAGGTTCAAGTCCTGTGAGCATGTAGAATGCCCCAAGAGATGCACTCCATTTTCTTGTAGAAAGCTCAAGGTAAGTCTTGCAGTGTGGATTGTGGCATTATCCTGTTAGAATAACCATCCATCCCCACACAAACGATTACCCTCCATCATCAAAGATGCTTTCTCTAGCATGCTAACATAACCAGCTGCTGTCTGACGACCTTGCACCATCTGGAGCTCCATCGTCCCTCTGTAAGAAAAGACACCCCATACAATTACGGACCCTCCACAACTATGGTGTTTGGAAAAAATTTCAAGGGGTATATTTTGTCGTCATGCCAATATCGCTGGAAGCCACCAGGATCATCTATATTGTTTTTTTCCTACTCAGAAAACAGGACTTACTTCCACTTTTCAACGTCCCCGGTTTGGTATTCACGACCAAATCTTAAGCCTTCCATTTTGTGACGTGGAAGCAATCGATGAATTTGTTTACGATTTTTATTTACCAGGGTTTTTGTTGAAAGTGCCATCTGATTGTTATTGCATTGCAATCAGCATCTGTAACCGCCTTCATTTGACGAGACGAAAGATCTCTGTTATTCATAACAACCCGTCTCATTCTCCTACTCAATGCAGAAGAGAATTTTTTTTTGGTGAGACTACCAAAGGATTTTGCTTTTTTATAACTCTCAGTGTTTTTAGAAATTGCAAGTAACAGTTTTACTGCGATTTACCTTAACTGCTATCGGTCGCTTTGACAAAACTTGCTTATGAAATGCTAGAAATCGAGAGTGCTCAACTTCGGTTTGTTTTCTTGCTTCAGGCATGGTAACAGCTTTACAGAGTAACTGCTAATATCTAACGGAAATAAAGACATTTGAATTACAATAAATCTAACATTTATACATTTGGTCTCATAATTTTGATAGTGTGTAAAAAGCCTAATTTAATAAAAATGCAAACTTTTAAATAACATTTTGTAGAGTCGAAGAAAATGAAGGGAGGAAGCGCCCACGTGCCTGCGCGTCATGCCTTACCTTGGAACGCTCCTACGGTGTGCGTACGTGCATGGCCGAAACATGAAAGAAATTCCAAAATGGCGCCGTCCTCATCTTGTAGATTGTGCGATCATCACTGGGCCCCACGTGACCGTTTTTTGGCTGCTGATTGGCCGAGGACGAACGCCGGAAGGATAAAGGGAGTGTGTTTGGAACATGGGGGTGTCTTTTCTAGGATCGACGTCAGTGTGATCGTATCGGTGAACTGCTGCAGCTTTAAGAGTACTTTAGTGTGTGTGTGATTTTTTGGGACTTGCTCGTCTTCTGACTTTACAGGACTTTATTTTCTGCTGATTCTACAGGACCTGCTCTTCTGCAGAACTTGGAACAAAACTTCAAGCCTTTTCTTTCTTTTCACACGTAGTCGCCTAAAAAGGTAGAATCCGACTTACTTGTGAAACGGCTTTACATTTTTGAATGTACCTTTTTGTTTCCATAACCTTTTGGATTGTAGTATTGGTAACCTATAGTTGGAAGTTTTAAATAAACTTGGAAACGATTTGAATTTAAGACTACAATGCTTAGCGGAAGGCTGTAAACGGTTTGTGGCGTTGAAACTGGCCAGTTCTGACCTAAAGGAAATCGGAGTATCGCACATAAAAAAAACATCCATCAGGCGAAAAAATTGACTTCAAAAAAAAAATCAGGGGTAAAAACACGGGAAAGATCCACGTGTTGGAGGTGTGGAGAGATACATTGGTGCAATCAGTGTCCTTACAAGTTTTAAAAATGTAACGTATGCCACCAGAAAGGATATAAGCATTACATTGTAGGAAAATGTGGTGGAAAAAGACATCAATTAAACTTTAAAAAATTGAACCTGAAGAACGAAATATCTGGAAATATGTACAGGTTAAACTGTTTAACACAAAAGTAAGACTACATATTGATAGTGGGTCTGACATTTCCATTATTAATATACACACATGAAAGAAGCTTGGGGGACCTGCTATGATTTAAGCAGATAAAACTTCGAGAAGCGCCAGTGGGGAAAAATCATTTTCGAATGAGAATTATTAACGAATATTTCTTTTCGGAATAAGACCGCAAAAGCAAACATTATTGTCATGCGGAAATCAATTTACCTCTTTTGATACTGATCTGTTAGAAAAGTTTTGACAATGGCATCTGTCTTTTAGCTTTTTTTTTCTTTTGCCAGAAGGTTGAAGAATCAAAGGTGGAGGCAGAAAAACTTAGGAGGGATTTAAAAAAAAATCCAGGCGTATTTTAGGCGGTTTGGGAAGATGTACAAAAGCAATAGCGAAATTTGACGTAAAAGCAAATGAACAGCCACTGTTCATAAAGAAAATAGACGGTGAATTAGACAGACTCGAAAACATGACTGTCATTGAAAAATTGATCATAGTCAGTGGGCTGCACCAACGGTATACATCAAAAAGAAGAGGAAGGAGATTCGGGTTTGTGCCGATTTCTCAAACGGCTTGAACAGCGCATTACAAGAACGCCATCATCTGCTTCCGAGCATCGAAAAAATATTTGTGAAACTGAGTGGAGGAAAATGTTTTTCTAAAATCGATCTCAGTGACGCGTATTTGCAAGTTCCAGTCGATGAAAAGTGTTCAGAGCTGCTATGTATTATTACCCATAAGGGATTATACAAGTTTAACAGACTTCCTTTTGGGGTCAAAGTCGCCCCTGCGATTTTTCAGCAAATTATGGACATTATGTTAAATGGCTTGGATTTCGCAGTAGGGTAGCTGAACGATGTGTTAATAAACAGCGCTATCAAAGGACAACAAAAAGATCATGTAAACCAATTAGTCGAATTGATCCAGGATTATGAATTTAAACTAAACCAGGAAAACTGTACGTTTTCATGTGGAAAATAAAGTAAAGTCAAATCATCGATGAACATGGTTGAAGGCCGAATCAAGATAGAGTAAGTGCGAGAAGAGACATGCCTACTCCAGAAAGTATTGCGTCACTACAAGGTATCTTAGGGTTGGCGAATTGCTAAAATGTATTTGTGCCAAATATGCATAAACTAAGATCACCCTTAAATGAACTGTTAAGAAAGGACCAAAAATAAGTCTGGACGCAAGAGTGCGAAGAAGCATTTCAGGAAATTAAAGATATATTAACATCTGACTTGTTTCTGACACGCTATAATCCCAAGCGTGATATTGTAGTTGCAAGCGATGCCAGCGCCTATCGCATAGGAGCATGCATATTACACAAACTGGATGATGGGAAAGAAAAACCCACAGACCATGCCACCCGGACACCTTTGCCACCTGAAAAAAATTACTCACAAATTGAGAAAGAAGCGCTAGCCATAATATTTGCGGTAAAGAAATGTCATCGTTTCCTGCACGGTAAGCTATTTCTGTTACAAGCATCACAAACCATTATTAACGATTTTCAGATCGAAAAAGGTCTACTACAACATACGGCCTATAGACTCCAAAGATGGGGTACCATACTTCTGAACTCAATTTTCAAATAGCGTATGTACCATCGAAAGAACTTGGCCATACAAACGCGTTATCAAGGTTAATATCTAATCAGACAGAACCATTGGGGGCTATTCAAATGGAAGTTGAGGTAAAAATACGTTATGTGACACAATAAGAGAAGTTCCAGTAACGACTGATGAGATTAAGAGTAAGGCAGAGGTATACGGATTTATTATAAGCAATAAAGAAAAATCAACAATAACCAATTGGATAAGGGAATCTATTCAATTTGCGATAACGTCCTGTTATATAGCGACAGAGTGGTAATTCCTGGTACACTACAGAAAAGAATGCCCAAGGAATTCCATGTAGGGCCTGCAGGCATATCAAGAATGAAAAACCTTATGCACTTTTTCGTTTTTTGGCCAAACATAGATAAGACTATAGAAGAAAAAAGTCAGTGAGTGTAAAGTATGCGCATTAGCTATGAAAGCTCCTCTGACTCAATTTAGATCGTGGGTAAAACCGGACCGAACCTGGTCGAGAATTCACCTTAGACTTTGCGGGACTGTTAGAGGAGTTCTATTATCTCATTGTTGTAGATAGCCTATCTAAGTGATCGGGAGTACTAAAATGCAAGAACCCCACATACGAGGCATCTATTAACTTCCTATATAAACTATTCGCTAGGTTTGGGGCAGTAGACTGCTTTGTTACAGACAATGGAACGCAATTCACGTCTATTGAATTTAAAGATTTTTGTGATGATACATTCAAGAGAGCTCTGAACAAAGCTAGTGGATCACCGACGGATAAGTCAATCCAACAGTGTTTACAGGTTTTCAGGGTCACGTCGAATGCAAATATCGAAATATCGAACACACCTGCTGAGGTCATGTTCGGACGAAAGATTAGATAGATTTTCCACAAGTTTTTACCAAACAAGAATGGGCAAACCCTCCAAAAACAAAACAAAAAAAAAAAAAAATAAACGGAATAAAGTTGGCGAAAGAGTCTTCTACAAGATTAACAAAAATAATAGAACTTTCTGGGAGTCCGGCAGTGTTGAAAAACAAATAGGCAACATAGTCTATATGATTAAGGGGCCAGATTTCGTGCACAAACTTCACACTCATCAAATGCTGAAAAGATACTTGAACAGTGAGGTGACCAGATCGCCCGAGCAGGACATCATGGGCACAGTGTTTGATAATTTGCAGGTGCCATACCGGAAACAGCTCCTGAGATAAGGAAGTTTAAAAGAAAGCGAAAATAAACTGAGTTGATTAAGGTGAACTCAACACAGAAACGTTATTAATCCCCAAACGGGATAGTTTTAAAGGGAGGTGTTATACCGACCTTTCTATACATAAGAGAAATTACACCGGTTCTCACTATAGTGACAGTAATGTCTACACCGGTGAGAAAACGTGACAGTATGCAACTGCTTAGCTGAGCACTAGTCAGTTATACCCGTATTCCTACCTGTGTACCTCTTATGATAATACAATTCGTTCGTTAAACCAAGGTCGGCTTGATTTTCTTTTCTTACTAGTGTGTTACGACACAACAGGAACCATTACTTATAATCAATAGATAATATATACAAGTAATAAGTATAAATATTTTATTATATATATATATATATATATATATATATATATATAGATATAGATATAGATATACGTTAATATATAGTAACAATTAATAATAAAATAGGATTAAAACTCCAAAAATTCGTACTAGAATTGTCCGCAAGGACGCGTGGCAAATTAGTTAAAGAACCTCAAAAAGATCGATTGTAAAAAAAGTGATATTCTCCTGACTGTTGAAGATTCAAACTTCAGTGCGAATTAAATAGGACCTCTACACAGTCATGGCGGATGAAACAAAAGCATGATACTCCCTTGAAATAAATAAAGCGTCCCGCTCGATATTCCGTCAAAATTCTCGAGTTCGACAGAAACATTCTCGAGTTGGACTAGATGCACCTGAAGAAGATCAGACGTTACATTGGCCGAAACGTAGTAAATATCAGAAGCAAGTCTAGAACAGTAGTCAGATGAATCGAAATAATACGAATAAGCTATCCTCTTCTCCAAATTTTCAAAAACGTCATCGTAATATATTATTTTCTAGTAATCACTTTAATATTGTTAGTGTCGGCAAAATTATAGATAAAGATAATAAAATAAGACATAATTAACAGCAAACCTACAGGTTTTTAGCTTTAAACTATTTAATCAGTGCATATATACAAATGACTGCTTGCGTCTGTACTAAATGCTGTACGACCTAACCTATGCACAATGTATTAACTCTTCCGCACACGTAAAACACTACCAAGAGATACAATTTTATTGTACCTCAGTAGACGTTCAATATTCGGCAATTTGTTTGTGTCCATTTTGCTATTTTAACGAGATAAATATTCTGGACAGCCCAAGGAAATTACACCTCAAAGTTCTATTTTTTTTACCCCACTTTGGGTAGGAGTAATTTATTGCTTGTAAACTCATCGGACAATGTGGAGGGTCAATTATTATTACATACCAGCAAGGTTGCTTACTTTATATTTCCGCCCGAAAGTATCGACAAGGCCCTGTTTAATATTTAACTGCCACTTGCTTATGAAATGTCTTGCCCAAAGTACAAGAGGAATCAATATTAGACATAAAAAATTATAGGATATTTAAAACAAACATGACTAAAAAATAAAATTAAACTCAAATGATACTTAACAAACAATAAAGTTTCGCAGTGTCAAAATTGTAATGCGAAGAATCTCGCTAAACTGATTATTATCCAACCTGTAATGTTGAAGCACATAAAATTCAATATATAAATATCGTAATAAGATTTATTGAAACAAGCTATGGGTTTTGGACAGAATAACATCATTTATTGATTCATATTCATAAAAAAAACTACACATGATAAAATGAAATAACGGATGTCATCGTTCTGGAATATCCGATACAAGGGATGTTAAGCAAACATCATAACCTTGACTGACAACTAATATGATTTGTGGATTATGCAGTTGACTAGTTATCAAAGGTGTGATGTGAGAGCTCGCAGTGGCGTTTTCAAAAAACTAGAAGAAAATCAAAGCAGAATTCTACACGTTATAATGACAACATTGCCGAGTAATAATTTTAGAAGGAAAAATGAAAGAAATATCTTATATATTTGTACTAGGTTAAACACAATTAAAATTCCAAGGAACAAACATTTTACAGGCATATTTTCTTAGCAAAGTAAATGTTATCGAGTAAATCAACTTATATCAAATTTACAGCATATCGGTTGCGGATTCCGGTGCCATATTCGATGCGAATGAATTCTTTAGATATTTAATTCAGCGGAGCTTCATCCAGCTATATTAATTTTTAAGAAAAAATGAATGCATTTTTTATACGGTCCTTTAGCAAGGATACATATCAACTTTCTGTTCTATTGTAAGACTAATTGATACTTAACGGAATAATGCAATTTAGAACTGTTATATTTAGTTCGTACAATTTTTAAGAGGGGAGATAACGCTTAGTTTTAATTTGCCATCTTGGAAGGGTAGTATTTGGTTGAGAGAAAGCGTTCTTGCGGGAATTTTAATTTTTATTTCAAATGGTGCGGGTTTAAATATATTTTTGGTTGAATAACCTTTAATTTATGTATAATTTTAAAGAGCTTTTTTCGCTATATCTAATTGTTTAACTTACAATCGTTCCAAAACAAGTGTCGTCTTTTAAGAACGTTGAATACAAGATGGAAAAAATCAATTCCGCACAGTTTTCTCATTTCAATTCAATTTAGGCCAAAAGCTACTGAAACTGATCGCTAAATCAACGAAACGTTTGACCCAAGAACTATTACTAAACGCACAATGCAATCGTTGCTTCAGAAATTTCGTGACAGCGACGAGAGCCTGTAAGATGATTTGTGTTGTGGCCGGCCATTGGAAGTTCACCACGAACAATGAAGAACCTTAGTTGACGCCAATCTATGCATAACTGTTCAAAAAATTGCTTCTGAATTAGACGTAACGTATATGATAATTTCTAACAAGTTGGGAGAGATTCGAAAAACAAAACAACATTATAAATGGATGACCGACGAAATGAACGACAACAAAAGGAAACACCGTTATGAAGTGTCATCTCCTCTTTTTTTTGCGTAATAACAACGACCTATATTTCGATCGGGTTGTAACCTGTGAGGAAAAGTGTGTTCTTTTACAATTACCGGCGATGCTTCGCGCAGTGGTTAGACGCCGAGAATGCTCAACGACACTTACCTAAGTAAGAGTGTCACCAAAAGAAGGGCATGCTGACTGTTTGGTTGTTTTCGATCGGTCTAATCAATTACAGTTTTTTGAATGCATACGAAACAATTATGGCCGCAATTTACTGTCAGGAAATAGATTAAATGCATCAGAAACTTCGTTAACCACATCCAGCACGAGAAGAGGTCCAATTCTGCTTCATGACAATGCCCGACCGCACGTTGTAAAACCCAACCTGCAGAAGTTGAGCTAATTAAGCTACGAAACTCTATCTCATTTGCTATACTTTCTAAACCTCTTACATACTGACTAACAGTTTCTGAAGCATCTCGACAGCTTTCTGCGTGAGAAATGCTTAAAAAACTAAGCGATATAAAAAAAAAACTTCAATGACTTCATCGTTAACAGAACGCAAGATTTTTTTGTTACTTGCATAAATACAATTGTTTTAGGCTGGCAAAAGTGTATTTATTGAAATAGTGCTTGTTTCGACAAATAAATTTTGTAAATTAAAAGTTAAAAACCGCAAGACCTTATTTTTCAGCCTGATATATATATATATATATATATATATATATATATATATATATATATATATATATATATATATATATATATAACAATTTCATTTAATCACATAAATTAATATACGAAAGTATAAATTTATGCATAAACTTTAAGTGTTTTCTTCAACAGTGCTCAATATGTAGATAGAACTATGTAGTAAGTAATAAAATATATATATGGCGATTAAGCTACACAGAATATATTCCGCGTTTCATCCACGCTAGGATTCATCAGGCTTATGCATTTCATCTACGCTAGCGTGGATGAAACGCGGAATATTCTTTGTAGCTTAATTGCCATATATATTTTATAACTTTATATATATATATGTATATATATATATATATATATATGCATATATATATTCATCAGGGGTATATATATATATATATATATATATATATATATATATATATATATATATATATATATTAGCAATGTAAGTTCCTAAAACATTGCTATTTATTATTACGAAATATAAATGCTAATTGATTTTATTAATACCGAGATATAAATCTAATAAATTGTAACGTTTGTATGGATAGAATTCAGAATTATGAAGAAAATAACATTGTATTATTAAAGAAATGTATTTTCTTTTATAGAAGGATATTTATTCCAACGTATTTTGGTTTGATTAATGTATATTTGGTCTTTATGTTCCAGTAATGAAGGTTACTGTGTTTTTTTGTTTTTAATTCAATATCCCCCGCAAACATGGCACAATGCCAATTTGAAATAGGTGGCTACTATCGGGGATATTATGAAAGGAACTAAGAAGCAAGATCTTTGTTCACATTACACTTGAATTCCTGCATGTCGCTACAGTTGGGGAGGCAGAATCCGGGAAGGGAGTTCAAACGCCTAATGGTTCTGGGGAATAAGCTATTAGAGTAGAGGGCTTTCTGATACCTAGAGATCTCCATTGTGTAGGGGTGGGATTTAGCTGCTAGTCGGGCTTGTTGGCGTTATTTAAGTCGAGGGTGTACAAGTCTTTGTAGATCGCCAGAGTATTCACCATTAAGATACTTGTAGAAGAGGCAGAGGGATGCAACATTTCGTCGATGGGACAAGGGTGAAGCTTAGAGGGCAGTTTAGACCCTATTAGGCTGTCGAATCTCTTTTGAACCCTGTCCAAGAGTGGAAGACAAGTAGCAGATGCACCATCCCAATGTGGCAACAGTACTCCATACATGGGCGAATGGGGGCCTTATAGAGATACATGATACTTTCAAGCCTAAGTAACTTTCTAGTATGGTAGAGCCCATCTTCTTAGCAGCAGGCTTGGCAATTCTCTCAATATATCTGTTTCAGTTTATGTTTCCTGTAAACGTAAGGCCGAGGAGTTTAAAGGAAGTACATTCAGGTAATGTGTTTATGGCCATTGCTATTTGTGGCAGAGAAGGTTTCTTGTAATTATTGAAGGAAACGAGCTTAGTCCTGGCAGCATTGAATGTGACCATCCATGTTTGTCCCCATTTCACTACATATTGGGGGGTCATCTAGTTTTTCTGCTATTTCCTTAGATATATGTTCATTTTTCCCCTTGTGCCTGTTATAGAGAGTAATGTCGCCAACAATATACCCATCTCAGAAACAATTTTATCAGAGAGATAATTTCTGAATATCAAGAATAATAAAGGTCCTAGAATAACCCTTGATCTACTCCTGCATTTATTAGTCCTCGTGCGAAAGAGCAGGACACAAAGTGTTTTATATAATATTAATGATAGAATAACAATAACAAAGACTTTCGCTGGCGAGGACTACGATTGATCGTAACCAGTTATACAGTCCTTTTTGAAATTTTCATCTCAATTGTTCTCGTTATGTACTGAATATTTGTTAACGAAACCTATATGAAATATGTTCCTTATTAAATTTTAAAAACATTTCATCTAAAAAAGTTATTTTAAAGTTTTTGTTAAAAAATTCAGATTTTCTTATTATTCAAACCTGTATTACAAATAGGGGGTTGCAAAAATGAGTTGTGGTGTAAAGAGAAATACAAACTGAAACAGAGAGAATATTCAGACCTGTAATAATACAAAGAGGGGGTTGCAAAAATGAGTTGTGTTGTGAGGAGAAATACACACTGAAACAGAAAGAATATTCAGACCTGTAATAATAGAAAAAAAGGGTTGACAAAATGAGTTGTGGTGTGAAAAGAAATACAAACTGAGATAGAGAGAAGGAGAGTTTTAAAATATAATCATAAAAAGATAAGATACAAGTTAGAAAAGTATTTCATCCAAGACATGAAAATTGTTAAACAAAATGATTTTTACTATAGGCTTTTAAAATAAAGGTACAAGATTACATTTGAAATTTATTTATCTTCAAAGTGCATTTTTATACATTTACGAGGTAAGGTATAAAAATTTCATTTAAATTGAATCAAAAGATTACCTTGGATTTATTTTATGTAATGCACATTTTGTTGCAATTTAAAAACATTATCTTTCATCTAGCAATTAATGATATAGATATAAAATGTTCAATTATTGTTTAAAGTGCATCAGAATGTACATAAAATAAATCGAAGGCCATTTTTTGATTAAATTTAAATTAAATTTTTATAACTTACGTTGTAAAATTTATAAAAGTGCACTTTAAAGATAAATAAATTTCAAATTGAATCTTGTACATCTACTTTTAAAGTCTATAGCAAAACATTTTGTTTAACAATTTCCATGCCTTGGATAAATGCTTTTCTTACTTATATCATATTGTTTAGATGCACGACCATCGAGAACAACCTGGATTTTTCTCTTACTTAAGAAGAATTTAATTACATTATGTTATCTTCCAGTGATAGCATATGATGTGATTTTTCTTAGATGACCATCGGGCAAAATCCTGTATTAGAAAAATACAATACTTTTCTAAGTCGATATTTTTTCGCAGAGGTTTCTGTGAAAAAATCATTCATAAAGCATTACATTGTAGGATGCTTCCAGAGCAGCTGAACCACTGTGATTAACCAGAATAATCATGCAATTTTCTCTCAGCGGAAGACAATGTAGACTTGAAAAATGTGCTTTACTTCTTAATGTAAAATAACTAAAAAAGGATATTATGTGTCCTATGGCAATTGTTTTCGAATCTTGATTTATATTGTAATTCACAATATGACATAATTTCGTAAGTAATTCAAAAGACATAATTAAGACTTTGAAACCGAAAATATAGAAACATTTTAGTTTCAGGAGAATTTAAAAATATTTAAAATATAATCAGTATCATCAAGTTAAAACAATTTCATATTATGTATGCAATGAGAAAATAAGTTATTCAAATATTATTCGTAATGGCAGCGTATATCATGCACTATAAAAGAATAAACATCATTAATATTTCTATAAAGTTGCGTATATTTGTAGATATTTTCTATTTATTAGTAAAACACAGATGTATTCTAATAGGGCGGTATACTACCTAATGTTAAAATATATTAGATAGATCATTTTCAGGGATACTTCGAGTATTCTTGAAAAAGGAACAGGGATACATTATATGCATTTATTTAACAATGATCACGATTATATTTACTTAAATAATTGATCTCAAATAACTTAATTTACTTAGCAATCACGACAAGCTCTAGATACAGTGATGAGTCATCAAATGATCTAACGCTTGCCCTTGAATTACTGAATTCTATTTATGATGGAAACAGTAGTATAAATTATGCGTCACATTCCGCATAATTTCATCAGTAAATGCAAAAATAATTAAATTTTTAAAGTGTTCTATGTAATAAATTTGTAAGTAAATGGAATAAAATAGTTAAGATATAAAATTTGCTGCACTATTTGAAGTATTGTAATCGCAAATAGTTAAATATTCACAGCGTTGGTCACGTATATAGTACTTAACATAAGATTAAAATAGATAACATAATATTATTATATAAGAAAGAAAATGTAGAAATCCTAGTAAAACTCTTGGTCTTATTTTGCTGCTGTCAGCAAAAATGACAGAAAACAAAACTAAATGCAAGATCTTATTAAGAGAATGAAAAGAAAATGGAACTAAGGAATTTCCATCATTTATAATATCATATAACTGTTAAGCAGTAATATAGGCATAACCGTTTATAAGAACTTTAGTATACATTAATAGATGCATCTATTTCATAAATAATTTTATGAATATTCATACTTTTTAATTGCCTCAATTATGAGCAAATATAAAACATATTTTGTAATCCATTTCCTTACAAAATCAAATTCAAATACAGAAATGCAGAGAAAAACAATACGGTGTTATTTGAGAGAACATAGATGTCAGTATCAGGATTCGTCTCCTTTTGTCTTCTTTGAGTTTGTGAGTTGCAGACAAAGATGTATTATAATTTGAACTACACCTAAATCGAGTAGGAGTATCCAATTGAGTCTATCTCTATGCTGGGCGCTTTCATTTCTGACGCCTTTCAGTCTTGTTGCCTTCAGTAACAAAAGATTAACAAAAATTTAAATGAGTTAGTTTTAAACGAATAATTATTGCAGGTCATAATGTGAGTTCGTGTCTCTATTATACGTGCATTTGACTGAGACTTTCCGAATGAAAATGAAGGCCTACTGTCGTTTAAGGAAGAGCTATAAAATAGATGTTTGGGATGGAGAGGAAAGCCAATTGCGCTATTACTTTCACCATCACGACGAAAAAGTGACCAGAAATATGCATACCTTATTACACTTATAACGTCCCCTTTCCCTAATTGAATAATCAAGTGTACAAGCATTTTTTTCGTTTTCAAATTATCACTACTTTATTAGATTGCAAATGATATTTTTCCTTGCTGCACGCGAAGGCAAAAAATACGAACAAGTGAGAAAAAGGGTGATGTATAGCGACAGTGAAGCTAAAATCGAACGAGGCGCTCGATGGGCGTTGCTGTAATTTTATTATGACTCATTAGACGAAGATTGGCAGTCGTCTACGTATTTCATTTTTGCCTACTTCTGGTGTATAATATACCAATGGTAGAGACGACATTCTGTTCATCAACATCAGAAGCGCACGGGCCACTATGCATTTTACATTTCTTTATTTCTTCCGGCATCTATTTCATAAAAAAAATTATGAACCTTCATATTGATATCAGATACACAATATTTGCTTCAATAGTGACATCAAGTTATGCATTTTTGTATGACTTTACCATTAAGACCAAATTAACAAATGTAAGTGCGGGTATTCTGCCATTCTGCGGTCTGCTCGTGTTGTTTCAATGCAACATTTTATATTATTCTGCATTCATTTATTAGATGACGTATATTCGTAGTTTATGATTATGTGACGAAAAAAAATATGATATGTTATTCTATTGTAATACACCGGTGAAAGTAGGTGAATTTCCCGCGATATTGTATTTCATTTCGATAATATATATACTGTATGCATTTCTGGTATTTATTTGAGATATTTTATTTTCACGGTCTGTGGTTAAATTACAACGCACCATATATATATATATATATATATATATATATATATATATATATATATATATATATATATACTTATATATATACATATATATATGTATATATATGGTTGTATATATACATATACATATGTATATATATATATATACATGCATATACATGTATATATACACTTATATATGATATTTACATATATATACTCATTTTATATATCTACATTCAATGTAATAAATATATAACCTATTGTTTGTATCTATATTCAATATAAAATTTGAGTGTTCGATATGTGAGTTTAGTTAGGTAGTACTTTCGACTGAATACCCATATATTTTTATGAGTTACTATATATATATATATATATATATATATATATATATATATATATATAAGTTGACGGAATAAAAAAGGTCTAAAATAAAATAATTGTTTCAAGAAATGCAGTAAATTCATACGCACACAATATATACATATATATATATATATATATATATATATATACATACATACACACACATATATATAAATATACTGACCTGTATTAACTTATATTTAAACAATCTATTTATACTAATTCTTAGCTCATATATTATTTATATGACGCATATTTCCATGATTTCAAGCCTCGATATTGCTTTAAATGACATTCAACATCAAGGCAAGTTGTGACAACTACCCCCACTGCAAATATATATATATATATATATATATATATATATATATATATATATATCACTGCGCATTCAGGCTAGAATTTCTGCAACTAACTCAATTTTACATCCACTTCTACTTATTGTACCTAGTTCCTCTTTCCGACGTATATCATCTATATAATCCTTCCGTGACAGTGTACTAAACAGCATCAAGTAGCGAAACTAGAATAGATAGATTTAAGGATAGGGGAGTTCACTCTGTTTACACAAGAGCAAGGTCCACTTTTCCCTTGAATAGTACTACTTTTAAATGTTTCACTGATGAGCAAATACAAAACATATATTGTAATCCATTTAAAAAAAAAAAACTACAAAAACAGAAATGCAGAGATAAACAATAAGATGGGATTTAAGAGCACAGCTGACAAAGGGTTTAAACAGGGCTCTTGTAGACAGACAACAGCTATATCTGTCGCAAGTGCAACAAAACCTGAGAATAAACCCGGTCAGTTGAAAATGATTGCAATTTGTGATCGGAGGATTTGAGACATGCAACGCCGTGCATTTAAGCTATACAGATGCCAACACTATATAATTTAAACAAAAAAACAGAAATTAATGAACGCAAATATGTGTTAATAATGAGTTAAGCAGTGGGAGCAAGAGTGTGAAAAGTTCGTCATTTATTATTTGCCAACATCAGATGTTTCGTAATAAGATGGAGATTCGAGAGTTTTCCAATAATCACTTCCATCTATGTTTACTTACACTGTGTTAACCTATTTAAAACATGTGAGATAATATGTATAAATAGTTGCAGTCAAAACATCATTTTTTAAGTAACCCTACAACTGGACGTTTGTTGAAATGTGTTCATCCTGCCTTCTCCGAGTTGACCCAATTCTGGTTGTCTTCTACCACACTATAAAACGTGTCTCCTCCCACCTTTTGCCAAAATATTTGAGGCCTTAATTTACCATGCTCTAAAACATCACCTTACAGATGCTAAGCTTCTGACTGACAAACTATATGGATTTAGACAAGCCCGTTCCAAAGCAGACATCCTAACTGTAATCTCTGAACGTATATACCATTCACTGGACAAAGTGGGGGAGGGCAGAGCGGTAGCTCTAGATATATCTAAGGCTTTTGACAGGGGATGTCATGAGGGTCTCCTCAGGAAGATTTGATCATACGGTATCACTGGTAGAATACTTAACATAATTAAATCCTTCTTAGATAAGAGAAAAATCCAGTTTGTCCTCGACGGTCGTACATCTAAACAATATGATATAAATGCGGGAGTGCCCCAGGGGTCTATCCTTGGACCTCTACTGTTCCTGATATTCATAAATGACCTCCCCGACAAAATTGCCTCTGAGATGGGTATATATGCTGATGACACCACACTCTATAACAGGCACGACAGGAAAACAAATTAACACATACCTAAAGAAATGGTAGAAATACTAGAAGATGACCTCCAATCTGTTATGGAATGGGGACAAAAATGGATGCTCACGTTCAATGCCGCCAAGAATAAACTAGTTTCATTTAATAATTACAAGAAGCCTTCTCTACCACCTATAGCAATGGCCAACGACTCTTTATCTGAGAGTACGTATTTCAAGCTCCTTGGCCTAACGTTCACAGGAAACATGAGTTGGAATAATTACATCGAGGGCATTGCCAGGGCCGCTGCGAGTAAGGTGGGCTCTCTCTCTACCGTGCTAGAAAACTACTAACACCCGTAAGTATCATGTACCTCTATAAGGCAACCATTCGCCCATGTATGGAGTATTGTTGTCATATTTGGGCTGATGCATCGGCTAATAATCTCTCGCTCCTTGACAGGGTTCAAAAGAGAGTCGCAAATCTGATAGGCCCTGAACTGACATCTAAGCTTTAGCCTCTGTCCCATCGACGAAATGTTGCATCCCTCTGCCTGTTCTACAAGTATTTTAATGGTGAATACTCTGACGAGCTGCAAGCACTTGTGCCCCCACGACGTGAACACCCTCAACAAATCCGAAAGGCTGCAAAATGCCACCCCACACTGTAGAGATCCCTAGATGTAAAAAATCTTTCTACTCCAGTAGTTTCTTCCCCAGAACCGCTAGACTTTGGAATTCCATTCCAGATCCCTGCTTCCTCAACTGTACTGGCGTGCAGAAGTTCAAATGCAACGTGAACCAATATTTTGCTGCCCAAATCCCTTCATAGTAGTTGTTGCCCATGTTAGTAGCCCCCTACACCAAAGTGGCAATGTGCCTTGTATGGCGTGAAAATGCAATAAAAAAAAGTGCCGTCTCAACCTTTTCAATAATTAAATTTTACAAAATTTCAACTAAAGTGTTATTCAAGCTGTCTACAAGAGCCCTGTTCGAACCCTTTGTCAACACCATGGAAAACTTCATCAGTATGCCCTGTATTAATGAATTCAGGTGAGAAGTTCTCCCTCCCAGTACTATTAAGTATTAAAATTCTTTCTAAAATATTGGATACTTTTAATAGCTGCCATGCGAAGTTTAACAACATTCGATGGGAAATTGTATTTGTGGAATTGACTAGTTTCGAATTCGACACAACCAGGTTGTCAATCTGTGTCATTGGTCACTTAGCCAGTGTCACGTCTCGATAAAAAATATTAAAATTATTTATCTCAATTCATGGAAATATTGTTTTTCTACTGATAATTTAAAATAGATATCAAACTTTATGTATTATATTAAACATGGTTTGATTAATGTTATAGTTGCTTTCAATTAGCCTTCTTCCGAGCTTAGAATAGGCGTTATAAGTAAAGCTATGTCAAGATAATTTTTTTCATTACTTTGACTCAAGAGTATGTATCAGTTAATAGCTTATATGGTGTTAGATGGGGTTATACGGTTCTCGATTGAATAATTTTGTCTTACTGTGTCGGATATATACTCGTGAGTCAAAACAATTATAAGAATATTCTCTTTTACTAGCGGTAGTCATAAGTATAGAGTATGTTTTCTAATAAAGTTACTTACCGAAGAACATGCAAATGCTTATCTTTTATTTTGCTCGTATATAAAGTTAGTTACACACAAGATCACAGACTGCTTTTGTTTGGCGACAAACAGTCTGTAAAGACGAATATCTTGCAGCTTCATCGCGATGCTATTAATTTATTTTTATTTGTATCCCTGTGTCTTAATCAGTATTTACTTAGTGTTTCTTGTTATCTTATCATGTATTCTTTTTTTACAAAGTCATGTAAATTTTCTATACATAATATTTTCAATCAATAAATAATCATTTCCAATGTAACTCAAAAGAGCATACCATACTCTTAATTTTATATACCTTCGTACATTTCTATATAACTGTCCACATAAATACTAAAAGATAGTCACACCTCAGTGTCACAGCTCCATAAATTAATTTCTGAATTCGATGTCGAACAACTCTTCTTGGGAATTTGCGTTTTAGGCGTTGGTGCTTCATACGGTCGCAATTACGCGCAGTGGTGTCGATTTAAATTAGAATATTGTAGAAGTACGTTTATTTTCGTGCAGTAAAATTAGGTATAATACTACATATTTAGGTCCATTGAAAGGAAAATGCATTTTTAGTATATTTTGTGTTATTGGTTTTAGCCTTTCAGATTAATTAATGCCGACTCTATTAACTTTGGGAAATGTATACTTCAAATTCTTGATCTCTTTAAAATTTAATGGTGGTGTTTAGTTCAGTTGTTTTGCTTTACGGCACATCAAATCCGTTCGGCTTATTTAATGCTTAACGTTCGTTTGAGAAATTTTTCATGATCTTAAATCTTTAAATATTTATTCATGATGTTTGCCTTAGTTGTTTGGAAGAGGGCATTGTTTCTTTTATTTATTTATTTTGGATTTCCCATTTGCAGAACATGATTGCAGTTTGCAATATGAAACAGAATCATTGCATCAATGTTTGGATCAATTTACGTCAGAAATTCAGTATTTTCAGACAGCGTGACCTGGTCGCACATAGAGTGCTGGTGTGTCAGCAATGAATTTCTTTTAGATCTTAAAATTAGATAATTCTAACCTCGACAAAAATCAGCAGAAATTCCAAAAATACACTTTCATATATGTATACGCATTACCCACACACTTTGAATGTTTTCAAATATCTTGTAAAATTAAAACGCAATAGTTATGACATGGTTCTGACATTAGATAATCATACATTGAAACTGAAATATTTTCATGTTTGGATTCGGTATATACATACATCGGAACAATTGTGGACCATTTAATACCCCAAATCATTTAGATATATAAAATACACAATATGAACAGTGGGTGGGGTGTATTTTCTACTATATACA
Source organism: Euprymna scolopes (assembly GCF_053919585.1). NCBI lineage: Eukaryota > Metazoa > Mollusca > Cephalopoda > Sepiida > Sepiolidae > Euprymna > Euprymna scolopes. The sequence goes on from NC_136492.1 coordinate 49,241,641, forward strand.
AGTAAGACTTTATATATTTTATATAAATACTTGTGAAACATGTGATAGGTGTATTCAACGTGCGTTTAGAGAGACATTAGATAAAATGTAAACATGGTCTTCAAAAATATATCTTGTGTCATTTAAACATATAAAACATGTCTGATGGACTCACATTTCGTATTATATATATACACACACACACACATATATATATATGTGTGTGTGTGTGTGTGTGTGTGTTAGCTTTTTTTTACTCCGTGCTCTACTGGTGTAAGGTGTTGGCAGAATCTATATACTATCCTATTTGCTCCTTCCGTCGTTAGTTGGTATGTTATGGTTTTATAGATACCAAATATATGAATTTATGAAAACCTAACCATTTCAGATACTGCTAAATTCCCGAAATCTAGCAACCATGGACAAGAGTATGAGAGTCACCTTCGTTTGATTTATGTTTTCTTATGAATATTATGATATATGATATTCGAAAACGAATACCGTAATATTTCTCTGAGAAATGATAGTATTGCGTAAACCTGATAAATATCAAAGCATATTCTGATTTAAAAAAAAATTCTTGTTCCATCGAATTTCCACAGGTCCGTCTTGTCTTATATTATTTTTTAAATGCTGCTTCGAAGTGTAAACATTGTCGTGTTAAAGGTAATTGTTGGTTAGTTTAACATCTTACGTATGTCTATGTATATGTGTAAGTAACAAAAAGTAATTTCAGGAGAACGTGTTTATGTGCATGTATATCGAAAAACGAAAATCGCCAGGATAAAAATGTTATACAATGTGTATTGCATCTCCAACGTTGTTTGACAAGTGATGCTATATAACTTTAGAATGTATGATAAGTGAATATCATTTGTGTAAAAACCAATATTCGTAACTTAAGTTGACACCGGCCAAATTACTCTACACTACTTTTCCTAAAAACAGTAATGAATTTACACATGCAATTTTAAGAGACACCTTTTTGTCTTTATATCGTAAAATGCATCAATTAAATTACACCAGAGACGACTGTTTTCGATATAAATTAATGTATAATTAGATCGACTGTAAATATCGCCCTAACATGTGACTAACTATATATCCGGTATAGTATCAATATAAACATGAGTTTAAAGACCTAAAAAGTACATGGAATGTATTTATGGTCATCCTCAAAATATATGCAATAATTATTTCGCAACTATGCGCGTTTATCCGATGTTACCCTGTAACATTTCTTACGTGCTTGAAAGTTAAAAATGGAAAATTATCGTTTATTTGATGTGAAAATCGTTGTGCATTTTATTTGTAAAACTTATCATATTTCTATTTTATATCTAAGCTAATTTCACTCGATGTCTTTGTGAAATATTGAAATTTATCTTAGTTTATTTTCATTTAGAATTAATTTTATTGTATTATTTTTCTATACATTGTGTTCTTTAAAGACTTAACGAAAATGTTGCCCTCACCAAAAGCATTTCTGTCTATAATCGTATATAATTAACAAAAGTAGAATTCTTAAAACATGATCATTATTCAGCAAAAGTAAATAAATTATCAATAATAGAAGAAATATAAATATTACCTTAATATATTATATATTGCAGGACTTGTTTCCTGACGTTGCCCGATGATATATAAATGAATGTTATAAACAAACAATCTGTCTCAATATCATTGTGAATTACTAATACTGGTCTATCAACATTCCCCACTAAAAATATGTAACAAGGCCAGAACGAATCTGGTAAGAGAAATCCCCTCTGGTTCAAAATTAACTATGATTATCTGAGGCATTATCGTATGTGAGTAATGTAAAATAGTGACAATGTATAAATTGTAAAATCTTTTACCACCGAGAAAAGTTATTTATAAAATAATAGAAAGCGGAAAAATACATTGTTTGTTAGGTATATATTACTCAGAGCATGTAATCTTGGAAAATAAATGAACCTTATCGAGTTAATTGTTTTACCGAGACAAATGAAAATAAATTTGGCGCGAACAAACGTTGTATTATAATTTTGGTGACTGAAATATGATATTTTACAGTTTGTATTTATGGAATAATATAGACAAAAATCTTATGCATACAGAAGTAACTATTTAGGCAATCGAAATATTACATTTACAAAACATGAACTGATTTACAATTATCATTAATGAATAGGTTTTGTATGGCGCTATTGATGTCCGGCAAGTATTTATTGTGCACTCGAGTCGAATTTATATACAGTCAATAAGTACACAGAAATATGAAATTACAGAAGTTAAATGAGTTTCTGTAAGCGAATATTTTATGGAATTGGCCATTAGCTTTTTCATGTGTATAAATCTTTTGGATGGGCAATATTTGATGTGGTATTTGTGGTGCATATATATATATATATATAAATATATATATATATACATATATATATATATATAGAGAGAGAGTTATGTATATATATATATATATATATATATATATATATAGATAGATAGATAGATAGATAGATAAATAGATAGCTAGATAAAGAGGGATACATCCTGGAAGCCTTCCTGTGCGCATCCTACATAAAATATAATTATAAAATAATATTATTGGAAAATTAATCTTTTAACATAAACGAAACATTGGGTCATCTAAAAATGAATGTTTATTTGCCCTTAGTAACACCAGAGGAACGTATTAAACCTGATGTTGTGTGTGTTCCACACACAATTTTATTTTTTTTAGAAAATATGGTGATGAAATTATAACCATATTATTTTCACACTCAGCCTATTCTCTACTTGTACATTATAATTAAAACACTGCAAAACTTGAGATTATTGTACGGAATTTGCTATTGGTTTTTATGTACACATTTAATGAATTGTTATCCACTGTTTATATATTGGGAAACTTATTATAGCAACAGCTTTATCCCGCAACAAAAAAGAAAGAAAATGTAGAAAATGGTAAAACACAGAGTTAAAATATTTATACTGTATTTATTTAATGTATATATTAAAGGAACAATTTACTTAGCCACTATGTAACTCACGTCACAATATAGTAAAAAAATGACACACTTAAATGAAAAAATTAATCATCGCATTATTTTAGAGCTATTTTATTGAATAGTTTCAACTAAGAATATACAAATCTGAATGCAGCTTCAAAAGCAAGAAAAGAAATCCCTCTAAGGAGAAAATATTCAGTAAACCTGGTAAAAAAAAACGTTGTACACAAAAGAAAGGATGCCACTTGTTTGTTTGGGTTGCGACTTGACATTAATATTTTTAGAACAGCGATTATTCTCAATTGAACAATGTCTAATACACACGTATATAAGTATATATATATATATATATATATATATATATATATATATATATATAATGGGAATATACACAAATGAAATTATGCCTGTGTGTAAGGCTTATTGCGACAGGATGGAAATGTTTTTATTTAAGTGAGGCGGACGATGAAAGACATCATAATCGATTTTTGGCGGAAGTGTATTGTTAACGAATTTTTGTTTGACAAAACGCACGCGATTAATTAGAACTTGTTAAAATGCCAGTCGTTATTTACGTAAGAATTGCTTAATAGGTGACACATATCAGAACGAAATCATTACGTAAAATAATAACAGACACCTATAATAATAGACGCTTGCGAACTATTTGGTAACAGTGTAAATGTGACTTGTTTGGAAAAGTGAATTTAGCCGGGAAAGATAGGAAGGTAAGATACTGAATACAAGCCAATGAAAATATCCGGAAAACATGCACCTGTTATAGTCAGATCTCCATGTCGCATCTGTGTTTACAATGCTTATCATTTTCATTAGACGGGGATAATTGTTTCTATTTTAGTTTATATAGAGAGAGATAGGCATGCTGGCATTAATTACTTAAACTAAAATGAAATATTTCCGTATTGTAGGGGCAGCATTTAAAGTTAAAAGGAGTTTATTTATCAATCAGATCCTTTTGGACTGCAAATAATTTCTCTTTTCTTTGTGCGTTTTAAGTATATAGTCAAACTTTTTTACGAATTTCTTTTCGTTATTTAAGTCTGAGAGATCAATCACACTCATTAGATAATATACTTAGCAGTTTTGCGTCGTATTATTCTCTTTTCCTGATTCGCAGAAGATTTGAGTAGGTTACTGTGGTCCGATTCGACTATGTAAGTGTTTCTATAATCTATTTCTATTTTCAGATACAATATAAAAATATTACATTTGTATCGGATATCCTATAGTTATTTATTTTTTTATTGGATGTCGAATGACTTTGAATGGTTATGTGTTGATTTTTGAGGTTGGGATAATAATATACTATTATGAAATGTGATACATGTATGTTTTTCAATCTCCATAAATGTATGTGTATTTAACTCAGTTTTCGTGAAAAAGCATTTTCAATTCGGTTTTTCCTAGGGAGTGCGATTATCATTACGCCAAAGGCAACATTCCTCCTCAGTTGTATTTTCTCTTAATCAACAGAAAAAAAGAATAATTTAATTTTTATTCGAATAGTTGTATTATTGTCACGTGTTATAGCGGATTGTATGTATGCTGTTATCGTTTTTTATTTAGAAACATTTTAGGTTTTTAATCTCGAAATTCCAATCAATTATTTAAACGGAAATCGATTTTTACAATATATCAGTAATTGTTAGAAGTTAATTAATGTCAAATGTAATAAGTTAAACAAACATTAATTGATATGAATTTCTATGAAAATATATACTGAACGATGCCTGTACATAACTGTTTTGTGGTTAAGCAACTACCATGTAGTATTGAGGTTTATTTTGCTGTGAAACATAAACTTAAATATGTAAACGATATGTTTAATTAATTTTAAATTACAGGCATTATCTAACTCGTAGCTTCATAACTCTATGTTAGAACGTACAGCTACTAGTTGTATACTAGTTTAAAACTTAATGATTGATTACGTTATGGCTACGTATTATATTATTTATTATTTATCAAAATAGCATAACAACTTTATGTGAGTAGTACACCCATGCCACGGTTTGTTATGGGTATTTCATCTATTAATGAATACATTACATAGCACTCTCTGTCATTGGTTTTATTACTAATTCTACAACTTTAGTGTTTCCTTTTTCTCTTTGTTTACAGCACCAATGCTGTCCATCTATAATATAAAGGGTCAACATATGTTTAAATGTATGTGTGTATGTATGTTTATATGCCTCGCAAAAGCTTTCGACAAAGGCGACGGATTTTCAGGAGATTGGAACCATTCTGAAGCTCCACCCTTTGGACGATAAATCCCGAAAAAATGACTAAAAACATTACTTCCTTCACCCTAGACTAAGATAATTTCTACAGAAAGGGGTACCAAAAATCGTTATTTCGTGGCAATTTAGCCAAACACGCATGCGTAAAACATTTTCTTTCTTTACTTAGTTTAAATATATTTAAAAAAACACAGATTACAGTCCAGTCTGTATAGTAGCAGCGTCTTATCTTAAGATGGCACATTCGAGCCGAGCTGTCAGATATATTTTTCCTTTCGATTTTAAAGTTTTAATATTGACACAGAGTTATTTATGCCAATTTTCATTGTTTATTTTTCCATCACGTTCGTTTTTTTTTGTTTTTGCTTTTCTGATTTTGTTAAGAAGTTTTTACATCGTTCGCTTAATCTTTATTTTGCATCATGTTCGCTGTTTTTTTAAAAAAAATAATATTTAACCAGAGTTATTCCGTTCGCTTGTTGTTTATTTTTCATTTTGTTATGATTTAACCCCCCCATATACACCTCCAAACACCTGAGCAACGCCGGGTACCCCCGCTAGTAGGTATATAAATCTTAGTGAGAAATGAAGAATCGAAAAACACAAGTTGTGTTTCTATCACTTAATTGATAGTATAATGTCAACATTAACATATCTCACATTACTCGATTTTCTTATTGGTACAAAGTAAAGAGCTGGAGATGATATTTACCATATTCCTTTTAAAGAATTCCATTCCACCGACCGCATCTATTATAATTGTGCGTTTTCCCACACATCTAATTAACATACACACCATTATTTGTTTTCAAATCAAATATAACCTTTAATATTCTCACAACGGAACAATTTAACCAATAAATTCCAAATTTAACGTAAATTATGTTTTAATGTAGAATGTTTAATGAAGTTTTCGTAACCACAGCTACACGATGTTCATTATTATCACGATCAATACCACGACGGTATTTCTTAAATCCCAGGAGCTATAACAGCATAGCTTTATTCCCCGCCCAATCTCATCCGCTATTTTATATCGCAGACAAATTATTAGTGTTGCTACTATACCTTCATTCCTTTATTTGTAGATAGAGTTTCATTTTCTGAATGATCTTGCTCTTTGTGAATTTTCCTACGGCGATATACACAGAAAGAGTTATTGGTTTTCTATCTTGTGTTCTTCGTATTTAATTTATGAATTATGTAATGAAATAAAATGACAAACAATCGAATGCCTTTTTCCAGGTTGAGCACCGGCGTTTTGGCCACCATAATTACGGTGTTATATTTCATTTCAATCGTGGCACAATAAGAGCAACATTTCCAAAGCGTAAGAACAGTCGTTTCCCTATATGATGCTTAGATAGGGGACATTATTGAATGTCTAATGCCATGCATGTTATTGCTGAAAATTATAAAGACACATATCATTGAATAAAAAAATAATAATTTTAGACATTCTCCTAATTTGAATGACGTGAAGTTAACATTGTACAAAAAAAGAAGGCCAACTAATATTATGCTGAAATTCTTGGATAAAATGTAATAGATGGCGGGTGCGTGTATGAAAATGCAGACGAACTGGGAAATGACTTCATTGTAAAGAAAAATATAAAGAAAAGTATAAGCCAGAAAGAAGATGCTCACGTGACTGACGCCATAGCCGCAACGAGAACTCAGGTGTGGGGGAAGAATGGGAAAATAAATGTTGTTGTACGCAAAATTGAGTTCGAGTTGGCTTTGCTTTGGCCTCCTTTGCGACGTAGACTGTCACAATGTATTGGTTCCCGGAAAGCGTTACATTTTTCTCATAATTTTTCTGCCACTCGTGACTTCTCGTTGTGGCTGTAACGTCTGTCATATGATCGTTGTCTCTTTGACTCTTTTTTATCGTCTTTTCCTTACAGTTAAGTCATTTCGCATTTCGTATGCTTTTTCATACGCGCGTCCGCTAATCATTTCGACCAGCTGACCAAGGCTACTTTCTTTAAAATATGTACGTTGGTTTTGTTTTCTTTCTAAGAGTCATATATTTTGTTCTGGCTAAACATTCAATAACCAATTTTACAAAAAGTATCGTAACAATTTCAATCCAAATAAATTAACCCACAGTTTTTTTTTATTATTTAGCGGTAATATTAACAAATAAGGTTACCGATGCAAAAGACGACGTGTGTATTTTAGAAAATATAGAAAAATTACATACACAAAAACGCAGGATAGGACATACTGCATAAAAATATTACACAGCTCATGCAATCTGAATACATTAAATTTTATGTCAAAATGCACACACACACACGCACACACACACGCACACATATATATATATATATACATATATACATACAATAAATATTACAGTTAAATTTACCAAAATAATCCAAGATGGCCAAACGAAAGTATATTATAAATATTGAAGAGTTAATATTTATAAAGTAATCTCAACCAGATGTAAAAATTCGATAAAACTAAATAGGAAATAAAGCTTATAATAAGAACAAGAAAATTTTTAAAAAACACTTTGAAAAAGAGTTAAAAGCATATTTAATTTTAAAAAGTAAGCACAAAATATGTGGATGGTTTTTAATCCGCGGAGTTTCGAAGAAACACTTTCCTTCACATCTAAGGGTAGGATTTAGCAAAATGCGGGATCGGATTTTGCTTGCAAGAGTATTTGACGAAACTACAAATAAGTCATAGATATTACTTGGTAACATATTGCGAAGGAGAGGGAATATGGTGAGGAAAATGCGGAATGAGGCAAATAAGTATGTAAGTAAATGCACATAGTAAAATATAAGAAAACATATATGCAGAAAATAAATGTGTAGGTAGATGGATATATTTGATTGATAGAAATACTTTAACACTAAAACGGAGATTATACATGTAAAACATGCGAAAAAGAAGAAATAAAGAATTAGAAGGAAAATTACAAAGTTATAAAATGCTCAGAAAGTATGTAGAGAAACGATAATGTCATAGAAAAAATATATATCTGAAAATAATAGCTATTTAATTTCAAATTTACCATATTTAAATTTGTTTATGTTTGCAGTAGGAGATCAGTTCGTTTTTAAAGTTTATTATATTTCTAATTTGAGGGGAAGTAATTATAGTTATTTGTTATTTGTTTGTATATATCCGGTAAAGATTTTTAAATATAAAAATGAAATAATAATTTTGATAACAAAAAAAATAATAATAAATAAAAAGATCTTTATCGGATGCATATCGAATTTGCGGATTTAAGGTACAGCAGAATTTATGAATTCAGAATGGTTAAACAACACTGAACACAATATTTCGTCCAGAAACGGACATTGTCTTAATGGAGAAAACACTACCGACTTTTCCCGAAAACCTAACATTAATTTACGCTTTGTTTACATTTTAAGTTATACACGCTCATCAATCGTCATAGAATCATAAATATCGCCATTACAATAACAATCCCTACATACAGTGTGTACTTTTTCAAACACGATAAAAATACACATCTTCGGTGTAACTTCCGATTTCGTTTACTCAAACTAATACTTCTTGCATTTCTGTCTAGTACATTCTAAGGGCAACATATTTACAAAATACAGGCTTCCCATTTACAATGAATTCACCGGATATCCTAACAGGTAGAACTCTGATATGCTGTATTTTAATCATATCTCCTATCATTAATCTGATTGCTTAAGAACGGTTAGCTCTCGACTTTTTTCTACTATACATATACAAACAATATGCTAATACTATAACTGCTACTATTAAGCGTATTGATATTTGTAATATTACTATTAATACTACTGTTATTTATTGTTGTTTATCTTCTTCTTATTAATAATGCTACTACTAATAGTTCAAGAGATCTGCTTATTTCAGGCATACTCAGTCCGTGCTATATCTCATACACACAATTTGATATAATCATATCTGCGGTAATCTTACATAGAAGAGTCCTTCTCTTTCAATATCATTATTACCATTGTTATTGATATTCTTCTTACAACTGATACAATTATTTACTGTTGGCAGTACTAATGGTTATACTACTAACAATAATATAACCGTTTTATTTACTTAATTAGTACGCGGGAATCGGCCACTGCTTTTTATAACTGTTCACATCACAAAATACTGTATTACTGATATTTATTACTAAAACATCACAAAATATCGTAATACTTGTTTTTATAACTAACACATCATAGACTATAGTAATACTGATTTTTACCCTTTACACATCACAGAATATAGTAATACTGATTTTTACCCTTTACACATCGCAGAATATAGTAATACTGATTTTTACCCTTTACACATCACATACTATAGAAATACTGATTTTTACCCTTTACACATCACAGAATATAGTAATACTGATTTTTACCCTTTACACATCTCAGAATATAGTAATACTGATTTTTACCCTTTACACATCGAAGAATATAGTAATACTGATTTTAACCCTTTACACATCGCAGAATATAGTAATACTGATTTTTACCCTTTACACATCTCAGAATATAGTTATACTGATTTTTACCCTTTACACATCGCAGAATATAGTAATACTGATTTTTACCCTTTACACATCACAGACGATAGAAATACTGATTTTTACGCTTTACACATCACAGAATATAGTAATACTGATTTTTACTCTTTACACATCGAAAAATATAGTAATACTGATTTTTACCCTTTACACATCGCAGAATATAGTAATACTGATTTTTACCCTTTACACATCACAGAATATAGTAATACTGATTTTTACCGTTTACACATCACAGAATATAGTAATACTGATTTTTACCCTTTACACATCGCAGAATATAGTAATACTGAGTTTTACCCTTTACACATCACAGAATATAGTAATACTGATTTTTACCTTTTACATATCACAGACTCTAGAAATACTGATTTTTACCCTTTACACATCGCAGAATATAGTAATACTGATTTTTACTCTTTACACATCGCAGAATATAGTAATACTGATTTTTACCCTTTACATATCACAGAATATAGTAATACTGGTGTTTACCCTTTACACATCACAGAATATAGTAATACTGATTTTTACTCTTTACACATCGAAGAATATAGTAATACTGATTTTTACTCTTTACACATCACAGAATATAGTAATACTGATTTTTACTCTTTACACATCGCAGAATATAGTAATACTGATTTTTACCCTTTACACATCACAGAATATAGTAATACTGATTTTTACTCTTTACACATCGCAGAATATAGTAATACTGATTTTTACTCTTTACACATCACAGAATATAGTAATACTGATTGTTACTCTTTACACATCGCAGAATATAGTAATACTGATTTTTACCCTTTACACATCACAGAATATAGTAATACTGATTTTTACTCTTTACACATCGCAGAATATAGTAATACTGATTTTTACCCTTTACACATCACAGAATATAGTAGTACTGATTTTTACGTTTTATACATCGCAGATTATCGTTTTTGCAGTTTTCATCCATTTACAGAATATAGAAATGGCTGATTTACTTAGCAAGATTTATTTTATGCTTGTATTTTAATTGGCATCTTTTCATTACAAGTATGATAAGCCTCGTAAAGAAATCAACGCAAAAAAGAAGAAATGGAACGAAATAAAATCTACATATCTATAAAAATTAAATTGTGTGTGTGTGTGTCTGTGTACATTTCCCTACCAAATACCTTTGTCAATTTTCAGTCGAGAGAATACTCTAACAAACTCCTCCGCCAATTTTGGGTCAACACATTTGAAATCTTAAATGTAGGTTACTTGGACATGGATAAAGTTTTAAAATAGCTAAACTGCTAATAGTAAATAATTTTAAATAAGTTTTGCACAGGACAGTAATATTTACTTTTACTTACTTTCTGTTATACTTTTTTCTAATGTTGACATTTTAAAGAAATTAGTGTAACATATAATTTAATTTTCTCATGTTAAATTCATATGCTTGAATATTTAATTGTATATCAATTCACTATTAACCGATTAATCGGGGTAATGAGAAATACTAGAGAAAACTGGTTGACGTGAGGGGCTACAAGTGTTAGACAATGTATTTAATTTTCTTTTAAGTTAATCAAAAGGATTTTTATAGCCCATATACTATCTACTTTTATGAAAGTTTAATAAGAGATATTAAACTATAACTTCGTTAATTTTACTTTCTCTCAAGTATTTTAAAAGATGTTAGTGAGTATAACATTGGCCCGACTTCGTATATGAGAATTCAAATATGTCAGATTTGCATAGACTTTTATACATAGGTATAATAAATCAAGGTGTACCTGAAGTACAGTTTTTTTTCAGTGGATCCGCATATAGTAAGTCTTTGGTTATATACATTTACTTACATTACCATAATCTCTCATAGATTTTGATTAAATTTCATATAAGGCAGTGAAATATCATTATAACATATAGATGCAGTATAATATCATTATATCTTCATTTTACTATTTATATGGGAAACAACAAAATGTTGCAGAATTGCTCTGAGACGCCGAATTTATTTTACTTTTTTGAGGCGAATATTATTCTGTTGCTAATATATAAAAAAACGCCTACGGGAAGACTACTTGAACAGCACGACGAAAATATATGACACCGGATGCAGTGGACGAGGAAAATGTCAACGTAAGTATTACAAGTTTTAGCCACAGGATTGCAAGAAAGGCAATTACTCATAAAAGAGGAATATAATTGACAAAGTCGTCGGCGAATTTTTCTACAAAAATATTATGGAACGAAATGTAAATCACTATATTTAAGCCTACATTATACATGTTACTTCGTACACATTTAATAAATAGTAAATTATATTTTATATTTTTTTCGGAGGCATTCCAGTGGAAAATCTATTTAAGGAAATCGCAGACGAATAAACTACAATTAAGTGACATTTCCAATAATCCGCCTAATCATTCTGCAGTCTATAGCGAACGGAGCCATACAGAGACATACACACAAAATGTTTTGTTTTATATATATATATACACACACATATATATATATATATATATATATATATATATATATATATATATATATATTGTGACGATGCTCCCAAAATAGATATTTATTACGTTGTTATCCTGCACAATAAATCATATGCCAGCTTTATCTCTGTATAAAATAGGGCATTTGCGGGATAAGATTCCAAACCAGTACTTAAAATATATTCAATATACTGCAACCTTGAAACTTTCCCGTTTGCTTCATATATTCGCAATCATAAACACCCCTCGACAAAGTTTATCCTGTTATACGTAGATTTCCACACTGAATCAGTAAAAAAATATTTACAAACAAATTTGTTTTAAATAGGGTCCATTTTGTATGGTAGATCACGAATAACCTTTTGTCTCATGGGCTTTCTAATATATCCGTAGGTTTTCATAAATTGACACTGTATGAACGCTGGTCGTGGGCTTTTTGTCATTTCCATAATTTTGACGACACCTTTGTTTTATTTGTAAAATACTGGCATCCTCTTCATCTTTCATTTAAATACACTATTATGTGGGGGATAATTCATAATTCTCCAGTAAACATCGAATATTTTCTCAAACATATATCAACAAAAACGACCTATCCGTTATCCCCATAAATATATACAATATAAAACTTTTGTATATTTATTATTCATTGATTGGAATTCAATTTTTGAGATGAACATTGTATATATTAATTCATTTTTATTTCGGACTATTATTCTCATCATCGAAACGTTGTGAATAAACAAACCAATAAAAGATGAAAAACAACAACTAATAAAGATGAGAATTATAGTCCGAAATAAAAAAAAAATATTATATATAATGCTCATCTCAAAAATTGAATTCCAATTAAGGAATAATATATATATACCAATCGGTACGGCCCCGACTATGGACTATTAATAAATTAACGTGGATTTATAAGATCAAAGAATCCAACCATGATCGCCATTCGGGACCCGTGGCGCAGTTGATAGAGACCTTGACTCGCTACAGTTCCAGATGAACATTGTCTGACGATAGCGGTTTCAATCCCACCCAAAGCGTGCCAGAGATTTACTTGGCCAAACATGTGGTGAGACGGCAACAACTACGGATGGCAGTGATGGCTGAGAATGCAGTTAGGAGATTTGAAGTTCCTATCCGTCGCGGTTACCACCTGACGAAGGCCAGAGGAATAGTTGGCCGAAACGTTGTGAATAAACAAACCAATAAAAGATGAAAAACAACAACTAATAAAGATGAGAATCCGAAAAAAAAAAAAAAATTAAGAAAACTTTTGGTTAATACTGTTTATACTAAAGTTGACGACAGTTCAGCTACGAAACGATGATTCCTATTAGGATTGGTAATCTTGAAAAGCTGGTTAATTGATGTATCTAACATAAGGCATATACTTCTAATAGTGATACATTCGGGAAGTGCCTAATTTACCAAAATATAACATTTAATAAAGATTCATTGGAGAAAGATCATTACTGACAAGGTTGTTTCTATTTTTTTCGAGTAATATTTAAATTTGCATTTTCATCTTCGCAAAGATGATAACACCATCATCCACGCGAGTTTGTTCTTTAATACTTTTCTTTGTCGATTTCAATCAAACAATGGAAATTGTAAATTATCAAACTTTGATGCGTAAAATTCAGAAATTAAAGATAATACTTACTTAAAATATCCTTAAAAAATATTCTTTTCAATATTTGCAATTTCGAATAGCATGCCTTTAGGCTAAAACATACCCATTGTTCTGCTATATGCTAACATTGAGCAATAACTTATTATAGTTCAGCGCTAATTTTCATATATATATATATATATATATATATATATATATATATATATACTATTGCTTGATAAGGTGTTATTTAAAGAGAAAGAGAGCAATAAAGAGAAAGGGGTGTGGAAATATATTATGTAAGTTATGAGTCTAATTTTATATGTGTCCATTGATTATTCTGTATGGTCTTTAGTTTGTTCTCATCATATTAATTCAACACTATTCTCACTGCCGGGTTCCGACTAGGTGATTTCATAGTGACTATGGAAGAAAACGTGAGGGATTATAATGCTCATATATCTCCGTCATACGGCTTCTATAAGTAGTTTGTCTCATTTTCATTTGAAAATGTAGGTGTGATATCCTAGACTCGACATATTTGAAATTGTTGATGTAACTTACAAAGCATTAATTGATAACATATATAAAAATATTAGCTACTGTACAGGTTAAATGTTTACTAAAATGCGTAGATGATAACGTTAAAGTGTGCATTTATTTAAAGGAGGTTTAGTAGATGAAATTTTGAAGCACGTGAAGTTGCTGAGGAGGTGGAATTTGTCGTGTTTACAAATAATTAACGTTTCGCTTTTAATGTTTAGTTATTTACGTCTCTCGTTAAAATTAACAATAAAACTTTTCATATATTCAGAAGAAACAATGGGAGATTACAGATATAGAGTTACTGGATTTTGTAATAATTTCCCAGTAAGTAATAAGTGTAAGATTATTTTGGATCAAGTTTACGTGGGTAATTAAGAAGGTTTTATTGAGCTGATTGAGGATTATAAAAGGAGCATTTATCAACTTCGGTCTGTAGGCATTGTTGTTTAAGAGAGCATCCTGATTATTTATGCATTTTTAAACCCCGATATTTCCCCTTTACGATGTCCTAATTATTAACTTTTATTTTGTAAGTATTTCTACCTTTTACCCAAATGACGCAATTGTCAATATAAATAATAGTACGTATATTAAATGTAACTAACTACACGTATGTAAACTATTTGCCATATAAATGTTTCCCTCTTAACAGATCTAGGGCGTGTAATAAAAGGAAGTTTATGACATATTTTAGAATGCAATGAACTAGACGTATGGTAAGATTATAGCCGAAGAAAAAGGCCTCCTGAAAACACAGACATACATGTACCCCACTCTCTCCAACTCTTGCAACGTCTGAATTCTGACAGTTCAACTTAATGTATACTTCTACCTTTTTTCTAACTCGCCTTTTGGCTTCTCGATTTTTTCTCTGTATAGTTCTCTGCTTTTGTTAATATGCATTAGTAACTCTAAAAATCACATTTCTTCTCTTTCTTATCTTGACTCTTGCCGTCTGATGAAGCAAACACTAGATTGTCTGTTTCACTCTTTTAAAGAATTAAAGCTATACTTTAGTTTTAAAAAAATGTTTAAATGTATATACATATAAATATATATATATATATATATATATATAGAGAGAGAGAGAGAGAGAGAGCGAGAGAGAGAAAGAGATAATGTAATTACGAAGTTATGCAATCAATTACACAACTCCCTTTTTAATAACTTTGAAATCAACTTCTTAAAAAACGTATTATGTATAATTCACAATCCTTTGAGGTTTAAAAGCTCAATGCGTACTTTTGAGGATATAGCTAATTATAATATACACTACATGTACATGTAATGCCTTATGTAATGAGAATATTCAACGCCCGTCCATTAAATCAAGGGTTCCTTATTTAGATATAAATATTTAACTTTCAACTAGAATGTTTCAATATTTGAAACAATGCAGCAAAATTGGTTGAAGGTTCTATCAGACAAACCGGTTTAATATAACATCAAACAGATTATAATATACTAGTTTATTCTAAAACATGAAGAATGCAAATTAACTTAAATAGAATACGATACCAGAAAAATAATCAAAACATTAAATATTAACCCCTGTTTATATATGGTTTTATTAGCATTTTTGTATAGATGAAAATTAATTGAACTGAACGCAATCTGAAAGGCAAAATCAGAAAACTAATGACGTCCCAACCCGGATTCAAAACATAAGGCGTTTTCGTCTTGACATCGATAAGCAAAGGGAAATAATAAATGGGATGTTAGAGAAATCTCTTAAACCACTGCGCCGAAAGAGTGAGGAACAGCTAATGCGATATAATTAGACGTCACTTATTGACAAGCGCTCAGACAATATTTTGATAGATCATAATGAGAATATACATAATTTATTAAGTCGTTGACGTGTAATTCCAGGATTGGCATCCTTTGTTTTGCACCTGCTCAAAACTAAGAAAATCCGCCTACGCGTAATACAAAAAAATACTTAATTTATTTATTCATCTATACTATAAGAAATATTTTCTAATTTTAAACAAAATATATTTGAAATATATTTTAAAATAAACACTTTTTCCGTGATAATTTATAAATGTAAGATATATTTGAGAAGAATAAGTTTTAATTTAATGGATATTTTTGTCCCCTCTCCGCGATCTACATCCCGTCACAATTAAAACCTTTGTGCAAATAAGTATGAATAATTCGTGTATTCCACAAGTGTATATCGGAAATACTCGACAATTTACTAGTGTAGAGGACGTATATACTTGGTCTGTCTTACGAGTTAAAAAGTGCAGGATTTACAGTGACTGGGACAGGACACTATATGGTGATCATATCGATGTGGCCGAATATAATGAATTTTAAAAAGAAAAAAAATAGCACAAAAATAAAATAAATACGTCTATGAGATTTATACAATTTTTCAGACAGGCACCCAAAATAAGTTTGAATCGGAATGTTAATTTTGCTGTGTCAGTGATTAAAAATGTACAGGAGTATGTAATATTTAGAGATAATATACGGACAGTTATAGAAATGACAATGAGTTTATAAACGGTTTATGTACACTTTTAGCTTGGAAGGCATGAGGTCACTTTGGAGTTGAGGACAGTTTCCAGTTAAACACACTAAAATGTTTCTGGTGTCTCTGAGAAGATATGACTGACGAATATTGCCTCGACAAAAGACGCAGATGTGGTTGTATACCCAGATTGCGTAATACAAACACGTAGAAATCTTCGGATGTATACAGATAGTGTTTTAAGTCGTTCTTTTCTTCGAGATATTTTTTTTATTGATACTTCATTTTTTTATAGTTTTGAGCGAGTGCCCCCTCCTCGGCAGCCTTGATGCGAGAGATTACGGCATTGTAAGATGATAAAATGGAAGAGAGTTGCTGAAAACAGCGTTGCGGTAAGCATTAGATGTCGAACGTGTGTAGTTTTATCACATTATGGATCTACAAATTGTATACACTACTGGGGTATAAAGGATGTAATAAGAGAGATAAAAATAGAAAAGGTAATATATTACAGTACAATTTCACGAAGAATTTGAAAATCCAAATAATTTTTACAAGACCATATCCGTGTCAGAGTTTGTTATAAGAATCGTTCCGGACCACAAACATGTGTCGACGAAAAACTCGGATTCATAAAGGTATCCCGACAAGAAACCTGTCCTCGAACCAAAAAGGAAAAGGAAAGAAAAACAACAGTAATTACACACCGATAATCAAACCAAGTATTTAAATTAGTATTATAAAACTACCTTACATAAGTCCATAAACAAAGTAAGTATAGATGAAACAAATCTAATTTTCGGATAACGAATTAGGAAAATAATCCCGAAAATTTAACTTTTAAAAAAAGATCTTTATATAAATGAAGAAGATAAACCTGTAACATTTTCGTAAATCAACTGTTTACCCTCACTCGCCAGAAAAAAAAGATAAATTTGTTCAATGTATAGCAGTAAACTGTAATTAATAATATTACACCACTAGTTTATAAAAAAATTTATCGCGTATGTTTTATCATTCTTGTAAAAAATAATAGAAATCTACAAGATAGATAATAAAATATAGTATTATTCACGTCATGTTACCCAAGAGGGAACATCATAAATAATTACAACAGTTTAAACATCAAGAAATACAAAAACAGCATAACTTTCAACAACGGTAAACTAAAGAAAATTTGATCTACCAATAACAAGAAATATTTAAACGGTTTATCCAACTAGAAGAACAACTATCAACAAATCATGAATTGCTTGTTCTAAGAGTGTGACCAATTAATTAGAAGCAACACAGCGTTTACAAAAATAATATATGGATCACTATTGAGGTTTTTCCATATGTTCTCAATGAAGACAAAGCGTTTTGCACTTTGAAAAGGACGAAAATCCTTTCCACCTTACTTGCAAAAATCGGACTGATGCGAAAAAATCGACTACATTTGTAAAATTAAGGAATTTAAAAAATATTTAGATTAAAACCAAGAAGGTAAATCTTCAGATGTTTGTAATCAAATATTTTCGTTTACTATACGATTCGAACATAACAGGTTAATAAACTACATAATACCTAAAAAAAATAACATTGATCCAAAGTTCGCACTAAGCGTGAAATTATCGCAGAACTTTTATGCTATAAAAAGATCTTTGTTCCACAAGATGTGGTAAAATTTGAAATATTCTAAACAAAAAGTTGAGTATTATTTGGTGTACGCCTCCGTTTTAAACAAGCACTCTAACACGGTTAGAATGGCGTAATCATCAGCAGATAATGTTAAATGCTTCAATTTCGTTCACATAATACTGTCGGCAAAGACTATCGAAATTAAACGAAAAGTAATTGCGAAACACAAAATAGAACACAATCAGATAATACAAAAACTAGCGAATGGTTACAAAAGTCTTGCAATTTTTAGAAGCGATTTCGAAAACAAGAGAATAGGGCGCATCATATGTCAATGTACTCAATGCGAACATAAGTTGACGTGGATACTCTTCGATGTATGACAAACCTTACGACAATTATGCACTAATTTAACAGAACTTCGGATTAACAGCAAATTGTGAAATACTCGAATTCAACAACCACACATTTAAAAATTAAAATTGACAGCAGATAAAAAAAATAGTCGGATTCACCAACAAGAATAAAACCTCGAATTTCTAGAAGAACATCCAAGAATTAAACAACATGGGTAAAAGTTTGCATAGATAGCAAATAAAAACACTCCAATTTAACAACAAAAGTAAACCTCCCAATTAACAGCAAATAATAAATACTTGGAACTAACAACAAGAGCAAAATCTCTAATAGACGGTTAGGAAAGTATTTGACATAAACAAAAATATTAAAACTTAAAATAACAGAAAAAGAAAAACATTTAAATTCAATATCACGAGTAAAATCTCGATTATCAGTAAAGAAAGAAGACTCGAATTAAACAAGGACGTGAGTAACAAACTTCAGAAAACAACAAATCAATTCGAAAAAAATGCTGTCTCTATGCCAGAAATAGATCCCCCAGGCAGGGTTAACTCCAAGCAGGATCAATGAAAGAAAGACGTAAATATACTGAGAACCCTTTTTACAATATTTGATAGACATATAAAAAAAACACAACTATTTCATTTTCGATTTTATAGGAAAATTAAATTACAAAATATCCCAAAAACTTAACCTCAGAGATAACATCACTGTAAATGTATCCTACAGAAAAAAACAATAAAAATAGCCATAGATTGATATTACATTCACTAATTAAACTAAAATCCTTTTAAGACCCAAATTCAGGATTCTTAGTAAATAAAACGGGGATAAAACATAATAATAGCTAACTTGTTTACGGATAAAAGGAGAAATATTCAACTTTAGTGATTACAACTTGAAGAATGCTGTAGTGAATAAATTAAGAGATATATGCTTGCAAACAAATGACTTCGTATGAATTTGAACAAAATACTGATTTTACAGAAAGAGCATTCGTATATGAATCAACTGCAAAAACATGCTAAACAATTAGAAAATAATAAAAAAGGAGCACCCCGAGATTTTGCTAACGGGTTTTAAGTGATTGTGCATGTCATGATCGCCAGAAATTATTGTGTAATATTGCATTGAAAACCAGAAGTAGTGATATATATATATATATATATATATATATATATATATATATATATATATATATATATATATATATATATATATATAATTTAAATAATGAAACAATTTTGAAATTGATATGTTCTACTCAGAATTGTCAAAATATATCCACTGTCTTATTAACTAGTGATTAAATAATTAAGAGTAAGTAAGAAAATATAAATAAAATAGTTAAATTTTCTAGTGTCTTTATATTTCCTACAGATGTTTCTTAACCATAGATTTTCGTAGTTCATCTTGACATATTTCCTTATATTTCATTGTAATATGCATTTTTGCCTAAAATTATATAATCTCTCCTATCCCTATGTTTTAGTAGATGATTTAGTTTTACTATCAGATTAGTCCGTTAGCGAATTTTAGTGCCTGTTGTGACTGGACAGGCCTATCAAATTGACAGCGTTCACATTGTAGATGATGTGAGTGCTGCCTAGTTGTAAGAAGTCGATTAGAGTATTTGCTCCTTCCCTTTTGTTATATATTCTCATACTTTTTACCGATAGATTTCTGTGCTTTAATGACTTGCATAATTCGAGTGTTTAATCTATTGAAGTAATACGCATCAGTGGTCCTCTTTAAACACACGTAACAGCTAATTCCAATAATATTTAAACGATATTTGCAAATACATATGTATTTCCTGTTATTAATGAATCATATCAATAATCAATATCTTAGCTAAGTAAGACTGCTGTAACCCAAAATGGTATTTTCTTTTTTGAATACCATAACTTCTTTTAATTCATACTAATTGGACCTTCAAATTGCAGTGCTTAATAATATTTAAAATAATTGACCTAAACCCATTTTGTACTAGTATTTTTAATCGAATAAAATTGTAAAGTGAAATAGCCGAGATTTACTGAAATTGCTGTAATTTTATAATTTAAAGTTATGTACATTATAATTATATGTAAACACATAACAATCGTATTAATATAATTTATCGAACGAGTCGTACGATGTTTATGCACGTTTTAAAGATTTCAACGTAGGCTTGTTGTGATAGTGGTAATGATATTAATTAATGGTTTCCATGCGTCAGAATTCTTTGATGTGCATTAGTAATTTGTGTTATATGACGTGGTATTCTCACGACATATCGACTAATCTAACCTCAGATCTTTTTAAACGTGCATCTTATTCGACCCGGAACTATGTATGTTGAACTTGGGAATCGGTAGAGAAATTCGGATGAAACCTGTTAATAAATCTATGAGGATCTCTTACTCTTGTATTCTGAGCCATGACTTATAAAAGTATCAAATAATTCGCTAAAAAATTACAAAATTAAATTCCAAATTATGTAAGACTTTTAATCGGCTACGAAATGAACAAGAGCTAGCCTCGTAGATTAAAGTTTTTTACTCGAAATTCTACACAGGTTCCTCAGCTAAATATAATATTCTAGAGTTCAACTAGATACACAAAACAAGGTTACATCTGCTGTGGCGTTGTTAAAATAACATCAAATATGTGAAAGTAGTCCGAAAATGATACAAATAATGTTTTTCAGTTCTAGTTTGTTTTCCCACATCCACGTCATACTAGTTCGTTACTTACGCCATCACCGATATCATGATACGACGTGGAGAATGTATCGACGAAGGAGTTGAACAAATGAGAGAGATAGGGTATAAATATGTGACTTTTTCTAGGATGCACATTAGAAAAACGACGGAAAAATTATAACTTGAGATTTGTGATGACTTTCCCCTCGAAGCATTGCTGTATGATAACGAAACTGATTCAAGTAGACGAGTTGTAGATCAAAGGAAAATGCTGCTGATTTATTTCTTTTATACAAATATTCATAAAATATGTGTAGTAAGCGATGTGCATGTTTAATCAGACATAACTGTTTATTTCAAACATAAGCATATACTTAATTCAGGCGTTTATATGTGCATATGTGTATACAAAATATCGTAGATGTAAATTTAAAATAATAATAACATTATGGACATTTTTAGTGAAATATATCTATGATATTCTTCGATAAACCTTCAGCGTGTATTATAAGTACTAACATTTAATGCAAATTAATTGAACCACAGATAATATTGTTACATGATAAGGGCTGTCCCCTGTTCATGTAAGTATAAAAATAGAGAGATTAGGTAAAATGAAAATAAGAGAAAGCATAAATCGAACCCTGGACATAAGTTTTAAAGAACAATATGTTTAAATGGAATGTCCAGTAAATTGTTAATTCGGATGAAATAAATAATAAATAAACTATTCAATTGTTAAAAGAATGTGGATAATAAAATATGAGTTAAATAAATTAGATATGTAGGTTAAATTCCTTTGTGGAAACAACACAAGAAAAATAGGTTATTGGGAAATCAATGTAGAAAACGTGCAAAGTCGCGCATGTTGAAACACGTGAATTTTGCTCACGTGGCCGGGATGCATGGATTTCTCAATATAGGAGGTGGGAGTTAGTTGGTCGGAGATACAGTCATAGAGACAGTCAGAGAGACAGTCAGGAGAGACAGTCTGGGGAGACGATCAGTGAGAAAACTCAGAGACAGGCGGACGTCTGAAGCGAGACGTCACTTCAGAAACTAAGATGTGAAACTTTGAGTTCTTAATGAGGAAATTCCGACCGGTCGTAGGAAAATAAATTCGTCATGTGTTTGTGATAAAGCTCATCTTTGTGTTTGTGATTTCTACAAAAAGGTAAATTGTATTGTTATTATATGTCTGTGTTATAAAATGTCATTACATACACATCTCTCTCACAAGAAAAAGCATCACTTATAATACTCTCTCTCTAAGATACAACATCATATGTAATAAGACAAGACCTCTCACTAAGACTCATATCTTTACTAATAAGAACTCACGTAACATACGCGCACAAGTGGTATCGTCTAATAATACTACTACTAATAATAATAACTATATAACAAATCACAATTTGGTGGTCGTGAACCTTTTGCATCAGCGATGCAGAAACCGAACCTGGGGTCGATACCACGAAAAAAAAGAAAAAAAGAAACACAACGTTTTAAAGGGGTCCGACATAATTTTAAAAAATAAATAAATAATACCACGGAAAAAGAAAAATTACACGATCACAGAATTCGAAAAAGAAAAAGAAAAACAACGTTTTAAAGGGGGCCAACATAGTTTTAAAAAAATTAATAAATAATACCACGGAAAAAGAAAAAAATCACACGATCACAGAATTCGAAAAAGAAAAAGAAACACAACGTTTTAAAAGGGTCCAACATAATTAAAAAAAAATAAATAAATAATACCACGGAAAAAGAAAAAAAAATTACACGATCACAGAAATGCGAAGAAAAAAAATGAAAAAAAAAATTGAACATACACGCACACAGAGAACAAAAGATACAAGAAATATTAAAAAGAAAAAGAAGAAAAGGCCGATATGCCGTAAAAAGAAATTCGTAGTAATGAAAAAAATAGTAAACAAGTCACCATGCGTAATTCATTGATAAATGAATTGGTCTGTTAAAAAACACACACACACATACACGCGAATGCAGAGATTGTGTAATCCATTACTGTTTTGAAATTTTTAGAAGTGTCATTAGAAAATGTGTGTCAATATGAAATCGTTTGGACAAATTGTTGAATTTAATCTGTCAAAACAGGAATGTTTCAAAGGTCGCATGTACTTTCTGAAACAGGTGTAAATTGTTTGGAAATGCATTTTGTGTTCATAGGGAACTTTTCGGCTTTTGTGTGTTCATTTATTTTGTTTTTGAAAAAAAAAGAGGGACAATTGTTTTGGACAGACAGTTGAATTGTTGTTTGTTACAGATGATTATTTTTGTTGTTAAAAAAAAGTTATAACTGTTGCAAAATGTTTAAATGTATTAAGGTATTTTTTTTTAAATGTTTTTATGATGTTGAACAAATATTGTAAATTGTCTCACCATGCGTAATTCATTGATAAATTACGTTATTAGTTAAATGAAAATAAGAGAAAGCATAAATCGAACCCTGGACATAAGTTTCAAAGAACAATAGGTTTAAATGGAATGTCCAGTAAATAGTTAATTCGGATGAAATAAATACTATATAAACTATTCAATTGTTAAAAGAATATGGATAATAAAATATGAGTTAAATAAATTAGATATGTATGTTATGATTTTCACAGCAAGAATTCAAAGTTATCCGTAAATATGCATTAGATTAAAATGATCTAGTAGAAAATAAGTTAAGACGTATGGCTGGCTTACAGATTCAGTTAGAATTTTAGAAGGGGGACAATAATTAAAATTACGTAAACGGGTATTTGGAGAGTTTTTAGATGTGATAAGCCGTAAGAAAGATGTTTTTTTTAGCATTTGGTTTTGTTGTTTTTTTTTAGAGATCCTAAAAGTTTTTCTCCAAGAAAAGTTACTTGGTAGGGATTGATAAGCACAAGAAGTGCCCCTATACGAAAAATTTGGGAACCTGGTTAATTAAGTGCTTAAAATAAGCTGGTTGCACGTACCGACTCCAAGCAAGTAGTAAGTCTTGGCTTAGTTAATAAACAGGCGTTGGAAAGAATACGAAAATTCTTAAGAGGACCAGTACACCGATGAGAGGTAGTCCCAAGGCAATCACATATAGCTTAATGAAGTAAGAGACAGGCAAACATATGCCGTAGATTACGTAAGAAAGATATAACCTTGTATTTTTTTTTAGAGAAGCATGAATGTGGGATATATCTGCTGGATCTTGGAAGCCGTGGTGAGAGAAAAGAAAAATCACAAAAAAATCGGGCAATTAGATAGAATTAAGGCGCAATTAAGTTGTTGGGCGCGAAAGGTGTTAGTTAGTTAGGGGTGATATTTCTAAATCCTCGTCGAAGTTTCAAGAATCCAAGCAAGGAAATCCGAGTGAATCCGTATGAGAGTAAAAAGGGATATCTTAAACTTCTGAAGCCAACCACAAAGATTTAAGTATATGAGCTTTGGTATGTCCCGTATGAGATAGTTATAGAATAAAAAAACAAAGCCATACTTGATAAGACTAACCATGCGGAAAGAGAGACCAGAGCACTTTTGAGACGAAGGAAGTCGTCCATTTCGAGAAAGGTGAAAACCTCTAGTCTGCGGCATATGGGTGGCTGGAAAATAGCTGATGTGAATCATAGGTAAATACCCTACACCCAAAAAGTAAATGCCACAAAGATCAGAAAGGTTCTGATCTCATAAAAAAATAAATAATTGTGAAGTCGGCCGTGAAGGGCTGACTGAAAAAGATTTTTTTTGTGTGTTTTTTTAGTCTGATCTTTCTAGCCGTGTGGTTGTGTAGATGTAAAAATAAAAAAAATGTACTAAAGTTAAAAATGCATACATTTTTTTTGTGAAATATTGAAGGGAGAGATGTTACATGATAAGGGCTGTCCCCTGTTCATGTAAGTATAAAAATAGAGAGATTAGTTAAAATGAAAATAAGAGAAAGCATAAATCGAACCCTGGACATAAGTTTCAAAGAACAATAGGTTTAAATGGAATGTCCAGTAAATAGTTAATTCGGATGAAATAAATACTATATAAACTATTCAATTGTTAAAAGAATGTGGATAATAAAATATGAGTTAAATAAATTAGATATGTAGGTTAAATTCCTTTGTGGAAACAACACAAGAAAAATAGGTTATTGGGAAATCAATGTAGAAAACGTGCAAAGTCGCGCATGTTGAAACACGTGAATTTTGCTCACGTGGCCGGGATGCATGGATTTCTCAATATAGGAGGTGGGAGTTAGTTGGCCGGAGAGACAGTCATAGAGACAGTCAAAGAGACAGTCAGGAGAGACAGTCTGGGGAGACGGTCAGTGAGAAAACTCAGAGACAGGCGGACGTCTGAAGCGAGACGTCACTTCAGAAACTAAGATGTGAAACTTTGAGTTCTTAATGAGGAAATTCCGACCGGTCGTAAGAAAATAAATTCGTCATGTGTTTGTGATAAAGCTCATCTTTGTGTTTGTGATTTCTACAAAAAGGTAAATTGTATTGTTATTATATGTATGTGTTATAAAATGTCATTACATACACATCTCTCTCACAAGAAAAAGCATCACTTATAATACTCTCTCTCTAAGATACAACATCATATGTAATAAGACAAGAACTCTCACTAAGACTCATATCTTTACTAATAAGAACTCACGTAACATACGCGCACAAGTGGTATCGTCTAATAATACTAATAATAATAATTATAATAACTATATAACAATATTAATTACAAGGTAAATAAAAAATATGTATCGCTTAACAATTAAAATATAAACAACATACAAGTAACCGTTGTAAAAACAACAGTATTCAATATGATTTCTGATCGAACAGTGTATACAACATAGGACGTACATCCTTTTAGAGTATACAATAAAAAGGATTTACTCCAAGTATTTGTTTTGTCCCAGGAGAATTAGTAAAACCACTTCCTTATATACAGAAATATAAAGCGGTAAACAATAGAAAACGGTATTATGCAAATCTGTGAACGATAGGCACAAACTAGAGAAAATTAAAACATATAAGAGTGGAATTAATTATGCGAATTCACGATATATATATATGTATATATTAATATGTGACGATATGTACGTTTATAACATTGCATCATATAATTTTCTAACGTGCATCATTGCCGTCTGATAGAAGTTACATATGCACGATATAACAAAATATAAACATACACCCAAGGAATGTAATGTTCCCGAAATATCATAATATACGGAATTCAATAAGACTAGAGATACATATTGTTTTACATAGGAATCACCACTTATCAAGGCTAAGAGGTCACTCGAGGATAAGGGTTAAAGAGTGTACAGTAGAAATTGGACAATATAGTTTCCGTTAGTAATAAAGATTCAGTAAATTTGTTAACTTATATGGAACGGTTGATCAAAAACTTGTTTATGTTAGACTTGAAGACAAACATATTGTAGTCAGTTGGAAAGCAGAAAAACGGAAGACAATTCCATAGGCGTGCAGTTCTAAGAAAGAAGCTTTTGCACATATACGCTTAGGGTAAGGCACAGATAAAGAGTGGAGGAAACTAGTGATATTATTTTCTGATAGACGAGTGTTTCTTGGGAAAGCTTTGCGAGGGGGGACCATAGAAAATGAGCTCAGCCGAGCACTTGCCATGAAAATAACGATACACCAGAGATAATCTCGCAACATTTCTTCTGTAAGAAAGAGGTTGCAGGGAAGAGAAAAGGACACCCCCACAAGGCTACGAAGTCTATTTTGAACTCTATCAAGGCAAGATAACTCCTTTCTAGAAGCTCCTGCCCAGATGTGGCAAAAGTACTCCTTCCTTGGACGTACCTGGTTCTTGTATAGATAGAGAATTGCATCAGCAAAGAGATTAGTGGATCGATAGAATGATCCTACCATTTCTCCGGCGGCCTTTGCAACGGTTTTAATGTATGTGTTCCATTTAAGATCAGGAGTGAAGGTCAAGCCCAGGAGCTTGTCAAAACACAAGGCCTCTTCAAGACAAGAGCCATTTATTTCAATTGATGCAAGATGGGGATCAGAACGTTGATGATGTAAAGATAAAAACTTGGTTTTAGATGCATTAAAAGTAACAATCCACCTCTTCCCCATTGTACCACTTGCTCAATATCAGAGGAGAGAGAATCAGAGAGAAGTTGGTCGTTTATGGTCTTAGATGTGCAAACATAGATAGTAATGTCGTCAGCATAAATGTCTACGAATGGTGTAAGGATGTGATTCGGACGATCATTAATATAGATCAGGAAAAGAGTTGGGCCCATGATGGACACCATAGAGACTCCAGCATTAATACTGAGAGCTTATGATTTCTTCCCATCAAGCACTAGTCTTATGAACCTATAAAAGAGAAATGATTTAATAATTGAGAAGATCACCTGGATTCTTAAATACAGGGCATACTGATGAGATTTTTCAGAGCGACGGGAAGCAATACTACTTAAGACAACGTTTAAACAGTTTTGTAAGGATGGGCGTGTGTTCTGGTTGAAGTCTTTGGAGTACTATAATTGGATACCGTCAGGGCCGGTTGCTTTACTGGAATCAAGGTTTTTGATTAAGTTGACAACATCACGTACAGATATTTGTATATCACATGTTTTCTAATACATGTGGAAATATTAGAAGTTGGCATCCTTGGTCGCAAAGGTTAGAATTAGCTTTAAAGTTCTTGGCAAAGAGATTGGCTTTGTCTGATGCTGACGAGATTACCTCAGGTCCATTTATGAGAGTTGGGATAGAGCACACGCTTCTGTTCAGGATTCTGTTTGCTATTTACCAGAACTGGTGGTAACACATCCGTTGCTCAGCTACTTTGGACTTGACAAACTGAGCATACAACTCTCTTGCATTCTTTACTACTTTTTTACAGTAGTTTGCTGGCAGTTCTGAAAGCGGCTTTAGTCTCAGTACATCTATTACGTTGGAAGTAATGGGAAAAAAGTGATTTCTATGCGGAATGGCAGCAGCACATTCCGGAGAGAACCACGGCTTGCTGTTAGGTTTTTGCTGGAATGTTTTCGAGGGTATGAAACAGTCTATACCTAAAATGAACCATTCTGTCAGATCTGATACTATAGAGGGCGCATCCTTTTTATACATGGAAGACAGCGGTAGATCTGGTATAAAGGTGCGGAAGCTATCCCAGTTAGCCATAGATTATCGATATACTGTACGATGGAGAGGTACATATGGGGAGTTATTACATTTCATTTTTATCTTAACTGTTACAACTGAGTGGTCGGAATATCCAAGTGGAGAAAGAACAGAAGCTGAACACAGTTCAGGGCAAGTTGTGAGAAAGAGGTCTAGGAGACTTGCATATTGGCCGTCAGAATCGGGAAAACGGGTGGGTTCGTGAACAATCTGAGTGAAGACCTAAGCAATGGAGAAATCATGACAGACCCCCCCCCTCAGGATCGGTCTTGTTTGAGTGAGTTTACCATTCCACATTGTGAACATTGAAGTCTTCACAGGCGTGAATATTAGCTGAAGGATAAGCAGATAGGGCGTGGCCAATTTGCTCAGATATGCTTTCAAAGGTAGTAACTCCGCTGTTGTGGGGGCGATAGAGACCAAATACAAATGCGGTAGTTTGAGCTAGTGCAACCTGGAAGTACATATAGGGTAAGTTAGGATCTTCTCTAGAGATGTCCCTTCCACATGGAAAGCCATCTTTTATATAGGCACATATTCCATGCCCCTAGCGACCTTGGGAGTCAGATTTGGAAGTTAAATTAGAGTATCCTTTAATTACGAACTAATCTAAGGAAATGGTCTCTCCAATGCCAGTTTCACTTAGAAATAATATGTTTGGTTTAATCTCCTGTCATTGGGTTTACACCTCTGGGAGGTAAGAACGTAGACCCCTGATGTTAGAGAAGGAGACCTGGTAGTGGGGGTCTACGTTAGAAGTTGGGGATTCGGGTTTAATCGAGTGTTTTTATTGAGACTTTTCATGATGGTGTTTTGGGATTTGTGAACTAGGTCAACAGACATGCCTGGAGCGGAGAAGAGAGAGAAAGTAAGAGAGAAATAAAAATGAAGAATTCATTGTAGCACATGAAAAGGTAAAGCCGTAACAATTACCCACTAATATGGCGTCGAGAGGCCCCACCAAAAACTCTGCATGGTCCAGAATCCATTCACCAAATGGCAATACAGCAGCCCCAGTACTTTGCACCTGCTGATAGGACAGCCTCCTTAGTGGTTAATCCAAGGTTCGGGAATATCAGGCGGATAGCGTCAGCCCAGATAAAACGTTTACATCCAGCACCCTTACTACTGACATGGCTACAAGGATAGACATAGAAACAGAAAATTTCCAACGCCCTGGCGGCTGTTCACGTAAAATACTACCAAACTAGAAAACCGCTTTTTCTCCACTCTTTGTCAGAAAAATTATTTATTAAAAATGAGGAATGAGGGACAAATAAAGAGAAGCGAGAGTAATGGGGACTGCCGATAACGCATCCACAATGCATTGTCTACTCTCTATTAAAAAAATGAAGTATTGTACTTAATAAAAGTCATTTGGTGTGTTTAAGAGGGGGTTAGGTGAAAGATTCCCCTATAGCCAACTGAAAATGAAAACAATTGCAAAATATGTTATGCTATCAACTTGGAAAATATAAACATTTATAGAGAAGAAGAATCTATGACAAAAAATAAAATAAAATAAATAAATAAATAAAATAATATATATATATACATATATATATATATATATATATATTCCAAAGGAACTTGCCAGATAGATTCGGCACATCTTTCCACGAGAAAACTACTTACACAATTAATAAAACAATAAAATAAAAATAAAGATTAAAGACTGAAATAAATATAATATTAGCACTTGCATCTAGAAAAGAAATATTACAAAATTCATAACTTATCTGCTATAATAAGACTGCAAATGGGAATTTATTTTGCTAGAAATAAAAATGTAGCGTTTCCATTTTTGAAAGAAAAACGGTCATCACGTGACATAGTTCGCTACTTAGAAAAGCATGTTCTTTTATAGGTAGTAACGTGTCGACGGACGGGGGGGTTGTAAGAAACCAGCATTTTCAGATCTATTTATGCTCCATTTCAAATGAAACTTGCCAAATTAATTCGGTACATTTTCAACGAGAAAACCATTTACACAATTAATAAAACAATGAAATAAAAATAAAGATTGAAACTGAAACAAATATAATATTAGCACTTGCATCTAGAAAAGAAATATTACAAAATTCATAACTTAACTGCTATAATAAGACGTCCTTCGCAGCTGCAAATAGGAATTGATTTTGCTTGAAATAAACAGGCAGCGTTTTCATTTTTGAAAAGGAAACGGTCATCACGTGACATAGTTCGCTACTTAGACAAACTTGTTCTTTTATAAGTAGTAATGTGTCGAGGGACGGGGGGGGGGGTAAGAAACCAGCATTTTCAGATCTATTTATGCTCGATTTCAAATGAAACTTGCCAGATACATTCGGCAAATCTTTCCACGAGAAAACCATTTACACAATTAATAAAACAATGAAACATAAGCAAAAAGGAACATACTACATATATATATATATATATATATATATATATATATATATATATATATATATATAGACATAGATATAGATATAGATAAATATATAGATAGATATTTCAGTTATATCTCATAGGATTAAGTAATCTCTCGCCGGAGGCAACCTTTCTAGGGCAATTGCTCTTGACATATCTAAGGCCTTTGATAGGGTATGGCATAAAGGTTTACTTCACAAGATCTCTAGCTATGGTATAGCTGGAAATTTCTTCTCAATTATTAACTCATTTATTTCTGCTAGATTCATAAGGGTAGTAGTTGATGGGCAATAATCAGAAGCTCAAAGTATTAATGCTGGAGTACCTCAGGGGTTCATCCAGGGCCCAACTCTTTTCCTGATCTACATTAATGATCGTCCAAATCACATCCTTACATCATTTGTAGACATTTATGCTGATGACACAATCATTTATAGTAGATCATCTAAGACAGTAAACGGCCAAATTCTCTCCCGTTCTCTCCAGTTCTCTCCAATTCTCCTTCCTCTTATCTTGAGCACGTGGTACAATGGGGAAAGGAGTGGCTGGTTACTTTTAATGCATCAAAAACCAAGCTTGTCTCATTACATCATCAACGTTCTGATCCCCATCAGGCATCAATTGAAATAAATGGCTCTCGTCTTGCTGAAAACACTATCAATAATTCCCCCCACTCTTTATCTGTGCCTAACCCTAAACGTAGATTCCATGAACAAAGCTTCTTTCTGGTTGTCTTCAAGTCCAACGTAAACAAGTTATTGGTGAGCCCCTCCACTTAGCAAATTTACTGAATTTCCATTACTAACGAATACTATGATGTCCAATTGCTACTGTACACTCTTTTACCCTTATCCCGGAGTGGCCTCTCGTCCTTGATAAGTGGTGATGCCTATGTAAACAAAAGATAGATAGATATATACATGACAAAAATATGTATTTTAAATTCGAAGATGTCAATCTTTCCGTCTTTTTCCAGCATGTTAAAATGATCAATTCTTGTCTACACCTGTTTTGTAGTGCAAAACCATTCATAATATTATTATGTCGGTTTTTCGATTGTTTTTACGCTTTCAGTTATCAGAATATTAAGAACTTTTTAACTTTAAAAGCACATAAAAATGATATGGGTATGATTACATAAATCCACCAAAAATCGGAAACATGGTTGAAATTGTATTTTGTAATATTCGTTTTTTTTAATAGCTGCAGGTCGATTAGGGCTCTTTCGTTATACTTATGGCAACTCCCCGAATGAGCTATTATGTATTAACCTCCTGTAAAAGATTCGCAACACAAACTCGTTTTGCTTCAACAATTGTCGTTAATTTCTATCCCAATCCATATTTTCTTTTTGTTCGCGCCTAGCCTCCATAGAATAAAAAAAGGCACACACTGTAATAAAGACTTTTCATATCTATCTGTGTAAGCATACGTTGATAATTATGTTCCAGTTTGAAAAAATATGGTATAATAAAATTATGGGATGTTCGTTCGCGCCTGACCTCCATAGAATGGAAATTTGTCACAAAGTTTAACAAGGTTTTTTAATATAGATCCACAGAATATTGAGATAAGTGTTTCAGTGTGAACATCCATGGTATAATAAATTATGGGGTGCATCTATTTTATTTTTACTTTCATCATATTTTGCTTTGGTTTTGATACTCCCGAATTCGAAGCTATCTCTTTACAACCCTTCCTTTTGATAACCTATCATACTTTCAGAAATCAGAGTCCATGTTCTGTAGTTTGTTTTTAACCCAGTCAACGACGGGTACTTTTGCTAGTTAAATATAATAACCACCTTAAATTCTCATTTGATGAAGCAGGAATTTCTTAGAGTATTACTCAAAAGATATATCATAAAACATCTTTTCAGTTCTGTATTTGTTATTCAAAGAAAATAATAAAATATGTAGCAAACTTCAAATCAAGTGCGACAGAATTGCTTGAATTAAAATGTTATGAAGTGGGGTTTAAAAAAATTACATAGATAAATAGAATCACATGGAAATGATACTCGAAATTATGTAATCAATTAATTGATAATGGTCTAGTCAATTTATGGTCTAGTCAATTAATGGTCTAGTCAATTAATTGATAATTGTAAATTCACTTATGGTTATAGTTCCTTTTGTGTGGACTGTTTTATGAAGATTTATTTTGCATGTTTATTTTGCATATTTACTATCACGTATTTAACAATCTGAATGCATGAGAAACTCGATTAGGAAAAATAAATATTAAGGATAAAAAGAAAATTAAATGGTTGTGATAATCTCCTACTCGCAATACGTAGTTAAGATTAACTACAAAATAAAAACAAGTAAAAGACGTTAGATCGAATCAATAGAATACGTTCATGGGGCAGTATGACCCGAACACTTTTTTGTATTTAGGAGCAAAACGACAGGTCGAATTGTTCACAGAATAAAAGCTGAATATCGTTTTGAATCTTTACAGAAACATCACAATGAAATGGAGATTAACGATAAAAACATTAGGATAAAAACAAACCTGAAAAAATCAACGATTCTTCTGAGAACAATAACGAATTATCATCTTGCAAATTATTATTTGTACTATTCCTCAAACAAAAGAACAAAAGGATCAAATCGCTTGTTAGGCAATATTTTCTTTCTAAATTATACATTGAAATTACATCGAACGACAGGCACTCAACTTTACAAATGGGCGATAGAATATTAATAATCATTTAAAGAACCGTCCCTTCTTTCTACCATTTCACATTCATCAGCTGTTTTGTCTTTCGGCCATTATGGTGAATGTATTTTCTTCCCATAGACACTGATTTCAACTATGAAGTACGTTGTTTTTTGGTTTATTGATTTCTCAATATTAAAATTGAATTTTCGATTGAATATCGTAATCTCCGTCTGTAACAATTACTTGACCCAGGTCAATGCCATTAAGGAATTTTAAAAGAAACAATTTCAAACATCGAGGACCATTGTATAAGATCATTATCGCTTACTGAGAAGTGGTAATAGTTGATGGCTTAACAGTATAGTCTGATAACCTGGGTGTTCCAAGTACGAATCCAGTTCATTCCGAAAAAAAAAATCACTATCGCTCAGAATGGCGATAACTTTAACGTGGCCCTTCGTGTGAGTAACTTATTTCTTTCTAGAAATTGTTCTTGCAAAAATTTTATAAAAATATGTTTAGGCAACGAATATTCGGATTCATGCGAAAAGATGTTTTTTCATCGGTTATTCGTATCCATACGAGAAGCCATTTACCGAGATTTATTCTGGGAATTGCACACATTTACGAGGTGATTTAAATAAGTTTCAAAACTTTCTACGTCTGGAAATTTTTATGGATAGTACATACATGAAACTCAGGTCTCCTTCTAAGTAATCTACACTGACTGCAATACACTTGTTGTACCGTTCCAACCACTTCCGGAAGGTCCCATGTTAGCCATCTTTGTGAGCGTGTCAATAACCCGGTCACACCCAGTTTCATTTCCTTAATTGTGTCAGAACGGCAGTTATTCAGGTTTTTCTTGAGATTAGGAAATAAAAAAAAGTCACAGCGAGACAGTAATTTACTATATGAAAGGTGAGAAACTTCCTTGATGCATCTTGGTCAAATAGTCTGCGACAAGAATGGGGCAGCCTTGGGACAAACTTTTCGCAAATCTTCCGCATCTTCAGTTTCTAGTCAATTATTGTGTATAGTATCTAAACTCGTGTCATATCGTGCCCTAATTGTCTCTATAAACGTTATTATCCATAGAAATTCTTTATTTGGCCAATCAACTCTGATGAACAGATTTACTTACCCCCCACACCGCTAATCACCCCTCACGGACTTCCTGCCTATTTTGAATATGGTATGTCACTCAAATACAGATATTCGATTCATGCAATATGATCAAAAACAGTCTGCCGCATTCCATACGTCTCTGTGGTATTATTTTATAGTTGAATACAGATTTCTATTGCATGTCATTTTTTCTAAAGAATCCTCACATCAAGATTGCATTTTTGAAATTCACCAACTGTTACAATCAGGATTTTGTAGGGTGTATATCAATTCCTACTATTGTTGTTCCTTTGAACTTGCAATCATAAACTTTAGTCAATTATGTCATAAGATCGATAACAATAACATACTGTATTTTCAAGAGTTTAGGTCAATTTTAATGACTGTACAACATATTGTGGAATGTTATCGAGAGCACATTGTATTTCTGAGTAAGCATTCGAAACCAGTATAAAAAGTTTCCTACATATTTCATTATTTTATTTGAATAAACAAAACCGT
The DNA here is from genome assembly GCF_053919585.1 of Euprymna scolopes. Classification (NCBI taxonomy): domain Eukaryota; kingdom Metazoa; phylum Mollusca; class Cephalopoda; order Sepiida; family Sepiolidae; genus Euprymna; species Euprymna scolopes. Next base: position 49,277,093 of record NC_136492.1, read on the forward strand.
ATGCTAGGGCCACCATATCACGGGGTTCTACTTTATACACTATATTTCTAATAATTTATGATTCAATGGTTCTCTCATACAAATATTTACATTTCCATTTGTATTGAAAGATACTATACTTACATACAACAAACGTAAAAATGCCCTTCAAAGTGTGTCATGTGAAAACGATATTGATAGATCGAAAGCAATTATAAGAGCCCAATTTGGCGTAGCCAAATAAAGAAAAGAAGTCCATACGGAATTCCTATGTGTTTGCGGAAGGATATCCAACCCGACAGCAAGAATGAGCATTCCTAAAAAATAATTGGTGTTTGTTACGCAACGGATTATCCATAATCAGAACTCGTTTATCACAGATAAATAGGTGGAAAATCAATACAAGACACAATCCACTAAAGAGATCGGAATAGTGGCGTCAGTATAATCAAATTTCCGTCAGTGAAACTTCGTCGAAAGCTGAATCCTTGGTCACACAGTTAGGGAAACACGTCAGAAATAATCGAATATAACGAAATACTAGAAACAGTATGAAGAATACGAACATCTGGGTTACCCACGTTCTCTACTTTTACTTCAATTGAAGTTGCCAGAAATCAAAGAGCCTTTTGCCGAATCTAACATTCGATCCCTATATGAGATATTTAGATTTTCGAATGTCCTATTCAAGTTTTTATACGTCTCAAATATTAGGTTAATAAAGTTAAGAGCATTAATTTTCAATACCAATTTACCAGTAAAGTATATTATATCTGATTTATGGTTTCTTGGCGTTGTCGGATTCTAGAAGAATATATCTAGTCTGTCTCAATACACAGCTAAACGCTGTTACTATAGACAACATTACTTGGAGAATAGACATTATTATTTGTATAACTCAATGTGGAATAGCTATACCAGGAACTTATTTAAGCCAGGAGATCGCTATTATTTCGAATATGTAATCGTGGTTTAATTCTAGGAGAACGCTTCTTAAAGTCATTTTCTCCTGAGAAACTACTATACAAGATACTTTAAAAACCCAAATGATTGTGTCTATAAGGCATTTTTTCAGTAGATATTCAAGCTCTTATTTAACCATGCGTATTAACTTTATGTGTACATGAGATACAAATTAGTAAATATATGAAAGGAAAATTTGAGATCACAGACGTAAAAACAAGTTAAAATTAAAAAACCTTCTTGATAAGACGGAAAACTTCAGCAATAACGTCGTAACGAAGTACATAGACAGTTTTCAAAATCGTGTGAAGTGTGCAAGATATCGCAGTGGCCCCAAATCAGAATATAAGATATAAATAGAGAGATTAGGAATGTATTTTAATCAGGATAATTGGTTGTATGTGATATTTAGACAATTTCATATATATATTAATTTTAATTGGCTATATATTCCTTATACGTAATTCAGCACTAAAAAAATTCAGATCGGTTATTAACAAAACAGGAATATGATTCGTACATTTTTCTGTAGCAGATGGATTTATCTGTCACAATGATTAATTCTAATTTTATATAAATATTGAAGTCTGTAACTAAGTATTCAGTGGATTGGGTAGATGTTCTGCACATACTAAAATACTCTTTATACAACGACTTAGCTACATAATGAAACATGCTTAAAACACAATAATATTCAGCTCAATTTTCTTATGATGAGGGAAACATATTTCGACATTAACCGTGCTTAATTAATAATTGATCACAACAGAGAATATCCTATATCTATACAAAATCACAATTTGTCCAGGCATGGAGTCTCAGATCTAATAGGTGCCGCACAATTGGCGAAGCTAAACCTCTGCCTAGCGTCGCAATATTGGATCTCATAGCCTTGTTTACAATTACTTTAATGGAATTTAGTTTGATGATACTACCACGTACAAATTTTCGATTAATACAAGCAGCGAAATCTACTACTTTCATTGCAGAGCAGTCTCAAGATGCCGGACAACTGTTTAATTAAATATTTTCTTCTATCCGACTGCTAGAATTCAGTTTCCAGCTGTCTTGTCCATAGAAAACTATAGTAACAGTTTAAATGTAATGTGACCAGATATATCGCAGTCCAGCTAACTAGGGATCTTTATTAGAAGGTACTTATACTCCAAGTCGCTATATACATTTTTTTAGTTTAAAAAAAAGTTTAACAATACAATTTACTTAAGACGCTTACACGTTTAGAGTTGACAGAACGAAAGAAAGTTACCAGAGATGAAGGTACCTTAAAATAGCAGTACAAATTATTGAGTAAGAAAGAAAGAATTTAGAGTTTAACACAGAAATTTGAAAACAAGATCGAAGGTTAAATTGAACAAAACGTTATCTGACTTACATCCAAAAATGGAAAAGCAGTTCGAATAATCAAAATGATTCAACTTCTATCAGTGTAAATTAGCTGTGTTATAAATGTATTTTTTGTGATTAACTTATTTGATCCCTTTTTTTCTTGGAGGACGCGAGTTTTTGAAGATGCACTATGAACATCACCATAAAATAATGTGCTAATGTCATAAACTTTTCAAGTTTATATGTAGCAAAATTCATATTGACTTACTAGTAAAAAACAAATCAGTCAAATAATAAAAAAACTCTATAAATGTACAGTCACATTACCACAACTTCAATTGTTTTCTTTGTTTATGATTGCTGTCACCTAAACACCCCACTTACATGTAAACACAGGTTTGTATAAGGTTAAATGGTAAATATCAGCGCATCACTTTCGGAACAGCGGTTACTTAAACAGCAGAAATCCCTATATTTAATTTACCCCTGAAAAACAGAATAATGTTTCTGTAAACCGCTCCTGAAATCTTTATTTTTGATCAACTAAAAAGCATTAAAAACTAAGTAATAACATAAAAATAATGAGCAACATTTTCGTTTGGCGGAGGAATTGCCATATTTAAACTGTCTGAACATATATTTCCTGATTTTATTTATAAAAACATAACGAATTAGTAATTGTCTGTATTTTTGAGATGAGGTGTTTTCATTGATTGAGATTGTCGGACTGACTTCCTCATCTTGGTTGTTATTGTCACAATGTTTCGGCCGTTTTGCCCTCCGGCCTTCATCAGGTGTTTAACATTAACAAAAACCAACTGCCCTAGTGACACATGGCCGAGTGGTCCTAGACGTTGTATCAAAGTTTACAGTTACCCAAAGGTGCTGAGTTCAATCCTGAACTAAGGCAGTGAAGAAAGTAACATTCAAAACAGAGAACCAGCAACTATGTCACAAAGCCTAGCTGGAGTCCGAACACGGTACCTCCGTACTAATAATAAAGGGTTGGGTTCGAGACTCCTAACAAACGGTTCCCCAGTTCGATACAAAACACCTGACGAAGGCCGGAGGGCTAAACGGCGGAAACGTTGTGACAATAACAACCAAGATGAGGAAGTCAGTCCGACAATCTCAATCAATAACGAATTAGTCTATCAAAATTTACAGAGGCTCTCTGTCTCCATCTCTCTCTCTCTCTCTCTCTCTCTCTCTCTCTCTCTCTCTCTCTCTCTGTACACTGAAAATTGATAGAGTTATTGCGTACGGAAATGTACACAGACAGTCACACACACACATACATACACTGTCACTTATATAATTATATATAGATATGCATAAAAGATGGTATGATAACATTGTTGCCCTAAGGAAAATGACATTACAGATTTTAAAAAAATAAAATTATTGAAAAAATCAATTTAAGCAACTAATGTATACAGTTGTGCTGATATCTATTCAATGCATCGATTTTCAGCCTCAACTACCGCCCCTATACGGTCCCAGCACTGGTAGCATGTTTTTTTTTTTTTTACATAAGCGTGATCGGCGAATCGCGGGGATCACGCTGGCTTTGGTATTGTGGGTGGTCATGAGCATGCTGTTTTCGACGTATGACAGAAGGATTAGTCCAGGGATTTCAACTCGGAATAGGTGAAGGCAGTGAAAGAAGGGTATAAAGTCGTAGCACTCCTTCTTAAGTCAAGCCTACTCCTGTGCCGGTGCCGAGTCCTGTTGCTACATTCGGGTGTCCCAGCGGCCACATGATTGCACCAGCGAATCACTACACCCTGTAGGACATACAAGTATACTGTTATGTTCACTTTCAAACCGATTTTGAAGATGAGAGGTGGCATGATGTGGCCCTCATTTGAAACCACACCTGGCTGGAGATATTGAGTTGTACCCTCAAGTATTGACCCGTTTGAATTTGACTTTTTCTGGAGTGCTGATAATAGTACTTTTGTCATAATTTGTATCGGTAAAGGGCATATCTGATCTTGCTCGTTGAACATTGTGTCATTTTCAGACATGACAAAAGCCTCTTATCTCATTTCAGATTTGTACACGACAGGTCATTAGTAGATGGCCAGCAACAAAAAAAAAAAGCGAAAATCAGTTTGTATCAAACGTAAATGGGATCATCAAGTGTTTACTAGCGTGCAAGCGACTCTATAAGTAACTCCGTCAGTCCGTCGGTCTGTCGGTCTGTACTTCAGTCTGTCCGTAACACTTTTGTGCTTGGCTTTTTTGGTTAAGATCAAAGGTATGTTGTTAATAGATGCTGTTTTTAGCTTTAAAAGCTTTTTCTGGCCCTTGGTTAATGTAGGGGCAACTCTTCATACTAATTGTCACTATCCAGCTCCCCTACTCCGGGGAGTTGGTCCCATTTCCCCTTCACTCCTCACATTAAAAATCGGCCTTGTGCCTCATTTGCTCAATGGGGGAGCAAATAAATACCAACCCTTCATACAAATTGTCACTATCCAGCTCCCCTACTCCCCGGGGATTTGGTCCCCATTTCGCCATTCACTCCTCACATTAAAAATCTGCCTTGTGCCTTATTTGCTCAGTGGGGGATCAAACAAATACCGCTTTTCTTGGCCTTTTGGCCAAGATCAAACTATAGTATCTGTCCGGCAGACACTACAAGCAAATACCATATGTGGGGGCAACGCCACAAAAAAGAGCTTGGTCAATGTAGCGGCAACCCTTCATACTAATTGTCACTATCCAGCTCCCCTACTCTCCGGGGAGTTGGTCCCCATTTCCGCTTCACTCCTCACATTAAAAATCGGCCTTGTGCCTAATTTGCTCTATGGGGTAGCAAATAAAAATCCACTTTTTCTGGAGTATCTGTTCTTACTACATGATGTACTTATGTTTTTAACTTTGTTATATAAAGTGGGTTATAACTTTTTTATGTATAATAAGCACCCACTTTAAACCCAGTCAGTCTCAAAGCTATTCAAGTCATTCTCCAGATCATTAACGTTGTTTTTGAAGGATTCCAGTTATTTTTAAGCATTCAAGTCATACTTAAGTTCATTCTATTCATCCTTAAGTTAATTAAAGTAATTCTAAGTCATTTACTTTATATTTATTTCAGTCACTTCAGCCTATATTTCTGCCAGTTTAGTTTATCTTAAAGAATTTCATGTCAATCCTACATTCACGCATTAATTCATTATACGAGAGCATGCGACGTATGGGTATCGGCCTTGTTTCTATAGACTTACTTTTATCGTTACACCAAATATATATATATATATATATATATATATATATATATATATATATATATATATATATATATATATGAATGTGTATGTGTATCTGTCTGCGGATCTGTGTATATTTTCCCCTGGCACAACCCACTCAATTATAAGTCTAAAGACTCGAAATTCGATATACAGGGTACTGTGATTTGAGAAAATCTTTGTGATTCGTTTTCAGCCAAAATTTTTGCTGTTAAGAGGTCAAAATTCAACGATTTCGCCTTTGAAGAAATCTACTTAACTTCTCCGGCAATTTATGGTCTAAACACTTGAAATTTTAGATATAGGTTCCTTGGACATGGATGTAACTTAATAACTTGGTTTGGGCCCAAAATAATAAATGTTAAGGGGTCATATTAGGGGTCACAGTTGAAAAAAAATTGACCTCTGCGGTATGTACCAAATTACTCAGAGAATTTCTGGTCTAAACACTTGAAATTTTAAAGAGTATTCGGAGATAGGGTAAGATTTTTAATCGGTATTGGTCAAACATCTTAAGTTGCCAATATATAAATGCATATAAATGCATGTATGAATGTATGTATCTTTGCATATCTGCCTAAAAATTTTGACAAAGGCGACAGATTGTACCAGGATCAATGTCGTTTTGCAGCACGAACTTTAAGGCGACAAATAGCGAAAAATTGGCTAATAACATTAATAGATTCACCTTGAACTGGGCACTTTTCTACAGAGGGAGGTCGCATTTTTTGCCGATGTTTTTGAAAGTAATCGTCTACTGTCGATTGTCTAGTTTAATTTAAACATAAGCCACTTTCGGTTTGGCGGTGGTCGTAACAGCAAATATGTTAGGGTTTTTTCCCTCCTTCGCGGTACGGGTTCGAGCCTGCCTTCCTACTACCACTTTATATATATATATATATATATATATATATATATATATATATATATATATATATATATACTAACATTCGGGTTTCGAATCCTGAGTTCGGATGTGTCTAACTGATGAGCCCAAATGAGGGGGAAACTCGAGTCTTGGACTTCCGGTTCTTTGACTGTCATGGCTCTTGTGAGCTGCGACGTTGTTTGGCTGTGGAATTTATTATTATTATTATATATATATATATATATATATATATATATATATATATATATATATATATGTATATATACTAGCAGGAGTATCCGTCCTTGACAGGGTTCAAAAACAGCCTACAGAAAATGGACAGTGATTGATGAAAGTATGATAGATTATGAAAAGGAGGGGGTTGTATAGAGATAGGTTTTCATAATCAAAAATGTTACCCTTAGCAAAATAAGATGAAAGTAAAGATAATTTTCGCGAAAAAATATTTTTATATCAACTTTGTTTCCATTCGTAGTCAAAAGTGACCAACAAAATGATGTTTCCTTACACAGAGAAAATGTTATATATATAATAATATAATAATATAAATATACAAGAAATAAATGTTACCATAGTCAATAAAAATTACTTTTATGGTAAACAAGTTCACTTGTTTGTATTTTTAAGTAGTTTGTAAAAAAATATTTGTTTTTTTTATTCACGAACCGGTCTGAAAAAAAATCAAAATGGCAGCGACTTTGAAATGGAAGGAAGGGAACCTGAGCATTCTGTGTTAACAATTTAAGAGAGTTCCGTCAACGTAAAAATATTTATAAATATATTTTAATGTTTTCCGTTATTTTGTGCTTGAGGAATATTCGATTATGGCATGCGTAGTTTATATAACAATTCATTTAAGTATTTATCGCCTCAAATTTCGTTTTAATTTCGGTTCGCTTAATTATTTAAAGGAAAGACCATTAAAAACTATTTCAAAACAAGAAAAACAACATAAACTGAACTTGTATTGACTATGGTAACATTTATTTTTTGTATATTTACTTTTTCGGGTAGTCGTTTGTTGGCTTTTCTGCTAAATACTCTTACTAAATAATATCGACTAAATATCGAAAAACAAAGAAACAAAAACAGTTTTGAAAAACAATGAAGCTTTACTTACCTTATTAAAATAATCCGAAACAGCAAAATGGGATATTAAAAAAGTAAACATGCAATTAGTTTAGTTTAGCAAAGCATCGACATAAATATGAATAAGAAGAAAATGGCGCCCTTTTTAAGCAGAACAGCTTCGTTTCAGTTTTACAGTATTGAACAGTGTAATAATGTGCCGTCGGTTTCAGGGTTGTACTATTGTAATGTAAAGAACATGCAGAAAGAATTGTAATCAACTGAATTCCTTCTAGTACACTGACAAAAACAAAGCTTAAAGCGATATATAAATAAAAATAAAAAGGTTAAGTAAATGTTTTTAAAAGGACACGTAATCACGCGAGGAGGATATTTCCTTGACACGATAACAAGTAACGTTCCTATTTTTTTTTATTATTTATCTATTTTTGAAAGGGTGCAACGTGCAAGTGGAAAAGGAAAAAACAGAGTTATGCAAAATTTGTGTCGAGTATTGTCTAAAGTGCCGACTTTTTTTTTTTTTGCTTTCACTTAAATGAGAACGTGAATTTATGAGGTGAATTTATTCGACATAATTTGATTCAACTCCAAAAAATAAATAAAAGCTTACCTGAGTTAAGATTAAAGTTAAGGTGTTATTGTGGATCTTCATCCCTTTGAAAATCCTTGTTTAACTTTGTGACATATTTACATCCTATGGAGGTCAGGCGCGAACGAACACTCAATAATGTTATTATGCCATATTTCTTCAAATGGAAACATAATTATCAAAGTATACTTACGCAAATAGATATGCACATCTTTGTTAAAATTTGTGCCATATTTCCATGGAGTACAGGAACGAACGCAGCCCCCACAGTTTTATTATACCATCCCTAAGTTTAAACATACTTATCAAAGTATTCTTATGTGCATCTATATCAAAAAAACTTTAAAAATTTTTTTTTCATTTTTTATTTCCAGGTTCGTGTTAGGACGTGATTATAATAAATGTACAATGTTTTAAAAAAGTGATTTAAAATATGGTATAGAATTTAGAGTTGTTAATTCTTTAAATGTAATTATTATTTATAACTTTACATTACAATATATATATATATATATATATATATATATATATATAGGTGTACACGTAACCGTATATATATATATATGTATATATATACATATATATTGAATGGTAACGTACCAAGGAACTTCAGAATGTTACTACCGTTTTCCAAATTTACATAATTTATTTTTGGTTGTTTAGTTTTTATATAAAGTGCTTCCAATATTTTAATCTTTTAACGTTTGAGGATTTTTGTATTTTCCACTATAATCTTTCTAAACTGTAAATGTGGGCAACCCTGTTGTTTTAGGTGTTGAAAATTTGAGCTTCTGTCGGCAAAGTGTAGGGCCAATCGTCAGGGCAATGTATTAGTCGTGTGTCTAATGTAGCTATTAGTGTTGGAGATGCATTCTCCCAAGGGGTATTTGAATTTATAGACTACATTGTTTTCATTGATTGATTTTGTTGTCCGGAGTGTTGTTTTTAATTATAAGATTAGCAGTTGTTAATGTTTAATATTAAATGATAAATCAGACCCTATTATTGACGGCGGACATACATCGATGTATTATATTGATTAGTACCTTTTAATCCGATTTAAATTTGTGGTGTAGTTGGTTGCGATATAATATATTGATGAGTGGGGATTGCTAACTTGGTTATTATTAGTTTAGTCTAAGTTTCTAATTGTTAGTTTAATTTGTGTACCTACTAAGAAATCTGGGGATTGATTATTAACCAGAAACTGTTTGATGTTCTTTAATTCACTATAGAATATTTTTCTATTTGCTGAGACCAAATTTGCTCGATTAATAAGATTTTTTATAATTGCAGTCTTGTATCGGAAGGGACATTCACTTTTGAAGTGTAAGATACAGTAATAGGTTGCAGCAGTCTGTTCATACAGAGAAGTGATAAATTCATCTTTGCTGGAGTCTATGAGAAAATCTAGAATGGAATGCTATTATTTGAGTTTAATTCATAAGTGAAGATTAGTACGGAGTTTATTTAGAAATGATCCTTTACTTTCTCTATTCCGTCATGATTGTCAGCCAGAAAAAAATATCGTCGACGTATCTTACGTAAATAGAGGTTTTTTATTGGTGTTAAATAATTTATTCTCCAGGTTGGACATATTTAAGATACTAAAGTCATATATATATATATATATATATATATATATATATATATATAAACTGTACCATATCTAGATATTATGTTTAAGTTTAAGTTTAAGTTAAATTCAATGTTTACAAAAAAACTCGTTTGGGCAATTGTTGTTAAAGTAAGGGGCAATACCCTGGTTAAAGCCCGGTGTGTGCATCTCTGAAATCATTAAATATTTAGGTTTTTAAAAAATAAAATGGTATAAAAAAACTGTAAATGTGTCGTTTTTCGAATAATTACTATTAAAATAAACAAAATTAGGACAGTTTTAGTAGCATTATTAATATTAACGATTGCAATAAAAATAATATTATTAGTTGTAAATTATACTTACTACTACTACTAGAATTTATAATAATACGAATACTAATTATAATTGTCCTAATTTAGTAAAAGATGTATTCCCTGTTTATATACGAATATCAAGGATCGATACAAAATCACGTTGTGACGTTGAATTTAATGAAGCTTATCTAAAGAGAACAAAAAAAGGATTTCTTTTTAGGGACTCCATACTAATAGATGGTGAAAACCGTACTGAGCAAATTAACTAGTGTTTAATATATAGATGGAATAATTGTGTATCTGCGCTTTCCATGAATAAGCAAGTTGTTTTATGTGAATTATGAGTTCATATTGAAAACTTATTTAAAATGTAGGAAAAGTTATTATACGATATGTAAGACGAATGTTTGTTTTGTGAGACATCTTCGAAAGTTACACGGCGAATATATTTTACTGTGTTCAAAAACCAAACATACTCTGAAAAATGAGTACCTCTGATCTCAATGTCTATTGAGAACTGTTAATTACTGAATATCCTTTTATTCGCTTCAACTAAAAATAATTATGGATCGGTTGTAACAAAGTTATACATCAAACATAATATATATATATATATATATATATATTTACATATATATATATATATATATATATATATGTATGTAGTAGAGATTTAGAAGGCTGTCACGATGCGAGGAATGAAATATAGTCGTTGTTTGTAAGAGAAGACGAGAACAAGTGGCGATTTACAAATCAATAAGTATATATATATAATTATATATATATATATATATATATATATATATATATATATATATATATATATATATATAACGACTGCATTTGAGACGACTAATCATTTTCCGGTGACACGCGTCTTTGTTTGGCTATGGAAAAAAGGCATCATGATTTCTGGTTTTGTGAGAGTACATGTTATGAGGATAAGATATTATCTAGTACCTCTGTGGAGTTGATAATTTGAGAGTTTAGGACGAAGAGGATGCATTTTTGTATTAATAAAACAATGACGAAATGTACGTATGTTCGTGCGAAAAAACGCTACAGTATTTGGTAGAAGTAGTAAACGTTAATTATTTGTACATTCCTTTTTCCGATGGCGTAAGCAATACGTAAAAATCGATTTCTAATTACGTATATCTAAAAAAAAAATCACTGATAAATATCAGTAAAAAGCTTTTATATTTTAATTTGAAAAAAAATATGGAAGGTGTGTTTAGTCTGTCTTTTAATTAAATTTACATATTTCAAAGAATTTAATTTTGGGATTATGCATTAAATAATATAATATACATGTACATACACTTTAACAAAAATTTATTATATTAAAATTTTCATGAAAACAGGTCATCCTTTTATTTATTTTATTTCATAAACTATATACAAGTATATAAAGTTTACATTAAGTCTTGCAACTCTGTTTCAATATTCATAAATGATTATAATACGCTACAGCAGAATTCATAATGATTGATATTGTAGATATAGATTATCTCCCCTGATAATCCCAGACTATAAAAGATGTGTGTTTCCGTTTGGCAAGCAGACAAGTGGTCGGATTCTTAATTTAATTATAAAGATTACTAGACGGACACTTATCGTCCTGTTTACATTACAATTGATTTATGAATTTAGCAGTTTATTTGGTGCATACAAATATATAAGATAATAAGCACAACTACTTCATAATAACTTATATAACTGATAATTTAAGAGTTTGGGGCAAAGAGGATGTATATTTATATTTATAAAGCTATATGAGCTAATTTAATCACGTGTAGTTCAATGTGACTTTTTAAAATTATTATGTATTACATATATATATATATATATATATATATATATACATATATATATATATATATATATGATGATTGATGTCTGTATGTATCATTATATTCTGTTGTTATTGTTAATTTTAAAAATATTTTGTATCGCTATCCTAGAGTAAAATTTATCCTGTGTACACAATTGTTCGCTATTTCTCTCCTAGAGTTTAATAGATTTTATGATTCTTAAAAGTATTGGATAGCAATTTTTTTATGAAGGCCTAATCTACATGGATCATTTAAGATGCTACATGTCTTTGCTTGTCTTACTATTTTCCATTCGACTACTGGCGAACGTCAGCTTTCTTTGGGTTCCTAGTATTGCTAGTGGTGTTTTCATTCGGTATTATTTATTTTGGAATAAATTTTGTAGTCATAATATCGGATTTGGAAATCTAAGAATGTCATACCTACATAATGTTTCTTGTTATTTTGGGTTTCCTTCGCAAATATCTTGGTCTGGTAAAGTATGCTTTTGGTAAGATATTTATTTTGAAGTGGGCAAACTGTGCGAGATCTACAGTACATTTATCTTCTTCATTATTAGTATTTTTATTTTTATTCCTACTATGGTTGTTGTTGTTGTTGTTGTTGTTGTTGTTAAGAGTTGTTTTTTATTATTATTCCTTTTATTATTATTTTTATACTAGGTTCTGATGTGTCCTGGCTGATTAGGAGGGATGCGGTGGAAACTAGGAAAATGATTGACATGCTAAAAACTATATAGCATGTGCGTATATAAAAACAAGAGATAACCACAACTCTTCGCATAAGCCTGATAAATCCTAGCGTTGATTAAACGCGGAATACACTGTGTAGCTTAATTGCCATATATATTTTTTATAAATTACTATGTATATATATATATATATATGCTTGTATATACAATCTTTATGCATATATATATATGTATATAAAAAAGAATGCATATATATATAAAGAATGTTATTTCTAAACACACACTCACGCACACACACACACACTCACGCACACACACACACACACACACACATATATATATATATATATATATATATATATATACATATATATATAGCACTTTTTGTATGGGCTAACTTGTCTAGATTATGTCTCTTTAACCCAATTACGTTTATATTAAAAATTGCAGATTGAATAACATTATAAATTAAGATATATGACATTTTCCACAAAAATCTTATTGCTCTAACATTCTAATATATTATTCCATTAATATTTCGAGCAAGCTTATTATATAATATGTAACGGGTCGAAAACATTATCAGAGGTTTTTAAAATAAATTCTAATTTTGTTCAATTTGTCATTAATTAACAGACAGTCTTCAAAACTTAAATGTCATTGGAGTGTTTTATTAGGCATAATATGGGTACAACCCGTCATTTCAAAATTCTAAAGCTTCAGTGATTATTCCTGACTCAAACAAAATTGTCTTAATTTCATTTTACACTCATTAATGAAAAACATGTCTTGTATCAAAATAATTTCAGGAATCTTTTTCGAAATTAGTTTAAAGGTTTTATTATCATTTCACATTGATTAAATCTCCGTAAATAAATTCTCTTTGCAAAATTGATGTAACCCTTCCTAATTAGAGTACTGTTCTATTATTTGATTGTTCTATTTCTTATTGTAAAAAAAAAAGACTATGAAATGATTCTGTCAATTGAAGGTAATGTGATCCACGAAGGCAATTAGAATATTAAATATGCTTAATCAATATGCGGTAATCATTGTTGCTGTTTGTTTATTTGAAGTTTGCTAAGATGGCACAACATTGTCAAAAATATCATTTTTGCAAAAGTCTGTATTGAATAATAAATGCGAAAAAGGACGTTTAGCAAATATTTATGCACATGAAACAGTAATTTACGGCCTCTGTTTTTACCTTTAGATATGTGAAGCTGTTTCTATCTCACGTTAATGATTGAGCTTTCTACCAAAATATGCAGTGAATGTATGAAATATTTTATTATTCTGACTAATTTTCTAATTTTAAGTGTGATTTGTACAACGTTTTCCCGACCTTTGACTTTATTCAGGTGTATCTTTTCTCACTCCGTTATCTTCTTAGCAAATTTGGTATCATGCACATGTATTTTTAATGACATCTTTTATTTTATCCACATGCACACGCACTTATATATATTTCAGTTCAAACTCATCGGCTTAATATCCACCAAAAATATGAACTGGAATAAATACATTGAGGAAATTGCGAGGCTGCTGCAAGTTAGGCTGACTCCCTCTATCGTGCTAGAAAAGTGCTCAAGCATGAGAGTATCCTGTACATATATAAGGTCACCCTTCGCCCATGTATGGAGTATTGTTTCCCCATCTGGGCTGGTGCATCTACTACTAGAGTTTAGTATTAAATAATTCCGATATACGGAGCAAATTTAATTATAATGATTAATTAAAAAGGAATAAGTCAGATTCTGTATTTTATTTATTTTATACAATTTTTTCACTCTCTAACTTCGTCGCCTTCGTAGTCCTGTAGGAGATGTCATTTTCTCTTCGCTGCAACCTCTATCTCACAGAGATATTGAGAGTTTGTCCCTGCTTTATCTTTACTTTCATAGAAGGTGCTCGACAGCACTTCAATCTATGGCCCCCCTCGCGAAACTTTCACATATAGCTGAAAACACTATCAATAATTTCCCCACTCTTTATCTGTGTCTTAACCTAAACGTAGATTCCATCAACAAAGCTTCTTTCTTAGAACTGCACGCCTCTGGAATTGCCTTACGTTTTCCTGCTTTCAAGCTGACTACAATATGGTTGTCTTCAAGTCCAACGTAAACAAGTTCTTGATGAGCCGTTCCATTTTAGTAAACAAATTCACCGAATTTCAATTACTTATATATATATATATATATATATATATATATATATATATATATATATATATATATAAATAAATGTTTAGAGGTACAGAATTTGTATATGGTTTTAAATAAAATAGTAGACGGAAGTTTCTCGAGGGCTCTTTCTGCTATCATCTCTTCAAGAGTAAATCGATAGCAATCTAAATAGTATTGTGACGAAAATAAAGAGTTCTATTGGGGAACTTATTTAATGTGCCATGAAGAGATGATAGCCGAAAGAGCTCTCGAGAAACTTCCGCCTACTATTTTATTTAAAACCTTATATATATATATATATATATATATATATATATAGTTTATGCGTAAGAGGAAGAGAGAGAGAGAGAGAGAGAGAGAGTAGCCTTGTCTGGATAATGCCAAGCTCAACAATTATTATTGGAGCTTATATAATAAGTCAACAAGAGGATGGAATGAAGTCACAAAACTATATATTGGTAGGTATAGAATTGAGCATTTATTGAATAATGGAATACAAGCAAAATGTGGGGAATAGAAGGGACTCTTTATGCCAGGGCATTTTGAAGCCAAACGCTTCTCATGAGAGTAGAGAATGTGCTATGTAGCATGGGGAAGATACGGCGTCTAACGTAGGGTTCATTAAGGACGAAAAAGATTAAGAGGAATTATACAATGTTGGGAGAAGCTTTATTGAATTCAAAATAAATAAAGGATAAGCTTGTTACATATAGTATGATATATAAGACCGTATATGTTTTTAACATAGTGTTGAGTTTAAGTGGTATATGTTTTAGGGTTAAATTGGGATGCATTGTTGTAGCGTGGTAAAATTGTAACGGTTTGTGGGGTGTCTATTATCCTGAGTGGTATTTTTGAAAGGTGCAACCTAAACGGCAAATGGCGGATATAAAGTCGCTTATAAATTGGGTGGGAGTGTTATTAGATACACATTCATAGACACACATAAGGGCAATTATATACGCATATACAAATAAGAAACTATGCTAAAACATATGTGGATAATATTACATATAAATAGCCATACTCAGTTAGTCTGAGTGTGTGTTAACCAGAAGCCACCGAAGGCCGAGCCGAGAGCAGATATGTTCTCCAGCCCAGACTCTCTTACTTGACAACCATTATGTAAATATACTGTAAATATACTTTTCCTAATACACTTCTTATTGATCTAACTTTGTGTTGTTGCGTCTTCATTTGTATTGCCTTGTACGTTATTTGATTCAACCTGCAAACATAACAGTTGGCGACTAATATAAACGCCAAACATAACATTTAATTAATGTAGCCAAACGATTTCCTAGTTACTATTTACGTTTTTACTGTTATATAATTCTTTGAAACTCCGCGGTATAAGGAATTGTAAATTCTTTTTGGAGTATTCAGTCGAACAATAAATTGTATTAAGGTCAGCTTACAGTTTTAGTTTTCTTATATATATATATATATATATATATATGTATATATATATGAATGTAAAATGTATGTTTATTCGTAACCAATAATCTAAATAACTACTTAACCGATTGTTTTGATATTTTCGTATAGTATTTGCATTTTACCCATGCGTGTTTTTTATATATCTCTTTTTGTTATAACATTATACTAAATGTTTATTTAATAAAATAGGTAGTTTTCCTTTGAACAATATGAACATTTTTTGTTTGACGAAAAATCCGCCCTTTTGTTATTCCTCAGTCACGTGATATGACTAAAAAGGAACTTTAGGTCTCGTTTAATATAAACTGAATGTATTTACAATATTTGTATTTAGGGAATGTTTTACAACTTATAATTGTACTAAATTTGATCACGTGGTTATTAGAAATATAATCATGTAATAAAAATTTAATTGAAATTAACACCATGCGGTCGATTTCCTTTAAGATATTCATCGAAAGTAGATGAATATTTGACAGGAAATCGACTATTGTGGACTACGTTTTTACTATTCAGAAAATAAAAGATTCACATATAGATTCGTATATTTGTTCAGTGACTAATGAGATTCATATTTAAGAGAATTGTTTTGAGTTTAGGAATTTATATCCAAACCTGTATATTATTTTTACTTAAAAATAGTATTAATACACTAAGTTATACCAAGTTTAATCGGTAAACCCTCCCTACTTACCTTATATTTGAAACTGAGCGACCCCTAAAAATCTATAAATATTGAATGCTTGACATTAAAAAATTGCAAACACTTGTAGCTGAGTGTCACATCAATAATAATCTGCTGAAAGTATTGGAACAAAACTAAAAGTACCTCTCCAAAACATGCGGGCAATAGTTTTGTTTCGTCTTTCTCTTGAGTATCTTAAATAAGAGGGATCTATTTATTAGGACTTAGTATTAGAAACTGACCACCATTTTAAAATCTTTAATTATTGAATTTTTTTGCAATTTAGTTACTTTTGCTAGTTTGCAATCTGTTATAATCCACTCCAAAAGTTGAAAAAATACGAAATGTAAACGAATACTACTTTTGCAGATTTTAACCGGAATCTTCGGGATTTTCCGCCTATTATGGTTAGGACTAATTAAGCAATCACCGGATTAAGCTGAGCGTTGTTCAAATGTTGAAACACTGAACGGACATCTACAAAAAATATTTGTACAATCTCTTTAATATAACACTTTTTCTGTACTTTCACCCAATAATTTCTATAAAAAGCATACATATTTTCTCATAAAAAATGTGTAAAAATAAAACATCTACGACCTATTCTCTTTATTTAAAAACACGAAAAATCAGTTTTCTTGAAAATGTATTTTCACCTAATAATTTACAGTAAAAAAAATCGTCTCGAATAAAACAATTTTGTTGATAAAAAAATTCTAAAAAATTAATAAAAGTAAATACACATTACAAAATACAACTACTTTTGAGGAATATATATATATATATGTATATATATATATATATATATATATATATATATATATATATATATATATATATATATATTCATTTCGTAAATCTACAGTAGGTTGCTATATTTTCCAGTTTGTTTGCTTTGAAATTCGTCTTCTTTTCGGTGACGGCTGGTCGACTCCGAACCATGATGGACGAAAAATCTGGAGGATCCGGATCAAATTCTACAAGAATACTAAAATATTTATGCAGGGTGTTAATTGTATAGTTCGGCTTATAAAAAAAGGATGCTTCTTCATCATGGTAATGAAATCTGCCAGCCGAAAAGTTGATATTTAATTAAAAAAAAACAATATAATAGCTTACATTTTTTTGTCAATTCCTCTAATAAGCAATGGTATCTACCTAATTGTCATGTCACAATTATTTCGGTCTTCCATGATTACACGAAAAATAATTTTGGATATGTTTTTTTGTCACGTTACATGTGACGTAAAAACAAGTGACTAAGCTAAAATTTATAATCTCTTTGCAAACTGTTTTCGTAATAATAAATTTCTACCTTTTCGTTGTTCGAAAGTTTTAGACATTTTTATTTTTGCGCCATAGCAATTCAGTAGATACTATTGAATTAATTTGAAAATCAATATTTAGATTTCCGTATTTCGCTACAATGACAGAAAAGCAGGAAACTCTTTCAAAATATTCCCATAGATTATATTTGAAAGAAATATATTTACTTTGAATAAACATGTTTATCAAATTATTCCTTTTTTTAGCTGATGCTACCATATTTTTACATTCTTTTCTTCTTTCTGTTACCATTCTGCCTTATCATCGGTCTCTCAATTTGTTGGTGTATCCTTTAAACCTTTTTCTCTTACTTATTCTACAAATTTCTTTTGATACAACTCTATACTTTTATACAAAAAGAAATTCGGCTAAAATTTTACTTACCAGATTTTCCAGTGCCTGCTCTCATACATGTCTACAGTAATATTAAACACTCATGTTTTCCCGTCTGCCAACCTCAGGAAGAACATGTGAACATACATTGAATGATTTAAACGCATATACGATTTTGATTTAAGATACTATGTTTAACGATATATATATATATATATATATGTGTGTGTGTGTGTGTGTGTGTGTGTGTGTGTGTGCCTGGGATAAACAGCGATCTATAGAGATATTCACAACCGTAGTTTAAGTAACACTTAATGCAATTTCCGTGTTTACATGTTTACAAATTATAGATATAAATTCATGCTATCCATGATGATCAACTAAATATTTCCTGTTCGAAATTCTGTACAGATGCCTTAGTTACATAAGAAGATTTCCGAGTTCGATAAGATACACGTTCAGATGGTCGAATGCTTTTTTTCTATATAACATTAAAAATTATAGCAGTAGATTGAATGAATAAAATGATCCAAATAATATTAATAATCCCTCATCATTTTAAAAATTTAGAAAAATCATTACAGTAGGTTTACATAAAACGCCATTAATGACTGTGGTTACTATCTGTTTACATGACTAACAGAGAAAGGTTCACTACTGTTCCTGACATGTCTATATTGTGTTCTATTTGTTGTTTTTTTATACGATGTACAGTCTTAGTATTGTGTATTGGTGTCTCTTGTGTAGAACAGTTGAAGTCGGTGCGTTGAGTATGTGATTGTAACACGATTTCAATAAATATTTAATCAAGAAAGAAAATGAATCTATTCCTTTCGAGTCTGCGAGTAATGAATTCTTGCTTTGCCATTAATAGTTAAGTTGCAGCCTAGTAACCCGCAGTTAAACTATTTATGTACTTCCATTCATTGTATTTACTCGATTTCAGTGCTTTTTTTCCTTTTTATTTCCCATTTCTTTTCGAAGTGATTTTGTTTGTATTTCTTCAACGGAACATTTTTTTTATTTGCTGTTTCTCACTTTACAAATAAGATATTTATCAAAGTGTCTCACTAATCAGGAAAATACGGTGCGATACGAACATATCAATCTCAGCCTCGCTTCAATCAGGTGAGAAACATTTTGATTAAAAAAAGTGGTCTCATATATAGTTCACGTGGTCATTTCAGTGGTTTTATTTGTTTCGCTACGCGTGCCATATCTTGATGCTTATTATATCTTTCTCTTCATAAATGTATTCTAACTTGTAATCGATTAATACTGAGGACATCTCCATATATATTTATTAACTCAAACTTACTACATCCATTGTAATACATTTTTTATACTCCATGAAGTTAAGACAAGTGAATTCTCAGAAACGCTCTATATTATTAGACTATTTCCTAACTAATTAGAATATGATATTTATAATGTCTAATGTCCATAATGCATCCTAACGCCTATATACTAAAATTTAGACTATATTTCCCATAATCGTCTCAAATTGTTGTTAACTCACTAAAGCCAATATTTGTCTATGTGTTAAGTGACCTTGTCGCATCTGTGCTTGCCGCTCAATCAGTAAACTTTCTACCCCCTCCAACATAGTAATAACGTATTTTTTTCATTTTAAACGTAATTACATGGTGACTACATGTGTTTAAATTTGATACTAGAGCTCCACAATACAAACCTAGCAAAATCACGAATGGAACCTACCTACAAACAGACAGTCTACATAACACAGCTGGGTCTCTCATCCGATCATTAACTTAAAATAAGCACTATACGCTACGAATATCGGTCTTGCCTCATTTACAATTTTAGTCGTGCTCATTGAAATTTGCATCTGAATATCTTATATTCACGCTGTTTGTATAAACAGAAGGAATGTTTTCCAATTTGAACGGGATTAGCTTCTAGTGGATTCCAGCATTGTACACATATCATAATAAAGCGGTAACTTTATTTACACCGTTCCCCTTTTTTCTCCTCGTAAATATTATATAATAGTGCTTTATTTTTCTACAATAGTTTCCCTTGTGTTTATTTCATTTTCATAAAACAGACGAGAGAAAACGTATCAATTCTGCATACTTGCATGATGGATTCCCTCCCATGTTTATTTTATTACAAATACTAGAAAAAATCGAAGTTACATGGAGGGCATAAGGGAATGCATGTTTATAAAATTGGGTTTCACTTAAACTAAAATGTACGCAATAATCTTACTCTTAGAAGTTATATCCTACTCAAACTTTAGTACTGGATCATAGACAGGGCTATTATATTCCATTATCTAGTATTTTCTGAATTTGATTTTTTAAACTCTCAAGCAGTAATATACCCACATTGTTTACATAAAGTAAGGAATCTAAATAATTACATTACTTGGCTCAGAACTATGCGATTTCGCCGGAATCCTATTTTGAGTGTAAATCACGTAAGAAACTTTTAGCCTTTATTTAAACCAGAAATGATATTTTTGCTGTATTTTACTACATGTTTTTCTCGTGTTTCTTACAATTTTAACTACAAATTAAATCCCTCTATTAAACTCGAGAAGAAGGGTGATATCGATTAGCTGGCCCTTTTTTCTCTAATTTTATTCATGGATATAAAACAAAATTTTATAATATAACTCATTATTTACGGACTTGTATGTAAATCTGTGTAGCGTATTACTGAGCCACTTTGTTTTATTACCATTTTATTTTTGTGTTACAAACTTTGTTGTCGTTATGGACAAATTTGACCTGAAACTGATCCCTAAATCCGATGATTACCTCATTAGCTCATTCGTCGTAGATGGTTTAAAAATGTCGTTCCCGCTAGCAGGTTGTTTAAACTAAAAATGCCGGCACTGGTTAGTCAACTGAGGCTCAAAAAAGAAGCCTACGCTGTATTCAAGCAACATATGCATGATATAGCATTATGTAATAAGCAGACACTATATGGTGGATTTAATAGAGACTTTTATCGCTTAGAAACAATTTACTTAATCGCTGGAAGTCCACCTGTAGATTTGAGGAAGCGGGACGTACTGTTCAGAGGCGCGAACGACTATATGCTACTGCGAGTGTATTCAAGGCTTAATGGACCTAGATTGGACAAATTGCTAGTAAAGGCCCGAAACATTTTGTAAAGACGCAGGATCAGTGGCAGCAGCTATGAAATCACTCCAAAACCCCTAAGATAATGTTTAATATGTTACAAATATGGTGGGCTCAACCATTCCTCTAGGGACTGCCAAAGCCGGAGCAACAGAGGGACACACATGACAAAACAGCACTAGGACGAATACGCTGCATTGTTGAAAACAAAGTAGACGATATAGCGCAGATTTTTTTCAGGAAATGCTGCGGGAACAAGGTACAGTCGCTACCCTTACCTCAGATGGGTTAATTAATGCAGTGTTGTCTGAGGCTGAATGGTAGTCGACGGCGTATGGGGCTCAATACCGGTCGATACGGAGTTTTCTTAGTCAATAGTCAGCGCAAATTGATGCCGGACGTAGAGCAGTCAAGGAATTAGAATTTGGATGATTGATGGAGTGTCCAAAGGTTTGTCGATGCTCACGAATGGAGGTGCTTAATCCAAAGCCAAAGTTCTAGTTATACATAGGGAGCTCCTCGATAACGAACTGTAGCTTAACATCAATGAGTGTTGGGAGGCGTTACAGTCTCGCCAGCCGAAGATTGGCATTTGGTGTGCGCGGCCCTGTGTATTAATGAATACGATTGCGACGTCTCCTTCGATTCTGATGAGAAAATTTGAGCCGTCAAGTAGAAATGGGTTCTAAAAGATTTGCCAGTTAAACCCTACAAGGTTTCAGACAAAAAAGTGAAGAGTACGACAAGGACAACGATTGAACACATATGGCTGATTGATTCCATATCTCCAGCAGCTTGGCTTTTTAATGGCCTGATTACTTTAATGGCTGTCGTGCAGGAGCAAAAGAAGCATGTGCATCGAGGGTTGCACTGTATATCTGTGTTTACAACTCTCCTACATCCAACATTACTCAACCGATCATGACTAATGATCAAATGATGATAGTCCCTAATCTAGAGATGGTGCACACCACTTTTCAATGTTGAAATCAAAGGCCAATGGCATAGCCTACGTATACACACTTTACTACAGCCCACCTCCCTGGACCGACCATGACCAAATTTTAAAGATTAGGTCAAAGGTCAAGGTCATAGCCTCTGTATAAATACTCTACAAGATAAAATACAAGGGTGTCAGCCTATGTATTCACACTTTCTTACAGCCCACACAACAAACCTGGCATAGTGATGGTCCCTCACTTAGGAATGGGACACATTTTTTACAAGATTATGGTCAAATATCAAGGTCATAGCCTATTTATATATATACTCTTTTACTGCCCACATATTTGTACCAACCATGAACACACCTGGCATTGTGATTCGTTTCCAACCTATGTGTGATGCAAAATTATTGTTAAAGACCAAGGTCAAAGGTAAAGATTATATTTAGTGCGACTCCTCATAAACTCACCCACCTAGCGATCATACACAAAAAGTTTAGGCCCGTCACTATCCCGGTATCTTTGCTATATTGTTTTTACCTTAATTTGTTTTCTTTATACAAAAACAAATATATATATATATATATATATATATATATATATATATATATATATATATATATATATAGTGAGTGGCCTGGCGTTGAGCTTAGTCGTAACATTAATTTAACAACATTTCAGCATGAGGTTTATTTAAATACTATGATTAGCGTCAATAATCTTTTTAATACATTTCTGCCAATAAACAAATATTTTTTCTAAATATTAATAAATTGATTAGAAAGGTTTACCCAAATTGCGAGTGTAATTGTTTAATCATATCTGGATAATGGAGAACGATTTTTTTAATAGATCGAAGATAGAGTAATAATTGGTACTATTAGATGATATTTTGCTTTTTCATTCTAAATTATTAAATGTTTATTACAAAAAAAACAGCGTTTTTTACTGGAAGTCATTTGTCTCCATGGGACTATACATACACAGTAATTCCTTCCTCATTGGCAGTGGTAAAGAAGGTATATCGCACATAGGTGTAGGCATTTATTTATATGAATATTTGACTTTGAGCTTCAGATATCAATAACCGAAAGAATTTAATGTTTTCTAACGAGAAGGAAGCATTTACCTAAATGTCAAAAGGGAAACATTGTTCTACTGTATCAAAGTGGAGTCCCTATATAACAGTGTACATATTTCTTAGATAACCTATATATAACAGTGTACATATTTATTAGATAATCTATATATCTATAAAAGTGAAAAGCTCTGTTTGTCTGTGTGTCTCTGTCTCTGTCTGTGAACATTTTCCTACCAAATAATTCTGTCAATTTTCGGTCTATAGACTCGAAATTTTACAAAATGGGTATTGAGTTTAAGGAAAATCATTTTAATCCGTTTTATGCCAGGAATTTCGCTGTCAAGAAGTAAACGTTCGAGGATTTGACCTTTGAACACTCTACCTTACTACTCCGTCAATTTTGGGTCTAAACAGTTGAAACTTAAAATGTAGTTTACTTGTACATGGATCTAACCTTATAATTTGCTTTTATCCCCCCTAAAATAAATGAAAAGGGTTCAAAATTGGGGTCAAATAAAAATATAACTTTTACGTTGACTCACAAATTACTCAGCAAATTCTGGTCTAAACATTTGAAAATTTACATAAACTGTATTCAGAAATAGGGCAAGTTTTTCAATCAGTTTAAGTCGAAAATTTGAACAACCAAGGAGTCAAAGTTCAAAAGATTTGACCTTTGCGGTGTGAAAATATTGGGCTTAAACATTTGAAATTGTATATAACGGGTATTCAGATATGCTGCAAGCATTTTAATAAGCTTTGCGACAAGGATTTGGCTGTCAAATGGTCAAAGTTTAAAGAGTTGATCTTTGCAGATTCTACCAAACCCGCCCGCCAATTTAAATTTTAAATGTAAGTAAATTGGACATGGGTTAAACATTTTATTTTGAGTTGAAACCAAGACAATATATGTTAAGAGGTAAAAATTGTGGTCAAAGTTTACAAAATTTACTGCAATCTCTAGGAAATCACTCAGGCAATTGTTGGTCTTATCATGTGAAATTTTACATAAAAGTATATTAACACATAGGGCAAGTTATGAACAGTAAAAACGGTTCGAGCAAAACCGGGCAGAATTGCAAGTAGAAAATAAGGTTGGGTTTTAGTATATTCATAGGAAATAATTTTCGGTTTGATATTCATAGTGAATAAAGAGTAATTAAGTTTAGAGTTTAGAGTAATAGTAAATAAGTAGCAAATAATTTTGTGTTTAAGATTTCTAGTGAATTATAAGTAAACTAGCGAGGGGTACTCGGCGTTGCCCGGGCGTTTGTAGGTATGTGTGTTTTTGGGTAAATGAAAAAAAAACGAAGCATTGACGCGCAGTGTGATAATAGTAAAGTGTGAAAAACAGGTGCCCGTTTTCGACGAGTTATTGACGTGAACTTTGAGTAAGGGACAGTGTTTTATTTACCGCGAGTCTGTCGGCTTCTTTTTTATGCGAAAAAGCTTAATGCACATGCGACGATTGTAAGCAATAGCTATTCAGCAGTTAACATTTTCTGCGGGACAGTTTTTAATAAGGTCAATAAACCGTTTTGTTTGTTTTTAACTAACTTTGAGGGAAACCAGCTCCCTGTTTATTAGGGCGAGTGTCTCGTTTCGAAATGAAAGCAACCGTCTGATATGACGAAGCCGACATTAACCAAACGTTACATAGCTTTCTGGAGAATACTGGTCATGGGCCAGTTGTATTTATTTGCTTCCCCACTGATAAAATTAGACACAAGCCCGTTTTATAATGTGGAGAGAGAGGGAGGGGGAGAAAAAAGGGGGGGCCAGCTCCCGAGAGGGGGGAAATGGGAGCTGGATAGTAACTGTTGGTCTGTAGGGTGATCCCTACGTTGACCAAGGTCTGCTATGTGGAGTTACCCCCCCATATGGTCTTTGCTTTCAGTATCTGCCGAAACAGATGGTATTTATTTGCTCCCCCACCGAGCAAATTAGGCACAAGGCCAATTTTTAATGTGAGGAGTGAAGGGAGGGGGAAGGGAAAGAGGGGACCAGCTCCCGAGAGGTGGGAAATGGGAGCTGGTTAAAGGTCAGGGATGTGGGGTTGCCCCCACATCTGGTCTTTGCTAGTCATAGCTAGTCATAGCTTGCAGTATCTGCCGGAACAGATGCTACACTTTGATCTTGGCCCGAAGGCCACGAAGGTGCTCACTGGCCATGGGCCAGTAATTCGAATCGAGTTTCGCTTTTTTTATAGAGAAAAACGAAAGCAATACGTGACGATCTGAAAATGTCGAATAATTAACGTTTCAGAGTCGGGCAAATTTAATAGAGAGAGGACCACCGTGGTTAAGTCGTAGCTATTATCATTTAGACGTGATAGAAAACGTTTTAAAAATGAACGTCGACATCGAGAATCCGCCGAAAAAAAAAACATTTGAAAACATACACAAGGAGCGAACATACATACATACACACATTTTATATATATATATATATATATATATATATATATATATATATATATATATAGAGAGAGAGAGAGAGAGAGAGAGAGAGAGATAAGTTTGGAGTTACGAAAAAAATAAAATAATATCAAATATGTTTGGGTTTGGGATTATTAGTGAATTAATAGCAAATAAGTTTGGAGTTGAAAAAATACTAAATTAATAGCAATTAAATTAGGCTTGACATTAATAGTGAATTAATAGTAAATACGTGGGAGTGGAGAAAATAGTAAATAAGGAGCTAATAATATTGGGGTTGAGATTAATAATAAATTATTAGCAAACAAGTTTAGATTTGAGAACAATGGTTAATTAATAGCAAATAATTTTGGGTTTGAGATTAATAGTGAATTAATCTATCTATCTATCTTTCTTTGAAATGAAAAGCCCTTTCTGTTTCTGTGGGTGTATCTCTGTGCACATTTCCCTACGAAATAACTCTGCCAATTTTCGATACTTGACATAAGAGATATTAAGATATGGGAAAATCTTTTTATCTGTTTTCGACCAGAAATTTGGCTGTCCAGGGGTAAAGGTTTCACGACTTGATCGTGAAACTCTACCAAACTCCTCCACATATTTTGGGTCTAAACATTTGAAATTTTTAATGTAGGTTACTTTGACATGGGTTAAACATTTTAATTCAGTTAGATCCCCGAGAAATAAATGTTAAAGGTTCAAAATATGGGTCAAAGTTAAAAACAGATGTCTGCGGTCTCTACCAAATTACTTAGCTAATTTCTGGTCTAAACATTTGAAATTTTACATAAAGGGTATTAAGAGATAGGGCAAGTATTATATCGATTTGGTTCGAACATTTGAGATGCCAAGGGGTAAAAGTTCAAAATATTTGACCTTTGCGCTCTGTAGCAAACTACTCAGCCAATTGTGTATTTAAACATTAGAAATTTATACATAACAAATATTCAGACATTTGCACGCATTTTAATCAGTTTGGGGGCGATAATTATGCTGCCAAAGGTCAAAGTTGAAAGAGTTGGCCTTTGCAGATTCTACCAAATTCCTCTGCCAATTTTAGGTCTAAATATTTTTAATTTAAAATGTAGGTCACTTGGCTATGGGTCAGACATTTTATTTTAATTTGAGACCATAATAATAAAATGCACGTGGTCAAATGTAAAATCAATTTACTTCTGCGGTCCCTATGAAATTACTTAGACAACTTTTGGTCTAAAAATTTGATATCTTACATGAAGGAGATTCACACGTAGGGCAAGTTAGGAACAGTACATAGGGCCCGAGCAAATCCGGGCAGAAATGCAAGTAGTAAATAAGCTAGCTGTTGAGAGTAATCATCAATTAATAGCAAATAATTTTTGGTTTGAGATTAATTAAGAATAAATAAGTTTGGTGTTAGGAAAGAAAGTAAATAAGTAACAATTCATTTTGGGGTTTAAATTAATTGAGAATTAATAGTGAATAAATTTTGTACTTGAGAAAAATGGCAAATTAGTAGCAAATATTTTTTTGTTTGAAATTAATAGTGAATAGTAAATACGTTTTAAGTTAGGAGTAGAAGTAATTGAATAGCAAATAATTTTAGGTCTGAGATTAATATTGAATTGTTAGTAAATGGATAGTATGGTATTGAGAACAATAGCAAATTAATATCAAATAATATTCGGTTTGAGATCAGTAGTGAATTAATAGAAAATAAGTTTTCATTTAAGATTAATAGTAAATTTATATCAACTAATTTGGGGTTTCAGATTAATAGCGCATTATTCCTAAATAAGTTTGGAGTTGAGCACAATAGTAAATTAATAGAAAATATTTATAGGTTTGAGATTAATAGTAAAGTAATAATTAATAAGTGTGGCGTTGAGTACAATAGTAAATAATTTTGGG
Organism: Euprymna scolopes; assembly: GCF_053919585.1. NCBI lineage: Eukaryota > Metazoa > Mollusca > Cephalopoda > Sepiida > Sepiolidae > Euprymna > Euprymna scolopes. Next base: position 49,305,082 of record NC_136492.1, read on the forward strand.
TTTGTGGTCAATTGTGAATTATTAGTAAAATTTTTGGAGTTGAGAAAAGAGTAAATAAGTAGCTAATAATTTTGGGTTAGAAATTAATAGTGAATTAATAGTAAATAAGTTTGGATTTAAGAATAATAGTACATTTTGAGATTGATTGGGAATTAATCTATCTATTATATGTTTTAAAGTATAATTGTCTGCGTGTGCACATTTCCCTAGCATACTACTTTGTCAATTTTCGTTTGCAGACTCGAAATTTAATAAAAGGGTTATTGAAATTCGGGAAAATCTTTTAAATCGGATTTTGGCCAGAAATTTTGTTGTTCAAATTAATAAAGGTCAAAGTTTAAAGAGTTGACCTTTGCAGATTCTACCAACGATTTGAGTTTTGAAAACATTACAAAACTCCTCCGCCAATTTTCGGGTAACACACTAGAAATTTTTGATGTAGGTACATGAGTGCAAACTTCTTAATATACATACATATGCATATAATTTTATGAAGAATACATAGGGCCTGGGCAAAGCGTGGCTGATCTGCTATTATTATTTAAAGAAGTAGTATATATATATATATATATATATATATATATATATATATATGCCGTCTCCGTAGATAATAGTTCAGAAATGAATACTCTCTCATATAGCGGAACCACACTTATCATGCTAATTATAAATAATGGCGTTTCTTATAAGACTGGCCTATTTCTTCGGAGTGAAGTTAAAAAAAACTATGAGTCGAGCAATTTCTACCTATACAAATTTAATTTTCATAAGCATATGCTAGGTGTTTATTAAAGTTGAACACTTTCCGATATTCAATTTGTATATTATTTTTTATTAATAGCGTAGAGTGTAAGAGGGAAACCATTTTTTTATCCAATTAATTGTTTAAGACGCGTCCAGGAATTTTCAAATTTGTCGTGGTGTTGTCACGCTTAAGTAAGATGTAACATACCAGTTCTTTGCTCGGTCTAGTTTTCTACAATTTAAAACGGAATTTTCAGTTACGCTCAACGATATATATATATATATATATATATATATATATATATATATATATATATGTATGTATATATATGCACTAGTAGTTCAGCTCGGCTTTGCTTGGGTCCTATGTACTGTTCATAACTTTATGTGCATATATATATATATATATATATATATATATATATATATATATATTACAACTTTGACTCATGTTAACGTAACCTAAATCTAAAATTTCAAGTGTTTCGACTCGAAATTGACGGCGGAGATAGATAGAGACTCCAAAGCTTAAATCTTTCAACTTTGAATACTTGGCAACCACAATTTCGCTTAAAAACTGATTAAAAACCTTGGTACTTATTTGAATATTTTTTATGTAAAATGTCCAGAGTTTAGACCAAAATTGGCTAAAGAGTTTGCTAGAGACCGCAAAGGTCTAATCTTTTGAACTTTGACCCACTTGGCTACCAAACCCTTGGCCAAAAACTAATTAAATACCTGTATTTATGTCTGAATATACATTTTCTGAAATTTAAAATGTGTAAACCATAAAATGGCTTAGTAATTTGGGAGAGACTTCGGAGGTAAAATTAAATAAAAAAAAATGACACAAATTTTGACCCCTTAACATTTATTGTTTTAGGTTCCAATCGAATTTAAAAGTTCGATCGTTGTGCAAGAAATCTATATCTAAAATTCAAAGTGCTTAGACCCAAAATTTGCGATGGAATATTGCAGAGATTTCAATGGTCAAATCGTTAAATTTCTCCACATTGACAACCAAATTTCTGGCCGAAAAGCAATTAAAATATTTTTCCCAAATTTGACTACCCCTTATGTCAAATGCTGAGGGTGTAGACTGAAAAGTGGCAGAGTACTTTAGTAGGGAAATGTACAGAGAGAGAGAGAGAGAAAGAGAGAGACACACACAATTTCGCTTGTATATATATATATATATATATATATATATATATATATTAAATAATTATGTCTGCCGTTTTAAAAATATAGTAAATAATTATCTCAGTCCTTTTAAGAAACTCGTTTAATTGTAATAAAAATCTGTCGATTTTACACTTATACATATATCATCAAATAATAATTAGATCACTCTGACAGACATTCAAAAACATTTTAAAAACACAAATGTGTTAATTTAAACAGTATTCCTTCGGTTTAACATTGCTTCTGTTGCTGGGTTCGAATCTATCCACCGTTGTTTATCGTGGCACCCTGCACTGATTATTCCTGAAAAGATTAAACACTAGTTTCTGTAGATTTTAATAATAAATAATTATTATAGTAAATAATCACACACACACATACATATATATATATACATATATATATATATATATATATATATATATATATATATATATATATATATATATATATGTATAACTACTTAATTTACTCACATAAAATTAATATACGAAAGTATAGATTTATGCGTAAACTTTAAGTATTTACTTTAAAAGTGTTCAATACGTAGGTAGAGCTAGTTAGAAAAATCCCAATAGAAGAGGAGCATATAAAAACGATAAACAACCACAGAATTCGCGCATAAGCCTGAGGAATCCTAGAGTGGATTAAACGTGGAATATTCAGTGTAGCTTAATCGCCATATATATTTTATAAATTACTATATGCATGCATATATATATATATATATATATATATATATAAATGTATGTATGCAGTTGATTTTTTTATATCAATTATATTAAAAGCCTACGTTTCTTATTTAAAATTATAAAAACAAATATATAACATAAAGAATATGTAATGAATATGTAAGCGACTAATGGACAGTTTACTAATTTTTGTATTTCTGTGAAAAACGATCGTTATTAAATTATATATTCGTTTGAATGATTTCTTCTTACTGAGGTCATCTGTGCATCTGGAAAAAATGTCTCTACAAAATTTCACTCTGAATATTTGGTCTGACGAGGTGACATATGAAATATAGTGTATTTGAACATGGAAACCACTTCGGTTTAGTTTGTACACCGGCAGAAATTTCTGCTAAAGATTGAAAAAAAAATTGGCAATAGCAGAGTAACCCAACAAAAAGAACTATTCATAGTAACTTTTGCACATATGCAAAAAACAAAACAAAACAAAACAAAAAAACATAAATAACCCAAATTCGCTAAATTTTTAATCTTTCGTCTCCAAATTTCGGGATCTCAGATAGTAACGACGCAGGAAAGAAATAACATGACAACTTAGGACGCTAGACATTCTCATTTTGATTCTAACAAATGGTACGCAAGTCATAAGTTTTTTTATAACTTTGAAATCATTGCTGCATATAGGATGATAATCAAAAGCGAAGTAGCACTATAATAATAAAGAATAAATGTGTATGTGAGTGTGTGTGTGTTTATTAACTACGATTACTAGTGTTTCAACTCATCAGGAATCATAAGTGTAGGAGGTTACCGCCGGTAGAGGGAAATTAACCCGGTCACGTAGCCATCTCTCACTCCATTAGCAAGGAGCCTACTCCTCCGCTGATGAGAATCGCGGCGCAAATTCATTTTAAATTTACATTTATACAGCGTAAATGCTATTCACGTTTGTCTAGAGTGAACAAATGTTGTTAACATCACAATCTACGCACGTGGACTGAGTGACCGACTTTTACTTTTTACCATATAGTAATCAACGATAAGAACCCTGCCATTACGAGAATTATTTTTATTATCTACAGACATTAGTGTTTTATCTTTTTTGGGAATCATCGGTGTAGATAATCCCGAACTATTGAAGTTTCAATAGCAAAACGCGCAGATTTAATGGACGCTTTTAACGCCTATCTATTATTTGAGTCGCCCGTGAAAAATCTTAATGATTTTTCTTTGCTAACCTTGCTGTAGAAATCCAATGCACAGTGCTTGCCTATTAGCTAAATGCTCGCCATGGCTTCAACAGGAAAAGGAATTAGGGGATTATAGCGGCAAATCTTTAAGAGGCACTTAAGAGCTTGATCTGTGAAACTCTACAGCTTTATGTCGTATGTCTTGCCTCCTGGTTCTACTTAACAATAAAACATCTAACGCGCGTATTCAAGTAAAATCTTAATCGATCAGTCAATGTGTATATAGCCAAACGCAGACAGACCTTAGAACACATATACATAAAGTTTATATATATATATATATATATATATATATATATATATATATATATATATATATGTCATTATCCATTGTGCAAATATAAAATGAGAAGAACCCTGGATTAAGGAAATTGTTACTGGGATTAGACAGTTATAAATAAACTTATAAAATCAGAATTTTGGTAAAATGAAGACAGCAATAGTTTAATTGATCTATTATAATCTCAGAAATATATTTCCAATTGAATAGTGATAGGATATATGTATCTATAAGTATAGCATTTTTATATCACTTCAAAATACACAACTAAATAAAAACAAAGAGATATAAAAAGATTTAATATATGATATCAGCGCAAATATAAACCTCGTCGAAATAATTCCAGCGCAAATCCCCGTGACTCTATAAACGTTACAATAAAACATTAAATCGACAAAATAACAATACATTTTAAGTTAAGTTTTAACGAAACTATAGGCGATTTCACAGTGAATATAGACGAAAAGCAGCCATTGCTTTTGACGTGAGATGACGAAAAGAAATGGGCAGTAGGAACAGATTACCTAAATTCTGAGAAACACACAGGACAAAATGTCTAAGTAATTCATAATTGTCTGATGTGAAAGCCTAGCTATTTCGATTAAACTTAGCTAGCTATTTCGATCCAAAATTATCTAGATATTTCGATACAAAACCCCATAGCTATGCTAATAAAAATTCATAGCTATTTAGATACAGATTTACCGCGCTATTCCGATACAAAATCCCATAGCTATTTCAATACAAAATTACCTCGCTATTTCGATACAAAATTACCTCGCTGTTTCCATACAAAATGCCATAGCTATTTCGATACCAACTTTTCACGCTCCTTCACTGCAAAATTCAATAGCTATTTCGATACAAATTTACCTCGTTGTTGCGATACAAAATGCCATAGCTATTTCGATACCAAATTATCACGCTCCTTCACTGCAAAATTCGATAGCTATTTCGATACAAAATTACCTCGCTATTTCGATACAACATTAGCTAGCTATTTCACTACAACATTATCTAGCTATTTCGATACAAAATTACCTCGCTATTTCGATACAAAATTGCCTAGCTCTTTCACTACAAAATTATCAAGCTATTTCGATACAAAAATCCATAGCTATTTCGATACAAAATTACCTCTCTATTATGGTACAAAATTACCTCTCTATTTCGATAAAAAAAACTATCTAGCTATTTCTATTCAAAATTACCTAGCTACAAAATTATCTTGCTTTTTCGATTTCTGCTACAAAATTATCTTGCTTTTTCGTTACACAACTCTATAGTTTTTTTGACACAAATTTATCTCGTTATGTCGATACAAAATTACCTCGCTATTTAGATAAAGAATTATATAGCTATTTTTATACAAAATTCCATAGCTATTTCGATTAAAAAATTATCTAGCTATTTCGAGACAAATATATCTAGCTATTTCGCGAAAGAATTATCTATATATTTCGATACAAACTTATCGAGCTATTTCGATACAAAATTATCTATTGATTTTGATACAGAATTATTTCGCTATTTTAATACTAAATTATTTAGCTATTTAGATACTAAATTAACTCGCTATTCCGATACAATGTTTTCTAACTATTTCGATACAAAATTACCTAGCCATTTTGATACAAAATTACCTAGCTATTCCGATACAAAATTAGATCCAATAACAGAAACAAATGCGCCAATGTATCAATATTTATTATGGGAGAAAATATAGTTTGTAAAGCGTTCGTAGAATAAATGAATATCACAGACTCCTAAAAGAATGTTCGACGGAACCACATAACTAATAAAACTAAATATGTTCGCATCGTTAGGGAAGAAAACAACTATTACATGATAACTATATACTTAATAAACCGTGTCGTAAAATATCACCATTAATAGTGAAATGATGGAAACGCAAATCATGGAATAAACAACTTTCGATTTATAGCGAAACCCTATAGGGTTTTGAAATAAGAATTCACTAATAATAACATTTACAAGAATTCTTACTGAGCGGAAAATCGTAAACAAAACATAATCCATGTCTGTTCGTAGGATTATAGATGATGGCAGATCACAGAATTTATATCTAGGTGGTATAAAAGGATGCAAATACATGGAATTTATCAAGTACCTAATGGAAATATTTAACTATATAAGTAAATATGCCATTTAAATCAAATAATTATTTCTGGATTTTTATCGGATCATACTTTATTTTTTATTATCTGTTCTTCCCTATTAATACAATATTTGCATATAACATTTGCAGACTAGGTGTTTACAAAATATTAATTACACAACAAGTTAATCTATAATCCAATCGTATGAACAACAATTGTATACATACACCAAGAAAATTAGTCAGAGATCAAACACCAAAAAAAAACTCTTTTATTTAATTTTGCAAATTCGAAACGCAGAAATCTTTTATTTTAACAAAATTCCTTTACATCTTATAACGTCTATATGACTATTAAATGGTAGAAATAAAAATGTTTTGCAAATATCTTAACTATCAATCAGCGTTTCTGATAAAGTTTTAGTATTAATGGTGTTTTTTCTGAAATTAGTTTGCATTTCTCTATGTATTCTTACTGTTATCATTTACAAACCATCTTTTTATGTGTTTTATAGTACAAAATATATTGAGCGTAATGTGAATTATTTAGAAAAAATTCAATAGTTTTCCAAAAACATGGAATCAAACTGAGATCTTTATTTATTTATAGTAGAGATATAGACCGCTATCTTAATGCAGGAAATAGAATGTAGTTGGTGCTGTGGATAAAAAATGAAAACAAGTGACAATCTCTAAATCAATATATATATATATATATATATATATTCAATTATGTATGAAAAAGCCTTACTTGAAGAGTCCAACTTTGACACAGAGGTCTAGTGTATGTGACGGTGTTCAATGATATATTTCGATGAAGCACCTGATCAAATGATGGATGTTACAGACCTATTACAAATCATGTTAGATTGCAAAGTAAAATACAAATGGCTGTGAAATATATCGAAAGAATATGAGCGGTTTAGTGTAACGTGTTTTAAGTAATTGAAATTAATATTATTATATTGTAAGATATTTTATTTGCTTTTGACAATAACTTTCTTTTTACACAAGTGTTGTGGTTTACTTATTCGGTGAAACAAACTGGTGTATATAAATCAAGTGGTAAAGTAGGAGAGCGAGTGGTAGAGAGAGGGGGTGGAAAGGATTGTTGTTGACAAACTGTTGAAATTTGAATCTGAATGCAGTTAAGAAAGACTGAAAGAAAGGGGAAAGTAAACATAAAATGAGGAATATAGCTCTTTTTATGTAATCAATGGTAAAATTTAGTAATTTATTTATTAATTTTTTTATGAATTCTACCGTCTTAATTAAAGTCTTTAGTCATTTTTCTATTTATTATTTAAATAATGAATTATGGTCCCCTGTTTTCTTTTTTTTATTAATTGCATTATTATTCACACACACACACACACACACACACACACACACATATATATATATATATATATATATATATATATATATAAGGCAAGGGGGTTACTATGTCTTACAACTGTTTATATACTCCCTAGATCATAATATGTACGATTTGCGAACGCGTGTCGCGTCTAGATTTTTTTGATCGACTTTTATAAAAATCGCGTTATTTCGCTGTGTCGCCTGTTTGTTCGGCTTTTTAATACAAATAAAGTGAAACTGTATTTAAACGATATGTGTTCTCGGCTTTTGCGCCGGAACGTCCAGAAAGTAAACCAGCTTTTGATCAATGCTGTGAAGACAGTCATATTTTACAATTGCTTTCCTTTAGACACCCGCATATTTTATGAAGAGCTGGTTTTCAATCCAACATCTTGGGGAAACAAAACCTAAACAAAGTTAACTGCGGAATTGATGATTAACCTATTAATTTTTTAGTTAAGTCATCACGTTTTTTTCGCTTTCGCCTCAAGCATTCGGGTTCGAGCCGACTTCCCTCCCCAAAATTTTCTTTTCAAATACCCGAGCACCGCCGTAGCGTTCGTACTGTTTTTTTGTGTTGTTATCTCCGTTTGTTTTTAGAAGTTTAAACATTATTTTTTTTTTTAATATTTAAATATGCTTATTAATTCGCTTTGTTTTTATTTACTCCCCAACCCCCCACGCACACCTCTTAACAACCGGGCAGCGCCGGGTACCTCCGGTAGTCTTATTTAAATAGTATTTTGATATTTTCTTATTTAGAAGTGTAATTAATCGTATTTATATGTGCTTATTCGTAGTAAGCTTGATTTGATTACGTATTTCAGCTTTAATTTAAGATTAGGTTATTGTATTTATTTCTATATTTTTGTTTTATTAATTGTTTTTTTATGAAAGGGGGGTCGTACTGTATGGCAATATGTGAAATAGTAAATTAGTTAGGTTATGTAAGAAATGTGTGTAGTAGTATAGCCATATCTGTTCTCGTAGTCAGAGTATGATGGTGTGGCTTTAGTGGGAACTAAATAAAATGCTATATAATGAATGATGACCCGAGTTCGTGTCTTTTATTTAGTTCCGGTTTTAGCGGAAATATTAGTAGTTATTCTTTATACCACGAATTCCAACGTTAATAGATCTATTGGAGTTCCTGCAGATGTTGAGTTCTTTGTGGAATTATTATGATTGTGTCTATGTGTATGTTTTTATTTCTATTATATTTATTCATATATATGCAATAACTGTTTATAGTTATTCAAGCTATATATTGTTTTTGTCTATTTCTACTTTCAAATGCATAGCTTGTTTGTTTCGAATTTGTTTTGCACAAGAAAATATTTATATTATTTACATTATTCAGACTATCATTCCCATTTTTCGTACTGCATACCGTTCGTCTATTGAAATAGAAAAGACACCTGAGGTGTTTCTATGCAGATTTGGAACATAAATCGAATTCTGAAACTTATTAGAAGAAATCGGTAATTTTTATACAGAAATTGAAAATCTACAGATAATTTTTAACTGAACCCTTTATTAAATGCAAGGCAGTAGACTGTTTTCACTTCGTCAGTATTGTACAAAACTCAATTGTTGCAAGGAAAAAGTATCAGATAATCCATTGGTTATCAATGTGTCATCTACATTATTGTGCATAGGAAATATTATCGCATGTTAAAAATTATTTCAAAATTATATACTTTACATTATATACTTTGTATTGTACTGCGTTTATTCCTATAGAAGTATGTATAACCATGCCCTAATTAGCTAGTAGAACAGGGTCCATCACTCCGTCAGGTCATGCCAAATTATACGGTAATTCCTTTCGTGACACTCGAAATTATATATTTATTACTACCATGTGTGATTAAAATAATGCCGGAAATGTGTGTCGCTTTTTACTCGATTGAGTAATCGATAAAACGCAACCTTCGGATCGTCTTCAAATCTGGTCAGTTACTTTGTTTTTATATTATGAAAATATTGAAATTTCTATTTCCTATAGTGCGGTATACAATCAAGTGTTCTTATCTTTTGCATATAAAATGTGCAACCCTCGAGAAAACACAAAATATCTGTTGCTATTTTATATGCACAATGCCACGGAAAATCTATTTCTGGCCTTGTTTTTATCGAATTCAATTCTAGTTTTTTCCGTAATTGCTAATTTAAAAAACATTGCCGATAAACTCAGTGATTATACTGATGATCTTAAGGAAAAATTCCATCGGGATATTTCAGTGATTAAAGACAGTTTTAAAGGGAAATAGAACAATGAAATATTTGCACACTACTGTTGAAATGTAAAAAGAAACGCAACGCTCATTACTTGAGAATTACGAAGACAATTTTTTAATCGATAAGTATGTTTTTTCTTCAAAGCCAATAAAAATAAAATATGATTTATAGTAAAGGAAAAACACCTTATCAAGAAAAATAAAAGTCAGATTTAATATCACGATACTTTTGTTACACGAGACAGGTTTTGAGTGAAATGCTAATTTTAAACCCGATATTTGTTTCAGCGTGTAATTAGCGTTAGGTCGAGTTCTCTTTCTAACATATGAGCTGAGCCTTCGATAGTTTTTCATCCATACCTTTTCATGCTGTTATAAATTTTACTTCTCTACATAAGAACAGAGTGTACCGTTTCTCTCAACTGGTCAACAATCATTCTACGTATTACAGCTTTCGGTTGGTGCTAATCTAATTTTAATAGACGCAGTTCCTGATGTTTTACATACATACACATATGGAATATACGGCATAATCACGTTAACACAACAGTTCTCATTAAATCACCGAAATGGCGCAATATTTAGGCTGGCCAGTATTTCAGTGAGTATTCCTTTGGTTATTCTAGGTGTTGTGTGCTCGCTTGGATTGTTTTGGCATTGTTTCTAGTCGCCTTAAAATCTTACCCAACAATCACACGGAAAACAATCTTTACAGTGGTGTTCATTGTCCTTCGATATTGAACAGAGTCGTTTCTTACATACGAGATAGAATACACGATATTTATGGCGTTGTTGTTTTAATCCAGTAGAACGGAGTTCACACAGAATTGAGTGGCCATATCTAATGCTCTAATAGCGTATATATATATATATATATATATATATATATATATATATATAGATATATGTATATATATAAATATATATATATATAATCTTTATCTAAACTTTACATGCGGTTGACACGTTTGTTTTTTGTTCGATTAGTATCCTGATTCGTTGGAAGAGATTATCTAAACGTTTTATTGGTGCTATTACACATAATCTTTTCAACATTGTACATACAAATCAATACTGATCAGTCTGAAATATAAACATACAAAGAGAAGATAAATGTAGAACAGCAAAACGTTGATTGATGAGTCTTCTGGAGATGAAAAGCTTATATCGTAATTAGAAAATAATAACATAATTAAAACATCTAACTGGTCGTAACTGAGCGAATACAACATATCTCTTCCCGTGGATTATAAAGGTTATTCTATTTCAAATATTCTGCAATAAGATCTCAATTCAATTGTCAGAATGACAAGACAGGCCTTGCGTTTTTTTAACTTTTTAATTCAGATGAACATATTTCGCTCAAACAAAAAAGTGCTTGATAAAAATAAGTACCATCAAAATCAGCACAGTTTAGCCAAAGGAAAAACAGTTAATTATGCCAGTAACGTAAAAAAATACGTTCTCGTGGCGATTAAGTAGCTGAAGGCGTTTTTGAAATCTCTTAGGGTTTTAAGCATGTCTGACGCAGAAAGTGGCCAAGATGCTTGAAACAATAGTAGTCAGTTGATGAGATATCTGGAGGGTATAGCAGATGAGGCAGAGATTCATAGTCCAATTCGTTTAACTTCTGCAGAGTCGGTTGAACTACTTGCGGGCAAGCATTGTCGCAGGGGAGAATTTGGCCATTTCTGTTCACTAATGTCGGGTGTTGTTGTCGAAGTTCCTGATGGATTTCATCGATTTGTTGTCAGTAATTCTCCACTGTGATGGTTTCGTCTGCATTAATAAATGGAATTGATGAGATTTAATCTCTTATTGTATAGTTGTCAATATTTGATTGCCGGCTACTACGCTCATCATCTTTAAGACTCCTGCCGTCACAACGAAATTTCTTAAACTACCATTGTGGTGTGCTCTCTGCACTGATTATAGGATCAAACGCCTCGTTGATATAGCAAGTTGATTCAGCAGCAGTTCAGCTTAGTTTGAATTAAGATTTAAAAAAAAATGTGCAAATTTGCCTTTTTTTCATCGTGCATTATCCATTCTGTAAAAAAACACACATAAATTTGTTAAAACAATTGTAAGTAACTTAGCGATTCGATAAAGCGAAACACGCTCTTGAAAATGACTATAACGAAAATTATTTGAAAATACATTATTTGAAATCCAAATTAAAAATTCGCAAAAACTTTTTAGTAAATTTCTACAAAATACACCATAAATGGGTCGAGGGGAACATTTGAGATATATTATTAACGAATTATGACGAGTGAGTTTAGTGGTCTGACTAATTCAAACAATATAGACATAGTTTAGCTAATTAAAAAATGCATTAATACATATGTACACATACACACACACGCCCACGCCTATACATATTTATATATAATATAAAATAAAACATTATTATGTATATATTTTACTTGGAATTCACAACTCATTTAGGCTGCAAGGCAACCCGAGGAAAAGGTTATTTAATGTAAGGTTGTATAGTAGTAATTGTTAATGGGGCAAATTGGGTAGACTTTGATTATTTATGTGGAGAGCTAAACAAGAATATGCTAACATTGTATTGAAGGTTATCATGCTGTACGAAACTAGGAAACAGGCTGGCGGAACTGTGCTCGACAGGCGGACACTTCTGGGAAATAAGCTTTGTGCATGGAATCTGCGTTTAAATTTTGGCAAAGATAGAGAGTGGAGGAAATAATGTATAGTGCTTGTGGCTACTCGAGTGTTGTTTGTGAAAGTTTGAAAAGAAAAACCATAGTTTAGAGGGCAGCTGAAAATTTTCCTTGAAGATAACGATAGAGTAGAGGAAGGCTAATAACGTCCCTTCCGTGGAAATTATATTTCAGGGAAAAGAAAGGGCTCCGCCTACTTCCATTCGCCACCGGTTTTGAACTCTTCCAAGGCCTAGTAGGGGCACCGAGCGGCTCCTGCCCAGATGTTTCAATAGTACCTCATTGTAAAATGTGCCTGCCTCTTATACAGACATAAGATTACATTGGCAGTGAAATATCTACTGAGGGGCTTCAGTGATCCAATCATTGTTCCAGGTATCTTGGAAATACGTGCTATGTATTAGGTCAGTCTCAGGGACTTGTAACGCCGAAACGCTTTCTACAAGACGAGAACCATTCATTTCCATTGGAGCCTTATAGGTGTCAGGGCGATTTTGATGAAAGGACAGAAGCTTTGGTTCCGATGCATGAAGATGAAACAACAAGTTTTTCCCCACTACAACACGTTCTCAAAATCTGAAAGATCGTGGTCACAGCTGCTTTGGAAGTGTTGTAATAGATTGTGGTATCGTTTGCATAAATGTATATGGGTGATCTAAAAATATGATTTGGGAGACCATTTACAAGGATAAAGAAGATAGTAAGGCCCAGGATAGAAACTTGAGGGAGTTTACTCTTAATGCGTTTCTTATTCATACACACCAATGGCTCTTATGTAATCGCCGAGCTATGCCGTGTATAAGGCAATTATTCAGTATCAGGATTATCCATCTATCTATCTGTTTATATATATATATATATATATATATATATATATATATATATGTGTGTGTGTGTGTGTGTGTTTGTGTGTGTGTATGTGTGTGTGTACGCGCGTGTTTATCTGTTTAGCTGAGAGGCAATAGTTGAGTCGTGAGAGACAGTAATATAAATGTTAGTACCTGAGCTCTAGATCTCGCAGAACGGAAATTGTACTGAGCCATGTCACTGAGCCGGTAATTTTTGCTGAGATGATCGACCACTTCTCTGTATATCACGGATTTCAACAACTCACTCATGACGGATAAGAGACTGCTTTGTTTGTACGGAGAGAGACTCGACCGTGCTCTTTAATTTTTATATAGAAGGCGGACTGATGAAGTTTTCCAGGCTGTTGGAAAGCATTTCTCCATAAAGTAACGTTTGATCAGCTATACTAGAATCAAGGTGTTTGATAAGCTTGGCAACATCACGTGCAGATATTCGTCTGCCACGAGGGTTTCCGTTATCAATCATAAAGAGTAATGTGGGCATAGGCGGCTCTGATCGCAAAAGGTAGAATTTACTATAAAGTTCTTGACAAAGAGTTTTGCTTTGTTATATGCTGATGGAATTACCTCGGGTCTATTGATGATGTTATAGATAAAAAACACGACTCTGTTCAGAACCTGTTTGTCATTTGCTAAAACAGGTAAAGATCAAACCTTTGCTCAGATAATTTTAACTTATAAGCGTATATTTTTTTATTGTTCTTTTACAATTGTTACTGGAATTTCTTAAGGTGGCGTCAGTTTCACAACATCTATGATATTGAGAGAAATGGCATTAATGATTATTGTGCGTAATGGCAGCGGCACATTCTGGAATGACCTACGGCGTGCTGTAAAGATTTCACTTGGAAGATAGAAAACGGCCTACGCAGACAATTTATCATTCAGTCAGGTGTTATATTTTTAGCATGGATGGCAGAAGTTAATCTGATATAAATGTTCCGAAATTATTCCAATTAGTCATAGAATATCTATATACACGATCATAGAGACGGCCATATGAGCGTTTAATACATTTTTTGTATCTTAACCGATACAATTGAGTGATCAGAATATTCCAATTGAAACAGAATGACGGATGAGCACATCTCTGGACAATTTGCAAGAAAAATGTCAAAGAGAATTTCATAACGTCTGTAAGAGTCGAGCATACGGATCGGTTCCTGAACAATCTGTGTTTGAAATTAGACAATGGAAAAATCATTACAGTACCTCATTTGCTCGCCCGTCTTGTTGAATTGGAACAATAATTCAACATTGTCAACTTTGAAGTCTCGCAGATGTAAACGTTAGCCGAGTGAATATGGTTAATTTTCTCAGAGACTCTCTCGATGATAGAGACTCTACTGTTATGGAGGCGATACAGATATGAACGCTGTGTTGTAAATATCTGCTATATAAACGCATATATAAGGAACATCAAGATCTTCTCTAGGAATGTCCCGTCAACACTGAAAGCTATCTCTGATGCATTAAAAGTAGTTCCCTTTTCAACATATGATTGAATGTATACAATCATGTATGTTAAATAATAATGTTAAATTTTAATTTTAAGTTTAATATTCATCTATTTTATGTTATAACTTGCATATTTTGTAAAAGAATGCTTTAATACAGACATTATGTATTGATATAATGTTGGCAACACAGACGACATTCATTATTTCCAGAGAAACGACATTAAATGAAGCAATATTTTCACGCACTGACACGTCTTTTCATTGTAATGGCGTTATCTGTAATGTGTCACTCGTTGACATTCGTAAATATGTCGCCAAGGTAGTTCGCATTAAGAAAATAACTTTTAATATTTACATTTTCTTAGTTCTATGCACATTTCTCTCTTTTAGTCTGGCTTATATTCCTATTCTCCGTAGACTTAAATAATACAATGTGGCAAGCCGACGTGACTGAGAATATAACGGACGCATCTATCCAAGGCTTGTAAACAGAAAAATATAGCAGCGCCTGGTCGAATTAATAGACTGTCTACGAAATCGATTAAACTATGATTCATATCACACAGGGTTTATTCTTATCAATACCATACCTCGTAAATGTTTGAACACATCTTTTCGAAAGCTCCTCAATGTAATCATTTATTCATGATAAATTACACGTGAGTATTTCAAGAGACTGGGTTGCGACATAATAAAAACATCGGACATTTATGTTACGCTAAGTGTGTATTAAATACAGTAAATATTATGTGAGCTCATTATAGCGGATAATGTGGAAGCATTGGACAGCATACAAATAATCGCAGGCGTTTTAAGTGTGTTTTCAAAAGCAAAATCACCCAAAATACTGCAAGATACATGGATGATAATACAATATTAATGACAGATATGTGCGTCAGAATGATCATCTCGAATGAATTCCTGAAATAGTACCCTCGTTCCTTCTCAAAGTAGACTAGCAGGGGTCAACTACTTATGGCTGAATCCCAAGAGAATCGCCTAACAGAATTCAAGAAACTCTCCCACAAAGTTGAATTGGTAGTTGCTTCATTTTAGAACCAGTTTCACAACATACACTTAACCAATTGGATAATCTACAATTTTCAAAATTTACGGAATGTAATGACAACATTGTTCCCTCAAACCGTTGTAATGTTGTACAAGCGTAAAGTACGTAATACCGTCCAAGATGTTTGAAGTTGAAACTCTAATAACTATATTGCCGTAATTTTAGCTACAGCTTAGACCTGAGCAGGGAATGTTGAGCCGTGAAAGCTATAGTTGTTGCGGCATAATGACTCCAGCGGTTCACGGAATATTCAGACCTAATCTAAGAGTTTTGATGATTTAACTAATATTTATATTTGTCCAACCAACTAGCCTGATTAAGATTTTATGAAGTATAATTTTATTAGGAGACGTAGTTGAGCGACACGTAATATACAGATTACAACAAATATGGGCAAGTGATTGTCAGAGTCAAACAATTGTAGATGAAATTCCATATCACTAGAACAATGTGTCATTTTTCACAAATAATTTTAGGACAGCATATATCTAGTACACATTTTTACTGTATTTAGGTAGAACAGTTACTTTTTTGAAAAAAAAATAAGGAGAGCAAAATAAGTTTAAATATGTATAATTAACTTTCCCGTTATTTACGAATGTATGAAACCTTAAAATATTTCGTATAGCTATATCTTGCTATAGCTATATACAATATTGGAATAATATTCTCATGGCCACATAAAAGTTTGCGTCTCTATAACAATTAATATTAATGATATAAATTTATACGAGTATTGATTATCATTTACGACACACAAAACATATAGAGTTAATAAACTAATGTATAAAAAAATTAAAGCAAGACACATCCATATAGTATGCGTGTCTGTTTATCTGCTTGTAGAAACCTGTAAAAAAGACAATGCAATATTATATGTATGAGAAACTAATCACATAAACAGTGCCCACGTAGAAGTTAAGGCAGATATTACAGTGTAAATTTTATAAGAAGCGTGTTAAAGTAGGAAGCTAGAGGATTTAACGAGTTATGTGCCTCTTGCTTGCATTTGTGTCTACAATTAATCCCAGTTTCCCCTTGTAACACAAGCTTATTCTCTTTATCTTTTCAGTTTAGTAGCGCTAGCCTAGTCGGTTTAGCAATCCACAATGAGTATTTCTTCTTCTTTTTCTAATAATAACCCGTTTTACTATTAGTTAATTTACATTTGTGATTTGATGAGGGAAGTTTTACCATTCACAAATGCTATCATTAAAATAGCATTTTAATTTTTCTTTAGAAGACATTTATGACGATGAATATAGAAGTCATTTTCAGTTTGAATTTCTCGAGTTGCATTGTTACTTTATGAACTATAGAGGTTGGGAAACATTTTGTTTAGTATAGCATTTCCCTTATGAGTATAGTAATATCACGCTGTCTAGTCAGCTTTATTTGCGTTAACATGAATCACATTACTATATAATATTTGAACTCTTATTTTGTTTATTTCCTCTATACATCGCTGCAATTGTAACTTGATTTAAGAGTTATTTACGTAAAATCTAATGAGAAACTATTGTTAGAATTACAATAAATGTCGGATAAATTGAAGAAGTATTACCGAATTTGATTCACACCATTTTATTTAATAGGGGTAAAAACCAAGCTCTTTTGATTTCATGTTCTTTATGTTGTACGATTATGATTTTTAAGTATACAGTAACCCTTGTACTTTATAATTCTTTCTTTAAAGTTTATGAACTGAAATATTTACATCATGATGTGGTTTTAGTCTTTTAAAGAAATGATCGAAATATATCGATGTAGACTTAGCTATGATATGTGTTTATAACAAAAACTATACATATATATATATATATATATATATATATATATATATATATATATATATATATATATATATATACAAAAATCTAAGCGTCTGCAAATCTTATCAATTGGACTGCTGTTTTTCGTCGATTCGTTCGTTGAGTTATTTTGGAGAATTATGTGTGAATTTATCAACATGATCATTATCATGTACTGGATATTAGTGAGTCTAAAGCAAACTTTTTATTTAAAAAAAAATCCAAGCATCTGTACATCATATCAATTAGACCTTTGTTTTTTTTTCGTCGATTCGAACGTTGAGTTATTTGGAAAATTATGTGTGAATTTGTCAACATCATCATTATCATGTACTGGATATGTGTGAGTCTAAAACAAACTCTTTATTTAAAAAAAAATCCAATCATCTGTAAATCATATCAATTGGACCTTTGTTTTTCGTCGATTCGTATGTTGAGTTATTTGGAAAATTATGTGTATATTTGTCAAAATCATCATCATGATTATCATGTTCCTTCATGTGTATTTAACATGTATGTGTGTGTACGTATGTATAGGCATATGCATGTATGCGCGTATTTGTGTGCCTCTACGTGATTATGGTTGCATGTGTGTGCACATGCATACGTATGTTTATGTACATCTGTATGTAAGCATGTGTTTATTGGTGTATGTGGGGTGGAGAGGGTTCCCGTAAGCCGTGGTGAAGGCAACCCCTCTAGGATAAGCAAATATTAGATTAAAAGAAAAAACAAAAAACATAAAGCGGGAGACCAGTACCCACGTTAAGCTGGTCTGCAATTTGACTTGTTGCTGGCTATCTTGCTCTTGCTTGTTACTGGATGTCAACAGTTTGAACCGATAGAGATATTTAGCTGTCGTACAAAGCTAAAACTCTGTAACATCATCTGTGTACATATATTCCCTCAGCCATGGAAAGGTTGTTACGCGTGTAGGCCTGAAATACTGGAAGCATATAATAATTAATCTTCCATCATTATATGCATATATGTATGTATAGGTGTATGTATGTTCATGTACAGGTGTATGTATATGTGTGTACATCTAAGTGTATATGTATATGTGCATATGTATGTATATATGTGTGTATGTATATACGTATATATATATATTGTTTGTATGTATGTGTATATATGCATGTGTGTATCTGCATATATGCATGTGCGTGCATGTGTATATGCATGTGTGTATGTATGTATATGTACGTCTGTGCATGTTTGTGTATGAGTGCATATTTATGTATGTGTATTTATATGTAGCTAAGTGTATATGTATGTGCATATGTGTACATATGTGTATATGTATGTATATGTGTGTATGTATTCGTATATGTGTGTATTTATATGTATGTACATGTGCATGTATGTGTGTGTACCTATATATGTATATGTGTGTATATTTACAGATAGGTATGCGTGTATGTGTAAATATGTATATTTGCATTTATATATATATATATATATATATATATATATGCAATTGATCGTCTTGTGTAGGTTTATGTATGTATATGTATGTGTATTATGTTTGTGTATGTATGTATGCATATATGTGTGTTATATGTATGTGTATATTTGTATGTATGGGTATATATGTTTGTATGCGTGCATGTATATATATATATATATATATATATATATATATATATATATATATATATATATATATAATAGTGACCATCTTCAGTGTCCTGCCTGTTGGAGCGTGTGAATTTGTCCGGCAGGACTGAAGCCCTTTTCGGCAAATGGACTTTAAGTGTCTGAGGGAGTGGCACTCGTCTGATAAGACGTTGCAATCATCATCATCATCATATATATATAGTTTTCTGAATATTATATCACATTGTGGTAAGCTATCAACTGCATCAGCATATACTGCTGAGGGATTGTGAAACACATCAGTAGAGTGCTCCTGCCATCTTTCAAGCTATTTTCTGGATTCTTAATGACAATAAAACTATCTTTCGATACCAGGGGAGATATTAAAGAGGTACGAGGACCAAATACTCGGCGCAGGAGTCCATAACATTCCTTCGAATTTTTTGTGTCAAACGCATTTTTGATATGCTCCGTTATATTCATCCACTATTCATGTTTCATCTTTCTTAGCTCATGTTGCAATGTGGCCTCGACCTCTTTGTATTGTCTCAAATTAGTTGTATGATCAGAATATAAATGTGTTGTATGATCACAAAGTAAAGATTCATAAACGTTCTGTTTATTCATCAGCAGCTGATTAATTTCAAGATTGTTGTCGTCAAACCAGTCCTTGTTCTTATCCCTCTTGAAACCAAGATCTTCACCACCAGCAGAATAAACCTGAGTCATAAAATTCACCAATGTACCATAAGATGCAAGATAATCGAGCTTTATCGCCATACTCTTTTGAACTTCAGAAAACTTTAATTTAGCGACATCAATACGGCTAGGCACCTTAACACCACTATGACGAATTTTCTTACGGATTCGTTAATTAAACTTTCCCCTCAACAACTTATGATCGGTGTCACATTCAGCACTGTGCATGACACCAAGAGTATATGCATCTCAGAAGATCGCATTTTCAAGTTATGATGGAGTCAATTAGGTGACCATTCTTTGAATGTGGGTGTATCCAAGTAGCTTTGTACTTCAGTTTACGGTGAGAAAAGTGTTACAGATAGCAAGATTAAATTCTGAACACAGCTCTTGTAGCTTAAGGCCATTTGAAGGGCTCATAGTCTTTCCCACCACTTGCATTGAAATCACCAAGAATAACACGTTTTTAATTAATTGGTGTAGATGCAACAACAGGGCCTCATAAAAACACAAGATGTTTTCTTCATTCGCTTGAATAGTTGGTGCATAGACCGAAAGAATATTGAAGAATCTGTTATGTGAGAGAGGAATAAGAAGTTTCCTGATGCGATCACAGAAACTGATACAATGTGATATCATATTCAGAATGGATCATTTACCTAGTCTGGTTGAGGTGTAGTTGGCCATCGCACAAATCAGCAGTAGCAAGGCACCTGGTTTGGATGGTGTTCCGGTTGAACTTCTTAGGACTGAAGGTGTGAATATTGCAAATGCTATCCTTGGTTTGTTGAGGACATCTGGGAAGTGGCTCCTGTTCAACAAGATTGGATTGATGATATCTTGGTTAATGTGACGTAATCCCCCATTGAGGAGCTTTAGAACTACGCTGAGGTAGCTTATCGTTCCCGGATGACGCTAGATAATCCAAGGATTTAAGATAGAGAAGATAAATATGTATCTTTTATTTCATGTTAAAATAGATATTGTTTGAAACCAGAGAAATATATTTTCGCAGCTAAAAGTTGATGACAGGAAATTTCACGTATCACCTTGTCTGGCCTTGGTGAACTCAGGGTCAGATGTCAGAATTAACATATGGCCTTGGAAATCGTGAGACCTAAAATTAATATTTCATGTATGGGAATTGTGCCTACGCAGGGATCTGGGGCTTTCGATTTTGTGACGAAATCTTATTGACTGTGGGGAGGTTTCCACCCCATCCATATACCTTACTATATATACGATTGTCGTGCTAAAATTAGTGAGTGGGAGTAGAAGTTGGGGTTTGAGAAAAACAGACCGTATGGAGACGTAAACCCTCCACCTTCCTCATCCAACCGTCTGTCGCTGTCTGTGAAGAGATTTGAGACTGTGAAAAAAAGAACTTACAAAACTGAGTGATATTTGTAAAAACATTGTAATAAGTTGTAATAATTAACACTGTAGATTGGACTACATGAGTTTGTCTTTCTTCCTGCCTGCTGCTTTGATATTCGCTTTCAGCATTCTAGATTACATGTAACAACCTCAGAGAAGTCTAAACGACACGATCCGAGAATTCAGATAAACAGAAGTCCTAGCCACCTTCTCACGAGAGGGGTTACATGACCCTATTTAAAGGAAAGGGACAGAAAAAATGTTTGTGACCACTACCGTGGAGTTATACTTTTGGAAGCTGTTGGTAAATTTCTCGTACGACGTCCATTAAACAAGTTATTGGAGGATGTTTATCCTAATGCTATTCCAGAGTCACAAAGTTGCGTTAAGTATGGCAGAGGAACTATGGATATGATATTTTTCAGCCCGACAAAATAAGAAATGCATTTAACAACATATACCACTGTATCAAGTGTCTGTGGATCTAACCAAAACATTTGATACTGTTAACAGGGATTCTCTCTGGTTAATCTTAGAGAAAGTAGGGTGTTCTCCAACCTTTGTTAGATTATTCAAGTAACTGCACAGGGGACTGACATCTCGAATCTCGTTTAACGGAAAATTGTCTGATGAAATCCCAGTTGATAATGGTATCAAACAAGGTGATATTCCTGTCCCTACTCTTTTCTCTATGTATTTTGCTGCTCTACTTGCTCATGCGTTTCGAGATTTCGATAGGGGTATCATGTTGAAGTTTCGAACTACAGGTCGCATTTTTAATCTTAGAAGATTTAATGCCAGATCCAAGCTGCATCATGTCATGGTCAAGGAATTACTGTATGCAGAAGATGCTGTTTTTTTTGTCGCACACTGACGCTGATATGCAGCATATAATGGATAGTTTTATGACTTCTGCATTGTCTTTGGTCTGAGGATCAGTCCGTCTAAAACAAAGGTGATGTTCACTCCTACACCAGGCCAGTCATACGTGGAGCCGAACATCGTAGTCTGTGGTGATAGACTAAGAGTAGTTGATTCGTTTGTGTACCTTGGTAGTTCTCTGTTGAGGGATGGCAGCCTCGACACTGAAATCTACAGGCGAATTCAGAAGGCATCTGTAACTTTTGGAAGGTTGAAGGGAATGTGGTCTAATCGTGGATTCACAGACAGGACTTAGGTCTATGTTTATAATACCTGTGTGCTAACCACACTTGTATTCATCGGATACATGAACATTGCATCAAAGGCACATTAAATGGATTGAACGATTTCACCAAAAATGCTTGCACAAGTACCCGATATTGAAGTCCTTGTGAGAGCATGTTGCTCTAGTGTTGAGACCCTTATATTCAGATTTCATATGCGTTGGGTGGACCACTTGGTTCGAATGAAAGATTGTAGGCTGGCAAAACAAAAATGGCAAGCACCCTCAACACAAGCCTAGGAAGAGGTTTCATGACTCTACAAAGAATAATTTGAAAGTCTTACAAATCGACATCAACACATGGGAAGAACTTACTCTTCAAAGGCGGGAGTGCAGAGTCATCTGAGATGGCATGGACGAAAATATTGGCAGAACACAATGTGACGGCAATCATCTGGAAAGATGCAGCAATCATCATAGATTTCGTTATAAAACCATATCATAGCTGAATCTCTAATCCTACATTATTTAAAACTATGATATACACGTATACTTCTTTTCGCACAAAACTTCATATAGGAAGCTCCTCCTTTATCGTAGAATTCAATATAGTTTCCCCTAACAACATCAAAAATGTTATTAATTTATTACGTCTCTGCTGAATCGTTTGCTAAACTTCACACTCCCATTATGTTATCTAGCACATCTACTTTTGTGATGAGAAGCATCAGGCTTCGAACTACCTTAGTATACAGAGTCCCCTTTATCCTCTAAATAAAGGTGTGTATATCCTTCTTAAATAAAAACTCATCCTAACGTTTCTAATATATAGTGTTTGTGAATCCATTTTACACTCCTGTTGTCTCCTATATTAGCTCAATTGAAATTTGTTGAACTTTATATTATCCCGATAAGGCTCTACTTATAGAATTGAATTTGCTCTCTCCTTCTATCTACCCCCTTGTATATATATATATATATATATATATATATATATATATATATATATATATATACATAGATAAATATACAAATGACAAAAGTCTATATTCGAAATTTTATAACGTTGATTTTCTTACAAGTTATTCATTTAAGTACGTGGGCATTGTCAACATCATGGAATTTAAAATGTAGACTGTTATCATCTGTTTGTTGTATGCTCTGAGCTTAAAAAATTAAAGATTAGTACTAATATTTCAACATATATTTATATATATATTATAGGTTATTTATTTTCACTTAAAACCACTTTGGTACCCCCACATGGGGCGCGGTATATATATTAATTCATCCACTGACACGTGTTTCGTCGCTTGCGATTCATCAGAGTGGCTGAATCTAGCGAGATTCGAAATCGGGAACCCGTGATAGTGAGCCTGGAATATTCATCCGCTGGTCCATCTCGCCGACAGTTTGGATATATCGCGATTTATTTAGATGTTATTTGTTTTTCTTTTTGCGATACGTTTCGAATGAATTCAATTATTTACGAAAGTGCATTTTTACCTAATTTCGAGTTTAGAATAATTTCCCTTTAACCAATTGGGTACCACGATATGAGGAGCGGTATATATTATTTTTTAAATGTAATTATCCACTGACACTTGTTTCGTATTCTACGACTCATCAGAGTAGCTGAATCTATCGAGGTACGAAATCGGGAGCCCACGGAAATGAGCTTTTTAAATTAAGGCTAGACAAGCGAAAAGAGAGGGTTACTTTAAAAAATATCCGCGAAAAAAGCGACATCCCCTGTAGAAAAGTTCCTAGTTGAATGTGAAGATATTAATGTTTTTAGCCAATTTTTCGATATTTGTCTTCTGAAAGGTCGGACTTTAAAACGATACTGATCTTGGTGAAATCCGTTGCCTCTGTCAAAAGTTTTAGGCGGACATGCAAACATACATACATACATACATTTATATATTGGTAACTAAAAATTTTCGACCCAAATCGATTAAAAAGTTTGCCTTCTCTCTGAGTACAATTTATGCAAAATTTCAAATGTTTAGACCAGATATTGTCTGAGTAATTTGGTAGCGACCGCAGAGGTCAATTTTTTAAAAAAACTTTGACCCCTATTATGACTTCTTAACATTTATTGTTTTGGTCTCAAATCAAGTTATTAAGTTAGATCCATGCCCAAGGAATCTAGATCTAAAATTTCAAGTGTTTAGACCCAAGATTGGCGGAGGAGTTTAATAGAGTTCTCAAAGGTCAAATCGTTTAACTCTGACCCATTTAACAGCAAAATTTCAGGCTGAAAAATGATCACATAGATTTTCCCAAATCTCAGTACCCTGTATATTAAATTTCGAGTCTGTAGACTAAAAATTGAGAGAGTTATTGCGTTGGGAAAGGTGCACAGACAAACACATATACACAAAGACAGACACGTTCCATTATATATATATATATATATATATATATATATATATATATATATATATATATGTGTGTGTGTGTGTGTGTGTGTGTGCGTGTGTGTGTTTGCTACATATATATTATATATAGTATGTACACGATAATTATATTTCGCTGGGTAGTATCGGAACACAATGTGCAAATTATGTGTATATATATATATATATATATATATGTATATATATATATATATATATATATATATATCATTAATTATATTATTAATATTCTAGTAGTTTCTACAGAACAAACAATATTAATAATAACGTTGATCGATAATTATGACTTTTGGACCACGTATATGTAATATGAGATATCACTATTTATATTTTAATTTAGTTTGTTTCTTTTATACAAGGCCTTCATCACATTTCAATTTCTAAAGGCCACTCGTGTATAAGGGTTAATAAGTTTAGCAATTGTTAGTAATGGGAATTTTGTATACTTTGATAATTTCAGGGGTGGCCCAGAAGAAATATTCGTCTTGAATACGGCCCATTGAATTTAAATTTTATAGTCGGTCAATTCTCGGTAAGAGACTTTATTCATAGAATCCATGTTTAGATATAAGCACAGGTAGAAAATGAGAAGGAGAATAGATTAAAGCACACACAGGCACTTACCATCTAAGAAACTGTAGGGCAAAGACAGGTTGTTGCTGTCCTTTTTGTCGGGAAGAGTTTGATACAAAAAGAGATATTCTCCGTGGACGGTCCCGTTGCAAAACTTCACATTTTAAGAAATTATTACAATAAACATTAGGCATTTATTAACAAATATTTCAGTGTCATATTATGAATTCAATTTGTTTTGATTTGTAATAAACATAAATAACATTCATTAAAAACCAATTAAGAAAAAATCCCTTCATTTTAATTCATTATTAAGACTGTATATCTACGTCTTAAGTTTCTTCAAAACGTTTATATCATGACATAGATTTAGATAAAGAATATAAGTTGGAATCTAAACGTAAAATATCATTATATTTCTATATTAATCTTAATAAAGGTGTCGAATATTTGTTTTGTTTAAACTTTATTTTACTTGCTCTGGTACATATATTTTTCTTCGCTATCTTTTATTATTCCCATTCCTCTCATATGTAGATATACAGCTTGGTTCCCACTAGTTTTGGCACATAGGAAGTGTGTGCTCTATTCTAACCATCATCAATGGACCTGAGGTAATCTTGTCAACATCGGACAAAACCAAACTTATTGCCAAGAACTTTGCAGCTTATTCTACCCTACACGATCAAAGCCGCCAACCACTCTGTATTTTCTCTTGTATGTGAAACACGCTATGCGATATACAAATATATGTGCGTGATAGTGCCCAAGTCCATAAAAATCATTGATTCCAGTTAAGCAACTGGCTCTGACAGCATTTAAATTATGGGGCTAAATGAGCTTCAAGCAAATCTAGCCCCTTTACTTACTAAGCAGTTTAAGCTTTTTCTTAATGAGAATTACTTCGAAACCCTCTTGAAAATCTCATTAATATGCTATGTATTAAAGCGTTCAGGTGATTGGTCATCTCCCTCTTATTATAGAACAATAAATCCCATGTTCATCATGAGTAAGTTTGCTGAACTCTTTGTTAAATAAGTAATATTAACAGAAATAACCTCCTTAGTTACATGCAATATAATTTATGTTCTGCCTTTAAGATGGAGACTCCTTTCCAGGGCAATTGCTCTTAACATAGCAAAGGCCTTTTATAGGGTATGGCAAAAGCTACGATATAGCTGACAATATCTTCTGAATTACTAAGTCACTTCTCTCTGATAGGTTCATAAGCGTAGTGGTTGATGGGTAGAAATCATAATCACACAGTATCAATGCTGAATTCCTTCAAGGGACATCCTGGTGTGGCATGCCAATTTGAAGAAGCGATTTGCTCTCCATGAGGGAGGCCGGGTAAATATGCTGAGATTGTCTGTTGAATGTTAATTGAATCCCGGATAGCGACGGGTGACCGATCAAAAGTACTTGAAATAAAACAGATATATATTTTATTGTTAAAATCAGACATAAATTTTATTGTTTCAACGCGAGGAGACCGGAAATGTCAGAACAATGTGGAAATGAAGCCAGACCTATCTTGGTCTCGAGGGCACCTGCTCAGACGAAGGCTTTCTGAATGATAGGTGTGACCCCTTGGGTTCGTGTGAAAAGATTTCATTGTTGATCTCAGATTTACAAAATTCTGGACGTATTGCTGACTTGCACACCCGCAATTTGGATCTGAAATTCCCCAGAAAACGAATTGAACTCTGAATGGTTGAATGGATCGATTGACCACCTCTGTAACCCTTCTATAAAAAGCCAATACCCGGAAAAAGTATCAGGTTACGCCGGAATCTCGATAGAACGACACCCGCCCAAGGATGCCCCCTTCTCTGCCTAGCCTGAGCAGCCATCCAGTGACAAAGAAAGAGATTTGTGAGACTTAAAATGTTTTGGTGTACTGAATGATGTACATATGTAAAAAACTGTAACTTTTATGAAATTACCCTTTCGTAGTTAGAAAACCCTGAGTGTCTGTCTTGTCATTTCGGCGCACATGCAAGCTTTGCCTTTGCCTTTCAGCAGAATTCAACACAGAGACGTTTAGAATCCATTTGAAGGACTGCCGGTAAACTATAAATCACGAACCACAGTTTCCGAACAAGATAGAGGTCAGTTGTTGACCTGAGCATTAGAGACACGCCACACTGTGCTCATATCTGTTACAGATTTACATCAATGATCTCCCAAATCATATCCTAAGGGCATTCCTATACACTCATGTAATATATATGATAGAAACTATCATCTATGGCAACACTTTTAAAACCGTAAATGACCAATTCATCTCTGATTCTCTCTCCTCTTATCTTGATCACATGGGAAATGCGGAAAAGTTGGCAGTTTTATTTAAATACATTTAAAACCAAGCATCTATTTTTACATCATCAAAACTCTGATCCTCGTATGGAATCAACTGGGATGAATGTCTCGTATTTAAGGACGATCCATGTTTTGAGAAGCTTTTGGGTCTGCGAGTTACTCCTGATCTGAAATAGAATACACGCATCAAATCAGTTGCCAAGGTCGCTGGAAAAAATGTTGAATAATTCTATACCTGCAATTGATATCTCACAGTTGATGCAATTTTCTACCTGTATAAGAGCCAAGTTCATCCAAGGATGGAGCATTATTGCCACATCTCAGCAGCTTCGAGAAGCCAATATCCCGCCTTAACAGAGTTCAAAATAGACTTCGTAGCCTAGTAGAGGATGCCAATTTTTCTTTCTCGACAACCTCTTTCCCACAGAAATGATGTTGCGAGTCTCTCCCTGCTTTATCATTATTTTCATAATGTGCTCGTCCGAGCTCCAATGTATTCTTAAACCTCTCGCCACACTTTCATGAAAAACATTCGTTTAGCTGAAATCACCATCAATATTTCCAACAATCGTTATCTGTCCCTAAACCTAAACGTAGATTCCATGAAAAACTTTCTAAACGGCTGTTGCACTTTCTACTTTTTCCCCAACTTTTCAACTGACTACAATGTGCTTGTATTTGAGTCCATAATAAAGAAGTTCTTGATGACCGTACTCTTATGTAATTACCAACTTTCCACTAACAATTATTACTAAATTATTTTCACATTGACTATTGTACACTCATCAACTCTTATCTTCTTGTGGACTCTAGGTTTTATTAAGGTCTTATTAACATTTGTAAAAATAATAAAATGCTCTAAAGAAATTTACATTTCACATGTATTTCCTGATATTCATGGTCACAATTTCATTTTAATATAGAGTATTGCAATTTTCTAAAATGAGTTCCAGCTCTCATGCGCCACGCGTGACGTCTTTGCGAACTAAAACTCGTATTACTTATTTAACGTGTAGCACTTGTGTTCCGAAATGCACAGTGAAGTTAATATTTTACTTCCTACTGCCCTATAGAGAACGATATGTACAGGTTCATAAATATGACGGATATATAAGAAAGGGATGTTATGTCTAACATTATGGTTTATTATAGATTATTTCAAGCTAATATTTTAGTTAAAAATGAAATGTACATTTCTCTCAATAGATCTAAGTATTTTACGTTTAATTTTTTTTTCTAACAAATGAATAATATCATTTTAATTTTAGTTCCAACATTACTGCTAATTATCTGAAACCTTGTCTGATCTGGGGTGCAGAACGACTCGATAGGAACAGGCTGGTGGTTACATAGAAAGAAAATAAAACAACAGATAAGGAGCAAAATATACTACCTTATTTGGCACATGAGATTTATTGAGAAGTTAGAGGGTACAACTAAAATCAAAAACAGTTTTATGGATCTAATGGAAAAAGAATCACGTCCAGTTCTAGTAAATAATATGAACATCTGTACCTTTTATCTGCGTCGATAATTATACAGATAATGAGAAATATTTAGTATATTGTTTTTTCGTAATAAGATAGTGTCTCTTTCTGTAATATGATAGTATGGATTTTCGAGACTCCATTTTCGTCATTGGATTGCCGTGATCAGTTTGTGCCAATAAGTCGATCACAATCGAGCAATCGACCAGTAAATCATGTTTATCACATATTATTTATTTTTAAAAATGTAATGCTAAGGGAAAAGTTTAATTTTTGCCACAGGTCTTGTTTGTAATTTTACACGCATTTAGTTTGTAGTTAAGACATTTTACGATCAGATTAATGTTTATCCCTCTACAGGCAACATGTTTTTAAAAGCTACTTATATTATTGCTCCCCTGAGATTGAAAGTAATCCAACCACTAATCAAATTAATATGTAATTAAACCAAATTAGAAAGCATAGCAGAAAGTTGTAAACGATGATGTTTTTTTTTATTTTGGTGTATTTCAAGCGAATATATTTTAAGGCCACACCTCATAATGATTGCACATGGACTTGATTCAATCTATAAAACATAATTGAGTTGATGTTTCAGATTGTAAAGCGATTGGAGAGTATATACGTAATTGCATATTCTTCGATGCCACATTCATCCTCACAGGAAACACATATAACTAATTATTAGAACTACTCCAATTTCACTTCAATTTTATATCATAGACGGACCACAAATTTTGAATTGCACCGGGAATGTTTTGTGCATGAAAATATTATTGTTTTATATAACCACGTTGAAATAATGATTTATATATATATATATATATATATATATATATATATATATATATATATATATATGAATCAAATCTTGCTTTAATTCTTCTCTGTTTCGCCTCGGGATGTAGTTTATTGATATTTTCCTAGGACATGTCTTCACCATTCATGACATTTTACACACTGGCATTTTTGGCTTCATGTCGGGAATATCTCCATTTGAGAGTGGTGACCTTTCTTGAGAGGAATTTCTTACAAATCATAAAAGACTTTCATTGGGATCTGATCGGTATTGTGTGTCTAATCTGATTCCAATGTCTTTTGTACCGAAATCCGTTTCGTTTATTTCTGGCATGTATTTTGATTACTATTTCTTATTTACCAAAGATTTGTCAATCTTAAAGTTTTGGCAAAAGAGTTTCCCTAAATCCTATAGACGTTAGTCACTTTTTCTTCTTTTTAACGCGTTATTTCTGCCGGGATAGGAAACATACTATTCAAAAAAGGGCCTCTTTGTCTTACGAACACTAACCCATAATGAATGTTAAGGTGCATTTGAGTTTGACGTTATTATGTAAACTTTAAAACAAATGCTATTACTTCGTTTATCACAGCTTACATCTTTTTCAGCTTTAATGTTTCCGTCATTCTATCTCGGATGCTAAACAATACTTGTTTCGTGGTCAATGAATTTATTTAGGTTATCTCTTTAATAATTATTTCTTAAATTATTATTCCTTAATATTACTATCTCGTAATGTGCGGTCCATTTTCGCTCATTAAAATATTTTACTATCTGCAACCGAATAAAACTTTCGATAAGTACGGTTATTATATTTATTGACTACAATTTTTTTTACATAGGCATCACCACATTATGAAGGCCAAGAGGCCACTCAAGGATAAGGGTTAAAGAGTGTACAGTAGAAATTGGACAATATAGTAATCATTCGTAATGAAAATTTGGTAAATTTGATAACTTATATGGAACGGCTCATCAAGAACTTATTTACGTTAGACTTGAACACAACCATATTGTAGTCAGCCGGAAATCAGGAAAACAGAAGACAATTCCACAGGCGTGCAGTTATGAGAAAGAAGCTTTGTTCATGGAATCTACGTTTAGGTTTAGGCACAGATAAAGAGTGGGGGGAATTATTGATAGTGTTCACAGCTAGACGAGTGTTTCTTGTCAAAGTTAGGCGAGGGGGACCATAGACTGAAACTCAGTCAAACACTTTCCATGAAAATAACGATACACCAGAGACAAACTCGCAACATCTCTTCTGTGAGATAGAGGTTGCAGCGAAGAGAAAAGGACAGCTCCTACGAGGCTACGAAGTCTATTTTGAACTCTATCAAGGCAGGGCAAGTCATTTCTAGCATATCCGCATTTGAAAATTTCTGGCTAATTTGTTAAACTATCTACATTGACTAAGTAATACCATCCATTTATGACTCTTGCATAGTTGATATAAAATCTACATTGCACCATATTTGGCCATAGTAAAATTTTTACCCATGGGTCCTTTGCTGCCAGTTTGCATTCTCTGTATTCATCCACTATATTTGCAATGTCTGGTCTAGCTCGGGAAAATACGTGTAACTTCTAATAACGAGTTCCTGAAAACGCTTTAGTATCAAATGTGCCATTGTGAACAGACGTGTCTAACACGCTTTGCCCTATGTATTTACCTTTAATCTGGGGAAGAATACGAAACTAAAGCGATGAAAAGTGGTTAAAGGACTTCGCAGTCTGATTAAACTTTAGTGATAAAACATTTGTTAACTTTTCTCGAAATAAGAATAAACCAGATATTGGAAATCATAATATGCAAATTTATATGTGAAACTAACCCACTATACATTCTACAACAATCGTTGTTTTACTTTTATTGTTTCGCGTATAATCGTCTAAAAAATAAAATTTTATGTCGGGGAATACTTTTAACGTAGGTAACATTTTCTTGCTATATCTAACAGAAAACTAACAATGTATTCCTTTAATATACACCATGTCCATTCCTGGACGTAATATAAAACATTCGTGGACTAAATATATTGACCAACAACTGAACAAACGTTTCCCGCCTAAAAGTACCATCATGATACGTAAGATGAAAAGTTACATATCTTATCAAGTGCAAGTTTCTTCGCCAAAACTATATCGCTAAATATTATTTCTAGAAAGTTTAATATTTCCTGCGTTAGATTGCAGAAAAACGTATTTCATATACGTGTTCTATTTTATATACTATATATAATTACATATATACATATATATCTTTCACTCTCTCTCTTTCTCTCTCTCTTTATATATATATATATATATATATATGTCTTGACGAATGTTACTATAAAAAAACATTGGAACCGGAATTTTGTTTTCGTCTTTGTTACGCGTTCAGACACAAGGCAGGGTTTTGGATTGATGAAAACATTTATTTGGCGACAACAACGACCTTAATACTCAGGTTTCAGTGCATGTCTTTAATTACTATAGATATATTTTATAATGATCTAAATAATTATTAACTGAAATAAATACATATACAAGCAAGGAATATACATAACTTCTAATATTTAAAATAGTTAAATAATGTACGTGCTCAGGCATTATCTTGTTTTGCTTATAACTTTTAATCAACTTTATTTGTGAAAATGAACTCTCTCCAGTAAGAGCTGTAATTTGCATGCATAGATAAATATGTAGAATTGTAATGTGTAGATATGTGGTGTCAATATTGCTGTTTTTAATTAAAACAAAATAGTCAAGTTCTGCAGACGAGCAATAAACAAGCATGTGCTTTCGAATTCTGAAAACCGAAGTAGTTCATCTTTCTAATCCATTTGAATTTCCTGTGGATACGCAGTAAAAAAATCTGTCAGAAGTTTCTGTGGTCTGTTCAGGTGTTAGGTCATGCAAATTTCACAAGAAACTAAATCATGTGTTCAATTGGGAGTATGTCTTCCGAAGGAAGTTGTTCCAGCGCAGATATAATAGTAGGCTGTTCATTACTGCAAGGGACACATTTTTAGATGATTGATTATATATTGCACCTGAAATGAACGGCCATTACCTACATCTGCGTTGTGCCTTCGATTCAGGACAATTCGTCTTGTTCTTGTTGGTCGGTAATCCTACATTTAGTCAGCTTCTGCGCCCCTGACTCAAATTTATCGAATTGTTCTCTGAGATTCTTTAGGGATTTTGCTACATAGGCGAACGACTCTTAAGCAATGTTAAGATTTTCGGCTTTGCTTTAAGAGAAATGTGAGTTGTTTTAATGCACTTGAGTAATCCATCCCCCCAACAAAAAGAAAGACGAAGATGCTAGTTTTCACTAAATGCATTTTCACAAGGAGTACACTTGTTTTTGTAGACTTTCTGACTTTTGCGATTGCTCATTCGCAAGTTTCTTCAATGTCTCATTTGGGAAACCTACTTTCTCATCAGTTTCTCTTTAATATAATGGATTTATAAAATTTAGGGTATTCTGCAGTAAGGAACCACAAGATACGTTCTCGTCCTCAGGTTGAATTCCAGTTTAGAAGTCCGAAAGAAGTGTTCAGTAAGTGAAGAATTGCGGTCTTCCTAATAAAACGCAGTGTTAAAAACACGTTAATGAACATATAAACGTCTGCTCTTACCCTCCGCTTTCATTCGAATTAAAGAAACCATGTTTAAATAGGAATGAATAAACGGAAAATTAAAAAAAGCAAGTAAACTTGTTAAGAATGTTTCGAGACAATATTTTTGTTAAATCGTAGTTCTGTAATTATTAACAATAAAGGAAAGAAAACATTATGTAAAAGGTAATTGTAGAAAAATAATTAACTTTTTCAAAAATTTGCATAACGGAAAAAGATTTACATTGATCCAATTCCAAAAAATTATGAATAAAAATGTTTGCGAAGGAATATAATAATTTATCCATAAACCATACTTAGGTTTCTAATGAATGAGCGATCATTCTTGATTGAGTTATTTTTTGTTTTGTTATTAATAACTGATCGATATGTTAAGAAATTAATGCAACTTGTATAAATAAATCTTAGGAAGCACGTTGTTTTTTCAATGAAAATTCAAATCTAGACTGAGTAAATTTTGTGTTGTTTTTCTGAGAAAGTAACCAATTTAAATACTAAATCGCACCTAGTAAAAAGTAAGCTTTAAGTAAGTGATTAATTTAACTTTTAAAAAAAGTAAAATGTTGACTGTATTACCCAGTTTCTCACTCCCGCAAACAACATTAAAAAACTCCATGTTTGGCTAAGGTTTTTATATAGGAATCCATTGTTAAAAAATTATATATATATATATATATATATATATATATATATATATATATATAAAAGTGAAAGTGTCTGTATGTCTGTGTATCTGCGTGTCTGTGTGTGTACATTTCCCTACGCAATAACTCTGTCAATTTTAAGTCTACAGACTCGAAATTTGATATACAGGTGATCGGTAATCGGCCAGAAATTTGGCGATTAAGGTGTCAAAGTTCAACGATTTGACCTTTGAGAACTTTACCAAACTCCTCCGATAATTTTCGGTATTAACACGTGAAATTTTAGATATAGGTTCATTGGATATTGTAGTCAAAGAAAAACAAAAGATGACTTTCAGAAATAGTGAAAGCAAATTAGTTGATGTGGGGAGGGCACTCCCCCCCCAAAAAAAAAAAAGGGGGCACTCTGACAGTATTCAAATAGACAGTAATTGTTTTAGTATGAAGGGTTCTCTTAAATTGACGAAGAACCAATTGCAAAAAAAAAAAAAAATACTACCCAGTCCGAAAGCCAGGCGGTTGCGTTCGAATAATTTCGCTCTATTTATACGAAAACGACAAACAAACACTAGAGATGACGGTACGATGAGAATTTTATTTAACTCAGTTAAAAAGAGAGAGACAATGTCTGTTTGCGAATGGGAGATACTACGATCTGATAAGTATGCGAAAACTTTTAGCGCAGTCTAACCAACGCAAGAGGCCATTTTGCTCTTTATATATTAGATAAAAACTAGCAAGGAGACCTTACGTTGCCCGAGATTGAATGATGAACAACGGATATTTCACCCTTCGAAATTTTATTGTAATCGGCATCGGTGAAATCAGTTGGGAACCCATTAGGGTGCAGCGGAGGGGAGCGTTACATGGCTGTACTTACTTACTCCACATAACATTTTAGTTTACATTGCACTGTAGTAATTGTTGATTGTCTAAAATTATTTCATATATAATGGCTAGAATCAAAGTTTAAAATGCAAAATTCAAGTATCATGCTTCAATTGCGCTGTTAACAGAAATCTTAATTTCAAACGCATCATTGTCATATTAAAGAACCTACTGTCGATTGTTTTTTATCTTGCATTATTGCTTTTTTGGTGATAATAGCTTAAATTTGGATTCAAATGAAACAGGTGTAATTCTTCTTTAAACAGAAACATTGATTCCGAAAGTGCCCCTCTCATAGCAAAGAACCTACTGTTAGTTTTAATGTTTCGCGTTGTATGGTAATAAAACCTCTCAAATATACTTGATATGTTATGCTTTATAAGATTTTAACTTTAGTTAAATTGTCTGAATCTTTTTCTCTCATTGGATTATGTCGATTATCGATTACTTACGGTACAAACTTATGTCAAGACTACCTCTAAGCGCGTAAAGTAACTTCGTGTGAAATTACATTAAAATCGGGGAGCCGTATTTGAGTGAACAAACGTACACCAGAGACACACAGACAGAAAAAAATCATTTTATATAATAGTAAATTTTCTGCAAATGATACCATAATACATTATGTTTAATAGTTTTATAAACTGAATGGTATAATAAATACGGCGCTATTTGGTGAATGGCATCTTAATGGATGCCGGCTGGAAACTTTAGGGTCAACTTATATGACTTCAATCAATATTGGCTCTGACTTTATTGCTAGAATTTAGGGGATGACAATCATTTGTATTGTAAAATAGTTCTTTTGTTCGACTACTTCCAATACAGATTGCTTAATAATTGGCCTTTATTGACACTGGTTTCTATTTAGTATGAAAGGGAAAAACTCCTTACCATTATAAAAAGAATTCAAGTGAAAATGTATTATACTTCACATTACAGAAACAACCATTAACAAGATCTCGAGTCCTTTTTAATTCACTCTTTAAAACAAGGTGACGGACCTCTCTAATGCAAAATGTATTTTTCCTCACGCAGACTGAGATGACAGTTCTTTTTCCTTGCCAAACCGGTCGTCAACAAAAGCTGGCAACAGACCTCGAAGTACGAAATTGGTAATGTCACACTGAGCGCAACCGACCACAATGTGCACCAGAAAGCGTAGTGTCCTGATTTCCTTTCCGTTATTTTAAGGCAATTTATAATTACTGTGCTCGGAATCTAACTTGCGTTTGCTCTTGTCTATTAAGAATTAACACAAGTATTTATGTGAATAAATATCTTTAATATGCGAACTGGGGACATAAAAATCAGTCGTCAAGATTCATTCCAACACCATAATGCTGACACGTTGCATAACATTACTTTCCCATCTTTACGTGATTTTCTAGACAAGGACAATGACCAACTTTTTTTAAAAGCATGTTATAGTTTTTTTAGTCGTGTAGCTTTGTTGTATATATATATATATATATATATATATATATATATGTGTGTGTGTGTGTGTGTGTGTGTGTATTTATATATATATATAAATACATATATATATATATAAGTTTAGTGATTAAATTTAAATTCTGAAAATAAAAATATAAACACATATATTCACATTAAGAATATATTGTTTGACACAAAGGATATATCGAGGGGAGGTATGTTAATTTCCTTAATCCATAGATTTTAATCATGACTCATATCATCAGAGGAAATGAAATACAGTTAGGAAAATGTTCAGCTGTGAAGCTCCCTTCTTTATATATATATATATATATATATATATATATATATATATATATATATATACGCACACACACACACACACACACACACATATATATACATATATATATATATATATATATATATATATATATATCCAGGATAACTAAGCTCATATACACTGGGTATTTCTCTCATAAACAGACCACAATACACACCAATAATACAATAGTTACTAACATACTACACGAACTAGGAATTCGAATCATACAAACCATTTGACTAACAGGAAACCAAACATTATAAATCACCAAAAACAATTTAATTTCTAATGAATTCATATACAATCTTCCCTTCCAAAAATCCCATCATGTATACGTTGATAAACCCAACGTAGATGAGAGAAAAGGCTCAATGCAGATGAAATAGATATAAGAAATAGCAATTATTTGCATGCATTATTCTCTCATTCATTACAGCATAATAATACTATTAGTAGTTTCAATTATTTCAAATAAACAGCGACGAAGACTTCTTGAATCAGCGCTTATCGCAAATTCAAGAACACAAATAAACTACAACAGTGTCTTTTGGAATCTTATCGTAAATTCAAGTGCAATTAACGACGTGGAGGTTTCTATAATATATCGCAATTAATGAATAAACTCCTATTAAAAGAGCATAATTTTATTTTAGACACATGTAACACACTATAGAAAACACATCCTATGATAATTAATACTTATAATTAGTCAATAAACTACAAAGAAAATATACATTCATTTAATAGTTATTCATCCCTATTTGAATTATAAGAGACATGTATATTCGAAAAAATCTAACTTGTATCATATCTTTTGAAATATATTAACGGTTGTATAATGTTATAGTAAACATTGTGATTCCCGTTCACAACGCTACGCCCTACGTTTTAAGAATTTACAACGACGTTTTTCATTTTTAAAATATAACAAGATCATACATTTCATTACATTAAAAATATATTTTCCAATATGTGTAAAGATATTTTGTTTTCTTATTTTATTTATCAAGAGGAATTCTCGGACAAACTGCTGATGAACACATAACTTTGTTAGGTATTTCCCTGCCTTTCTCTCTCTCTCCCTTTCGCTCTCTCTCTCTCTGTCTCTCTCTCTCTTTCCTTCTGCGCGTGTGTCGCTCTCTGTAAATATGCTCGGGCTCGACCAACATTCAGTGGATTAAGCCGAAAGATGCTAAACCATTGAAACGCTAAATAGTTTTCTTTTTATTGAATTCAAAAATGTGAGTTTTTAATTAATATTTGGGTAAGAGGGGGTGTTACTATACACAGATTCGAAAAAAGTTGTTAAAAAACGAATAAATGAAAGTAAAGATAAGTTAAATTACGTTTCTATCTTACTGGATAATTTTTTAGTGTTTTTATTTAATGTAAAATGTTTAATCGGCTTAAAAACGCAGTGTTTATCTATGTATTTGAAAAAGACGAATGGTCGCGGACTCTGTTGAATACGTTAAGTTTGGGAAAATCAGTTAAAAACTATACAAAACAATGGCAGACACCTACTGATTATATGTTATTGTGACATAGGCTGACATATTCGGTGGGTTTCTGATAGTTTTTGTGTACAGTTTTTTTAGTTTTAAATCATTTTCTCAAACTTAACCTCATCGACAGTGTCCATCACCGTTTGTATTTTTCAAATTTCCAAGTTTAATTAAAGTTTTATGATATGTTTTTATTCAATTGTAAGGTTAAAGTACAGAATAGATACAAAACACCCTCCCCTCCCCATGTTAAGAATGTCTTTTTAAATAATAACGTTATTATTTCAGTACGGACCACTCTCTACATAAGTACCTAATATTTTTCAGCCATTGTTACCATAGAGAAGGGATGGTGCTTATTAACTATTCTGTGCTTTTGTAACTAGCAATTTATTATTAAAAAAATATTTTTAAAATTATAAAAAAAATAAAAAGATATTGTGAAAATTGAATTTAACTTGAAAAAAAAACAAAAAAACAATGTGAACGGCGCGTTCAACATTGTAGCCGGACCTTATTTGGCAATAAGGTCACGTGAGTCGATTAATGGGTGCTAATGCACTTACTGATCCGCGCTATTTTTTTTTTTAAATCATATTTCCAATCTTAATTAAAGGTTGTTGTTTTTTTGGTATTTTTTTTAGATTAAGTCCACCTCCACAATTTTCTTTTAAATGACGACTTTTAAAGGTTTCCGACTATGCTGAATACAGAAATCGCATTGAAATTTTGCAGAAATAAGTAGTTATCGAGATATAGATAGTTGTTTTACGCATTGTATTCTTTGGCGGCCATCTTTGTTACGCGCGTAGATTTGTTTATGACGCGCGCAAGCGTGTAAAAAAGACGGCTGCCAGAGATTACAATGCATTATACAAATTATACAAGACTGAATGAACGTAAAAGAGACATAAAGAATGGAAACACCTTAAATACACTTTTCTGCCATTGAACTGAACATGATCACTCGTTTGACTTTGATCATGCAAACATTATCAAATCCGTTGTAGATAGCGCTAAACGAAGACTTCTAGAATCAGCACTTATTTCAAATACTAGCACTATCACGCAAAAATATGGTTTCTACAATTTAGCCCCTATTATGGGAAATATAATAATCAAAGAGCAAAATAAGAATACCGATCCTGGGTAATCACTTTATATGTCTATAACCGTCTCTCCTCATATAATGTCAACAAAATAAATGAGATAAAAAACTAAACGTTATTCATATGCATATGTATATGAATAACGTTTATATATATATATATATATATATATATATATATATATATATATATATATATATATACTAGCAGAAGTACTCGTCGTTGACTGGATTCAAAAACAGCCTACAGAAACTGGTCTGCGATTGATGAAAGTATGATAGGTTATGAAAAGGAGGGGGGTTGTAAAGAGATAGGTTTTGATACTCAAAAATTTTACTCTAAGCAAAATACGATGAAAGTAAAGCTAATTTTCGCGAAAATATATTTTTTATATCAACTTTGTTTCTATTCGTAGCCAAGAGTTACCAACAAAATGATGTTTCCTTACAAAGAGAAAAATTATATATAATAATATAAATATACAAGAAATAAATATTACCATATTCAATAAAAGTTACTTTTATGGTAGAAAAGTTCATTGGTTTGTATGTTAAAGTAGTTTGTAAGATTTTTTTTTAATTCACGAACCGGTTTTAAAAAAATCAAAATGGAAGCGACTTTGAAATGGAGAGTCTCGTTTTCAATTTTAATGAGGGGCACCTGAGCATTCTGTGTTAACAATTTAAGAGAGTTCCGTTAAAGTAAAGAATATTTATAAGCATATTTTAATATTTTCCGTTATTTTCTGTTTGAGGAATATTAGATTATGGCATGTGTAGTCTATATAAAATTTAATTTAAGTACTTATCGCATCAAATTTCGTTTTCATTTCGGTTCGCTGAAATTATTTCACGTAGAGCGCTTATAAAACTAATTTAAAACTAAAAGAACATGCACTGAACTTTTATTGACTATGGTAACATTTATTTCTTGTATATTTTTTCGGTTAGTCGTTTGTTGGCTTTTCTGCTAAACACTCTTACTAAATAATATCGACGAAATATCGAAAAACAAAGAAACAAAAACAGATTTGAAAAATAATGAAAATTTACTTAATTCAGTAAAATAATGCGAAACAAGAAAATGGAATATTAAAAAAGTAAACACGCAATTACTTTAGTTTTTTAAAGCAAAGAATCGATATAAAGATGAATAAGGAGAAAACGGCACCCTTTTCAAGGAGAACAGCTTCGTTTCAATTTTACAGTATTGCGCCGTCGGATTCAGGGTTGTACTATTGTAATGTAAAGAACACGCAGAAATTGTTGTAAAACAGCTTAAGCAGATATATAAATACATGTAAAAAGGTTATGTAAATGTTTTTGTTAAAAAATACACGTAATCACGTGACCAGGAGTTTTTCCTTCTTTTGACATGATAACAAGTAACGTTCTTATTTTTTATTATTTATCTATTTTCGAAAGAGTGCCCTGTACAAATGGAGAAGGAAAAATAGATTTATGCTAAATTTGTGTCGAGAATTGTCTAAAGTTCCGATTTAATTTTTGGCTTTCACTTTCATGAGAATGTGAATTTATGAGGTGAATTTATTCGACACAATATGATTCAATTCAAAAAAAAAAAATAAAGGCTAACGTGAATTAAGGTGTTATTGTTGACGCTTACCCCTTTTAAAAAAAAACTTATTAAACTTTGTGACATATTTAAATTCTATGGAGGTCAGGCGCGAACGAACACCCAATAATTTTATTATACCATATTGCTTCAAACTGAAATATAATTATCAAAGTATACTTACGCAAATAGGTATGACACGTCTTTGTTAAAATTTGTTCCATATTTCCATGGAGTACATGCGTGAACGCGAAATATTTCCAAATATATTAGGAGTTAAAAATACTCGAGCGATTCCTGTAGTCTATATTATCGATTCTATTTTCATATTTTCAAACAAAAATACTGTAGTGTAATACGAAAATTAACAGAAATTCAACTTGGTTTCTTAAAAGTAAATGTATATATATAGTACAATATATATATATATATATATATATATATATACATATTATGCATATATGTATGGTGGACTCTGTGTGTTTATCCATAGCTGTCTGTGTATGTGCCTTAAATATAATCATCCATGGACACCTTCATCATATTCTTACGACCTGTCAGTTATCTTGAACTTACCTAGACCAGGACGAGCCTTTCTCTGTTGGCTAAAAAATGTATCGTTTTTATATATATCATGTATTTGTTAATTCAATTAGCGACACTTTTTATGAATTAAACTATTATATAATAAAAAAATCACATTAATACTTGCTGTGAATAGATAGCCTTATATAGCAACCGACATATATATTAAAATGTAATTATTCAGGGTCACATGTTTCGTTTTCTCACGCCTTAAAAGCGGAGCTGAATGTATCCGCATGTATAACAGCCACTATCAGAATTTTAACATCGTAACAATTTTCTATGACTCTTTCTGATAATCATTATAAAATGCAGAACATACAGTATATGCTTTAAGCGTGACATGTCGTAGATTAAATCATGTTTAGTGTTCTTCAATGATGGTTTAATTACTCTGAAAACATCACGATTTTAAACTTGTCAGAATACACGGGGTGATTGACTATTGCCTTCATAGCGCAATAGTATCTGACTTGCCAGAGTGCACCTATCCGTTGTCTTGATATCATCTGCATAACTGCAATTGAATAAGGTGGCTTTTAATACCATAGCACCGTTGATATGCTTGAGCATAATCCATTTCTATGGCCCTGCAACGCCCTGCTACCGACATCATCAGAGTTACCATCTCCAAGATGCATGGTATAACAAAGACTAAGAGTGCATCTCTCCAGTGAATTAATGCGCCTCCAGATATCTACCTGTGAATTCCTCATGACAC
The DNA here is from genome assembly GCF_053919585.1 of Euprymna scolopes. Lineage (NCBI taxonomy): Eukaryota > Metazoa > Mollusca > Cephalopoda > Sepiida > Sepiolidae > Euprymna > Euprymna scolopes. Next base: position 49,347,697 of record NC_136492.1, read on the forward strand.
GGCGCGGTACATACAGAGGTTTAACTTCCCAAATGTTCACCCATCTGGTACTGGTCAGCTTTATTCTAGCTTAACTTCGGTGATCTGACTGAAGCCGGTGTTTCAACGTGATTGTACCATATATACAATCTCTATATACAATCTCTAGCATATTCGTAACAATATCTGAGGCGGCGCTTTACAATAATAAATAAAATGAAGATTCTACTAGACATACACATTAGAACTAAAAACATAAAACACGACAACAGAAGAAGACAGTGAGTTAGCCGTATAGGTATTCTAATTCACAATTTCTGTAGACTCCGATAAGCTTTCATTGCAAGAAACGCTATAACAAGGTTTTATATAATCAGTTGGCTAAACATTGACCTTTAGAGGTACAGCCTCGCCGCTATAGCTACTTCGAATATAATAAAAACGGAACTGCCGGCGTTCAATTGTTGGCAATATAAGAAAAACATGCGTAATGTCCATTCTGGTGAAAGCGTGTAAATAATCAGTGTGCGGAAATAAGCGATACGCCCCTCTCAAACTATCAATTCTATATGCTTTTCTGTTTAGTCAGCGATTACATTTGACCGTTTTATGTGAACGCAAACTTTGGTATCCATAAGAACATTTTAGAAGAAGGATATAAATGATTGTATACATCGCTTTTGTACCGTAATAAAGCAAATAAAATATTCATTCATGAATTTTATATCCGCACTGTACTCTATTCATATCATGGCGGTTGAATAACCAAGATCTGTGCAGAAAATCTAGCGCCAGAGAAATGTTTTAAAAAATCGCCCAATTATTCGAAGCGTTTCGTTATTTTTGTTCGAATGAAAACTTGGAGAATAATTTGGCATATGATATAAGATTTCATTGTTAAAATATATTATCATCAAATGATCTGTATGTTTAATTTTGCTGTCTAGGTATGAAAGTTCAACGATTTTCCCTTTGAAAATTCTACCAAACTCCTCCGGCAATTTTGAGTCTAAACACTTGAAATTTTAAATATAGTTTACTTGGACATGGATCCAAATTTATAAGTTTATTTGAGCCCACCACAATAAATGTTCAGAGGTCTAAATTAGGGGAAAAGTTAAAAACAAAAACACCTCTGTGGTCTTTACTAAATTATTCACCGAATTTCTGGTCTAACCATTTGAAATTTTACATAAAGGATATTCAGAGCAGGACAATACTTTTACTAGGTTTGACTCGAACATTTAAGCTGCCAAAGGTTCAAAGGATCTGCGGTGGCTAGCAAACTACTCAGCCAATTTTAGGTCTAAACATTTTAAACTTATACATAACGGGTATTCAGACATGTGGCAAGCATTTTAATCAGTTGTGGGGGACACTTTGACTTCCAAAAGGTCAAAGTTGTCAAATATGACTTTTGCAGATTCTACCAAATTCCTTTGCCAATTTTGAGTCTAAAGAATTGAAATTTTAGATGTAGGTCACTTGGGCATGGGTAAACCTTTGTATTTTGATTTGAGACCAAAATAATAAATGTTAAATGGTCAAAATGTGGGTGCGTCAGTTAAAAAAATGATTGATATTTGTGCCGTCTAAGAAATTACTCAGACAAATTTTGGTCTAAACATTTGGAATTTTACATAAAGTGTATTCACACGTAGGGCAAGTAATGCACAATAAATAGGGCCCGAGCAAAGCTGGCCTAAACTGCTTTTATCTATTTACATTTAACAGGAAATATACACAAATATATATATATATATATATATATATATATATATATATATATAGAGAGAGAGAGAGAGATATGTATACATATATACATTATGTATATATGCATACATACATATATATGTACATATATTATAGTATTAACTGTTCATATATAATATGAATTATATTTTTGTTAATACTCAATGTAAACGTATTATAGCAATAAAGATACAAGAAAAAATTCTATGTTATATGGAAATTGTCATGCATTTGCATTTGTATGATAGATTCTTAAATCAATTTTATTTACACGCGGTGATATCTTATCAAAACTTTTGTTTATATTACCCCGTCTATAATATTGTGTTTCCATCGGTTTATGAGTGTCATTCCAATTATCGAAAAAGGAAATTCGTGTTTCTTCACATTGTATAACAGTAAAATAAAATAAATGTGTAACACAGAATTAATCGAAAACTAAAACTAAGAAATAAAGTCTATTAAATAATAGCAACATATCTTATAATCTTTAACATATAAAAGTCATATAAAGCTTCCTATCAAACGTGAAACAAATGATTATGACATCATAATCCATACCTTCTTTTATAACAAGCTTATATATATATATATATATATATATATATATATATATATATATATATATATATATATATATATATATGTATGTATGTATGTATATATATACTAGAAACATTACTCACCGTTGCTCGAGATTGGATCATGATCAATGATTATTTCACACTCTCATATTTTTAACGTAACCGAAATCGAGTATTTAGTCCATCTTATTTAAATTAAACCGATTGATTTCCTGTTATAATTCGATGAAACTCCATATTATTTTCGAAGTTACTAAGTTCACAATATATTGTAGTCTGTATTGAACTGAAGATAATCTATTTGCTTGAATGAAAGTTAACATGCAAAAGCTATGTAACACGCTTCAATTGTTCTCTAAACAGAATCATTTATTTGGAACGCGCCCATGTCATATAAAAAGTAGTGTTAGTTTGATAAGCCTCGCATTACTTGTTATAACATTTAAGTCAAGTACCATTGATAAATTGTACTTTAACAAGAAACATTCGTTTCGAACGGGCCTTTGTTATATCAAAGATCAAATATTGATTTTATATGTGTGGCCTTTCGGCTTGTGTAGTAATAAACATTCTAAATGCACTTGTGATATTAAGCTGGGCAAGTCTATATCGACTTTGCCTTCTTTCATCAGATTATTTTACTTATCGATTAATATCCAATAATTTCTGACATTAAACATACCTAAGAACACTGCCAGACACATAAAGTAGTTCAGGTTAAAATTTCATAAAAATCGACTCATCCGTGTCAGGTTCCATGTTTATATATATATATATATATATATATATATATATATATATATATACATATATATATATACATATATGTATATATGTGTTTGTGTATGTGTGTGTGTGTGCATGAGTGTGTGTGTGTGATAAATTATTATTTTTTTACCTATAGGCACTAGTGTTTCATGCCTTCACAATCATCAGTCCAGGACTTTCCGATTGCTAGTGGTCTGGAGATTCGAATCCTGCAGCTGAGTCAGTTTTTATTCAATTTTCTTTGATGTTATGGACAAAACAAGTGCCCCGACAAATAAAGTAAATTCAACCACGATAACTACCTAATACAAGCACAACAGTGTGACAGTCAACAGAGTGTAAACGATTTTAAATCCTAAACATCGCTCAAGACTAGTCGGCTGCCTCTTTTATTTCCGAGACAATACTACACTTTCTGAAAGCGCCATATAATTATGTATAATTATTTGCATACCTTCATGCACTAATGTTTATGGTTTTGCTATCGTCAATGCGAGAAGTTACGATTACTATTGGCGAAAAATTAGAATACATTTTAAATATACATATATATATATATATATATTTATATAAATATATATGTATATGTATATATAGTTATATATATACATACATATATATATACAAATTACACACACACACACACATATATATATATATATATATATATATACATACACACACACACACACACATATATATATATATATATATATATAGATGTTTGTTTTGGTATCAGCGATATGTTTTGAATGAATTTAATTATTTACGAAAGTGCATGTTTACCTAAATGCGAGTTGGGAATAATTTTCCCTTTTAGCCAATTTGGTACCCCCCCCATTTGTGAGCGGTATATATATTATTTTTAAAATATAATTATCCACTGACACGAGTGGCTGAATCTAGCAATATTCAAAATCGGGACCCCACGATAATGCGCTTAAACCGCTTACCGCTGACCCATCTCGCACGACCGTCTGGATATATCGCGATTTACTAAGATGTTTGTTTTGGTTTTAGCGAATTCAATTATTTACGAAAGTTCATTGTTTCCTAAATGCGAGTTCATATAGATTTAAAGATTAGCAGCGTGCATACACGTTCGCATATAAAACCTCTCCGTTAAATTGCTGTCATCAACCTGACTCGAACCTGACTTCTTCAACGTCAAACTTACCTAACTTATTCTCTTACCCCAACACAGACAAAAGCCTCCACTACTTAATATTGTTTTACCAACAGCTCAACTTCACCGTCCTTTAGCATAACAGCATTTTCTTTTACTGTCAGATAATTTTTGATTTACATCTCTGACTTAGCTTTAAATAAGCATGATTGCCTGAAGATGTCTTAAGTTACAAAATACTAGATGGCCAGAACATGTTCAGGACTGTGTAGCGACACATTGATGCTAAGAAAAACAAATTGAGAATACATGCATACAGATATATCGTCAGTTTTCGATCTTGGCTTGAAGTCGTTGCTTGTCTAGCCGCACTGATGAGCTGTGAAACAGCGAAACAGTACTGTATATCGATTACTATAATGCTCCTTATTTTGATTTGAGCATATTGGGAAGTGATATACAAATTAAGAATAGCATATTAAGCGATGCTCTTTGTGTAACAAATTGAGCTTAGGTATATGGATAATGTCAAAACATTGCAAATTCAATGCCGCATAGCAGCAGCCGAATAGTGCAACAGTTAAAAGTTCCAACTGTCGTTTGGAGGGTTACGTTTCGATCCTGGGTGGAGGTAGTTGCTTGTCTAGCCGCACTGATTAGCTGTGAAACGGCGAAAAAGTACTATATGTGGATGACATATACATATATATATATATATATAAAGTGCTATATATATGTATATATATGTATATATATATATCTATGTCTATGTATATGTCTATATATATATATATATATATATATATATATATATATATATATATATATATATATATAGCAATTTATAAAATATATATGGCGATTAAGCTACACTGAATATTCTGCGTTTCATCCAGCTATAGGATTCGTCAGGCTTATATCAAGCCAGGATCGAAGCCTGACGAATCTTATAGCTGGATGAAACGCAGAATATTCAGTGTAGCTTAATCGCCATATATATTTTATAAATTGCTAACTAGCTCTACCTACGTATTGAGCACTTTTAAAGTAAATACTTAAAGTTTACGCATAAATCTGTACTTTCGTTTAGTAAATTTGTGTAAATAAATGAAATAGTTATATATATATATATATATATATATATATATATATATATATATATATATATATATATATATATATATATATATATTAAGCAATTCTTCCAAAGTCCATAATTTTAGCAACCATCATTTCAAAATATAAACAATAATTTTATATATATATGTGTGTGTGCGTGTGTGTGTGTGTGTGTTTGCGTGTGTCTTTCTCTGCGTTTATGTTGTGTGTGCTGGCGCGATCTTCTATGTGTGTTAACAGTCTAAACCCACTATTAAATCAGTTGAGTTCCAGAGAGTATTTTTCCCGCGGTAAAAATCAATTAAAAAACGATTATCTGATAAATGATACTTTAAATGTTGTTTAATGTTAGAGATCATACTTTAACTCTCTTGCTAACTCGATTTACTGCTCTACGCTACGAGGTAATGATTTACAGATGAAACGATATCGTTTTTTGCCTTGAAGCGTAAATCGATGGGTGTTTCTTATTTCGAGATATAGCGATGACAAAACTACTCGTAATGTAAACGGTATTTAGCTGCCTTTCAGACTCCATAAGTACATAACATTGAAGTGACATAAATAAGTAAGTAAGTGGTTGATTGTGATATCTTTGCGAGCCATACGTACAATATTTACTATTACTTGTTGGTTTGTATTATTATGTAATTAAGACTACCATTCTGATCTTGATATTTTTCAACAAGTCTGCCCTCTCGAATTCGGAAATTTTAACGCTGAACGCGAGAATTTATTAAGAATCGCAGGTGTCAATCTACAGGAACATATGACTCTTAAGGTGTATTTTTTAATTATATTTCCTGTAACAGTAAAATCATCATCATATTGTATGCATCCGAAGATCCTAATGTTGGCAGTGGTTTCCTTGATATTTTCGTTGTCAGAATTTTTGTCTAGAAAGATATTGGGTACTTACGCAGAGACTATTTGAAAGCCGCACAAATACTAAGTGATCATTGATTTTTGTGGAACGAAATGGATTCGAACTTGGAGCACCTAAATCGTAAGTTCGTGCCGTTTACTGCTTGAACTAGCCAGAAAGAGAGCATGCATATTTTTGTCAGCCAAGTAATTTTTCACTTTATTGTTAGAATTGAATATTCAACCTGAAGTACTGAGCCACTTTTTTAAAATTTTATTTAGTTTTCGCCTCAAACTAGACACAGTGTCACTTTGACGTAGGGCGCTACTATAAAATAAGATATTAGTTCGCATTACACATAGACGTTTGCATGTCAATACAGGAAAGCACTGGCGAAAGGACTGACCCATCAAATTATCGCACCATATACCCCCTCCCACATTTTGCCACATATTTGAAACCTTAATTAACCATGCTCTGATCCATGACCGCACAGATGCTAAACTTCTGACTGACAAATAATATGGATGTAGACAAGCCCGTTCCACAGCAGACATCCTAACTGTGATCTCTGAACGTATATACCATTCACTGAACAAAGCGGGGGAGGGCAGAGCGGTAGCTCTAGATATATCTAAGGCTTTTGACAGGGTATGGCATGAGGGTCTCCTCAGGAAAATTAGATCATACGGTATCACTGGTAGAATACTTAACATATTTAAATCTTTCTTAGATAAGAGAAAAATCCAGGTTGTCCTCGACGGTCGAACATCTAAACAATATGATGTAAATGCGGAGGTGCCCCAGGGTTCTATCCTTGGACCTCTATTGTTCCTGATATTCATAAATGACCTCCCCGACAAAATTGCCTCTGAGATGGGTATATATGCTGATGAAACCACACTCTATGGCAAGCACGACAGGAAAACGAATGAACACATTTTTAAAGACATGGCAGAAACACTAGAGGAAGCCCTCCAATCTGTGATGGAATGGAGACAAAAGTGGTTGGTCGCGTTCAATGCTGCCAAGACTAAACTAGTTTCATTCAATAATTACAAGAAACCCTCTCTACCACCTATCGCAATGGCCAACGACTCTTTATCTGAGAGTACATCTTTCAAACTCCTCGGCCTAACGTTCACAGGAAACATGAGTTGGAACAATTACATTGAAGGCATTGCCAGGGCCGCTGCAAGAAAGGTGGGCTCTCTCTACCTTGCTAGAAAACTACTAACACCCAAAAGTATCTGTACCTCTATAAGGCCACCATTCGCCCATGTATGGAGTATTGCTGTCACATCTGGGCTGGTGCATCTGCTCCTAGTCTCTCGCTCCTTGACAAGGTTCAAAAGAGAGCGCAAACCTGATAGGCCTTGCATCTAAGCTTCAGCCTCTGTCCCATCGATGAAATGTTGCATCCCTCTGCCTTTTCTTCAAGTATTTTAGTGGTGAATGCTCTGACGAACTGCAATCACTTGTGCCCCCACGACGTGAGCACCCTCGACAAACCCGACAGGCTGCTAAATCCCACCCCCACACTGTAGAGATCCCTAGATGTAAAATATCTTTTTACTCCAATAGTTTCTTCCCGAGAACCGCTAGACTCTGGAATTCAATTCCAGGTCTCTGCTTCCCCAACAGTACTGACGTGCAGATGTTCAAGTGTGATGTTAACCGACATCTTGCTGCCCAAATCCCTACATAGTACTCCAGCAGTTGTTGCCCCTGATAGTAGCCTCCTACACCAAAGTGGCAATGAGCCTTGTTTGGGGTGAAAATGTAATAAAATAAAAAGCAGAATCCTGGAAGTGAGTTCCGAATTCTAGCATTCTGGGAAAGAAAGTATTGCAGTAGAGGGCGATCTTACATCAAGGGATCTCTTCAGAGTAGGGGGATCTTGCTGCTTGTCAGGGTTGTTGGGAGTATTTATGTCGAGGGAGGACAGGTGCGTGTACTTCGTCAGCGCATTCACATATTAAAATACTTGTAGAACAGGCGGATGGATGCTACATTTCTTCAATGGGGAAGAGGTTGACGGTTAGATGACAGTTTTTTTTTACACAGTGATCACCACTTATCAAGCCCGGAAGCCACTCAGGGATAAGGGTTATTGCAAGTACATTACGTTAGTGAGGAGATTTGATGAAGTGTTTACTTAAGGGGCGGTTCAATAGGAATTTGTTTACGTTGGACTTGAAGACATCCAAGTTGTATTCTGGTAGGAAGCAGGTAGACGAAACAGAGTTCCACAGGCGTGCAGTTCAAAGAAATAAGCTTTGTTCATGGAATCCGCGTTTTGATTTAGGCACAGATACAGAGTGGGGGAAATTTTTCACAGTGGATTCAGCTAGACGGGTGTTTTTCGTGAAAGATTGGCGGAGGGACCAGAGATTGGAGTTCAGACGAGCACCTGCCATACAATAACGATAAAACAAGGATAGGCTCGCAACATCTCTTCTGTGGGAGAGAGGTTGCAGGTTAGAGAAAAGGGCATCCCCCACTAAGCCACGAAGTCTATTTTGTACTCTGTCAAGGCAGGATAGGCTATTTTTAGCAGCTCCTGCCCAGATATGGCAACAGTATTCCATCCTTGGACGTACTTGGCTTTTATATAGATAGAGAATTGCATCAGTAGTGAGATATCTTCTGGAGCGGTAGAAGGATCCCACCATCTTTCCAGCGACCTTGGCAACAGACTTGATGTACGTGGCCCATTTCAGATCAGGGGTAAATGTCATACCCAGAGTTTGTCAAAACACGGGGTATCACCCAGACGAGAGCCATCCATCACAATTGATGGCCGATGGGGATCAGAGCGTTGATGATGTAAGGATAGGAGTTTGGTTTTGGATGCATTAAAGGTAACCACCACATCTTCCCCCACTGAACCACGCGCTCGAGATCAGAGGAGAAAGAATCAGAGAGAACTTTGTCATTTATAGCGTTTGATGTGTTGCCGTAGATGGTTGTGTCATCAGCATAGATGTCAACGAATGATTTTAGTATGTGTTTAGGGAGGTCATTGATGTAGATCAGGAAGAGAGTTGGGACCAGTATTGACCCCTGAGGGACTCCAGCATTTATATTGCAGGCCTCCGATTTCTGTCCATCTACCACTACTCTTATGAGCCGATCGGAGAGAAATGATTTAATGATTGAGAAAACATTTCCAGTCATACCGTAGCTGGAAATCTTGCTAAGTAGACCCCTATACCATACCTTGTCGAAGGCCTTTGATATGTCAAGAGCAATTGTCCTAGAAAGGAAGCCTTTGTCAAGAGATTCACTATTCCTGTGTGATATAACCGTCAGCACATCTGCGGTAGATCTTGCAGAGCGGAACCCATATTGCGTGTCACCAAAAAGGTTGTTTTTGCTGAGGTAGTTGACTATTTCTCTATTTAATATAGATTTCGGCAATTTACACACAGGAGACTTATTGGTCTGTACTGAGACGGAGATGACTTATCACCTGAGTTCTTAAATGCAGGTCTTCCAGAGAGTCGGAATGCACTTCTCCTTAAGGCAGCGCTTAAATAGTTTCGTAAGTATGGGAGCATGTTCTGGTTGAAGCTTTTTTAACACTATAATTGGGATGCAATCAGGGCCAGTTGTTTTACTGGAATCTAGGATCTTGATTAGCTTGGCGACCTCATGCACGGATGTTTGTATGCTACCTAGCTTGTTCTGTGTTATAGGAGGAAATATGGAGAGTTGATGGCCTTCGTCGCATAGGGTAGAATTAGCTGCAAAGTTCAGGCCCTATCTAGTTGGCGACTCTTTTGTAACCGTATCCAGGAGTGAGAGACTGGTAGTAGATACACCAGTCCAAATGTCACAACGCTACTCCATAAATGGGCGAATGGCTTCCTTATGGAGAAACAGAATAGTTTCAGACCAGAGTAGCTTTCTAGTAGAGATAACCTATCTTCTTCGCAGCGGCCTTGGAAAAGATCTCAATGTATCTGTTCCAAATGTACGTTAGGCCGAGGAGTTTTGTATGAAGTACTTTCAGGTAATGTATCTTTCCCCATTGCTATTGGTGGCTGAGAAGATTTTTTGTAATTAATAAAGGAAACTAGCTTAGTCTTTGCAGCGTTGAATTTTATCCCATTCCACTGCAGATTGGAGGTCTTCCTCTAGTGTTTCTCCCATTTCTTTAATGTGTTCATTTCTTTTCTTCTCGTACCAGTTATTGGGAGTGGTGTCATCAGCAAATATACCCATCTCAAAGAGATACTTAGAACTGAATTTTTCTTAGAATTATAACCATTATGCCACTGGTATTTATTGATAATTATAGCATTTATATAGAGAACATTCAACATATTCGTGAATTTAGGTCTATACTAGCTGTACCTAGTCAGCGTTTAAAGGTAAACAATAAAAAAATCTATTAACTGGCGGAGCGTTTAGGCACATATTATATAAGATACACCAGATATCCTTAGTTGTAATGAATTTCCCTAAAGTTTACAATATTTTAGCTATATGCAAGTATAAGGCACAGTTGTCTTCATCTATGAAATCCAAAGAAGAATATAAAATGTCATAGCTTAAAAGAAACAACTCATAGACTTAATGAAAACTGATTTCGTCTTTTAAATGCAGCGTATTTGATTTACACTAATAATTAAAAATAGATGAAATTATATGAAAATTAAATTAAAGATAAATTAAATAAATCAACATTATATAATATTTCAAAATAGAATACATACAAAAATTCTATTAATAATTCAAATTAGAAAATTAGAGCTAATTATTTAAACAAAACTCCTTTAATGTAATAAACAAATAAGATAGCCTATTCATTGTTCATCCTGTTCGAAAAATAGTATCTATATAAATCTTGCAGAAAAAAAGTAATACTTTAGTTATATTTTTAAGGAATATATTACAAGTAATTTAGTGTTTGCAAATCGTAAATACTGATGATAGGACAGTTACAAAATTCCTAATACTCAGGCGGAAAATAAGTTACTAATCTGCATATTTTAGGCCCGTTCCTCTTGAGGAGTATTTTTAAAATGAGCTAACAAATCTTTAGGTTTTAATATTTATATTCAATTTATAATACCATTTTATAGTATTACGCTGGTAAATCTTTGCAAAATGAAGAGCAAATAGTAAATTATCAATTTTTAAACAATTTCCAAAACTGTCCTCAATAACTGCGAACATTTGAAGGATATGGTTTCTAAGATAAAATAAAGCGTGCCATGATATACACATTTGAAAAATTAAACTAATTTATTGCATTATGCACAGGGAATATTAGGAGGATCAATGACACATATAAATACGCATTTCTCGTATTGAACTGCATTACTCATATTAAAACTAAAAAAATGTGTCAGAATATTTTACGGCAAACTGTAGAACTATTTAGATATATTATGTCATATATATTTATATGGATATGTTTATTTGGGAGCATATGCACTCTATCAAGAGACAAAAGTGGATATATCTATCACAATAGGTAGTTTTTATTGTGGCATATTTTTGCATACAAATGACGTCCTACACAATAGAAATCTTTCGATTTCCCTTTCCGTTTTTATTTGTCATATAATGCTAAAAAGACAAACCATCGATATAACCACGACAGTCATATGTACGAAGAGGATAAAATTAATACCAGAATAGTAGTAGAAACTCGCCCTGCAGCCAGCGGATAACAAAATCTTGTATATTTTGAAACGAAACAGCTTACATTGTAGCCTTGTATATAATGATATTTTTCATTTTTTTTAATTGTAAAATAATCCATTTACACTTCCAGTTAATGTCGGTCTTCCGAAGAGGAAACGCGCCGTTTCAGAGTCTTCCCCTTCTTAGTTTTTTTATTCTTTTATACTTGTATAGACTTGCGTTTATTGTCTTTTTCCTTGCATATTTCATTACAATTCTTAGTTTATTCACTCGTAGACTTGTGAATAATCATGTGTTGGAAGGTATTTAATACCATCCTACAGATGATATCGGGTCGTCAGGAGAGAATGTGCTCCGTGTGGGGGATTTCCTATCTACAGTTTTTTCGCGCACTGGCCGCCCTCACACTGATGCGAGGCCAGCTTATCTGATTAGCATTTAAATGAATGACTAATATAAATAGAAGAACCATGAAATAGCCAATAAAAATGACGTTTTAAATTAAGCGGTTCTTATTACGAGCAATGGCTTTGCGCGCATCGTCTAAAATATTTGTTAAGTTAACACAGTCTTATATCGAAAATTATAATAAAAATAATAATAATAATAAGAAGAAGAAGAAGACGAAAAAGAAGAAGAAAGATAATAAAAATTATATAGAAAAATGAAATAAATGATATATTTTTTTATTTAAAAATGCAGTTAAAAATATCATAAAATAATCTACTCACAAAGATAACTACAATTGCTACGACACCATGCGATATACCTTTTTACCTAGAGCAACATTGCGTGTTGATCACTTACCTTTATGAGACATTTAATCGCTGCGACTTTTTCCGGCTTATAATTTCTAGCTGGCTTAAAAGTTGGTATAGGGAGCCTGCAAGAACATCTGGTTCCAATCTCAGCAGCATCGAAAACTTCGAGTAGCAGCCCCCTTTTTTAAATCTTCATGTTTCTCTATATTGCATTGATGTCGTTTTTCTACTCGGTTCTTATAAGGTATTGTAAATTCAATCAATATTTTTTTTTATTTCCTTGTTATACTTGTTCGTGCATCGGCCGCCCTCACACATGTGAGGCCCGATTATCTGAAGTGTATTTATATGAACTGCTCAATACAATAAAAATTATGTTCAGTAATTTTGCTTTTCTTGTTATGATCAACGGCTTGCGCGTGACGTTTAAATGTTCAAAGGATGTGTTTACCATACTTGTTAAGCTAGGACGAGCGCATATAAAAATGGATAATAATAATAATAATGATAATAATAATAATGATAATGATAATAATAATAATAACAAATAAATAAATAGATAGATAAAATAACAAATAAAAACAATTTAAAGTAAAAAATGCATACATTAATTAACAAAATCATTAAATAAATGCATAAATAACAGAGGCACTGTATTCCTTTTTGTCCAGAGCCGCATTGCACATTGTTGTGTTATCTATATGAGACACTTATTGGCTGTGACTCTTTTCAGTCTTTAATTCCAATCTGGTTCGAATAATGATATAGGGGACCTGCATGTACAAATCTGTCTCCAATCTCAACAGCTCAAAGGATTATAACGTAGCTGTCTCATGTTTCTTTTTAGATTTTCATATTTCTTCATTTTGTATTGAAGTTGGTTTTCTACGCAGCTCTCATAAAATATTTTCAATTCACTCAAGATGAGCCTTTTTCTTTTTCTCAAAGAGCTTTTAGGTGACTATCTAATCATCATTGATTACAAGAATAGTTTGGCTATTTACTAGTAATGAGCCAATTATATGTTTTGTATTCAATCCCCATTTTTCCACATCAGCTAAAAGAAAAATAAGTGTGGCTTATGTTACCTGCTTTTACCTTCATATGGTTACGTATTGTTGTGGTAAGTTCCTTCAGTACCTTATTGCTCCGCCACGTATATCGGTTATTAACCAGAGTCACTTTGCAGGAACTAAGAACATTTTCCATAGTCTGTGTTTTTTCTTTGCATAAATGGCAGGTTTAATCATTCCCCTTTTCTTCTATTTAGCAAAGTTAGTCATTAGCGGAAGCATGTCGTAGTTGAGCGTTTCTGAGATTTAACTTTAGCGGCGACATATGCCAAATGTCATTAGACGTAATATATATTTGCAGAGATTCTTCCCAATTTGTCCATTGTCCCTACTATTGCTGTTGAACGCGTTTACGAACATTTCGCTTTCATTTTTGCTCCTTATTCCCTGCATGACCAGATGTCAGCGCTCTTTGGTTGCAGCTGTAGACCATCCTTGAACACTGGTTATTTTCATTCCAGATTTCCCTGTCTCAGTATGTCGAATAATTTCTTTGAAAGTTAGGTTTTCTTTCGCCTCATTTATAGCATCTCGGACTTTCCATTTCTTCATTGCTTTAAGAGAAGGCTGCAATGTTTTTCAACTTTCATTAGAATTGTTCAACATTATCTGGAACCTGAATTTTCTCAGATCATTGCATTATAAGACTTAAGCGGTATTTTAATTTAGATTGATTTGCTATGTAGAGCTACGTTTTATAATCCTGGAGCTGAACGAAGCCATTTTCCGGAATATCTACTGATGTTTGCTTCTGTTGTCTACTCTGTGTTCATAGTTACTTCATATCCAAGAAAAAAACCATAATAGAACTGGGATAAGCACGGGTTGAAGCCACAATACCTTGTACTAACCTTGCAGTTAAGACCACTCGATCGTCTTCATACTCTCACTAACGGTTTTGATTGTAATTTTAAACTGTTTGCAATTTTTAAAAGTTTTATCGTACACACTTTCCAAGCTTTTTATCGGTTGTTCGGAGACAATAGTGATTTCTCGACCGCACACTTCAAAGCAGATATCTTGATGCACGATGCAGATATCTTGAATCTCCTTTTTCGTCCCTCAGTCCTCATTCAATGCGTGATTTTACTGACAAAGGGTGAAGAAAAAGCTGCTTAAAGGTCGGTAGTATTTGGTGACCAGTAGTCTGAGATGTCGGACATTTTTCTGTCTCTGTCTGTCCTTGTGGCCATGTCACTAGTAAGGGTGCTGGAGGTAAACGTTTTGTCTCGGCTGACGTTACCCGCCTGGTAGTCAGGGACCCGAACCTTGGATTAACCACTAAGGAGACTGTCCTATCAGCAGGCGCAAAGTACTGGGACTGCTGTATTGCCATTTGGTGAGTTTATTTGGACCATGCAGTAGTCTCTGGTGGGGGTCTCTCGATGCCATACTAGTGGGTAATTGTTACGGCTTTACCTTTTCGTGTGCTACAAAAAAATTCCTGTCTTTTTCTCTCTTACTTTCCCTCTCTGTACTGCTCTAACCAAGTATGCCGACCTATTCCACAAATCCCAAAACCTCAACATGAAATATCTCCATAATAAAAACTTGATTAAACCTAGAACCCCATCTTCCAACGTAGTCCCCTACTACAACGTCTCCTTCTCCAACATCAGGGCTCTACATTCCAACCTTCCAGAGGATGAAACCCAATTACAGGAGACGAAATCGAACATATTATTTCTAAGTGAAACTGAAATAGGGCCGACCACTTCCCTAGATGAGTTCATAATTAACGGATACTCTAACTTAACAGCTAAATCTGAACCCCAAGATCGCCATGGGCATGGAATATGTGCCTACATTAATGATGGCTTCCCGTGTGGCAGGGATATTTCTAGAGAAGATCCTAATTTACCCTATATGTGCTTCAGGGTAGCACTAGCTAACACCACTGCATTTATAGTTGCCCTCTATCGGCCCCACAACAGCGGAGCATATCTGAGAACAGAGACCACATACTGTCTGCACATCCCTCGGCTAACATCCACATCTGTGGTGACTTCAACGTCCATAACGTGAAATGGCTGACCCATTCAAATAAGACATACGATGAGGGGAGGTTTTGTCATGATTTTGCGATTGCTTATGACCTCACTCAGATTGTTCGCGAACCCACCCGTGTGCCCGATACACCCGGTCAATATGCAAGCCTCCTAGACCTTTTTCTCTCAACTTCCCCTGAGCTATGTTCATGTTCCGCTCATTCTCCTCTAGGATCCTCCGACCACTCCGTCGTATCAGTTAAGATAAAAGCCAAATGTAAGAAGTCCCCAGACGTACCCCTCCACCGTACTGTATACCGATACTCTATGACTGAACGGGATAGCTTCCGTACATTAATATCTGATTTACATCTGCACTCCATGTTTAAAAAGGAAGTGCCCTCTATAGTATCAGATCTGACCGAATGGTTAATTGTTGGCATAGACCAATTCATACCATCTAAAAAATTCCAACAAAAACCTAACAGCCAGCCATGCTTCTCCCCCAGAATGTGCTGCTGCTATCGCGCAAAGAAATCACTTTTTCCATAGCTATCAACGTAATAGATGCACTGAGACTAAAGCTGCTTCCAGGACTGCCAGCGACCACTGTAAAAGAGTAATAAAAATGCAAGAGAGCTATATGTCCGGTCTGTTAAATCCAAGATAGCTTATTAGCGGCTTGGTTCCCACCAGTTTTGGCAAATAACAAATAGGATCCTGAACAGAAGTGTGCGTTCTACCCCAACCATTATCAATGGACCAGAGACCATCTCATCAGCGTCAGACAAGGCCAAACTATTTGCAAAGAACTTTGCAGCTAATTTTACCCTATGCGACGAAGGCCATTAACTCCCCATATTCCCTCCTATAACACAGAACAAGTTAGGTAACATACACATATCCGTGCATGAGGTCGCCAAGCTAATCAAGAACCTAGATACCAGTAAAGCAACTGGCCCTGATGGCATCCCAATTATTGTGTTAAAAAGCTTTAACCAGAAGTTGCTACCATACTTACGAAACTATTTAAGCGCTGCCTTAAGCAGAAGTGCTTTCCGACTCCCTGGAAGACCTCATCAGTTTGCCCTGTAGTTAAGAACTCAGGTGATAAGTCATCTCCCTCTCAGTACTGACCAATACGTCTCCTGCGTGTTTTGAGTATGTTGCTGGAATCCATATTAAATAGAGAAATAGTCAACCACCTCAGCAGGAATAACCTTCTTAGTGACACACAATATGGTTTCCGCTCTTCAAGATCTACCGCAGATGCGCTGACGGTTATATCACACAGGATTAGTGAATCTCTTGACAAAGGCTTCCTTTCTAGGCAATTGCTCTTGACATATCAAAGGCCTTCAACAAGGTATGACATAAGGGTCTACTTCATAAGATTTCCAGCTACGGTATGACTGGAAATGTTTTATCAATCATTAAATAATTTCTCTCGGATAGGCTCAAACGAATAGTGGTAGATGGACAAAAATCGGAGGCCTGCAATATAAATGCTGGAGTCCCTCAGGGGTCAATCCTAGGCCCAACTCTCTTCCTGATCTACATCATTGACCTCCCTAAACACATACTTAAATCATTAGTTGATATCTATGCTTATGACACGACCATCTACGGCAACACATCAAAGGCTGTAAATGACAAAGTTCTCTCTGATTCTCTCTCCTCTGATCTCGAGCGCGTGGTTCAGTGGGGGAAGATGTGGCTGGTTAGCTTTAATGCATCCAAAACCAAACTCCTGTCGTTACATCATCAACGCTCTGGTCCTCATCGGCCATCAATTGTGATGGATGACTCTCGTCTGGGTGAGGCCCCGTGTTTTGACAAGCTTCTGGGTTTGACCTTTACTCCTGATCTGAAATGGAACACGTACACCAAGTCTGTGTCCAAGGTCGCTGGAAAGATGGTGGGATCCTTCTACCGCTCCAGAAGATATCTCACTACGGATGCAATTCTCTATCTATATAAAAGCCAAGTACGTCCAATGATGGAATACTGTTGCCATATCTGGGCAGGAGCTGCTAAAAACAGTCTATCCTGCCTTGACAAAGTACAAAATAGACTTCGTGGCTTAGTGGGGGATGCCCTTTTCTCTACCCTGCAACCTCTCTCCCACAGAAGAGACGTTGCGAGCCTATCTTTGTTTTATCGGTGTTTCCATGGCAAGTGCTCGTCTGAACTCCAATCTCTGGTCCCTCCGCCAATCTTTCACGAAAAACACCCGTCTAGCTGAATCCACTGTGAAAATTTCCCCCCACTCTATAGCTTTGCCTAAATCAAAACGCGGATTCCATGAACAAAGCTTCTTTCTTAGAACTGCACGCCTGTGGAACTCTTTTCCGTCTGCCTGCTTCCTACCGGAATACAACTTGGATGTCTTCAAGTCCAACGTAAACAAATTCCTATTGAACCGCCCCCTTAAGTAAACACTTCATCAAATCTCCACACTAATGTAATGTACTTGCAATAACCCTTATCCCTGAGTGGCTTCCGGGCCTTGATAAGTGGTGATCAATGTGTAAAAAAAAAGTAATAAAACTTTTAAATTTCTGAGGGGAAGGCTTCTGAACTTCTCAGTCTTGAAAGTCAATCTGGACCAAACAATCATTTCATCTATAATGCTGAGTAACTCGCAGGTACCATCTTCTTTTGAAGTGATGATCGCCCATGAAAGCCTTTAATAATGCCATTACGCATTCTGCACATAATGTACAGGGTTTGCATCGTTTTCTATTGCTTTGACAATTATTTGTATTGCTAAAATCAAAAGGATGGGGGATGATGCATATTCCATTGAAATTCCCATATCAAGTCTCATCTAGTTTTGTTGACAACACGTTTTGGCTCTTCTTACGTCATTATGTCCATGTTTTACTTTCACTGAGGGATTTATGGTCATATCAAACTACTATTTCGTTCCAATGGAACGTGCCGGTTTTGGTCTGATTATGTGTGTCTTAGATGTGTTTCTAAAACCTGTTGTTACGTTGTTATTGCATCTGATTTGGGGCATATTTATATGGTTCTTTAATGAACTGTTCGCGATATTTCTTTCGTCTCAGTCATTTCCGTGATATATTCCGCCTTGCTACGAGCGTTATGTTTATCTTTGAGATCTTTTCAGATCTTTAATAAACCTTCTTTTTCATTAGGACTTTAGACGCGAAGTTTTTGTTTCAAATGTTTTTTTCCTCATTCCTTAAATCTGTCATCTGCTTTTTTTAACTGGCAGTTTAGTTTACTGATCTTTCTCACCATACAATGCAAACATGGTATACGACAGCATTCTTTAAAGCGTTTATTAAACTTTGTTCCATCCAGTTTTTCATGTAAATCATTGCTTATGGTATGATGCAGCATGCATCATTCTTCCGAATTGCCTGCCGGTGGAAATATAATTCTGAGAACTTTTAACTCACTCATCGACCAAATTCCTTGGGTACCCTCGGCACGGTGGGTTGCGTCCTGGTCTGGTTGTTCCGATGTCTTATCTGAGATATCAAAGAGCTGCATGAGAGTCAATGGATGACTTGCACATCCCATATTGCTTCTGTGAATCTTCATTTCTGTTAGAGAGTTTATTTTTCGTCCATTTACACATGAGAATTCCGTATGCTCTTTAATCATAAGCCATTTAAATGGAAATGATTAAACCGATCGCAAAATTTTAATTATCCCTTGTTGGGGTAATAGGTATATGATTGGCAATTCATGTATATTTTTAGACATCAAAATATCATTTTTTAATGTTTCGTCAGCTTAGCTTGTCTAGGTCTATTTAAAAACTCCATAATACATGTCTTTCTTTATTTCGCTTTCATAATAGCTAGAGAATTTTATACAGTACCTGCGTTTAAGGACATTTAAAAATATTATTTCTAAAACGTATTATTCTATGTTTTTATCTTGATCTCTTCCCAAATCCTTGGATACTTAATTAATATAGTCATAGTTCTCTGTCTCGCTTAACTTATTTCTGATGATTAATATGAGATTAAGTGTCACCGTCGTATAGCGCATGCCTTAACTCTAATCTTTAAACGCATATACCATACACTGGACAAAGCAGGTGAAGCTAGGGTTGTAGCACTTGATATATCTAAAACATTTTAAAAGGCTCGGCACGAGGGTCTTCTCAGAAAAAGAAGTTTTGGGGCTAATATTTAATAGATAGTACCTTCTTGCCGAAAAATATCTCAATCTTCTTTGCTAGTTGTAAATTAAACCAATATAACTGTGTAGTCCAGGACTTGTTTTTTGATATCTTATTGTTTCTGGGGGGGTCATAAAAGATATACTTAATTAACTATATACGAGATAGCTATATAATGAGATGACACATGCTAACTGTTCGACATGTGTGCAATACAAACACATACTTATCCAAGGCGATCTTTGACTTTTTACAAAACGAACTCCAGTTGTATTCATTTTTCGCGCACAGTTAACCTCATCTTGATAGTTTTTTTGTTCATTCAGCACCCACTTAAACGGGATAGAAATGTTGAATCCTATAACTGAATTCTTAGTAATTACTGTTTTGCTTAATTATTGTTATCTCACTCCGTTTTGGACAACTTTGGAACAGTGGATAGAAGCGGTGAGTCGTTACTCATGTCAGCAGTGGCCGAAGTTAGCGGTTTCAAAAGTTTTGAACCGAAACATAGGAAGCTCAACAACAATAACACAATAATTCGTGTAGATGGCTTCATTTTTAGAAAAATGTTGCCTATTTTACAAATTAAAAATCAATAGTTCAAAGATTAGTAGAATTAATTTTTCATCGTTTTTTTATTTTGGGCCAGTGTAAACATAAAACTCGAATCATGACTGAGAGTTTATTGTGAATGATGTTTTATGTCGAAGCAAGTAATAAAAAATATTCAAGCAAAACAATAAAAATTAGAGTAAGATGGCGTCTCGAGTGTTTCCAATCTCTATTGATTAGAACTGTATGGAAATAGATAAAACACATTTACTGCTTATGCATCCCCAAAACTCAAACGGTAATACAATCTGTTCTCTGAAAATTGTTATACAGTAAGACCATCAATTAATGACTGACCAGAAACCTCGTCTTTGAGGAATATAGTTTAATTTTAAGATTAAATTTAATTATATTAGAAAGTAATGAAATTCAGTTACAAAATCGAGTAAATAAAGATTATTGCATTTGGTTGGGTTAATCTTTATTTAAACATTTCTGAAAAGGAGATGTAAAAATTACTGCGTAATCAGTGTTTAAACGCATTCGAAGTATTCCATAATGATTATTTCGGAAGTTTTTAAAATGCCCTAATAAGCATGCATAGAAAACTGAGAGAAAATAATAATAATAAACATGCATAGAAAACGGAGAGAAAGAAAGATTCTGATATTTCAGTAAAATAGCAAAAAGAAACAAAACATACATAATCGAGAACGCGTTTGATGCATCAGTAGTAAATGTGATTTATATATTTCCATATAGTTCTAATGATTGGGGATTCGAAACTCTCGAGACGCCATCTTACTTTAAAGTATGATAGATATAAACTGTATAATATTCTATCAATATAATTTGGTATTAAAAAAAAAGATGAGTATTTTTATAAGTTGATTTTGATATTTTATTTAATTTCGTTGATTTTGAGTGTCACTGCTTTGATAAGTTCTGATACTTATTAGCATAGTCCTTTTTTCTGCTGTTTCCTCCCCTCTCTTCCGATGTCTTATAATTAACACATATGCATCAGTAGTAAGAGACATTATTTTATTCCAAATTCTGTTCTGATATTATTGCTTAAGCATCTGGTTGTGTTTATCAACTTTTCTAATCATTTGTTTGTCCTTTTCTGTGTGTAAATAGCTTTACGTCGTCAATATAACGGGATTTATTTTGTGCGCCTCTATTCGTTGTATTAAAGTATTTGGTTGCGTTGCAACAGGTTTTTTATATGCAGTGTTACTGTTGGAGATTCTATTAGAAATCACCCTTTGTTTATCTTCATCTGAGAAATTTTTTCATCTATCGTTTCTTTTCTTCAGTTTTTCAAGTGGTTCTTTATAAAATGAATAATTTTATTGGAAATTCTTATCATTATTATTCTTATTGTTCCTATTTACAATGTCTCCCCACGGGACAGAGTTAGACAGCAGGGTCGTTTTTTAATGTGGAGAAAAGGAACAAAAATAAAAATTGCCTCGGTCGTGAAGAATTTTTCCTACACTGACAGAGAACAAGAAATTGAAGTGCAGCATCTGAAGAACAGATACTACACTTTGATCTTGACCCGAAGGCCAAGGAATTGTTATTGTATTTGTTGTTATTATTGTTGATTTTTTCAAATTTTATATAGAAGTAAAGAGAGATAATATCCTACCAACAAATTTTCATTTGAGTGTGTAATGCGTACGGATACACATATCTAAAATAGATCAACATACTGGTAAAATAAAACGGGTATGTATAAATTAATAAGGAAGCAGTAATAAAAATTAGGATCTAAATAAATATAGAATAAGAACAGGCTACAAAAACTTATTATAATGTTGTGATATACAGAGGACATATTCAATTAATTTAAAAATATTGTTAATTATAGTAATTCTGGAATTTTCTTACGGAAATAACTAATACGTGTTTTGCGTTATGAAAAATTATAGACCCACGTCTATTAATTCATATATATTGACTGTCATTTGCGCGATCCGGTTCTGATCATGGCTTGAGGCCTGTCTAGCCGCATTGATGAGCTGTGAAACAGCGAAAAAGTACTGTATGTGGATGACTATAATGCTCCCTATTTTGGGTTGAGCATATTGGGAAATTATATATGAACTGCCATTAACGCATTAAGCGACGCTCTTTGTGTAAACAAATCAAATGTCAAATGTCAAAAACAAATCAAATGTCAAAACATCGTTATTTCATTACACACACAGCAGCAGGTACAGAGATATGCATCAGTCTCCTTATTTTTAATACTGCTTCTTATGTAAGCACTTGCTCATTTACCTCACGAGAAATTCTTGATTATATAGAAATAAAACAAAGCCTGTGTAAACAAAATACTATGTACTAATTACTCAGAGTGGAGCAGCACATTTCTGTAGATGTTGGAATAGATTTATTTTATACACTTAATAATAATCAATTGAAAATCTATATGCTGCTTATACAAAAATAATTTCGACAAAGCCATCCCAATCATATAACAAATAAATATGTATAATTTTAAGTGCAATTAATACACCGTTATTCGTATTATGTGCTCACTAGAAGTTCTCATGGCGGCTATGATCACTGGTGTCAACAGATTGTGTGCATCACTTACACTAACATATGGTATTCTGTAGATTTTCAACATTTGGTATATCCTTAAATAACAATTGTAAATTAGTTTGCCTTAATGCAACAGTCACTGTCAATTGATTTCTAGCTGACAACGATCTGTAGTTTTCTTTTAATTTTCGTAGAAATAAGCACTCTAAAGGTCCATTTACCCTTGATATACTTTCAGTAACTGTTTTTTTAGTGATCTTACCTTTCTTCCCTTCTGTTTCCATTGATCTATTAATTCTATTTTTGTACATGATACTTGAATTTTTGTTTTTCTCTACATGGTATACTTGCAGGCTCAATTTGATGTCGTTAAATGGTGATGTTCATTCTATGTTTCATTTAATTTTATACATTTTTAACGTCGTTTGTAATAATTTGATTCCGGATAAATTATATTCCTAAAGAGTTCACAATATTTTTATGATTTCTTTTTTTATTATGAACCCATTCTGTATTTTTGTTTCGAATTATTTACTTAATTTATTTAAAAAAACCTGAACTATCCAGCATTATTCTACATTTATATTTTGTTATATTGACATTCACGATGTTTTATGCTTCGCTGTACTTGACGTTTTCATGGTTACAGTGTTAAAATCTATGCTGTTCATCCTTTGTGTAATCTAGGTTATATTTGCTTTTAATTCCGTATTGCTTTATAACACCAGTCATTTTAAAATAACAGTAATGGCCCTCTTCTCCTTTTAATATTATAGATAGGGTTTAACCCATTGGTGTCTGAATTAATTTCCTAGATTTTGTTCAAGGTGCATAAGGTCTGTTGTGCACATTATAATGCACCAGAATAAATAAGAAGTCATGCTGATCTATATAATATAGCTTTTATTTGTTTTCTTGTTCATTCGTAAATGCTTGTTCATAATTGAAGATCATATTCGCTAAATGCTTTAACATCTGCATGATTGGGCATACCTTTCGCTATCTCGAATTTGTCCTTTTTTAAATCTTTAGCATTTCGCGGTTTTCCTTCCCGCTGGTTTTTATCTGAATACTTTGGCAGAGAAAACCTTGATTGTATTTATCAGATTTTCTAGTTCCTTCTTTGATTTTTAAGGAAAAGTGGTTGTCTTCCATATACATAAGGTAACCTATTGTTGTTCTTTGTCCTGCTTTTAACTTAATTACTAGCCTTTTGATCTATGTACATCATGTCAACTATACCCCTTGCCATTTTCACAAGCATTCCTGTTATAGAGAATCTCACACTATTAAATGTATGTACATCTGTCATCTAAATTGTTATATCAGTATTTTCACGCATAGTTATTAAAAATAATTTGAATCTCCTTTGGTTTGATATCGTTATCATTTCGGTGTCTGTTTGTACTAATTTAGTTCATTTTATGTCATCAATTTTGGATGCCAGTTTCAATTGTATATAGGGTCTTCCACTATTAAAATCACTATATATGCATCTGGCCGTGGTTTGGTGCTTGTCAATTGTGTGTTCTTCTTGGTGGTATCTCCCTCGTTTATTTAGTAATGATGATTTCCGTTTTTGTATGAATTTAATGAACTCTTCCCTTAGGTTTGCGGGAATGAGATTGTCCGTTGGTTTCAATGTCTGTTTCCTTATAGAATGATTAAGAGTTTTTTTTGTTTTTTTTTACACAGGGATCACAACTTATCAAGGCCCGGAAGCCACTCAGGGATAGGCTTTATTGCAAGTACATTACGTTAGTGTAGAGATTTGATGAAGTGTTTACTTAAGGGGGCGGTTCATTAGGAATTTGTAAACATTGGACTTTAAGGCATCCAAGTTGTAGTCCGGTAGGAAGCAGGCAAATGGAGCAGAGTTCCACATGCGTGCAGTTCTAAGAAAGAAGCTCTGTTCATGGAATCCGCGTTTGATCTAGGAACAGATATAGAGGGGGACATTTTTCACAGTGGATTCAGCTAGACGGGTGTTTTTCGTGAAAGATTGGCGGGGGGCGACCAGAGATTGGAGTTCAGACGAGCTCCTGCCATGGAAATAACGATAAAACAAGGATAGGCTCGCAACATCTCTTCTGTGGCATCCCCCACTAAAAGGGCATCCCCCACTAAGCCACGAAGTCTTTTTTGTACTCTGTCAAGGCAGGATAGGCTGTTTTTAGCAGCTCCTGCCCAGATATGGCAACAGTATTCCATCCTTGGACGTACTTGGCTTTTATATAGATAGAGAATTGCATCAGTAGTGAGATATCTTCTGGAGCGGTAGAAGGATCCCACCATCTTTCCAGCGACTTTGGCAACAGACTTGATGTACGTGTTCCATTTCAGATCAGGAGTAAAGGTCAACCCCAGAAGCTTGTCAAAACACGGGGCCTCACCCAGACGAGAGCCATCCATCACAATTGATGCCAGGTGGGGATCAGAGCGTTCATAGTTTTTGTTTACGTTGGATTAAGTTGATTTGTTTTTGTTCTTCTGTCGTTTACGTTTTGACTGAACTGACTTCCATTTTAGTCAAACTTTCAATTTTTTTTGTACTGTTCAATGTCGATTTTATCAACCTGATGCCCGTTTTCATTTTTACTGTCTTTTAAGTGTTTCTACTTCATGAGTTGTATTGATCCGCTTTCATTGTAATATGTCCGTAGTCAGCCTATATAGATCTTTAATTTTTTAATAACTCTAATTGATGTATCAAGAATGATACCCCATCTATTATTTCTTTGGTCATTTTACTTAGGTGATGTTTCTCCTTTGAGATTGATTTTTGATTGATGTAATCTTACAGAGACTTCGTTCGTTCGGTTTGTGATATTATTAGTTGGAATATAAAATAGGGGGTATCTACAGGGTGAAACGATAAATGCGTCGCACTAAAGAAAACACCACTAAAGGTGTATTTTAAAATTTCTATTGAGAAAATCATTTCAATTAACTTGATTGTGTATTAGAGCTGAGATCTACTTAATGTAGCCTGAATTATAGATCTGGTCATAGTTCGTGGATTTGAGTCAATAATCGCATTATATAATTACTCGTCTAATATATACACACTATACATTTACTGGCGTATTTAACTTTTTTCGAAGTATACTTAATTTAATAAAATATGTTATAATATTCAGATTTTATTACTAACAGATTTATTTTTTATTAACCAACAGCACAAAATCCTCTTAATCGCAATACATGTCGGTGCAAATATTCTTTAGGGTATTAAATTAATGAATGGCAATTACTTTATTTCCTAATTGGAGAAATATGATCGCTATATCCTGTGCGTTTTAGGCTATAATTTGTAAAATTGAAATCTCTTACAATGAAGGAAATTGAATCTTTGTCACCTGCAGTTTTGACTAGTGACTTCAAAGAAAATATTGGTGAGGATTAATTAGCGCCAGAGGTCAAAGGAATTATGTTACTTTTTTGATTAAGTATCTATTCTTTAAGACTTCGTCAAATAACAAAAGCAATTTCAATTTTGAATACCTCAAATAATCAATTATGTAATTAGAATAACATAATCTAAAAAAAAAACAAATAATTAATTGAATAATAAATAATCAGGCATCAAATATTATATAAGAGAACACATTAATTGAAAGTACAAAATCAACTTTATGTAATACACTCAATGCCACTTCACTTTTTATATATAATCCTTTGTTTTTTTTCAATTATGGAAGCCTATACATCCTACAATTGTATACGGTCATCTTGATCGCTTCGATATTGATGAAGTCTATTAAGACAACATGAGAAGAAACAAGCGCTTATAAGTAAACTCGAAGTATACTAGTGTAGTCTTTTATCTTGTTCTTATTCGCTCGGTTTTATTTTAATTGCTCTTTCTGCAATGACTTTTTTGGGGAGTAACGTATCTTTTATTAAAAAAAAGAATACAATAATAATTTGAAGGTTACACTTGAAATCTGACAGTTTCTGTCCACTAAATATTTATATACACGAATAGTGTTCTGTTCTCGTTCCTAGGTGATATTTGTTTATAAAATTCCTATTACCATAAACATATCATTATTTAGACTATTTCGCATTATAATATTTTACATTAACTGATTCGTGATATTTGCTAAAATATACACTATATATATATTTCTTATCAGTTATAAATTCGATCAGGTTTAAGTCTGGCGTATACAAATCAAATTAAGTGTGCCGTCATTTCGATATTAAAATAATTTACGTCTTTTCTGCTTGAAGAGTCGTCAGGAAAGGGATTGAAACTATTCGTCTGAAAATCATATAGGTTAACGACATTTGCCAGGGGTTACATCTGAATATAACAAGCCTGCTTTAGTTTTTTATCATGCAAAGACGACTTCAGATATAATATATATATATATATATATATTTATATATATATATATATGTGTGTGTGTATGTGTGTATGTATATGTATATGTATAACTATATGTATCAATTCCAAAAATGTCTACCTATATCAAAACGAGTTACATATACATTCTCGATTATTTATCAAAATAATTACAAAATCTTGAATATATAATTCTTTATATTGTTTAGGCATGGCGTCATGTTTACATCTGATGGCTTGGTTATTAAACAGGTAGGTCCAAGTTTGCAGAAGAACATAACGTGTGCATCACTCCTGACAAATGCAGAACTAGTGTCATGGACTCCCTTTCTATTGAAATGCAGGCAATTTTTCGGTTTCATCTCCCTAGTACGTCTTTTCCACAAAAGAGACGTTGTGAGTCTGTCTGCTCTGTCGTTATTTTATAGTATGTTTTCGACCGAGCACCAATCTATGATTTTTAACTGTAAAAATTTCGCAATAAATACTTGTCTAACTAAAAGAATTGTCAACCACTTCCCTAAACGGAACTAAACCAAACGCAAATTCCACTGAGTAGAGTTTAATTGTAAGAAATATCCGTCTGTGAAACACAATAACGTCTGACTTTTTTTTAATTTGATTAAGTTCCTGCCGAGTCATCATTTTAATGATAAAGCCAGACCCAAACATGCTGTCTCGTAATCTAAATAAAACTTAATATTTATCTCAGAGTATCATGCGGGCTTTGGTAAGTTTTGCTCCCCCAAGAAAAAAAGAAGCTAAGCTAAATTTTAAGTAAACGATCCGATCACGATCGGAAACAGATCATAGATTATTAATCTCATAATGGTGTGTAACCACCGGCATTAGTCTCTTTACATTTGTGCTAGCTAGAATAAGTTTTTCTTATATCGCAGTAAAGATACATTGCTAATTATAAATCCTACTGCAAGTATAATTAGATGCGATGTGTTATCACTTAGATAAACTCCCCGAGTCGCTGACATATTCTTATGGAAAGGATTTTCCTCAAGCAATTAGTGAACAGTTCCTATTAGAGGGGTAGTACCTATCAAAATTATCGGCATGTCAAAGAATACTCATTGTTGTGGAGATACTCTCATATTTCATTCTATTATATATATTTTTAATAACTTATATAGTTCTTTGGAAAACTCACTATGTAGTTATTCTTAAGATGCATATTATTTTTAATAAGTTTTTAAAATGTATATCCTTTAAGATTCTCTTTATATATTTGTATCGTTATATGTTCGTGTATATATATATATATATATATATATATATATATATATATATATATATATATATATATATATACTAGCAAAAGTACCCGTCGTTGACTGGGTTCAAAGACAGCCTACAGAAAATGTACTCTGATTTATGAAAGTATGAAAGGAAGGGTTATAAATTTGGGTTGAGTTTTGGGATAGAAAAACCAAAGCAAAACATGATGAAAGTAAACATAAAATAGATAAACCCCATAATTTATTATAGCATACCTGTTCACACTGAAACACTTATCACAATATTCTGTGGATCTATATAAAAAAAATCTTGTTGAACTTTGTGACATATTTCCATTCTATGGAGTCAGATGCAAACGAACACCCAATAATTTTATTATACCATATTTCTTCAAACTGAAACATAATTATCAAAATATACCTACGCAGATACATATGAAAAGGCCTTATTAAAGTTTGTGCCTATTTCCATTCTATGGAGGCTGGGCGCGAACGCAGACCTCACAATTGTATTATACTATCCCTATTTAGTTAAAACATACTTATCAAAGTATTCTCATGTACATCTATATCAAAAACACTTGTAAACGTTTTTTTTAATTTTTTATTTCCATACATTGTGAAGCAGACGCGAACGCAGCCCCCAGAATTTTAATGAACCACTGTTCTTCCCGATCAAACATACTCATTCTTGTGTCTCGATACATCTTCTATAATTATATGTAATCAGTTTTTTAAAATAGTCACCCATATGAGCTTATTCGTGACTAGACACACACACACACAGACATACAGCTTTATATATATATATATATATATATATATATATATATATATATATATGCACAAACAGTTAATAACATATGTTAAAAACACTTTGAAATGAGTTAAAACATATTTAATCTGAAAAGGAAACACTAGATAAATGGATAGTCCTTAATCCGCGGAGTTTCGGAGAAATACTCTCCTTCTCATCGGAGGGTAGGAATTAGCAAAATGCGGGATCGGATTTTGCATGCAGAAGTATTTGATGAAACAACAAGTAAGTCAAAGATCTTACTTGAAAACAAAATAAGTTAAGCAGAGGGAATATGGTAAAGAAAAAGATGATAACACATGAATGGATAGTCTGGTGGAAGATAAAAAATCCAGTGACGGTAAAATCCAAATGTAAAACTTCAAGAAAGTTAAAAGAAGTTTATTTGTACAAGTAAAATCCAAAGACATCCCGTAATTGGAAGAAGCTGGTCCATAATAATCCAAAGGCAGAAATACATGGAATAATTCACAAACATGTGTACGAGGAAAAAAATAATATTAATAAAAGAAAAATAAGATGTGCTTTTCACTCTACTTCCGAGACATAACTATAAATAATATATATATATATATATATATATATATATATATATATATATATATATATATATATATTATTGTCATATCAATATTTTCACGTATGTTGCTACTATGATTATTGCTTTTGTGTAATATACTAAGCATGATAAGCCTATTTTGATCCTGTCAAATATTTTCGTACATATAATCCAAAACTCTGAAAGAAGCTGTAAGGGGAATAGGAAAGATGGTGTAACCGTGTGCTTTCGTATGATACTTTTTTCCATGCATGTCCAGAATTTCAGTTATGTATGTATTCGATTCATCACGATATTACTCTCCCGGGGGGACTTGTTTATTTTTATTGGGAAACAAAGTAGTGTACTATCTATAATTTTGTCATGTTATATTCTCCCTGTACATAAATATATTTCTAAAGCGAGAAGTTTGGCATGTTTCACATAATTAATATCATAACAATAATTGCTACGTCCTTAGGGAGTCAATATAAACAATATAAGTTCATTCATTATTATATCATAATTTCCATATATTAAAATATGCTACCTGAAGCATCATATATTTGCTAATACACATACATCTACACCACACACACACACACACACACACACACACACACACACACACACACACATATATATATATATAATACGAGTTAAGATGACTATAATGCTATAACTTAAGAATTAATAATTAATCTTGACATAACAAACAGTTGTGTTCTTACGGAATAATGGCTTTCTTAAAAAAACGATTTTAATTCTAAAGGATGTGTCTGTTCTGTTTGATGTGATCTCTGTTTTATGTACTGCCAAGAATGCTTTTATGTTTTAGTTTAAAGACCTCTCCGCCTCTGTTCTCCTTTGTCCAGTCCAAAAGACAGAAGCTGTGTCTTGTTACAAAAGAATAATAAAACAGACGAGAAAAAAAAAAGAATAACGTAAAAGTATAAAAACAGGTGAAACAATACTCAGCCCAATGAACTTTTTGTCATATTCAGTAGTTGAGCCAGGAGAAAGTATAAAGCAGCAAAACTGAATAAATGTCGACCAACTTAATCAGTCGAGAACTTCTGTAATAAAACCAGCCGTTTATTATAAAAACAAAAAAGGTCAATTGATAAAAAATACAAAGAACAAAATTATATTCTCCAAGTGCTACTTTTTAAAATAAATTAAATGTACTGATACTAATATATATATATATAGCCTAGAATGTTCATAGGATAAAACTGTATGAAAGGGAATCGTTTTAGCTAGATTGGGCAATTAAGGAGAACGAGCGAAACATTGAAGTCTAGTAAGTTCTTGCATTCCTCTAGTATTGTAACATTGTAAAATAAAACTAAAATAACATTGATACACCGGTTTTTATGAGATCATCAACTAGAAGGATGGAATAAGCTAAAATAAAAGACATATATTTAATGATTAGGGCGAATGCAGTTCGACAGCGTCATATTAATTTGCCGGCAAGGAAACCTGTATATTTATATATTTTGATATTGAAAATAATAAATTATATGAAAAAATTACTAGGAATAATGTAAAGCATACATAATAACACTGGAAAAGGATGTAAGTCTAAAGAAGTTACAATAGGAATTTTATCGTTGGCAACTAAATAATTTACATATATATATATGTGTGTCTATAAATATATTCAATTACACAAATATACACACATACACACACGCACACACAATCACATATATATATACATATATATATATATATATATGCAAGTCCATTTGGTTTTTTTGAAGTATTGTGGGATTTAAGTATAAAAGTAAGTGGTACAAGGCCATTGCCATGCAATAAATTGAATATCTTGTTCGAAAAGGATGACAAAACAATACATGTACATATATGAATATATGTGTATATATACGTATAATTATACGTATATATATATACATACATACATACATATATATATATATATATATATATATATATATATATATATATATATATACAATAATTTCCACAGGAACATAAACAGATTTATTTATATACTAGCATTTTGCTTGTGCCCTATGTACTGTACATAAGTATATGCATATATATATATATATATGTACATATATATATGTACATATATATGCACATATATATGTATATATTTATATATATATATATATATATATATGTATGTATATTCAGTAAGTAACTATTGGTCTTGTTTTGTTTTATTATTTAGTCTCCCTTGTAGTCAAGGTCACGATAAAAATGAAATGGATTACAAAAATAAAAACTGATCAGTTTTTTTTATCTATAAATCATGTGGCAGATAATATTGAAAGATTAAAACCAAAAATGTTTAAAAATAAAGTAAATTCGTTATGTTTAAATATCCCTCTTCCGATTGTAACAACAATATGCAACATAATTTGGGCAGTATTTTTTATTCTTTAAAAAATAATACATTTCTGTAATTACCAATATATATATATATTTATGTTGACGTAAACAACAATATGGCCAGCCAATGTTGCTTTCTTATTAATTTCAAACATATTAATCTACTTTATTTCATCATTTTTTTCGAATATTCAAATAAATATACATCTATAATATACATATTTAGTATACATATATAGTATATATTTTATATTGTGTTTAATCTAAGTGTTTGACCAATCGGGTTAATTGTTATTCTTTTTTTTTCAAATTTGACAGTTTGTCTTAGCGAATAGCGAGGTTTCTTTAAACAAAGGATACACTGACTTTTACTTCCTATAATTTTAGTGTGTGCTCTGTAAGTGAGACATAGCCTTTCCCTGCATATTTTTAATTTATATGTGCGTTTGTTTTATAACATGCAACTTGAAATAATTTCTCCATTGTATTTTTAACTAATGATTTCATAAAGTATTTTGTATAATGCTATTAAAGTAAAGATTTATATTG
Organism: Euprymna scolopes; assembly: GCF_053919585.1. Lineage (NCBI taxonomy): Eukaryota > Metazoa > Mollusca > Cephalopoda > Sepiida > Sepiolidae > Euprymna > Euprymna scolopes. Next base: position 49,380,521 of record NC_136492.1, read on the forward strand.
AAATATAAAATCTGGTGTGCCAGACAAGAGGTATATATTAGGCCACATAAAAATAAAGATCAGTAAAATAATTCTAAAAGACGGCCAGGTTACGTTCTTGTTAAAGAAAATCTAATAAGAATAATCCTGAATAAGAATGAACGTGAAGCACATCAAATATATAAATATCCAGATCTCAGATTACATACAAGAGAGAAAACGTTTACAAACTGAACTTAAATTCAAGAGCAATTCCCGATAAAATTGAAGGAAAGTGGGAAATTAGAGATATAAATACCATATATAAACCCATATATAGAGATGGAACCGCAAACGAGCGATAAAAAATCCAGTTATTGAATTTAAAGTTTGATTAAATAATAAAAAAGCAGAAAAACTAAACATTAAAAGAAAATAAAAACGAGAAAGTGAAAACCTAAAAACGAGCGAAAATAAGTAGACACAGGGAGAGTCGAAGGGGAATAGAAAAAAAGGAAGATTTAGGCAATGGGAGTTATGAAGCTAGACGTGTCAACAAACTATGATTGTATAATATGAATTAAAAACGGAAAAAATTGCAAGACAACAGCCGTGTAAACATAGATTAAACAGATAAAACCCATGACAGGATTGAAACTGTCAATTCCTTACAATTTCACTAATTACTTTCTAATTTCGAGAATTCCTACAAAGATCTTTTTATTTTCACATAAATTACCAGGATAAGACGGGTATTCTAAGGATTTCACTGTAGTGTACAAATACAGTCTAGATTTAAAAGGATTATACTAGTCTTGATGCTCCACATGCCTTTATCTTGTTGGATTTGTAAACAGTTGTGATATTCATCACTTTACGAAACGCTAAACTAAAGAACTAACTGGAACTTTTTTTTATTATGTTACTGCTTTTTATATGGTTCTATGTTATTTTATTTTAAAACTTGTTTTGAAAACATTTTGAACATAATCCTATTTTCTTCATTTCAGATTGTTTTATTTTTATGTATTTTCGTTTCCCCTATTTATCGTTTCTATCTTCTACTCTTCTTTCTCCACTATATATTCTCCATTTTAAAATGTCTTCTTTTATTATTAGCCCTTCTTTAAACTATCCCCCTCACGAAATAGGGATATATATATATATATATATATATATATATATATATATATATATATATATATATATATGTACATATATATATATATATATATATATATATATATATATATGTATATACAGTATCGGTCATTATATAAGGAACGGAAAAAATTACAATTATTCATGTATATTTAAAAAAAAAATAGTGCATGGATTTTTCTGAAATACTCAGAATAAACAAATAGAACCAATGTGTATAAACTAGTACAAAAAAAATTACGATTCAATATTGAGAAATATTTTTGTTTATAATTATATCTGTGGATTTATCCTGGCCAAAAGTTAAGGAACGAAATAGAAAATCTATTTTTAAGAGACTAAACTTTACATAAAAATAGCTAGTTTTTAATATTGGTACTGCTGATAAGCACAGCAAAGAAAAATGACGTCACCGACTCGCAAAACTCTGTCTCTCCAAGAAAAAAAATTATTTTTAGACAATTACAAAGAAAAGAAATCAATTTCAAAAATTTCTAATATCTTTCGAAAACCAAAAAGTGTTGTTCATCGTGTGATAGCTCGATATAAGAATAAAATACATTAGAAGCATCCCCTAAAACCGGCAGACCCCCTAAAACGTCTCAAAGAGAATATAGGATTATGGTAAGACAGGCTCTTAGTGACCGATTCAAATCCACAACATCAATTTCTTGTGATTTTAATGAACAGAATGGGAAAAATATATCTAGAAAAACTGTTTCTCGACGGTTAGCAGCTGCCGGATTGCATGCCAGGGTGCCAGTATCTAAACCCTTGATCTCCAAGAAGAACAAAAATAGCCGTGTGAAGTTTGCCCATGAGCATGTCGTCTGGACTGATGAACAATCGGCTTAGGTTCACTTCAGCGATGAATTCCAGTTCAATTTGTTTGGATCTGATGGAAAGAAGCATGTACGGCGTAAAGCAGGTGGACGATTATCCTCCAAATGTGTTAAAAAGACACTTAAATTCGGAGGGGGAAGTGTAATGGTGTGGTGTATGATATCCTCGGAAGGAGTTGGCCTTCTAGTTCGAATCTATGGTAGGGTTAATGCGGAGTCTTATAAGCAGCTCCTTCAGCAACATGTCATTGAGATCTTACACTTTTCACCTAATCAGCCAAGCATTTTTATGCAAGATAACGCCCCTTGCCATAAAGCTAAAAAAGTGATAAGTTAAGTCGAGGAAGAAGAAATAAGAGTAATGGACTGGCCAGCGCAGAGTCCGGATCTGAATTCGATAGAAAATTTTTGGAAAATGATTGGAGAAAGAGCACAGACGAGGAATCCACAAAATCCAAATCATTTGTGGGACTTATTAAAGGAAGAGTGGGAAAAGATAAATCCTGAATTTTGCAAGAAACTAATCCAGTCTTGTGGTCGAAGATGCAGTGAGGTCATAAAGAATAAAGCGATGTTCACTAAATAATGAATGGATTTATTATTTTTTAAATTTGCATTAAAAAACAAAGTTTCTATTTCGTTCCTTAACTTTTGGCCAGGATAAATCTACATATATAATTTAAAACTAAAATATTTCTCAATATTGAATCATATTTTTTTTATACACATTGGTTCTATTTGTTTATTCTGAGTATTTCAGAAAAATCCATGCACTACTTTTTGAAATATACATGAATAATTGTATTTTTTCCCCGTTTCTTATATTATGGACGATACGGTGTATATATATATATATATATATATATATATATATATATATATATATATATATATATATATATATATATATATATATATTAGGCACCGCCAAAATTGGGGGGGCAGGTCAGTACTTTTTGACGGACCGTCTTTTTAAAAATCTACCAAAAATCAGGTAATTATCCGATCAATACGAAATTTTCAGCGATTATTAGGAGAAGAATGAACTTTATAACAGTGTACTTATTTTTCATAAACGATATTTATATATATATATATTTTTTTGCTTACAAAACCCCCCCTTGTTTTGAAGTGGGAACAAATATGCTTAAAATAATCATCTGAAACTGAACAAAACATATTGTGTTGTTGTAAGGGACAGAATTATAGATAAAAAAAAAAAAAAAAAATTGTTTGCATACCTTATTTTGACGTCTGAATATCAGAACTTCGATTGTGTTTAATTATCCCGCTTTTGAGTTTTGAAGTGTGAAATTCGGTGAATATGTTAAGTAAAATAATTAATTTAAGTTAAGCAAAACAAAAAAAAAAATTTTTAATATTTATACGAAAAAAGCCATTTTAAAATTTTTGATAAATAAATTAACAATTTTTTTTTAGCGAGCCGAATAATGCATGACCATTATTAAACAGGGCATGCTTTGAATAATTGATATAAAAAAAGAAAATTCGATAAATGTTGTGCCCTTTGTGTTAAAAATAGCATCATTTTTTTCGATCCCGTTTGAAAACGTTTGCCGCCTTTCGACTACGGTGGACCAAACGCGCTGAAATAATTTTTTTTAATTCTGCTTTAAATTGCCCCCCCCCCATTTTGGGGAGTCTGGCCCCCACACACATATACATTAAAAACCAAACTCATACAAATGGTCACCCATCTGGTACTGGCCAGCCTCAGCTTAATAATACATTGAAATTTTCGTCACTGAAAAATAAGTTTTTTTGGCCTGTTTGGTCTTCCATAGTTTTCTTCTTATAATCCGCAAACGTAAACAGAGTCGATCTCGACTCTACATGAACGCGAAATATCTGGTTACCTATATGAATAAGTGGAATTATTTGAAATTCAGGTACTTATATTATAATATTTTTGCATATTCTCTTAGAAAATCATCCTAAATCTTAGTTAGACAATAAATAAATAAATTAATTATTTCAAAAACCTTTTTTTTTTAAATATTTAAGTACGTTTTTTGTGCAAGACAAAAAATGTCAATTGTTAACTTTTTGGGAAAATTTAACATTTAAAATTTAATTAAAAATAGTAGAAAAAGTTTTACATTATTCTGTTTTCTATATGATAAAATTCAGGGTTTTATCTTTCTGGAAAAAAAAAGTTACTCAGAAATAATGGATTTTAATAAATGTAATTTAGTTTTAAAAAACAACAACAACTTCATTTTGCGGCCATTTTTGGCGGTGCCTAATATATATATATTACATTTTTACCCAGAATAAGGGATATTGTCACTTTGATGTAAAGGCTACTATCAGGGGAATAAGCAACTGGGATACTATATAGGGATTGGGCAGCAAGATCTCGGTTCACTTTACACTTGAAGTTCTGCACGTCAGTAGAGTTAGGGAAGCAGCGACCTGAAAAGGAATTACAAAGTTTAGCGGTTCTGGGGAAGAAACTACTGGAGTAAAAAGCCCTCTTACATCTGGGGACCTCAACTGTATAGGGGTGGGATTTAACTGCTTGTCGGGTGTATTTACGACGTAGAGCACAAGCGCTTGCAGCTAGTCAAAGCATTCACCAGTAAAATACTGAGGGATGCAACATTTCGTCGGTGGGATAGAAGCTAAAGCTTGGATGACAGTTCAGGACCTATCAGGTCGGCGACTCTTTATTGAAACTTGTCTAGGAGCGAGAGACTAGTAGCAGATGCACCAGCCTTTATATGAGAACAATACTCCATACATGGGCGAATGGTGGCCTTATATGGGTAAAGGATACTTTCGGCCGTAAGTAGCTTTCTAGCACGGTTGATATAGCCTACCTTCTTCGCAGCGGTCTTGGAATTTGTCTGTATGTAATTCTTCCAGCCCATGTTTCCTGTGAACGTTAGGCCGAGGAGTTTAAAAGAAGCACGTTCATATAATGAATCTTTGGTCATTGCTATTAGTGGTAGAGAATGTTCCTTTTAATTATTGAAGGAAACAAGTTTAGTCTTTGAAGCCTTGAATGTTGCCATCAATTTTTGTCCGCATTCTACTACAGATTGGAGGCCATACTCAAGTGTTTTTGCCATTTCCTGTTTTAGAGCGTGGTGTCATAAGCATATATACCAATCTCAGAGAGAATTTTGTCACGGAGGTGATTTATGAATATTAGGAATTAAAAAGGTCCAAGTATAGAGCCCTGAGGTACTCCCGCATTTATATCATATTGTTTAGATGTACGACTGTCGAGGACAACCTGATTTTTTTTCCTCTTACCTTAGAAGGCTTTAATTAAGTTAAGTATTTGTCCAGTGATATGATTTTCCGTAGAAGACCTTCGTGCCATACCCTATCTTAAGCCTTAGACATATATATAGAGAGAGCTACCCTCAACTGCTTTGTCCAGTGAATGGTATATACCTTCAGAGATTAGAGTTAGGAGATCCGCTGTTGAACCGGGTTGCCTAAATCCATATTGTTGGTCGGTAAGAACCTTAGAATATGCAAGGTGATGGACTAGTACGTGCTTAATTAGGGCTCAAATATTTTGGCGAAAAGTGGGAGGAGGCTAATGGGTCGATAATTTGATGTGCCAGTTATTTCGCCAAAGTTCTTGAAACGTGGTCCACAGAAACAGTTTTCCAGCAGTCCGGAAATCAAGATTCATTAAGATATCTGTTGTAAAGTTTGGAGAGAATGAGAGCTACACAGGCGGCAAAAAAAGTCTGCACTTGTAATTTTTCAAAAACTTCAAATTTAAGCTAAATTTAATGTAACTGTTTAAACAAACTATATCTCATTTGATTGACCTTTTTTTATAATTTTACCTGTTCATATTTTACTTTTAATTGAAATATTCTAGAGTTCACGTCAATTTAAACAATTAAGTTCAAATTGAGGAGGCAAAAATGGAACATTGTTATTCAAATGTAACTTTAGGACAATAAGGTAACACAAACACAACAGGAACACAATGAACTAGTTAATATTTAGTAGCATTGCCCTTCTGAAATTTGACAGCCTGCAATCTCTTGGGAATTCCTTGAATTAGACTGAAGCAATACTCACTTTTCTTTAATTTTTGTCCAAAGTTCTTGCAAATGTGAAATTTTATCATTACGTAGCTTTTGCCTGATGTAATGTAATACGTTTTCGATAGGATTTAGTTCAGGTCTGGAGAATGTACAGGACAATCCAACACGGGATATCATGCTCTTCTAGAAACCTCTTGATATTGCCAGCTGTGTGAATGAGAGAATTATCCTGCACGGAGATGGGATTATCATCCAAATTCTGACCAAAGAAGGGTAGAAAATGCTCAGTCAACATATTAATGTACTTGGTCGAATTAATTCCACATTGCAAGCGAACAATAGGCCCTGAACCTTTTGTAATAATGATACCCCACATTAAAACTAAACCTCCACTACCTTGCAGCGTTGAAATTGAGCACCTACGATTAAATTCTTACTCTTTCCTGCGACGGATGTACTGCCTACTATCACTGCCTAGCCTATGGAACTTGCTTTCGTCGCTAAAAAGTACTGCTGACCAATATGAAGAGTCATGATCGCCATTGAATCTAACAAAGTTCAGACGGCGCTTTCTGTTCTTTATAGAAATAATTGGGTTGCGTCTTGCAAATTGAAAATTAAATTCGTTTAATCTGTTCTTGACAGTAGAAAGAGAACACTTTTTAACAAGATCGCACTGTTGTTGGATTTGGGGAGCCGTTTCAAATCTGTTTCTTAGCATGCGGTGCTTGATAGCATTGCCTTTTCTATTATAAGCAAATCCAGTACGACCAGATTAAAGGGCATCACGAACACTGCCGGTGTTTTGGTACTTTTGAAAGGTGGAGATTAATGAGCTCCTGACCATCACTAAGAGGAAGTCGTGACATATGGAGTAAATGTTACGTTGTATCACCAGAAACAACAACAAATACGATTAGAGATGCTTTGTTGCCTGTTGGTGGATATTTTAAACTAATTTATGTGCAGTAATTTAAGCTGCTTTTAAGTATATTTGTTGCTGCGAATTTTCTTTTTGCCTCTAAAATTTGAAGTTACTTTTTTAATTGACGTGAACACTAGAATATTTTAATTTAAAGTCAAATATAAACAGGTAAAATCATAGATGTAGAAGAGGGGAAACAGTTACATTAAATTTAGCTTAGATTTGCGGTTTTTGAAAAAATACAAGTGTGGATTTCTTTTTGCCGGCACTATACTTTGGCGGAGCATTTTTTAATAGCACAGCCGGGATGAGATCACGTCCATATACTTTTGAAGTTTCAAAGTTTTTATGATAGCTTGCACCTGAGAAGGGGTGATTTTCAGATCGTCATGTGTGGCGTCTGTCCGAAAAGTCAGGGAAGGGGTGGTTAGCAGGGTCCAGCGTAGAGTTGGAGGCAAACCGATTAGCAAGCATGTTTGTTTTCTCGGTTGCTTGTTTTCTCGGTTGCTAAGCGAATCCAAAGATTTTTAAGAAAAAAACTTTTTTAATAGAATATATTTGTTGTTTTCAAGTCAACTTCTATTTACCTCATAGCTGGGACCCTAACACGTACTACCTCACCGGGGCAGAGTGGACCTGGGAGCAATGTCAATTAAAGGGTGGCTCTACACTCCCCAAAGCCCGCATACTTGGGCTTCACCACTGGATATAGTTTAAGGACATATCCAGGACCAGAGAGAACATAGAAGTAGCTCATGTTATGTTGCGTGTTATGTATAAATCACATAAATATTTTATCGTCCGATTCTAGTTTTATTTCTCTAGTCACTGTGAGCGTGTTTCGAATATAGACTCCAAGTCCATGCATGTCTCTCAGAGTCCTTACGGCAGATTTGGAGATATCCAGGCATGTTAAAGTAGTTAGAGATGGGGAAATAGTAGGTTAGTTTCACTTAGTGCTAAGATACCCGGGGTGTTTTTTTAAGAGAAATTCTTCAACACCCTGTAAATTAGTTCTAAGCCCACGGATGTTCGTAAATTTAAGCCTCAGGGGAGGATGCAAGTTAGTTTGGTTTGTGTTTAAGCCTAGTTTTCGTTATTTTTTTATTGTACTGTCATTTTTCTTAAAGAGTTTCAGTTTTGGGCAAAGGAGTGCTGAACAAGTGGTTATGCAGAATACCAGACATGCAACACAAGTAGACCACTAGCTGACCTTTCATCTACTAGGATTGTTGCCTCAGGAAAGCCCACCGGGATGAGTGCGAGCCCCTTTCCATACGCGACATGGCAATACAAGCATCCCAATATTATTCAACTGTTGATGGAGCAGCCGCTCTAAGCGATACAAAAGAGCTTGGGCTCCTGCACTACCAATCGGAAACAGCAGCTCAGAACTGTCAATTTGGACCCATAACCCATCTGACGATGGCCAACATAATCTAATTGCACTGGCATATATAGCACTTAAGCACTCACAAGTGCCAAGTTTAGAGGGATGGGGCATGTCGGGACCGAGGAAAACGGCGTTCATTGCCCTTGTCAGGAAACAAGATCTACCACTGAGTGCTTCCGTCAAATCCCTGTGATAGTACCATCTGCGGCTGGCTAATAGGCAAAGAAGGAGTATGGAAGCCGTGCGATATATAGAGAGCTTATGTACTCCTTAAGTAGTTTTGGTTTGCAAACCGATAATTTGTTTGAGTCACTAGCTCTAGGAAGGTTGTCAGCTAAGACTGAAGAGGCTTCCCTCCCCTTAGATTAGTTTCTGTGTTTTCCTCTTCCTAGACGAATGACCTGGGAAGATAATTCTATTGTCAACATATATACTACGCTTCCGATTCACGGATATAAGTTCTATCTAGTTTAATAACTATTTATTATATTATCCTAATCACGTTATCTAATTTTATATATGAATGCCATTAAGACAGATTTTTCTGTATTGAATTTTGTATAATTCTTGGTTTTGCGTTTTTCTAATGAGTTGCATTTTGTTTCGAAAGGTGATGGCCCTATGCGACTTTCTTTATTTTCCTTTTAACTTGTTCTTTAATGTTCTGATAGAATAATGAAGTAATATATAATGTGTAATCCTTATCATTCTTTCATCGGGAAACCAAGAAGCTTCACTTCACGACTTATTTCTTACAACAGGACCTGAGGATTGAATAATTAATACCAACAGTCCACTCGAAAACGCAGACAACCTAGTGTTATTAATAGACATTTTACTAAAATCGAACCCCTAAGGTTAGGATTCATTGCTCAAAACGACAAGGTACTACAAAAGGGCTGACTGGGAGGCCAACAGAGATTCGCCATTGCTCCTTTCTCCCAGCCGAACAGTGTGGCATTGAGTTAACTGAATTGTGCAAAACGGGCATTCAAGCACATATCCCTGCACGGAAGTAATATAGCAATCTCCACTCACTCCTATGGTCCACTACAAATTGCGTAGCTGCTGATGTATGAAGGCAGCAAGTACTCCGCTGGTTCGGACGTCATAATTAAAATACAAATAGACAAAATCTTAGAAAGTATTGTAAGAGAGAAAAAAGCCACAGCCAAAAGAAGACATACAAGGAAGTTGAACTCTCTCTACTGTGCTAGAAAGTTACTTACGCCTGAAAGTATCCTGTACATCTATAAGGTCACCATTCGTCCATATATGAAGTCTTGTTGTCACATTTGGGCGACTGCACCCGCTACTAGTCTCTTGCTCCTGGACAGGGTTCAAAAGAGAGTCGCCAACTTGATAGGTCCTGAACTGTCATCCAAGCTTCATCCACTGACTCATCGACTAAATGTGTCATCTGTCTGCGTGATTTACAAGTAATCACTGGTGGGGTTTCTGAAGCACCTGTACGCCCTCGACGTAAATACCCCGCAAAAACTCGGCAATGAGCCAAGTCCCACCCATACACAATAGAGATGCCTAGATGTAAGAAGGCATTCTACTTTAATAGTTTCTTCCTCAGCACTGCTAGACTCTGGAACTTCCTTCCGTGTTCATCTTTGCCCAGCTGTATTGACATGCAGAAGTTCAAGTGTAATGTGAATGGACATTTTGCTGCACGATTTCTTACATACTAACCCTGTAACTACTGTCCTCGATAGTAGCCCCCTACATGAAAGTAGCACTGTGCTTAGTTTGGTGTTAAAAAAGGATTACAAATTATATAACCAGGAAACGCATATAATTTAAGAAGATAGGAACTTTTGATCCCTAGACAAGTTATAATAGTGTAGTGAATAAAGGGCAATTAGTAATTCCCCCACTATCCAACGACCAAAAGGTATGCGCAGTTACCAAAAACGCGGAACTGTTTACTCGCGATACGCTTCAAACTCTACCTTAAATTCAACAAACAAATTCCTCCCAAATTTTCTATGCGAACGGAAGCAACAATTGATGATCTAAAAATAACCTCTTCTCATGTTTGCGATATCATAAAACATTAGACATTTCCAAGGCGTGTAGGCCTATTAACATTCCTGCTATACTAATTAAGAAATGCTCAGCTGAGTTAGTCCTGAACTTTCCAAACTCTTCAACAGATGCGTTAATGAATCTTGCTTCCCTAATAACTGGTAGACTGTCTCTGTGATACAAGTGTACAAAAATTCTGGTGAAAGGATTGACCCGCTTCAATTATCGCTCTATCAATTTCCTTTCCCTATTTGCTAAAATCCTTGAGACACTAATACATCAAAATCTAGTCAACCAGTTTGCAAAAGCTATCTTTCTGACAAACAGTACGCATTTAGACAATGTCGGTCTACTGAAGATATATTGACAATCATCTTTTCACGCATATACAGTACACTAGATGAAGCGGGTTAAGCCAGCGCTGTGGCGCTGGTGACCTCAATATATCCAAGGTCTTTGACAAAGTCGTTCATGAATGGCTGCTAATGAAAATTTACTTATACTAGACGAATACTAAATATACTTAGACTATTCGTAGACAATAGCATCATCCAGGTTGTCATTTATCGACTTTAATTCAATACGCATAGCTTTAATGTAGGAGTACCTCAAGGGTGGATCCTATACCGCTATTGTCCCTGATATTCATCGATGACCTCTCTGATAATATTGTGTCAGAGATGGGTATAGTTTCTAATAATTTAACGCTCTCGAACATATATGAAGAGAAGAACGGATTTATACAAATTCAAGAAAAAGGCTGAATCCTTAGAAGATGACCTCCAGACCGTAGTGTAATGGGGACCTAAATAGATGATAACATTTTAAGATAGGTACACTAAGCTTCTCTCATTTAACAAATACAAGAAACATATCCAACCACCGATATTCATGACAAATAACTATCTACGTAAGAAGTCTTCCTTCAAACTACTTGGCTTAACATTCAGAGTGAACATGAACTGGAACAAATACATTGAGAACAATTCGGAGGCTACTACAAAGAAGGGTGGCGCTCTCTATCGTGCTAGAAAACTATTCACACCTGAAACTATCCTGTTCCCCTACAAGGCTACCATTCGCCTATGCAGGTAAGATTGTTGCGACATGTAGGCTAGCGCATCTATCACTAGTCTCTTCCTGTTGGATAGGGCGCCAAAATATTATCCAATTTAATAGGATCTACTTTGTAAACTAAGCTTCAACCTCGGTCTCATCTTTGCAATGTTGCAACCATGCTTTCTGAAAGCTGATTGGCTAACTAAATCCTCAATAGAAGAGGACCATATAAAAACGATAAACAACCACAGAATTCGCGCATAAGACTGAGGCATCCTAGAGTGAATGAAACGCCGAATATTCCGTGTAGCTTTATCGCTATATATATTTTATATTTTATAAATTACTAACTAGCTCTACCTACGTATTAAGCACTTTTGAAGTAAATACTTACAGTTTACGCATAAATCTGTACTTTCTTATATTAATTTTATGTGAATAAATGAAGTAGTTTTATAAATATATATATATATATATATATATATATATATATATATATATATATATATATATAATTGTATAGTTTGGTTAAGCAATGGAAAATTATCAGTTAAATCAACAAACGTAAAACAACTATTATAGAGATGTGTGGGATGGCGTGTATGAATGCTATATTAAGCGTAAAAATAATAGACTAAGGAAATGTTATTTTAGCAAATGCGTAGCAAGCAACTTTTCCAAATTGAAAGCTTATAAAATGGTTATCAAGTAATGACAATTTCTCCTATTTTTACACTCGTTTTCTCGCAAGAAATACCTAGTAGGCTTTCTCTACTCAATGTCTTCACATTGAATATGTTTATCTGAAGCAAGACATAAGTTTCTTTACTGCAAGAAAAAATAACAGAAACTCTCCTACCTTCACTAATGTTAGGACATCTTTCTTTTTATATTTTTTATATTAGTTGATATCTTCTCAGAAATTTATACTGCATAACAGATTGCAATGGAAATTCAACCATGCAAAATATATCACGTTTGCCATTAAGGAGAATATAAACAAATACATGTCGCACCATCAAATTAAGTAGATACATTAGTCTATACTTTCATATTAGTTCCATCGTGATAACAATCTGATTCACTTTCATATTTATGTTCGTTTTGAACTCTTTCATTGGAAGCTCACTAGTATAAACATATAAGTAGACTATCTCGTTATGCGACGAAATAGCAAGTGAAAACTTAAGCAAAGTATAAATCAACTTGCAAATGCACTGATACTGATAAACACTCTCTTTTATTGAGATGATTACACACCGGAAAATAGATGGGATGAGCATGAAATATTGCCGCACCTATATGTATGATTGTTCATTATATAATGATCAGTCGTGGCTGTTGTCCGTCAATTCGTGCTGCAATAGCTGTTATTTAAAAATCAATTATTTCGATTTAAACTTTTTCTCTCTAAACCAAGCCGACTATTTTAAAAGACTGTAAGCAATAAAAAAATTAATAAAAATGGATTAAAAACGTAATACCTGAAATATCACTTTTTCACGACATAATATATTGAGCTGGGTATTAATAAACACACGTGTGGTTTAAAATCGAAATAGAATTTAATATATTAGGACGAATAATGAATTACAATGATCCGGAAGTAATATAACCACGACATTTACCAGTCTGTATTGCATGAAAGCCTTTTTCAATAAATGTCATCGACTACATTTTTCGTTGGTAGACTTGTTAAGTCAAAGAACACATTTTAGTTTCGATACACAGTGTAAAACACGTGTAACTGTTTCTGCTGCGGATGTTCAAGCAATCCCACTTATAAATGCTTATTAAAAGTAAGAGTTTTGGACACTAGTATGCCACGTTTTTCGGCGTTGCCCGGTGGAATTAAAACGTCTTACTAAAAACGGTAAGTATTTTCTCATGACTAAAGGCATTAAATAATGTAATTTATGAGCTTTATTTCTGTGGTGATTCTTATTTGAGTCTCGTAAATTAATGAAACTGTATTCTTATTATAAAGCGGTTAAGAGGAACCTCAAATGCTTACTATACAATGTGGTAGGTTATTATTTTGCGCATGAAAACATTTTACGGTATTGCTCACTAACGGATGCAGACAAAGTGTAAAATATAAATAATGGATATGCGATTTAATAATTAGAAAATATTGCAAGTCTGAGCTCACAGTTTTGTGTTTAAAACTGACTATTTCAGAAGAATCGAATGTAAATCCTATAACTCTTTTAAAATTCAATTATTTTCCAGACTGTTTTGTTATTCTTTGTAGTTCAACAGATTACATATATAAATGAGAAGTGTTTTGTTTTTCAATATAATAATATTGAATTTACCGGCATTTTCTATTTACAGATCCGCGTTGAACATGAAGTAGATATTACCTAAGGATACGAAACTTAAACTTCCCAGGGAGTGTAATATATTTTGTTCAAATTTCATTAAATGAAATATGGAAGGGGTGCATCACATACAAAAATAATAATCCGAACCCTCTCCCCAACAAGCGACTAAAATATAAAATCTTTACGAAGCAGTATTAGAAAATGATGACACAAATGTGTTTTTTTTTCTTTTCCGTGAAGTAGATTCTAACGATAATAATGTGATATTTTCGGGCACTAATGTATCAATATATTATTCCTTAGACTTTATTAATAGAACAAAGACACATATCTGTTCTGAGACTAGACTAAGTCTATTGTGTCAATGAGGTAGAACTACTTATTGACTAAAGCAAGGTATATTATTATTATATTATTATTGCTACAACCGAGAGTTCTTCTTTTTAATGATTTAGGATGCTTCTCACATGAAGAACTAATTTAGTGTCGCATTGTTAAAAAAACTATATTATCAATCCTATCTTAAAATGTTTAAACATCCATTTAAGCTATTTTAGAACCCCATGAAGCAAAATTGAAAGGGGTATTTAATTTTAAAATACCCTCCCAAAAAAAACAAAAAAAACAAATTGGACTATTTAAAACAGTTCCCATTCCCCTAAACTTCAAACGTCCATTTTATTGGCTAGTAGTTGTCAGCAACCTTAATAAATATGATAAAATAAAGAAATTCTCTTTCGAATAAGAAACCCGTTTCATATGCATTACGTAGCTTGCTAAATTAATAAGGTTATGATATACGTTACTATTGTGAAAATATGGACTGTAATCTTTTTCCAAATAAATTATATTTTCGTCCTCGAATATATGAAAATATAATGATAAAACGAAGTAGTTTTTTTTCCGAAAAGAAAAAAATAATAATATAAAATACACTAGCTAAGATACCAGCGCTTCGTGCGAGACTTTGCTGTACGCTCGAGTACCCACTCCGCGGGAAGCCTGGCAGTAAATGGACATAAACGCAACTATTGCTTCAATATATTCTTCCTCCTGAAGTGACTTAAATCCAACAATAAACTTTAACGCAAATAGATTATATCAGTTTTTATACTTATATTGCTAGAGATTAAAATTAGAACAATTACAAGGAATCACACTGGTTAACATTTGTTCAATCTTTTAAAATATAGGGTGTCGAGGAGAGTGATCTTATTCAAATTCACAAAGTTACCCGGCGCAATGGTGGCGGCACACGGGGTGATAACGAACCCCAATTTGGCGTACACCATCCCTAGGTTAAAGTTTAGTAACATAAGCACTAAATATGGCCTTAACTTTTGACCTTGAAAAATTAGGGGCTGCAACCCTAGGTTGGAGACAATCATAATGTGAGGTGTGGTTATGATCGTTCCCGCGATGTGGGCTGTGGGAAAGAATATACACATTCACTATGACTTTATCCTTTGACCATTACGTTGTAAAATGGTGAGAATAATATCTAGGTGGAGCACCATCATTATTCCAACTTTGGTCATGATAGGCCCAGTTGTGTGGGCTGTAGGAAAGTTGTACACACATATACGCACATACACGATTGCTACTACTGTATATAGAGAGATAAATGTTACCAAAGTTTATGTTCAACGTGCATGGATAACTTTATTTAGTTGTAACTTATTTTAAAGTGGTTAATTTCTTTAAAAAATGTGTGTAATGGTAACTCCTAATGGGAAACTGTCTTTTTTAGACGATTTTTTTCCAATCATTTTTGTCTAGTTTTATATTTCTAACAATGTAATAAATGGAGCTACCGCAGAAACTTAATTCAAAATAAAATTTCCATCAGGAAAAGAAAGTAACACGATACATTATCTGTATAAACACGTCTTAACTTTTATCTAACAATGTAAAAAAAATCATAAATGAGCGTGAAACGTAATATGGTGAAGCTTAACCATAGAAAAGTAAAGGATTATTTCTTAAAACTGAAAATAAATAGGACAAGCTATTCTAGTAGAAAATATAATAAATTTCTAACTTAAAACATTGCAGCATTATGATTTTTTAAATTCAATTTCTAAGATTATATAATCAATTTTTAATGTTGCAATATTTTAAGTCATAATGTTTTTATATTTTTACTATCATATCTTGTCCTTTTCTTTTCCAGTTTTAACAGCTAATTCTTTACTTTTCCATGTTTAAGCTTCACCGTATTACTTTTCATGTTCGCATTTTATTATTGTATATATATATATATATATATATATATATATATATATATATATATATATATATACATATGCACATAAAGTTATGAACAGTACATAGGGCCCGAACTGCTAGCATATATATATATATATATATATATATATATATATATATATATATATATATAAAGACACACAAATACACGCGCACATATATGTATATATATATATATGTATGTATATATATATATATATATATATATATATATATATATATATATATATATATATATATATATATAGTAGGAGAAAGTCTAGTTTGTTGAAGCCGGATGATCAAAGAGAAAAATTTTCCACTGTTATATATATATATATATATATATATATATATTTACTTACAATATTTTAATTGATATTTACGAACGTTACGCAACTATGAACGAGTATATTTTCTTTTGTTTACTGATTGCTCTGAAGACGAGCTCTTTTTTTAATAAATGTTCTAAACATTATTTCGAATCGATACAAAATGATGAAAGGCGTATAAAAAAATTGAAAGAAAAATGTGTTAAAAATAATAAACATCATTTTAAGATCAAATAAAAATCTCTTAAAATCCTGTCCCAAAATTTACAAAACATGTTAGATTTCATAACCAGGATTAGAAAGGTAAATTTTCGAATGTAAGACTCATATTCGAAATCAGGTCTTAAGCTGGCGAACCTAGATCTGATTGTATAATCCAATAAGATGGCTACAAAACCGGCTACAATTTTTGCCAGATTATTTCCGGTTCCCTTTTTAGTACTTTTTACAGGAAATGTATCGTGTATTCACATGTCATTCTTTCGATCATATTTTTTTATTTTTCATCATTTCTTGCTATTGGTGGGGGGATTGTATTCGTTTTTTTATATTTAAAATGATATTCCCCGTAGATTACCCTATACAATACAATAAGACCCGGAGATACGGCATTTAACGTTGGTAACAAAATATAGTACCGTATAATATATATATATATATATATATATATATATATATATATATATATATATATATATGTATATATATATATATATAGTCATCCACATACAGTACTGTTTCGCTGTTTCACAGCTCATCAGTGCGGCTAGACAGGCAACCACCTCAAGCCAGGATTGAAACCCGACTGTCTGAATGGCAGGCGAGGCTCCTAACCATATATATATATAAAGTAGTAGTGTTCGTGTATGTGTTTGTCAGTGTGTACAACTCCCAATGTTCATGGAAATATAAAGGCGATATATGTGCACACCTCTCCTGGTCAAGAAATATTAATGCCCATAATAGGATACTTCTGTCAACGTAGACATTATGTGTTATGCGTAATTTCGATATATAGCTTTATTCAAGTCACATCTACATTGATTGAGTTACGGTAATTTGCATATCACATTAAATTAAATCTATTTAATTAATTAGCTCGATGATATTACTTATTCGACATTATAGCCTCGTTTCAACCGTATTATGTAAAAATATAATTAAAAATGTAATTATTTAGTTTATTTTCATTTCAATTTATATTTAATTTAAATTATTTTATTTGAAATCTTACACCGTTTTATTTTTAAACCAGAAAACCAAAGTGGGATAACTGATGGTTTAATTGTTTATTTTTTTATTTTTAATTCGGAGGGAATTTTTTTTTCGTTTATTCTTAATTTTTAAGTAATCTTTTTTATTTGTTACTAGTATACCCGTGCCCCGTTAGGTCAGTATGTTATATTAGCTATGGAATTAATGTATGAGCGTGGCACTATAGGCATAAAGAATATAGTGTTTTTGACATAACAGAAATATATCTATGAAAGTATATTAAAATGAAAACAGAACATGGATATATTTCTATGAGTGGTTCAGTTTATAATTGTTTATTTTTGAAAAAAACTGACAGCGTTTGAATTATAAGTAGTTGTTCATACTTTATGTGCACTGAAAAGATACCGAATACTTAAATTTATTTTCAGATTTAGATATATCTTTTAATTCAAATGCGAAAAAAACAATTGGGAGGCTGAAAACGTACACAGTAAAACAATACGTTTTACTGTCGCATAAACCGCCGTTGTAAAATACTCTTGGTTGTCAACAGGGTTAAAGTAAATGTATTTGTAAGAAAATTGCGTTATAATAACTTAAACGTAACACGGAAATAAAATGATGTAAAAAAAAAAGCAGAAATTATTAACAATTGTTTTTTTGGGTAATCTAAACGCGAAAAAATCATTGGGACACTGAAAACGTACACAGTATAGCAGTAGGTTTTATTGGCGCGTTGATTATTTAGTATAATATATATCGTATATATGAAACAGGTCGATGATTATACGTATTATTTGTAATCACGTTTTATGTTTGCTTCCTATATCTTGAAGGTTTTATTCGATAAATTAAATATATTCGCTTTTCTAAGGATGTCCGTTTGTTCGAACAAAACCGGTCCAGCGATTTATGTTTATTTATTTGCACTGTTATGGGTGTATGTTTATGAACGCATGCGTAACCGGAAGTCATAAACCGGATGTTGGGTTAAAACACCCGTTACAAAGTCATTAGAGTTTTATAATTATATAGGTTGTTGTGTTATCCGTTTCTTACATTGTATTTAGTAGTTTTCTTTGGTCAGGTAACTATAAGTATGCCGATCTAATTCATAAGTTATTTTTGTTAATAACTTCTTCTCCAGAATACATCAATTTTCCTTATTCTCAACGCCGATGCCAGTGGGAAGGAGGTATGCGATTAGAGAAAAATAATTAACACTAATGTCCTCATTTACTTGCATCCACACGATGGCAGAGTTAGTCAGACACAGGCACAATTTTTCATGTGAGCCAAATTCATCAACCCATATATTATCTACTCTTTTTTATTTGTTCATAAAATTTAAGCTGTGTTGCCGAGGATTTATTATAATGCCATAGCAAGTGTTTTTAATTGCCTGCGAAACAGATTTTCTTTAAAATTTATTTAATATTTTAAATTAAAAATGGTCAATTTTAACAACGTGAACCAGCGTCGTTTAACCCCCCAAAAAATTAAGATCTACTTTTTCGGGGCCTAATACGTTTAAACAGTCTTTGAAAACAGTAGCATTTTCTCAGGTTTGGCGATCGAGAAGGGGAGGGGCAAAGCATGACAAATACATTTGTTTGGTTTTTTATTGGGTGGCGGGGGCGGAATTACATTTGAAAGATGAAATAACGATAAATTTAATTATTTTATATGAGACCATTCTGTAATTTCACCTAACAATTTTATAAGCAAAGCGAACCCCAAAATATGACTAATTAAATTATTTTGTGTGTGTGTGTGTGGGGGGGTTACATTAGAAATATAAAATGACGAAGAATTTCATTTAATTTGTTTTTTGGAATTAATTTTTTGGTGGATTTCTTTTTCGATCGCACGGGCATTCGCAGCTATTTTTACTGAAACAAAGGTGTAATGATTTATTTTTAATTATTTTTTGTTGGTAGGGTTCTTTCTATTGCTTAATATCCAGCGAATAGTTTGTTCTCTTTGTAATCCTTCTGCCAAAATATATGGTGGAGAGGATATCATGTACTTTTTTGGGGGGCGATTACATTTGCATGTTTTCATCCGTTCTTTTATTTTTGTTTTTGGGGTATCCACGTTGCCCATGAATAAAATGATTAGTACACATGTGTGCTTCAAACGGAAGTTCATGTCAACTCAGACAACGCCGGGTACTCATGCTAGTATATATATATATATATATATATGTATATATATATAATCAAATAACAGTGTAAATAACACTGTAAACGGGTGTAATACCGTAACCAGGGGCTAGAAAAATATCGTATTCTACACCAAAACCTAAAAAAAACTTATCCAGAACAACTGTATCCAGGGGGCTCCGTATCGTAGGGTTCTAATGTATAACGGAAGACGATGTGTCCGTTAAGAAACTAGCGCAAAAGAACAAAAAAATATACAGGCATTCTCTGAATTAAAAAAAAGATAGAACCTGTGATTTTTTAACTGATAAGTATATATACTTTATAGATTGAATCATAACTTCATTGAGTTTGTTTTTTGGACTGAGTATTGAATGATAATTTATGGCATATAAAACCATTAAAAATATATTTTGACTAACTTTTGTATATATAGCTTTTAAAATACAAAAGGTTTTCGTTTTTGAAACAGGGATGGATGATAGTCTTGTATGTAAGGTGTTTTGATAATATGAATTAGTTAGTCTAATTTGCATAGAGATTAAAACAGTGCCAATATCCAACATAGTTGTTACTTTGTTTAAAAGATATTTGTTTGCTCAATATTGATAGGGGGCCATAATTCTCTATACTGATATTTTCATTGACAACTTTGATTTCCTATAAGCCGCATCACTTGAGTAGGTATCTAGTTACTTGTAAATTGTTGACCGAAACATGCTCATGACTACGTAGCTTACTGCTTATGTAAAAACAAATAAAGTGTGTAATATATATGTATATATATATATATATATATATATATATATATATATATATATATATATATATATATATATATATACAGATATGCTTGTGCGTTCTGTATCCGCGTATATGAGTATATGTTGTGACTGAAAAATGCTTTTTAAAATTCATAAATATTTATAGCGGAAAGATTCTTAGACTCGAGCCTTACGAAGAATTGAAAAAGTGATCACTTCTTCCTAAACTGTCGGATGGCCGCTTTCAAACGATGCTTCCATCTAAAAAATGAATCAACTGACGATTACGAATGCCACTTAGAGTGGAAAAAAAATCTAAGAGAATTAGATTATCGAAAAACTGTTCAGTCGGGCAGATAACCTGAAACTCTTTGTCCGGTAGTGATCTTATTACTCTCTCCAAACATTTTGGTTGGATAGAAGAATGAAATCGAATATTTTTACGAGCTTACGATTGAATTACAAATGCATGCACCGCTAGCGATGGCCGGATGTTTGAACCCGAGATGTTGATGAACACATAATATACACTGTGAATATTTCTTTTGCCAAAAATTAAAAACAAATAAAAACCAAACTTCATTGTGATTTTAACTTTTCTTATAGTCATTTTTATCTCAAGTATTTTACTGTCCCGTACAATTAGGGCGTGACCAAAGGGCTTATAATTTAAAAATATGATGTTTTAATGCTGCCAAGTATTTTTATGCAATGTTATGTGCTAAATGCATAGACTCAATTGATTTGTCTTTTACGCTGTACAATTGTAATAACATTTCCGGGTGTTTATCAAAATTTTTCTCTATATTAAAATACCACAATAGAAAACAATATTGCATACGAAAGATTATCTAAATTGATCACATATTTTAATCGTTTTATACTAGATTTACCATGTACTATCTGTAAAACATCGAATACTCATCAGAAAAGTCTGAATTTAAAATGCCACTGAGTTTTACATGTAATTGGCAAAAAATCCTACAAAATAAAAACACAGATTCGGATGTTGGGCAGTGGGGGAAGAGGTGGCTGGTTACTTTTAATGCATCTAAGAGCAAGCTCCTATCTCTACATCATAAACGCTCTGATCCCCATCTGGCATCAATTGAAATGGATGGCTCTCGTCTAAGGGAGACCCCAGGATTTGATAAGCTCCTGGGTTTGACCTTGACACCTGATCTTAAATGGTACACATCCATCAAGTCTGTGGCCAAGATCGCTGGGAAAATGGGGGGATCCTTCTACCGGTCCAGAAGATATCTCACTAATGATGCAATTCTCTATCTATATAAGAGCCAAGTACGTCCAAAGATGGAGTACTGCTACCACATCTGGACAGGGGGCTGCAAAAAACAGCCTATCCTGCCTTGACGGAGTAGAAAATAGACTCCGTGGCTTGGTGGGGGGGTGCCCTTTTCTCTACCCTGCAACCTCTTTTCCACAGAAGAGACTTAGCGAATCTGCCATTGTTTTATCGTTATTTCCATGGCAGGTGCTTGTCTGAGCTTCATTCTTTGCCCCCCCCCCCCTCGCCAGTCTTTCTAAAAAAAAACACCCGACTAGCTGAAACCACCGTCAATAATTTTCCCCACTCCATATCTGTGCCTAAATCAAAACGTATATACCATGAACAAAGCTTCTTTCTTAGAACTGCACGCCTGTGGAACTCTGTTCCGCTTGCCTGTTTCCCTCCCGACTTCAACCTCGATGTCTTCAAGTCCAACACAAACAAATTCCTGATGAACCCCTCCCCTAAGTAATGACACCTTACCAATTCTCCAATACTATTGCTACACTATCCCTTTGATTACTCTACGCACAATAACCCTTATCCCTGAGTGGCCATTGGGCCTTGATAAGTGGTGAACTCCATTTAAACAAAAAATTAAAAAGTAGTTAAATATACTTATAAAAATATAAGACATTCATCTTTGTTGCTATAACAAATTGTTTTATTGTTTGCCGACTACATTTACTCACAGCAAAAAAGGAAATTTTTCTGTCTTAAAAACGGAGTAGCTTCTAAACAAGAAGTGAAATGAATGTAGTAAAATTGGTCATAAAATTAGCCAGTTCGCACTAGATTTCTGTTCAGACATCTTAATCTTTAATCTTCACCCAAAGAGAAAACATTTTTAAAGACAACTATTGAAAAGACAAAATACCACGTAGAGTAACAGCAGACACAATCGAATTCACAACGAGAATTAATGCTAAATGTGACACTTAATAGAAATACTGACGAATTACAATTTTCAAAACTTATTTGAAATTGAGTAAATATGTAAGTTTTCATTTCGGGAAAAATCAATCAATACTTTTTGACAAAAAGTGAAAAATACGACCACGGATACCCTTGACCTGAAAAACGTATTATAAAAAAAAAACGTTTTTTTTTTTTTCTTTTTGGTTGGGCTCATAAAAATACTGTGAACATAGCCAGATTCGTTCAGCTTTATAGAAAAAAGAAATGCACAATTCCTTTAAGTAAAAAAAAGAAATGAATGAAGAATTACTCAGATTATGAAATGCTGTTATATTGTTCAAAATGAGTTTATGCGAATAGACTGCCCAACTGTATATGTCATGAAAATATCCAACCTGATTTGTATCTGTTGAGATTTTTAATCGGATTTAAAAGCAAATTTTACAGAATTCAACTGTCAACTACATATCCAGAAAGACGTTTCATAATAGACTGAAGTATGACGTATATTTTAAAATATATAATTAACTAATGTTTATACTAAGTAAACCCTGACAAAAATCCGGGTTGGAGCTCTAGTAGGCGGATGGTGTCACTCAGCAACAGATTTCCGTCAAATTATGCAGTAATGTTGTTTCCGAATGTATTGGTGGGCATTTTTGTCGAACTTATCTACTGCGCAGAGATGGGTCCTGGTGCCTGGGTAAATCTAGGTCATCTTATCACCCTCTTAGGCCTGCATCAAAAAACCCTAGTCGAAACAAACCAGCCATAGTCAGGGATACATATTGATTTTGCTTGCCCGGTTATGGTGCATTACTACCTCATAGAAGTAAACAGTTCTCCAAATGGCCTGGTGTCCTAAGCATCAAGAGACTGACTACAGCAATGATAATCGCGGTTTCTACATGAACTTTTCTCATAATTTGAGTACTAGACTGCATTTTAATTAACATGGCACACAGTTTACCTCGGCAGAATTTAAGAAGATTTGCGACACTCCAAGTTAAGTACAAACCAAAGTTACAATACCACCTAAGATCAAACGGACACACTGGGAAGTATGTATACATGCTGAAACCCCCATTTAAAAAGCTTTAGAACACTTACAGACAGAGCATTTCAGCAGTTTTTACAAGTCTATTCCATAACGACGAACTCGAATATACTGCAAACTAGCTCATCGAAATAAAAACAACAAACAAACAAAAAATTTTAAAAAAATTAAAAAAAAAACAATGCGTGACAGAAAACTGAGATCGGTGTTTGTCAAATTAATCTTCAAATAGTCAAAAAACAAGTAAGGTCGAATTATTCCAATTAAACAATTCATTCCAGGCCAGAAAATCTTTTAAACCCGTTTTTATAAGAGAATTCTGAACTGAGAGGAGGCTATAATCATAAGTGGTAATAGCAAAATGCTGTATATAATGCAAAGACAAATACAAATTACTGGTAATAAAATATATATCAACCAACGGCAGTAAATGGAGTATATCAATATTCAGAAGGAGGAACACAACAACATCATTATTCAGGGTACGTTTTACCTCGTGTGCCCCCCCGCAAATAACACACGAGCAACGTCTGTCGGGGAGAAATAAAAACATATCGAGTCCTTAAAGTTTAATTTATAAACGAAAATATTTTAAAGGAAAGTAAGAAACACTTTACAGGGTACAAAGTCGGAGGGAAAGTTATGGACAGCTACCGACGAATGCACTTTTGTACACCTTATGAGTAGTGCTGCCAACCTGGGGCAAGAAGGTATTGGCCATAGATTATGTGACTTTGTTGGTCAGTGCTAGTGCACATGCAAGGGAAACTATTCAGCATTACTCGGTTTATAATGTACTATGTTTTATAACAAATATTATGTTCGAGTTGATATCGCAGTCTGTGCTATTTTTCCTGAACTGTGTCTCCTACAAAAACGCAGAAATACAAGAAATTGATCAGTGTATGTGAGGTTTAGAATACGACATTTTCTGTATGATGTAGGTATATCATACGGGTTGTCCTTACTTTTTCTAACTTGCGACATTTTTGTCTGCATCTCATGCTTAAATTAAAACAAATACGATCTTTGGTGTATTATACTAAAATTAAAAATAACATTTACACCGCTCTATTAGACTAAACTTTGGAAGTTATTTTTACATGAGTTTAATTGCACTTATATGATTCTAAATATATTAGTCAATTTTCAACACTTGTAATTGTAATACAAGTTTTCCTGGTGCTTTCCCGGTTAATTTTGAAACAGCTGTTTATCGTTTTTTTATAATATATCTTATAGACTTTATATGTCCGTCTGTTTGACAATCTGTTCGTTTAATATTTTAGTCTGTGTTACACTTAATTGAAATAGTGCATATAAATATTTGCACCGTTCTCTATGAGAGACTTTGTTCGTTTGCAAATAGTCTGCGCTTATATTACAAATCTTTATTCTTAAAAATGGGCTATAATATTCATATATTGTTGCGATTAAATTAAATCAAAGCATCATGTCGCCTAAAAAAACACCCATATTGAATTTGAGATCTCGTGAGCATTTGTGTGTGAACTGTTCTTGACTTCTGTATTGTAATTATATCAGACACATTTGCACATTTTGAAGTGAGGAAATGCCCCTTATAAAAAGATCAATTGAAATGTTTATGAAAACCAATGAAAAATTAATATTCTTCTACGAAAACGAATAGTAACTTATGGGGAAAAGATCGTGGATTGCGTATTTGATCAAAATATGTAAATAAATAATTTAACGATCAAAACCTCAAGAAACCATTAGGTAGATTAGGACAATATTTATTTAACAATAAAATATTTCTTCCAGGCCCGAAAATCTTTTGAAACAATAATATTCATATATTCATGAATATGTTTTAAAATGTTTTTACTATATGCTTTAAAAATAAAGGTACCGGATTCAATTTGAAATGTATTTATCTTCAAATGAGCACCTTTATAAATTTTCCAAAGTAAGGTACAAAAATTTAATTCTAATTGAATCCAAAATTACCTCGGC
Organism: Euprymna scolopes; assembly: GCF_053919585.1. Taxonomy (NCBI): domain Eukaryota; kingdom Metazoa; phylum Mollusca; class Cephalopoda; order Sepiida; family Sepiolidae; genus Euprymna; species Euprymna scolopes. Next base: position 49,406,232 of record NC_136492.1, read on the forward strand.
TTCATTTTATGTAATGTACATTTTGATGCAATTTAAAACATTATATTTCATCCAGCAATTAATGATATGGATATAAAATGTTCAATGAGTTTTAAGTGTAATAGAATGTAGATTACATAAAATAAACCCAAGGTATTTTTTTCATTCAATTTAAATTAAATTTTTATACCGTTACTTTGTAAAATTTATAAAATTGCACTTTGAAGATAAATACATTTCAAATTGAAGCCTATAGTAAAAACATTTTGTTTAACAATTTTCATGCCTTGGATGAAATGTTCTTCTAACTTGTATCTTATCTTTTCGATTATCATACATTTTATTTTGTTTTAAAACGGTATCTTTACTTTACAACCCCCTAATTAAAAAAAACCCCAACATAATTATATTTTCTGCTTAGTGTATAATCGTTTATATAGCTTGATCCTATACCATTTTAACTTATTACACCCATGATTTATATTATTGATTTGCATCTTTGACTTATTTATACTGTACACTCACGTTTTATTAATTATTCCGGTATTGCAAACATATTATTTGATATTTATATTCTATGTACTATTACTGAAGAAACACTTCTACTATATATATATATATATATTTTTTTTTTATCATTATGATATTATCTCTCCGTTTTCTTTTATATAAGTCCTATTATCCCTAATATTCGGAGAAACTAAAAGCAACGGTAATGTTCATAAGATTAGTTATTTTTCTTTTTGCTTGTATCTATATCACTTTATAGGTATTCAGAGAGATGGAAAATAACAAAATTGATTAAGAATTTCTTATTTAGTATCCTAGTCTACAATAAATTCATTTAATGTATAATTTACCGTCTTAAATTGTGTCTTTCCTTGACAATATCTATTTTCTATTTCGGTTTTTGTAAGCTTTTTTAATTGTTGGGGTTGCTATATAAATATTAATATTCATATTGCTTTATAGTTTCCTATGCGTTTGACTTGCAATCTTAATTTTTAATATTATACACACACACACACATATATATATATTTATTTATATTTGCTTATATATATATGCACACATATATGCATGTGCATATATATATATATATATATATATATATATATATGTTGGGGTGCGTATGAGTGGTTGACTATAATCTTTTTATCTCTAAACGACCAAACTATATAAATGGCGTTTAAATATGCCGGAAATATAAGATTCTATCTCAAACGCATATACAATAGAATGTTCGTCATTTATTCTCCATCTTCATATTCGCTGATATGTCTACAACTAATTACGTCTAAAACATGAGTTTGCAGGATATTGTATCCATGGTTACTCGCCTCAACGGTCATAGAAAGCATACCTTTCTTACGGAGTTTTTCTATAAATCTTCCGGTTTATGTTATTTAATTATTTGTTGACATTTTCCCAGTTACTTTCTTAAGAAATGCTAATCTCCTCTCTAGGATAATTGTATGTTCGACCTGAATTTGTGGAGCAATATGTATAAATTGTTACTAAACGTATATTCATTTACCACTAACAAACAGGTTCGTTTTTTTTTTAATTATTTGGAGTACGTCGTTATTTAGAAAATGAATTAATGTGATAAGAAATTGTGACATGACAGTATATAGCTTAACGAACAAGATAAATTATGTGTACAAATGTTTATAATCTATATAATTATATGCTAAGACAATTCCATGTTTGTTAGCTATCATCATATATCTATTTTTTTTAAATGCCATCGACCGATCCTCAACATTACAGTAAACGAATGTTAAAACTAAAAACATGCACCCCAAATTACTGGTTTTGTTGTTGTTGTTGTTGTTGTTGTTGTTTAGCAACATTCGCGAGGATTTTCTTGGCCTTCTCTTTTCCCGATATATTTTCTCTTAGTACTTATTTTTTGGAAGGATATCAGGTATATATATATATATATATATATATATATATATATATATATATACATATATATATATATATATATATATATATATATATATATATATATATATATACTGTAGACGAGATACTCATTCATTTCTTTGTAATACTATGCTTTAGAGTTTTAAATATTATTTTAAAGGAATGTCATTAATAAAATATATTGTAAATTCTTATAAATAAAGCAGCGTACAATTCTCAAAAATTCCTGCTAATGTCGTTAATATAGTCCAAATTTTTATAATAGTTTTAAAATGCCCCCTTAAAGTAACGTAATAATGATAGTACAAGCGAACAATACCACTAATTACTTAATGGAAATAATAAGTATATGTAATTTAGAATAACAGAACCTATTTATGTTTCTGATATAGTTTGCTGTTCAAATCTATCTATGTTCACATTCCTGTAGTCATGTTATCCTTTAATAAAGAGTAAATATACTAAACGTATTTTTTAACTTTGACAGTCAAGCTAAGGAAGGATAAGATTTCGAAAAAAAACTGAATAATTACAATTATTTTTAATTTATTAAAAAGGTTTTTCATGGTTTTCAAATGTTTGCATTCGTGATTCGTTGAGAGTACTTTTGTTTAGAGATGACCGGGTTCAGAAAATGTCTAGTGCACGTCTTTTACTCATTTTACATCAAGCTGAACAGTTTAATTGTCCTTAAACAGAAATATATATCTTATCACAATCATCCATTTTTCTATGGTATAAATAACATGCGCTCTCGAGAAGTAAATTTATTGTAAAATGTTTTGACTCTCAATGGGGGTATATAACGAATGGATTCACCAATCATTTTTATAACCACCGGCTGTGCTAAACCACCAATGAAAACCTTTCAAAATTATTATAAAAATTGTCAAATTTTGGATTCAATCAGTTCGCCGTTAACTAGGCCACGGACTGCATTTGTATTTTAGGCCACCATCTTGATTACTGCCAATTACTGATCTGAACTACGCTGCCAGCTTTGTTACTGCCAACCGCATTTGATTCTTGGCCGCCATCTTGGTTACTGCCAATTACTCACCTGAACTAATCCGCCATCTTTGTTCAACATACTGTCTCTAAACATAACAAGTTATGGGGCCAGCCGTCATCTTTTCTTTGACGGATCGGAATCTAAATTCGAATTGTGGCAAGTAAAATTTCTGGGATATCTAAGGATTCGAATACTGCACAAAGTGATAAAATCTCCAACAGAGAATCCTAACTACCCCAAATTTCTCGAAAAGAACGCGACTGTTTTTGCAAAACTGATTCAATGCTTAGACGATAGGAGTCTGTCTGATTATAAGAGACGCATTGGATGACGGACAGAAAGTATTGAACATATTAAGAGAACATAATTTATCAAAAGGGAAACCTAACATAATATCCCTATATACAGAACTTACGTTTCTGAAACGTAACGAGGATGAAACTATTACCACTACGTTATAGGGCCAGAAACGACCGCCAATGATTTAAAATTCTCAGGTGAAATAATAAGCGATGGATTGTTGATATCAATGAACCTCAAGGGACTTCCAACCGATTTTAAACCATTTAGAACTGTTATAACTCAGAGAGACAAACCCATAGGTTTAAGCGAATATAAAGTGCCATTGCGCAGTTACGAAGGGACGAATCGTATGCTCGTGGACAATAATAATTCCAGCATTATGATGAAGTTCAAAAATGCTTCTCGAAAGCAGACCCCACCAAATTACGCATCTCACCGCTACGTGTTCCCCAAAAGTAATTTTCCCAAGAAAAAGAATAAAATTATCTGCTATAATTGTGGACGACCCAAGCACAAAAGTTTCCAATGTCGATATAAACATTCTAAAATTGACTCCGTAAAAAACTTTGAGAACTTTGAGGAAGAGCATACATTTCTATTCACATGTAACTTTGACAATACCACAAACGGTAAAACTCTCCTTTTAGACTGTGGTTCTACAGCACACGCTATCACCAAGGAATCTGATTTTATTAATTTCGTTTCTACCTTAATCCACAAAGTCATTTTGTCGAATTTGCTGACGGTAGTCAAATAAATGATATAGTCTTGAAAAGAGACAATGCTAAAATATCGCTAAAAAATAATAAAGGTGAAATCTGTAACTGTATTCTAAAAAATGTCCTGTTCATACCTAAATTAAAGCAACACATATTTTCCGTGCAGGCTGCAATTAAACAAGGTTGGAATATAAAATTCGGCCAAAACAAGTCAAAATTGATATACTCCAATGGAACTGTATTTCACATTAAATAAAATGGCCGACTATATTATTTAAAAAGTATGGTTCCCTCAAAAACTGCATGCAACGACTTGGAAACCTGGCATAAAATTCTAGGACACTGCAATACAGCTGATATTAAAATTTACCAAATGTAGTCGAAGGCATGAAAATAATACCTTCAGACGATCTCCCAAATTGTGATGTGTGTGCACAAGGGAAAATGGCAAAATATATAAGCCGAACGCCAGACAAAAAAGCTACGAAAATTCTTTCACTTGTGCATTGTGACTAGGTGCGATCAGCCTTATGGGGAGAAATAATCTAAGGTACGTTTTGAACTTTATTGATGATTTTTTCTGGTTTAATTATAGTTTATTTTCTAAAAAAAAAACAAATACGACACTATCCTCGCCGCTAAGAAATATTTAGCTGATATTTCCCCATACGGTACAGGTAAATGTATTCGCTCAGACAATGGGACTGAATTTACTAGTAAAGACTTTTAACTTCAATCAATTTACCACCGTATTAGACACGTGAAGTCTGCGCCGTATTCCCCCTTCCAAAATGGCACCGCTGAAACGGCATGGCGAACCGTTTTTGAGATGCCAAGATGCCTACTTATCGAATCGAAATTAGCGCATAGTATATGGAAGTACGCTTTAATGGCAGCAGCATATATCAGAAATAGATCGTTCAATAAGAGACTAGGAAAATCGCCGTATGAAGAAAAGTGCAAGGCCTGAGGCTAGATGTACTAGAAATACTCAAGATAAACACTTCCGCTTGATTGTTTGTTACAAGACCAATGAAATTCCGCAATTCGCGCTGGATTTATTCTCGAGAACGTATCCTCAACTCGTATGCATGAGTCAAGAGTTTTTCAACAGCAGTTACAACTTGATTTCTTTCCATTGCAGGGAGATATGAAACAAAGTGGGAAAGTGGTTAGAATAAAAATTGCGCTCATATATAAAGGACATTCATGCCTGTATAAAATTGCACGGGCAGCTTTGTCTGAATTCCAAATCAGTGCGCTACTGGAAACAAAAATTACTCCAATAAAAAAATTGAACAATGTTTTGTTTTCCAGGATGAAATATTAGTGAGGAAAATTAAAACACATATTATAGACTATTACCAACAAATACTAAATCAATACAAGCATAACATATCACTATAACACGAATCAAAGTGAGAGAAAACTGTTTTCGGGTGTGTCAAAATAAATCTAGAAAACCGGTATAGTGTATGCTGGTGTTGGGAGGAAAAAGCTTTAATGATACATCCCCCATGGATTAAATGAGGAAAAACAGGAAACCATTTATGGAAACGGGTCCTCTTGAACTACTCAGGATCAATTTTAATTTTATTTATTGCGGACTATTATCCTCATCTTTGATGAATTGTTTCACGACGTTTCGTAATAAAAGACGAGGATAATAGTTTAGGGGAAACAACTAATAAAAGATGGGGATAATAGTCCGCAATAAATAAAATTAATAAATAATACTCATCTCAATGCATTCCAATTAAAATATATACACTCAGGATCAATATTATATGCCAACCGATAAAATGCTATCCTTATAGAATAGTTCCTGTCGATTTAATAGTCGAAAACAGATTGTCTAATGGTATAACTCAACTCACCGTACCTGAGCAATCGCCATTAATATCAACCTATCACGTCTCTCTTTGCAAGTCTAAAAGTATCCATATATTGAGAAAATACAGGGTGGCCGAACACTATACACTATACACATGGTTTATAAGGTTTGACATCCAAGTCCTCTTTCATATGATCCATCATGGTAGCCCTTGATATTTCAAGTTCAGCAGAACGTTTTCTGGTGGATTTCTTGGGAGACTGTTGCAGTGATTCTTGAACACCAGCACACGTTTCCTTTCGTGTTTCAGGCCTGCCACTTCTTGCCTGATCCAGAACGCTACCTGTTTCAAAAACTTTCTTCTCCCACAGATACAGATTACTTCTTGATGGCGCGGGCTTTCCAAATCTTTCTGTGAAAGCACTTCGAACATCTTTTCGGCCAGTGTCCTGGGACTTTTCGGCCACCCTGTAGTGTAGATTATTATCACCTCGTAACGCAGAATAATATTTCAAATAAATAGTAAGCATATATGTTTTACAGAAAGGATTGAAAAAGTTCTTATTCTCATTATTAAGCAGCATGTTTCTAATAATGCCGGGTAGAGTTGCCTTGCTTGAATAAATGTTTGTTATAAATTAGACAGCATTCCTAATAGATAATTAAATATCGCTCAGTGTGTAGACTCGAGTTTAAGGAATGTTTGTTCATCGGATGCTGGGAAAACTAATTCTACACATTGATCATCGTTCGAATATACATTTCACATTTGTTTAGAAAACTCTATGTTATTCCGGAAAAAACCCCACCTAATTGAGAAGTTTCTGTTCCAAGACTCTATTTTACTGGTGACATGAGATACTCCTGCTTTTTCCATTACCGTTATAGTAGTTCTCACAATCCTAAAACAGCATTGGTCTCAGAACATCTAATTAATTAAATGCTTAAGTCATGTCTATAAGTATAGGAAGCGGTACATTAAGAGAATATCACGTCTGACCGATAAATTTCTGTTAAAATATCTGGAGAGTTTAAAACTCTTAATACCAGCGATTAATCTATGCAGAATAAATTATTTTAAAGATCGAATAAATATTACTAATATGAAATACTTATAACAGCTGCAATTAGTCATCAAGTATCGATTCGATATTATTTGCGATATAAAAGTAATCAGAGGTCACATTGCACTTTGCTTTGAAAATGAACGTTTATAAACAATATGTGTAAATAGCAATTCTATAATTATGCAGACGAAACATATAGGACCACAAGTACCACGTAGATTATTAAAATTATATATATATATATATATATATATATATATGCTGACATTAAAGATACGGTTTTTATTCCATTTTCAAGTAAGCTTTAATTATCATATACTCGGAAAAAAACTGTCGCGTTAATATCAATTGCGCACTGAAGGAAAGAATGGTTTTAAATGGAAACATTTTAAGGTATCCACTTTAAAATTTAGGAAACTGGTTTAAAGCTTATCTTTTGTTTTTATTTGCTCATATTAGTACTAGAAAATATGAAAAAGATATCAGTGAATGGTTATAAAGGAAACACGGTAGGAGAGTAAGCATGCTAATAATCTTTGTAAACTATTAATGAAACATTAGAGCAATTCCTAGCTATATTTCATACATAAGCAATGATGCATAGAAGACTTGGATATCCTAATCGCAATGAAGCAGACGCGTTATTTTGCACGTGCTATTATATCAGCATCGTTGAGAGTTACTCAAGTGTTAAAGAGGCTATCAAAAGAAATGCATGACACATTTTGTGTTGCACGTAACTTTCCCACCATTGGAAGCGTATGAAATGGGCTTAATTCATGAGTAATTTAATAGGCAATCGGTGTTTAATGATGATTCAAGTCATTGGACGGGAACGAAGAAATGTTATCCATTAGATTTTCTGTAAAACTGCATTTACTTTACCAGTAATAGATCATTGTTAATGTGGCTGGTGAATATTAATAGTAAAAAAGAGAAAATTACCTCCAAATGAAAAGCAGTTTTATTTACAAGTATGGCTAACACAAATAATTGCTTAAAATGTTTTAACACTAGAAAAGAAGAAGCTTAGATAAATTCATAACTCCGTGTAGAACATAATGTAATATTTAGTACCTAACGTATTTTCACTAACATTCCAGAAAAAAATTGCACTAACAACCTCTGACTTAATGATAAATGTAGATGTGTGCTTTTGTACATTGCAATCCCTTGGGCAAGCACATAATTCTATTGAACTTTAATTGAAATGAATACTCTACATTACGAATATGTTCACTGTCTATATTAAATATTAGACAGTGTCTAAAATAGGAGAAGCTTGTGAGCATTCTTTGTGATCCTTGGATGTTATTTTGAACAAATCGATCTCCTTCTGTATCTATCATTCTATTATATCCTATGCTTATACAAAAATAAGATAACGTCTTAACATATTTTGTGTACGTATTACTTATAAAGTGCGATCTGGTAACAGAAATGAGTCACAAAACTCACCAAGAAGATAAGTATCCTGACGGCCGAGTAAAATAACAAAACGCCCAAAGAATCTCCAAAACTTATCTTTTAGAGCGGCTTATCAAGTTAGAAATCAGACGATATGCTAATTGAGTTGCATTGCGTATGTTTGAAAACAGGTCCATGGGTACAGGGAAAAAAAGCAAAAAACATCATAATATGAAAAGTTACTTGCAGAAAGATGAAAGAGAGAGAAAAACAGAAATAACCCAGTAAAGGTGTAAGTAACACTCTCATATTACCAGCCGCCGACATTTAAAAGCAAGTAAGATGTTCTTTCAAATATTAAAAACAGAAATAAATTAATGACATTTAGTGGAAAACAAGAGAAACGGTGAAATGTAAGAAAAATGATAATCAATTTGATTTTCTAAAATACAGGATACAGAAAAAACCTGTAAACACACTATCACGAATCCAATGAATGAGACAATGGAGCAAAATAGATATCGTTACATTGAACTGAAAATAGTTGTGTTTTGGTTTCCTATCAATGTCAAAAATAGTATTTAGACATTTCATTGTTTCTCTTACTTATGTTCTGCGTAATATGGATTTTACTAAAAACTGATGATCGCTTTTTAAGTGTTATGCTTTATAAGTTGTGCCGAGTTTAAATCAGGTTTGCATAAAGGAGGAAAATAAAGGTTAAGGTACAAATACTTGTTCGTGTGTAAATGTAGTATAAGCTGTACAAAATCACTTTTATATAAATATTATTGAAATCTGAGCAAAGAATTTATTTACTCTGGTCTAGCATCTCTATATACTTTCTGGGAGGTTATAGTGTCTATGTAATTACTAGGGTTGGGACAACATACTATTTTTTCGTTGTTTTGACTCTCGAGTGTTTAGTCGTTGATATATTATATGGTTTTATATAGAGTGATGTGGTTCTCGGTTGATTAACTATGTCTAACTGTGTCGGATATATACTCGAGAATCAAAACAATGAAAAGAATATGCTATTGTCATAGCCCTAGTAATTACCAAAACGAACTCGCAGCATCAGTTGTCGAAGTTAGAATCCATTTCTTTTTACAGAGACTCTTCGGGTGTTGGCAACCGTCACGTGCTTACGTCCTCTAATTTCTCGACGTCTGCAAACAGAGAATTCTTACTGAAGATATATATGGGAAATGAATGCTAACAAGACAATCATGTTATTTGTATGAAGTACATAAATGGATAGACTTAATTTTCAGAATTATTTACAAGGTAAAGTTTTTTTATAAAATAAAGCTCTGGAAATATCACACTCAGAATTGTAGCAAAATATTGTAACTATGACAGAACAATGCAATTTTTGGTAATAAGAGAAACACATAATTTAATGACTTCGTTTACGGAGATTAAATAGTGAATTCACCTTCAAATTCTCTTTATTTTTCTTTTAGTTCTCACATCCAATACGCGATGTTTCTGACAAAGGGAGTATTGTTGTATGTAAAGTACTGTGTTTACATCTATTCAGATAATACTTATCGTTTGCTGGCTTTTAAAACTTAATTTGTATTTTTAAGCCTTTTACATAAAGTGACTTCCTGATTTTTCTGGAATGATTTACATATTAAAAATCCTAGAAGGGGCTTAATATTTAAGAGTGACAAATCCATTGAGATTATAATGTTTGATCGGGGCTCAGTTCACGTAAATATTTATGATTAATTATTTGGAAATTTCTCCAACACAGGTGGGCATTTGACTGGTTGTTTATGTAGGAAAAGCTAAGTAAATATATTTTAATCTTTTTTAAACACCAGAGTTTGTTCTCTACATTTGACACTAGAGAACAAGAATATTTTCGATTGAAGTTTTTGCTTTACATGTGCGAGATAGAACTACATGTTCGATCGTTCGACTAACATACTTTTAATATCCAACCAAACTACGGGTAAACTATCTTAATTGTTAATTCCCCGATTACGAAGCATGTATCGAAACCGCATCTACTTCTTTAGACGTTTCGATAAAGTTGTTTACGCATTAATTTAAATTATGTTATGATTACAAGGCCTTAGATAAGGAAAATACAAGCTGTGAAATAATAAATATATAGCACTGTATATTTGAATAGGATACGTTTTCTTTTCGCTCTTAAGTTACTGACAGTTGTGTGTTCTTAATAACAGTTAACCACTGAAGTGTTCACTATGCCGGTGAATTAGGACAATTCCTTTTTCGTTTCACGAGCGTTTTCTCTCTATAGACTACCAAAAATTATACATCACTGATGAAAGAAACCTGATATATCAGAAATAAGTTCTCTAAATAAAATTTCATAATCACGTGCAACCTGCCAACGATAAATGAGCTGAAATAAAGTTTTATTTGAGCGAATCGAACCTAAGAAATATCGATAGAAAATTTACAAGCAAATAAAATCCGGTTAAAACTATTTAAATAAATACGTTAGAATATATATAAATATCTTCAACGTCTCCACGGATAGAAACAAAGCCTGTAGATTCCACAAAAGGTGACCATTTATTTTCTAATGTGTTATTCTGATAAAATTATACAGGCGCGGTATTCGTCCAGACCTCGACTAAAGATAATACTGAAATATAGAATAAATGTACTGTCCGGTTTTTGTTTCTTATAAAGCGGTAGAGTAACAATTTGAAGAAACTTATACAATTATTGTGTACACTATTTTATTTTGATGGCACATATGTTAATTAACTTTTTTATTTAACTAATACATGCATTATTAATTAATATAAAAATATAATAAAAATTTCATTTAATGCTATATTTTCCTCATTCTTCATATTAGGCAGTTGTTTTATCTCCGTAAACACTATGAACGATTTGTGTGAGAAAACCTTATGAAGTTGATTGAGATTGTCGGACTGACTTCCTCATCTTGGTTGTTATTGTCACAACGTTTCGGCCGTTTTGCCCTCCGGCCTTCGTCAGGTGAACGGTTTGTTAGGAGTCTCGAACCCAACCCTTTATTATTATTACGGGGGTACCGTGTTCGGACTCCAGCTAGGCTTTGGGACATAGTTGCTGATTCTCTGTTTTTCAATGTTACTTTTTCACTGCCTTCGTTCAGGATTGAACTCAGCACCTTTGGGTAACTGTAAACTTTGATACAACGTCTAGGACCACTCGGCCATATGTCACTAGGACAATTCTTAGTTGGTTTTTGTTAATGTTAAATCTATGTTGTTATTCAAGGTTTTCTCTCTCTATCAGAGGTGTCCAAATTGCATTCAGCTCTATGCTTGGTCTGCTCAGTAGGTTGTTATGTCCGAGCATGTGAGCTGTTTCTTTAAGTTTTCTCACTTTCCAGTGGGTCTCTCTGTTTATTATTTTTACTTCATCCCATAGGGGGCGATGATCCCCCCTCTCCATCCAGACATCGTTGGCTATACCCGATTTTTCCGTCTCCCCTTTGTTACCGCTTTTCTGTGTTCTTCCACCCTTACTTTAAGGGGGCGGCATGTTTCACCCTTGTAAACCTTTCTGCAACTGCATGGGATGGAGTATATGCAGTTTTTGGTCATGTTCTCATCCATGCGGGGCTTCACTCGTACCAGGTGTCGTCTGAGTGTTGACTCGCTTTTGAATACCGTCCTGATGTTGTAGGGGGCACATATTCTCTGAATCTTTTCGGAGATGCCTTGTATATATGGTAGGCAGACCATTGGAGGTTTTTGGGTTTCATTCTCCTCTCTTATACTATTAACACGTCTGGTGGATAGTATGTTATCGGGGTAGTTGTTACGACGGAGGGTATTCTTCAACCTGACCATTTCTTGGTGGTATGTAATGGTGTCGCTACTTATTGTCTCTGCTCGATGTTGTAAGCAGTGTGCGATTCCATGTTTGATACTGTATGGGTGATGGGAGTTGAAGTTTAGGTATTGTCCGGTGAAGGTAGGCTTGCGATATACGGATGTCTTAAACCCATGCTCTGTGCGTGATATGAGTATATCAAGGAAGGCCAGTTGGTTATCTTTTTCTTTCTCCATTGTGAACTGTATCGATGGTCTTATTGAGTTCACATGATCTAGGAGAGCCTGGATGTCTTCCTGATGGGGCCAGAGTATGAAGGTGTCATCAACGTATCTTAGCCACATGGTGGGCTTTAAGGGAGCTGAACCTAAGGCCATGTCTTCGAAGTATTCCATGTATATGTTCGCCATCACTGGTGATAATGGCGAGCCCATAGCTAGTCCCTCCTCTTGTCGATATAGGTCAGTACCCATTCTGAAGTAGGTTGTTTCTATGCAGAATGTCAGCATTTCCATTAAGTTTGGCAATGGTACACATGTGCGCTCTTCTATGGAGAGGTCCGCAGCTAGTTTGTCTTGAATTACTGCTAGTGCCTCGCTAGTTGGGACTTTAGTGAACAGGCTAACGACATCTAGGCTTACCATTTGGTTTGTACTGATGGGTGCTCCCTTGATCAGTTCCGTGAAGTGGGCAGAATTCTTTACATGTGTTGCTGACTTGCCTGCTAATGGGTTTATTATATCCACAAGGTACCTGCTCAGTGGGTGCCATGCTGAGCCTCGGCAGCTCATCATGGGTCTGAGTGGAATACCGTCTTTGTGTATCTTGGGGAGACCGTACATATGTGGTAGCTTACTGTAATGCTGGACCAGCTGTCTATGTCTCATTGGAGCGATGTGTTCCTTGTTTTTCGTAAGGATTTGTAACAGCTTTCTTTCGGTTTTCAAAGTTGGGTCCTTCTTTATTTTACCGTAGATACCATCTGCGATTAGGCCTGCCATTTTTTCAGAGTATTCCGACATGTCCATCACCACAGTAGCATTGCCTTTGTCTGCTGGCAGAATTATTATACTGCTGTCACCCTGTATGTTTCTTATTGCCAGCCTATTTTCCCGAGAGATGTTTGATTTAGGAGGCTTGGCTTTCTCGAGTACTTGTCTCACTTTCCATCTTACTTCATCACCTTGGGTTAATGGGATTCTCAGGGCTATATCTTCCATGTGTGTTATGATATCTAAGAATGGAACGCGTTTGGTTGTTGTTGCGAAGTTGAGACCTTTATTTAGTACTGCTTCCTCTGAGTGACTCAGTTGGCGGCTGCTGAGGTTGATGACCGCTTTCACAGGTGAGTGGTGTTTTGATGTTACAATCCTTTGGTCTTTGAGCTTTGTGAGCTTCTTGATTTGTCGTCCTTTGACCTTCTCATATTCTTGTCTGTACGATTTATCCAGATCTGATTGGATTCTCACCCTGTCTTCCTCTTGGGTCACTTTTCAACACCGAAAAGCAGTAACTAAAGGGGGGACGGAAAAATCGGGTATAGCCAACGATGTCTGGATGGAGAGGGGGGATCATCGCCCCCTATGGGATGAAGTAAAAATAATAAACAGAGATACCCACTGGAAAGTGAGAAAACTTAAAGAAACAGCTCACATGCTCGGACATAACAACCTACTGAGCAAACCAAGCATAGAGCTGAATGCAATTTGGACACCTCTGATAGAGATAGAAAACTTTGAATAACAACATAGATTTAACATTAACAAAAACCAACTAAGAATTGTCCTAGTGACATATTGCCGAGTGGTCCTAGACGTTGTATCAAAGTTTACAGTTACCCAAAGGTGCTGAGTTCAATCCTGAACGAAGGCAGTGAAAAAGTAACATTGAAAAACAGAGAATCAGCAACTATGTCCCAAATGCTACTGTGGTGATGGACATGTCGGAATACTCTGAAAAAATGGCAGGCCTAATCGCAGATGGTATCTACGGTAAAATAAAGAAGGACCCAACTTTGAAAACCGAAGGAAAGCTGTTACAAATCCTTACGAAAAACAAGGAACACATCGCTCCAATGAGATATAGACAGCTGGTCCAGCATTACAGTAAGCTACCACATATGTACGGTCTCCCCATGATACACAAAGACGGTATTCTACTCAGACCCCCGTAATAATAATAAAGGGTTGGGTTCGAGACTCCTAACAAACCGTTCACCTGACGAAGGCCGGAGGGCAAAACGGCCGAAACGTTGTGACAATAACAACCAAGATGAGGAAGTCAGTCCGACAATCTCAATCAATGAAAACAACTCATCTCAAAAATACAGACAATTACAACCTTATGAAGTATAAAAAATGTATAAATAGAACGATACAGCTATCATGAAAACTGTATTATCATATACTTGTAAATATTAAGCTATGCATGTGCAAAATCTATTATCCATTCTTATTGTTGAACATAAAATAACAGATGGAGAATAGCCAGCTCGGCATTTTTATCAGTGTCAGCATCGTTGTTCTATTTTCTTGACTGCAATCATACCTTTATTTAAATCACACGCTGACTTTCAGGTTGTTCATCTAAAATAGGTATAACCCCTGCTTGGATATCTATAATCTTTACTGCAGTAAGACAATGTCATTTATATGGGAATCGTAATGTACAGTTTGTCTAAAGGCTGTTTTCAACACATTATTTTTAGTGCAAACAAAATGTTTATTCCTATTATGCTTAGAAAATGTGCGAACGTTGAAACTCAGCAATCATGTTTTTTATTTGACTTTTTATCGATTAATTAACATTTTTGCTACTGAGTGCCCATTGTAAAGAATCGAAATAAACGATTATTTAGGGTTCATAGATTATTTATTTCGAAATCATTGGAAGTAATGAATATATATATATATATATATATATATATAAATATATATATATATATATATATTACTTAGACGCAAATTGTTAATATACCCATAGCTTGAAGGCCATTATATCTCAATACATTTCAAATAATATATTTGCGTAACAATTAAAAAAAGACAGAGATTACGAAGCGGCACAGATCAATTCTAAATACAGTACTCGTGAGAAATATATGCATAAAGATGTGCATGCTTGGACTAAACCTTGTCTTGTCGCTTCTGGCTTACCTCCTGATTTTAACGCTGTTCTATATCATTAGTGTATCATCAGTCAACATGGATCATTTCCGTAAACGTGGGTTGTGATGTTTCGGTGCGAATCACGCACAGTAAGCGGTTACATGATATTTTCTCGTGTAACAATAAAATTTATATTTGTTTTTACGCATAATTATTTTCAACACTAATTCTTTAATTACTATTGATATACGATGCGTCTAGTGTTTATCCCAAGATGTTTCCAAAATACATGTTTAGTGTAAGAGTAAAATGATGCGATAATGCTGTACCTGCACACTCTATGCAGAGGGTTCTATGCAAAATTGAACACCACCATGGTGCAATGGGGGAAAAAGTATGTAATAAATTTTCTTAACTCCAAAATAAAGCCTGAAATGAATGGGACTTGTATTGAATAAGCCTAAAGTTTTGACAACTTTTTAAAGCCTTGTCTTTTGTAACCAGAAATAAAATACTTACATTAGTTGATGCCAGAATTACTTCAATCTATGATGATGTTTTTAAAATATTCAAGACACAAACTCGTTTTGCGTCAATTACTGTGAACTATTTTTCTTTTCTACGCAAAACGTTACTGTTGCACTTTAATCGTTTCGCTATATATCAAACCTCTCAAACGAAGGCGGTGTGCACTACCGTCGCAAAGAAACACACAAATAAAAGAGGAAACAAAAAAATCCGTTAAAGCATTATTTAAAATGAAAATGATATGCATTTCTTCCTAATTCTTGTAAAAAACACATTTTATTAGCTTTCAATAGTCTTCATTGCAAAGATGTGTTTTATTACGCTGTGCCATGAAACATCTGCTTTCAAAACCCTCTGCTCCCGTTACCACACGCCGCCATTAGTGCGTCCCTTCCTTGACTCACATGTTTGCGTTCCTCGGATCAAACTTCGCTTCTCTTGCTCGAGCACGTGTTGTCCTTACTCCTTTTTTACTTTACATTTTTCATCCTCGCGGGACGTCAGCGCATGCACGCCACTCAGTATCCATATGTTCTTTGATGGCTGCTGTGCTACTATTTCCGCTAGCCAGCTATATTATATCTGCTGCCGATATTCTCACCAACGCTCATACAGTCAATGTAACCAATAGAGCACACCGCTTCGTTACATACTTTCTATGTCAAAATATCTTTTGGATAACCTTTAATACAACATGACCTAGGTAATAAAATAGTGTCAGACGAGTAAACTAAAAAGTTAACACAATAAATCCTGGATAATAAAAACCAATTAAATTATCTTCGTGTATAGTCTGTTTTTAATTTCAATTTTATACTTTTTCTCCGTCAGAAATTCTTGCCTTTTTTTATTATTTCAATTATTATTGGTAGAAATAAAGTAAATCCAATGTATTTTTGTAAACATTTAAATGCAATGTTTTAATACTTTGAAAAAGTGGAAAGACTCAGTCAACTGTTTAAATAGCAAAAATATGTTTTGTCGTTCAGATGTTAATAGATTCTATAGAAGTGTTTCAGCTTGATTGTGCACGAATGGCTTTTAAATGTTGACAATAGTTTACAAATCAGTTGCATTCATACGAGATCAAATCAGTGTTTGAATAGTCTTTGATGTTTATCTGTAAATTAACCAATCTGAAACAGGATATATTTATTTTAGTAATAGAGTCAGTTTATTGCTTCCTGGCAGCTTTCATAGCACATACCCTATTATTATAATTGTATGTCCAGGTACATTCAACCATATATATATATATATATATATATATATATATATATATATATATATATATATATATATATAGCCAGTAGAGTTTAGTTTCCTAGAAGTACATCCAATGAAACAACATGTGTCTACAAAAGAGTGCTCAATGAGTGAACAGAGCAGGTATATTAAATGTTTGTATAAATAAATTTAATATATATATATATATATATATTTAATCTCATTTTCATTCACCATCGTATCAATCATAACATAAATATCTTTCCCTTGCTCGTGTGATAGATATTTACACCAACTGTGCAAAAAGTTGTTTGTTTTTATTAAAACTTCTATTTGAAACCTTTGGCAAAACAATTTATCATGATATTTTTACTATTCCTGTTGCCTTTTATCTCTCTATTGTGCAGTTTCTTTTAACGGGATTGTTTGCGAAAAATACTGTTTATATAACAACTGTGTTCTTTAAGCCATATACCATCATTAAACCTGAATACTCCTCTACAAAGTTTAATGTATAACGGAAGCTTTCTCTGTCCATCGTTTCCACAAGAGCGTTGAAGTCAGAATGTAGCAGTGATAGAATTTTTGTGGGATTCTTGCCTGGCATCTTGTTTTGGTAATTTGCCATTTTACCATATGTACAAACGTTACAGCTAGTCAAGTTCTTTTTAGTTTTATTTGCATTTTATCAACCACATTCAGCACCTTTTGATATCTGATATACAGCAGTACCCAATAATTTTATGTCATGTATGTAAATAATGGCAGGTGGTCTTTCATAATATCAAATAATTTAGTGGTCTTTCGTAAGATTAAATAATTTTGTCTTCCATTTTCTTTTAATATCGAATACAGTTTCATTTAGGTACACTAATATTGCATTTATTGGGACTTATTTGGACCTTGTTTAGTGATGTTTTGTACATAAAATTTATTTTATTTCATTTTATTTCGGATTAAGAAGAGCGTTTACCAAAATGCAGAAACAAAGCTCACCGTTTTGTTTCTTAGCGAGATTTAAGCATCGCCTCTCTTCAAGGTGATATCCTTTATCGACTGCCGTTGGCTAGCTCTACAAAGTGACGCTGAGGGTTAAAGTTGTAATCAAAATTGATTAAATCTGATTCTTTCGTAATCACATGCGCCGTCGCCCCAGAATTGAAAAGAAAACTGTTACTATTTGTTGAAGCCTCAAACGTACATGAAAATGAAAACGTATGTTTTCTAACGAAACTCTCCACATTTGTAATGGAATACCTTTTAAAGATTTATATCCTCATTGGAAACTGTTATGATTGGGTCACCCACAATTTTAGCATATGATGCTCGTCCTTTTCTTGAGAAAACAATGTTTATGAACATTTTGTGATTTCTGATCGAGGTAAAGGTATAATTTTATGTTGGTCTTTATAAATGAGCATGTTTAAATTTCATGATATTCGTACATTCTTTTTTTTCTGTCGTCATATTCTCGGTTTCATCGTAACTCCTAACTGCTACCTTGAATTGACTAAATGTTATGTGTTTTTCATTTTAATTTATCACGGTGGTAAACGGATTTAAATTAGCCGCCAACTATTCAAGGGGCATTGTGATTAACAGACTGCCGCTTATAACTTCGCCATACATTTTACATGAAGTTGCTTATATTATAATATGCAATCGTTTCGTCTTCCTTGTGCTTTTGATATTACAATTCAGTATATAAAGATACCATTTTTGGTTATCCTTTCGACAAAAAATCCTCTTTTATTGTGTTCAATATTTTGTAGCCATTCAGCATTATTTCAATTAACTCAGAGTTGTTTCTGTGTCATGGTTGGGCATGAATTACATCGTGTAACTTTTGGATTCGTAAATATCATACAAATTTAATTTTCCACATTTCGAATTTGGATTCTGATCCATCGAAGTAAAGTAACGCTGATCCCGTAGTTTCTTAAATTTTACCCCATGTTTGATTTCAGAAGAGTTTCCGGTGAGTAGCAATTTCATCGTGTATATGAAAAATTTTCAATGGGTCGCTTTTCAAGTACTAGTTCTGGACTTTAAATTTTGCAAGCAAGAGCAAAAAATTCTTTATTGTGTTCACCGGAGAAAATTATGTGCTAACATCCTAAGAGATTCAATTTGTATGGAACGAATATGGTTTCTGATTGGTTGATAATAGATCGCTAATCTATTTGATTTGTCAGTTTCTATCGGTAGCTTTTATAAATAGGATCTTCTAACTTGCAAGGAGCATACATTATCCTGTATCTAAAATACTACAACAAAGCATTATACAATAATGATTGAATTTTGCATTGTTGTATGAAGTAGCACTGTTTATTAATTTAATTCTATTTCCGCTATTTTCCAAGCTTCCTTTTTCCAAATGCAATTTATCAAAAGTTTAGTCACTAAACTATGATGGCTACCTTATGCTCCATATCCGATCAACTATATGCATTGCACGAATTCTGTAGACAAATTATCCGATTGTCCACAGAAAAAATAAATTGTCGATGTTTACATTTTCCACTTCCATATCCGAGAACTGTGAGGACACTAAACGTTTTGTGATCACTTATATTTTTATTACAATGGAAATGCAAGCATATATGAATTTTTCTGGCCAGTAGACAATGCCAAAGATGTATGTAATCAGAGATATGGCCAGGTAAATAATAGCAGTTATCTTGTGTTCGCTTCTTAGTTGGCTTTTCGAGATGTTCCGTACACGGCTGTATATTCCCTGTCAATATATATATATATATATATATATATATATATATATATATACTAGCAAAATACAGACAAAAAACTAAACGGTTAAACACTTCACAAATAAAAGTTTATTTCTAAGTCACTCAGCCGAGATCATGCGAAGAATGAGCGTGTTTTTCTTGTTTCAGTTTCATATTTTAAAAAAAATATAAACATACAACATCGTCATAATTCTTAATCCGATTTCAACATGTATAAGCAATAATAAACGAAGCATAAGGTTAGATCAAAATTGTTCTACGTTACTGATATAAAACTTGATTTATTTTATTTTTTAGTCCTTACATTTTTTTAGTATTTGCATTAGTACACATATTTACTTTTTAACACGTTATAAACGTGTTAAAGATTCTTCCACATTTGAAAAAAAGCAGGCAAGTTTTGCAAATTTTAAAACTTTAGTAATCCATAAGAATCAATCTGAAAATACTACTTTAACATTCAAAACAAATACATGTAAAACATGTTCAAGTCAAACTGATTTATTCTTAAATCCTCTCCAAAACAAAACCAGTTATTTGCTACGTTAAAGTAAGTACTTAACAATATGTCAAATTATAATTTATACCCGACCCGTAAGACAAGAACATTCGTGTTTAACACAAAAACAAAATTGACCGTAAAACTCAGTTCCACCAAAAATACTTGCACAGCAATAAAAATGATTGAAATAACCGAGGAAAATTCGAAAATTAGCAGAGAAAAAAAAGGAGGCGAAAAATTATAGTATCCAGATTGAATATTTTACGTCCATCTTTTGCAACCTTATTTTACTTGGTAACGATCATTTTTCTTTCTTTTATTTTCATTTTCACCCTATTTTGTATGACGCCTTGTCGCTGCAGTAAAATATACATACTATTTCATGATCGGTACATTCCAACGCTTTGTTACATATCAAACATCTCGAACCCGCATGTTGTCTGGTACTATTGCAAAGAAACAAACAACTGAACAAAGAAAGAATTTTAAATAAGATTCTGTACTTTGTTAGTTCACATGAAATGCATTTAACCCTTATTCTCCGAATGACTTTTCTGTGTTTTGTGTGTTTTATAACATTGTGCCATACATGATCTTTTACTAAGTCTCTATCTCATCCACCTGCTGAACTAAACCAGCTCGTACTCACTTTAGACTCACAAATCCATCTTCCTAAGCACGCGCTTTGTTTCTCTTACTGAATTACGTTCTCTCATTTTTCTTTTTGTTACGTGATGAACTTTCTGTTAAACAAAGATGGTGACAGTTGATCCAGTCGTGTTAAGAGAGAGAGAGAGAGAGAGAGAGAGAGAGAGAGTCTGACAGCGAACTAACTTGAATTTAAAATTCTCAATATTTATAATGAGGTATGAGGTTTCTCATTGGTTACTTTTTAGTTATAAATGAAATCGTCCAAATGTTAGTAGTCATACGCTTCATTATGACTAAAAACAATTTAAACCCTCAGCTCTAATTTATATAATGAAAAGGTCCGTTTAGACTCTATTTGGTTTGATAGTGTAAAACATATTTATTAATTTGTTTATTTTATTTATTTTGGAATTCATCTTAGTTCTCATTGGTAAAAAATATCAATATATTGGTATAATGTGTGTAAACAGAAGCCATTTTTAATCCACTTTTTTAGGTTGTTTTTAAAATATATACATATATATGTACATATGTGTATGTATGTGTGTGTATATATATATATATATATATATATATATATATACAAATACATGCAGAATACATATTTTAATAAATACATATAAATGCACATGCTTTTTAAATATATATATTTATCTATATGTACAAATACATATAGATACTTTGTTTAAATATACATACAAATACACACAGATTTACATCTATTTCAAATATCTATAGATATACACACTTTTTGTAAATATACATAGACATTTTTTTTTGTTTTTTCTTACGAGAGGGTTTCTGAAGAAAGAAGTAAAACTGACTTTTTTTTGTTAAACAAAAACTCTAAACAATTAGTGAGATATTTTAGTTTGGTTATTTGGTTTGGAAGACAAGAAAACGTTGTAGTTTCTAGTCGTACCCAGGAACATTTACATTCTTTTTGTGGTTTCGAGTACACATTTTGGATTTCTGAAAATAAATTCTCAAAAGATTAAATTACTAAATGTCAGCGATAAAATGTTTTAATGTTATGTTTGTTTTGTAAAAATGTCGGCCATAATATTTTCAAATTCTACATAAGAGTAATATGTTTTTTCTTACTGATTTCTCTTGATAAATGCCATTTGATATCAATATGCCTCGACCTTTGATGAATCATAGACTTATTTACTAAAAACATACTACTCTGGGTGTCACCATGTATTACTACTGTTTTTTTTTACTTCGACCTTGTTGTAAAATAGATATTAGAAAGGGTGTTTAGCAAAATATCTTCTGCACCTGAATGTGAAAGTATTACAAACTCAGCTTCACAAGTATAAAGAACCACACTCTGTGTTTTAGTTTTCAAATTCTGTGTTTAATATTTTTAGATCCAGTCTTTGACTGTCTAAATCAGTAATCGGTCATACTTTATCAATCCTCAGAGTTACCATCACCTGAATCTGAAAATCCTCTAAATTAATGGGATACGTCGATTTTTAAATAATAAAGATTGTCGATTGGTTCCTTTTAGATGATGAAGGACTTGTTTTGTACGAGTAAATCTTTTATGGTCGGTTTAAATAAGTTTTGTGATAGCCGTGTTACACTGTGACATATAATTAATTTAGTTTCGGTCTCAACAGTAGTTATACATGGTTTGGTATATTACTTTCCAAACGTTAGCAGGATTTTGCCAATGTACCGTGATGCATTCATTGTTATTTCACAAGTAAACTTTATACAAATGATTAATGATAACTGTTTTAGTTCGGCCATTTTAATATTTGTATTAATTTTTTAACATATTTTAAAGTGTTGTCACAATTTGAGACGAGTAATTTATCGTAGACCCAAAGAACAGAATCAACAATTTATTACCTATAATTTTTGTTGTATATGCACCGGTCCATGCTACACATCCTGTATTTTTGTTCTATTAAATAATTATGGAGGGTTAGGAACCAATTGAGAGCGGTTAGTTTAAGACCGTAAAGTGATTTATTCAGTTTTCATATGAAATAAATATTTTTCATTTTAAATGCCTTGGGAGAGGGTGAATATAAATCTCCCATCAATCTAAGCACTTAAATAAGCATTTTTCACATCCAGTACATTTACTTTTAAATTTTATTGAGCGGCAAGTTGCAATAAAATTCTAATCGTCACTAAATTTGTCGTCTGTGAGAATGTGCCAAAATATTCAACCCCATAAATTTGGAAAAAAAAACTTGCAACAAATATTGCTTTAAACGTTATTCTGGCAAAGGCCGTGTTTTTTTTCTTTTAAGTAAAAAAAAATCCAGTTAGAAAAAATGTATTCTTATCTTCTTGTTTTGGAACCATTTTATATGTGTTATTTTAAAATAAAGCTTCATATTTGGATTGCTAAGCTTTTTTCCATTGATGGTGTTTTTTTTTAATTAATTGCCTCAATATAACTTTCTGGTGCGCTTTTCAACAAGTAACAGTAACTTATTGCGTAGTCTGGTAGCTTATAATTTTTTTAAAAATGTCCTGCTATTTTCAATCCCTTATCGTGTACTGATGTGTCTGGTTAATATTTACTTCAGTAGATTAATTGCAATTTTCGTCATAATTATTTTTTCGGTGTATCGACAAAACACAAGGTAATATTTTCTCACTGTTTTACGTCAACTGGTTCTCCATTTTTTTAAAGTAAATATGTCATTGAATTTTACACTCCTAACTTTTTAAATAATATTTTAGTCTGAAATAATTAGATTAAGTAAGCCGGGCTGCTTTTATCGAAACCTTTGAAAATATCTGTATCGCTTTTAATATGTAATTTACAGATATTTTCAATGTATGCAACACAGTTCTAACCAAATATATGTAATGCGTTCAATTTGGCTTTTACACTACAAAATGCTGCATACAGGTTTGGCCTAATCTTTTATTGAACGATCTATCTCTGATTTATGCCGTCGCCATTAATACGTATACCTATAAACATCGATTCGATAAGCTGCCACCTTGCAATTTCGAAAATGATTCGCAGTGCTCTTTAAGCGGTGCCATTTTGAAATGAGGAATAAGGCGCTGATTTCTCGTGTTATTCGCGTTGGTTCAATAATAGAAGTTCAAAGTCTTATTAGTAAATCGCATTCCATTCTATGAACGTATACATTTTCCCGATCCGTGAGGGGATATGTCAGGTAAATAGTTCTTAGTGGCTAGGATAGTGTCGAATTTTTTAAAAGACATAAACTATAATCAAACCTGAATAATCCACAACAAAATTTAATGCAGACTTGAAGTTTTTTTCTTCCATATCGGACTAATCGGGCTTGTCAAGTCCAAATGTACAACTGAGAGAATTTTGGTGGCCTTTTTGTTTGGCGTTTTGCTTATATATTTCACCATTTTCCCTGTGAACACACATCAGAATTAGGGAGAACCTCTGAAGGTCTTATTTATACGCGTTCGATTATATTTGGTAACTTTTTTAGTATCAACATTATTCAAGTGTCCGATAATTTATGACAGGTTTCACAGTCTTGACAGGTGATTTTTGAGGAACCATGATTTGTAAATAATATAGTCGGCCATTTTCTGAAAAATCAAATACAGTTCCATTTAGGTATATCAATTTGGAATTGTTATAGCGAAATATTATATTCGCGATTTGTTTGATAACGGCCTGTACTGAAAATACGTATTGCTTAAATGTAGGTATTAAAACAGCATTTTTAAAAATACAACTAAACATTTCGCCTTTACTAATTTTAGTGATATTTTAGCATCGCCTCTTTTAAAGACTATATCAATTTATTTGGCTACCGTCGGTCAGTTCGACAAAATGAAACTTTGGATTAAATTCGAATCAAAATGAATAAAATCAGATTCATTGGTGATAACGTGTGCTGTACAGCCTCGGTCTACAATATAATTCTTTACTGTTTGTCGTAGTTTACATGCGAATATAAATGTATTTTCTTCATTAAAGTTCAAAACGTTTTGGATGGAATCCACTTTTGAGTTTTTATATTGATACTAGAAACTGTTGTAATTGGGTCGTCTACAATTATAGCTGATAATTTAATTTCTTGATAAAATTATTTTTGGTAAACATTGCAATGAGATGTGTAATTTGGTTAATTCTGTTTTGAGAAGCATTTTTGATATTGTCAGAGTTATTATTGGCCACAAACATCCTATTCGTCTCTTCGTAACTATTCACTGCCACTTTAAATTTACCGCAACTTATGGGTTTGTCTTTTTGCGTTACAACAGTGAGAAATGGTTTAATATGGGCTGTACGCCCCTTGAGTGTCATTGAAATTAATAGGCACTCACTTATTGTTTCAACCGAGCGTTGTAACGCGTTCTCTGTTGTGTCTCCCTGTATAATATAGTCAGTAATAGTCTTAGTTACGCTTTAGAGACGTTAGTTCTTTATATAGAGATATAATTTTTGGTTTCCCTTTTGATAAATAACGTTCTCTCAATATGATCATAATCCAAGGCATCTCTTATACTTAGAGACAGACATTGCCGTCCAAGCATTGAATCAGTTCTGCAAAAATATTTACGTTCTTTTCGATAAATTCTTGGTTGTTTGAATTTTCTGGGGGAGATCGAATAACTCTGTGTAGTTTTCACATTCTTAAATACCCCACTAATTTCACCTGCCACAAATCGAATTAAGATTCGATCCTTCAAAGCAAAGTCGAAGGCTAGGCCCATTGCCTGCAAAGTGTTGATCTATTCTCTTGAACAGCGATGGGGGCAGTAGATATAATCGAAGAATAAATGCAGTCACGATCTCGAGTGATGTGTAATTCTTTAGGAAAAAGATGACGGCAGTAAATTCAGTCGTGTAAAGGCGGAGACTGAGAGCGAACTTACTTGAATCGAAAATCCGATGATTTTATAATGAGGTCGGAGGCTTCTTATTGCTTGATTGTCCTAATAGTAAACAAGACCGTCCAAATGTTGGTACTTATACCCTCCATTATAATAAAAACATTTAAACATTATTTCTCTCATTCTTTCCGTGACATCAGCGCGTGCACACTTCAGATTTCCATACGTGCTTTCACGGCTACTGCTGCTGCTAGTATTTTCGCTAGTCAGTCATCTAACGGTAACTGCAGAATTGCTCACTCAGGCTTATTCGCACTATGTTACTAAGACAACCCACCGCTTTGTTACATATGAGCATCAATATTTTAAAAAAACTTCCAAGAGTAATTATTCATTCCTAAAATTATCCCTCTGTTTGACATATCACTCGACAAGTGCGTCTATCTTTTTACAACATTGTCGTTTTCAAGTCCAAGGTAAATAAATTCTTGGTGAGCCGTTCTTTTAAATAATCAAATTCTCCCAAACTCACAGAATAATTATTACCTATAACGACGATATGTCACCAACCATTAACACTAATCATCAAGTGGTGTTTAGGTCTCAATAGTGCTAATCCTTTATGAGAGAAGTTCAGTTTATTTGCACTTAATGCGGCAAGGCTAATTCATTGTGACTTTCGTATACCTGTTACAAGTAAATTCATAAGAAATGAAAAAATAGCCTTACATGCTGTTTTGCACGTTAGAATAGCTAAACAACTTTTTAACGATTACAATGAATTTTGCGCTTGCTATAATTACATCCAGTCTAAAGAGTGAACTAAACTTATATAATTCGATAATAGAATATACAGCAACAAGGGATGAGTTCTAATTATACATATTGCTTTTCCTCTTTTTTATTACCAATCATTTGTCCATAACGATACGATGTTTACAGTTTGAACTGAAGTCAGTACAATGGTGGTTGGATTTGGCAAGTTATTTACAGATCTTCTTCATGACACAAAAATGAATTTCATGAGCATTACATTTGAAGACAGAAATATCAGTTATTTTTTTAAGTTGATTTTGAGAAAAAATAAACTCAGATTGTATTGGAAAACTGGGGAAAATAGTAGTTAATTATATCAAAGCTACATAAATATTTTAAATGCAATAAAATATAGCTATGCAATATTTTAGAAGACAATATCTAATATGAAAATTAAAATGAAAATGTAATGAAACAACTTTATAAATTAGTAAAAATAATAAGAAGAAAAACCTGGCTAATATTGAGATTAAACATTATAGAGGGGATATAGAGGCAGTTAAACGTACGCACCTGTGTTTATATATATATATATATATATATATATATATATATATATATATATATATATATATATATATGCATGAATGCATGTACATCAATGGATTTTCGATGTAGGCTCATCTCCTCAGAGGCAAGTCATTAGAAAAATATTAATAGTGATTTGGCATAATATTGTTATTTAATACATGCATAAAAAATATTAAAGATTAAATCCTTTTAAGGCGTATTATGAAAGAAAAGATGGGTTTAGAATGATATGGGATTTTGATATCCAATCAAAATCGTTATCCTTTAATAGAAAAAGAATTATGTTATTAAGTTCCAGATTGGTGAAACATAGTAACATCATTCTAAATGCGATTGGCGGAAAAGAGGGAATTGAGTATTAAATAGGTTCTTGGTATATAAAACTAGGGAGAAAGAAAAGGTAGGCAGGTCATAAATTACTTATATTGTGGTAAAGAGTGTTCCACCAGGGGAAACTGTAAACGACGTATTAAAAGAAAAAACGGGATCTCTCGTTCGTAAGACCACCGACGAACAAAACAAGATGTTACCGACGTACGTAATCGGTAACATGGGTGCAACAATTTCCATTGTGGTTAGGTTTGAAGAAAAATCTTACTGAGCTCCAGTAGATACGGGAATAGAGGTCTCGGTGATAAATAGTAGCGTTTTAAATGAACTGAGACAAGGGTCTGAACTAATACAAAGTAGTAAATTTAATGACAGACAAAAGGGTCGCCATGAATTGTGGAAGAATAAGAAGCTTGTCCACACAACATGAATTCTTTATTGTGAAAAATCTCATCAGAATTGTAATACAAGACCGTGGTTGGCTTAGGGTAAATTAGGGTTAGAATGCACTTTGAGGTAGGGGCATTAAGATAAGGAAATGAATATATAGTGTTAAAGGAAATGCTTGTATTTGAACAATGGTAAGATTAGCCGAGAAAATAAAGTTAAAACCCAAACATCTACATACATGCCTGGCTCGTGCAGGTTTTATCAACGGTAAGTTATTCGAATATGAGATAGAACAAATAACAGCGAATTTAGTAATCTTAGTGGAGTTTCACTGGCAATGCGGTAGAGAAAATTATAGGTCTTATAAGTTTCCCCTGCTCATAATAAATAACACCAATCAAACGGTCACTTTAAAACGGAATTGTCATATAGCTTAGGGTTGTGCGGCTGGTTGTATTACTGAGATTACCATGCCAGGTAAACACCATAATAAGATCTTTGATGAAATTTTAAAAGAATAAAGGTACCAGAAGAATTCAAGTTAGAGATCGATAGGTTACTAAAGCGGAATAAGGTTACAGAGGTCAAGGGCTTATGCAGAACCGATACAATGGCAAAGCGTATTGATGCAGGAACGCATGAACCCATAGGGAAATGCCCGTCTTGAACACCGTTTAAACAACGAAAAATAGTAGATTCAGCGATAAAGGAAATGATGGAAGCTGGAGTAATTGAAAGAGTCAACAGCCCATGAAGTTTTTACATTTTTAATCTTAAGCTGTTGTCTAAATACTTACATATACTAGGCCCTCGTAAACTGTTTCAAAATTTGCGAGCGTCTGCCTTATTTTCTTTCTGTAATAGTTTTCCAATCGTACTTGTGGAATGTGAGACTATGGTATGTGCTGGTTTTTAAATATGGCACGAGGATACAACTGATTACGATTCAAAAAACGCATCCACAATGTCCATTATTATCCTCTTCAAATATTACCATCGAATATAAGTAAAAATTTAGAGTAGAATCCGCATAATACTTTTAAAACATTTAATAATCTTGCGAAGAAAATAAGCACAATACAAACATAGTAAAGGAGATGAAAGTATACATTTTTATAATAAAATAACTAAATGAGGCCATAACAAATAATCCCAGAAAAAATACTAAAATACCTTCATATAACACGTGCAAACAGATAAGAATTTCAGAAGATGAGACAATAATAACAACTAAAATTTGGCGTTTATATAAATAAAAATTAAGAAGTGTATATATTATTATAATACTAGAACTACATTTTCCATATGCTTAGTGATGCGACGAATAAAGGAATATAATAGAATTGACAAAAAAATAAATTATTTCGACAACGCAGGAACAATAAATTCGTGTAATATTATTCAAGTAATAATAAATGCATTATATTCTCATTTAAAACATGTAGGTTTTAATTAATTTAGATCTGAAGAATCTTTGAATATCAATTTCAAATTAACAAAATATTACAAATTTATGATGCGTTATTAAAATTTACATCATTTCTTATTCGATAATAATTACTGATACACGGACTTAATAAAAAAATAAACAGTGCTATGATTTGCATATGGCTGTCCTTAGCACTGGTTAAAATTTTTGTATCTTTTGATGTTACTATACATCGGAACTAGATTATTATTTTGGTCTATATATGAATGATGAGCTCCTGTACGAAACGGATTTTTCTAGATAAAATAGAAACAATTATATATATATATATATATATATATATATATATATATATATATATATATATATATATATATATATTACATAGTCGCTACACTGAATATGTAATTTTTCAGGCAATTCATCAGTAGTAACCAAAAGACAAACGTAATAAAGTCCGTGTACCACTGAAAGCGTCTAGTTCATAAATAGAGAATTGAGTAATTTTTTTTAAAAATAAATATAAAACTTTAAATTATAACAGGAGCCTTGGGTGTAAGCTACATTTTAAACTCTAAACATAGAAACCGGTGCGAGGAAAGTCAATGTTAAGGCTTAACAGAATAAAAAAGAGAAATAAAGAGGAAAAGAAAAACAAACAATAAGAAAATAAAAGGCAAAGAACAGAGAAACGGATGAAGGACAGAACGGACAGTGTGATTACAGTGCCATAAGAAATTGGAGGGGGTTAACTCATTGGAAATCATCTATGAAGAAGGGATTTGGAAAGGGAAAGCAGGTTAGCTCAAATTAGGTCGTGGATAAAGGCCAATTAGCCAGTCACTCCCCCATGTAAATATATATATATATATATATATATATATATATATATATATATGAGATAAAATCTTAATGTTTAAAAATTTCTTTTAATAATATTATTGGAATTCTTTCCTTTTTTTCCTTGAACCTATTTGTGAATTATTCCACTGATGTCGGCCTTTTTTTTATTATTTTTGACCATCTTCCAATTACGCGATGCCCTTGGATGTTACTCGTGCTAATGAAAATTTAACTAACTTTCTTGGATTTACATGTTTGGATTTTACCGTCATTGAATACTTTACCTTTTACCAGACTATCCATTCACGTGAAATCAGCGTTTTCTTCACTCTATTCCCTCTGCTTCACTTTTGTTATCAAGTAAGATCTTTTTCTTACTTGCAGATCCCGCATTTTGCTAATTTCTAACCTCTGATGAGAACGAAACGCCGATTAAGGACTACCTACTTATTTAGGGTTTCCTTTTTAATTAAATATGTTTTTAACTCTTTTTCAAAGCTTTTTTTAACATGTTTTATTAACTATTTGCTCATATATATATATATATATATATATATATATATATATATATATATATATATATAAATGAAATAAAAAAAATACTTGCAAGGATGAGACATAGGTAAAATATTTCCGCTTGTTTTCTTTTCCTTATAAGGGAAATGGTTTCCATAATGTTTCATTGATAAAGTGTTTTTATTCAACAATTCTTAAAAAGGCTGTTCTTGTGAAAACATTCAAACGACATGTTTCAATTTGTCCGAATAATCTTGAAACAATTGTAACTAACTTTGTAATACACCATTTATTTCTATCAAGCCATTCTTTGATGTGTTGGGTTTTATTAAAACAATATATACATCAACCTCTTCTTTCCTATGTTTTCTCTAGGGTAGAAAAATGCCTGTTTTCTCACTTTACATCCCACCCTCTTCTTCAGAGATGACTTCAAATGTGTTAACGCCCCTCACATTTATTATGACAATGTAATCACACTAACCCTTTTTCCTTCCTCCGTTTCTATGTTCTATCTTTTCCTTTTTCTTTTTTTTTATTTTCTCTTTACATCCTCTTTCACCCTATCCCTTTCTATATTTGGAGTCTTAAATGTCACATAACCTACGATTTATTTCATTAAATTTTACGTTTTATTTTCATAAAACTGTATTTCCTGAATTATTTTATTTGAGAACAAGGCGCTTAAAGTAGTACAAGGACATTATTACGTCGCCTGACGTAGACTTTTTGTTTACTACCGTCCACTTGTCCGAAACATTAGC
Organism: Euprymna scolopes; assembly: GCF_053919585.1. NCBI lineage: Eukaryota > Metazoa > Mollusca > Cephalopoda > Sepiida > Sepiolidae > Euprymna > Euprymna scolopes. The sequence goes on from NC_136492.1 coordinate 49,437,506, forward strand.
AGGTCAAGTGTAGCGTCTATCTAATATTATTCTATATGAATTACAATATTATATTTAACTTTATTTATAGTGCACTCTTAATAACTTCGTTTTAATTCATAAGTTTTTCCCCTGGAACACCTTTTCCTTGGAATATCAGCTCCCTCATTGTTAAGTTCCCTCATTGTTAAGCACTCTACCGCGTTAGTTCATTAGACATAGACATAAAGAAAACTAACTTCCACACATCGATAAGTAAGATTTTAACCACAAATAATTGGAATTACATTCTGGTCTATACAATGAAAATAAAGGAATCACTGAGACAAATGAAATTGAAAGCAGGGTTTTTCTGCATAAATCTAATAAAAATAAAAACGATTACACAACACACCGGATGAATTCGAGAATGATTTAATAGATATCGTCCAAAAAATTACCTTCTACAAAACTAAAAAAAATACTTTCAAAGAAACCGCATCTTACTGTCAAGGAAAATAACAACTATAAATACATTTTGTAAAAGCAGACAAGGCACAACATTTTTATAAACCAAGCAAACAAGAATACCACAAACTGTTTCGGCAGAATATCATTAGGCTTACAGAAACTCCAAGTTACTTAGCTCATTAATAACTCTATTACTAAGATCAACCGAGATAGCAATTTAAAGATAAGTAGTACACTAAACAAATTTAAGGCTAATGAATGTTATATTCTCCTTAAAGATCATGAATAAAACTTCATCAATAAACAATCAACTAGACACATGAACTCAACTAGACTTAAAATAGGAAAAATAGCAAAATGATACTCGAAAAAATAAATTATCAAATTAAATCTGCGTAAAAATTAAATATCTGGGTAAACACTGCAGAGACAATGTCTTGGTTTTCTAGTATTAAAAATAAGCATTACTGTTCTTTTATCCAGTTTGACATCGAAAATTACTACCCCTCAATTATAATCTATCTTTTCAAAGATTTGATAGAATTTGCTTCAATTCTCTCCGACATTTACAATATCAAAATTGATATTATAAAGAGTTGTAGAAACGGGATCAGACAGGTTGTTTTGATGTGTCCACAATTCTAAGAAATTGGACTATTAATGAACATTGAAAACTGATTTTTTTTAAGACATTCTGTTAATGAACTTTTGGTAATTAATTTACCGCAACAAACTTTGTTAATGGACACATTGAACTAAGGCAGTAGCCATTTATAAGAATTAAAAAAAAAAATTGTGCATGATATCTGCATGTGATTTTTGCATGTGGCGTATTCCTCATATTGAGAATCGCCACCCCATGTGGGGGCGAATGTAACACCAAAGAGAGGCAGCGTGAAATCGTCAGTGACCATTAACTTTTAGTTAAGACGCAGTAGTATTAGTGGGGAGAATTTCTTTGGTTGTTGAGGACATGGGGCGTCGTCCTCATATTGAGAATCGCCATCCCATGTGGGGGCGAATGTAACACCAAAGAAAGGCAGCATCAGACCATTAGGGTCGGTGTGACGCCTTTATTTAACGTTAATCTTTTATTCCGGGCAACACCGGTTAACTAAAAGATAAATGTTAATATCTTGTGCCGGGCACTACCAGAGAACCTTGCTTGCTTCAATTTTGCCAAAGTATTTTTCTTTCTTTAAAGCAAAACAATAATAATGATTTAGTCAATATGGGCAGAATGATAACTTCAAAAAAACATACGTTTTGTTTTCACGTCGAGCGATGGTGACAAATTCCGATACAGTCATATCCAGTGCAAAAAAGGGAAACATTTTTTCCTTTGATAAAACTGAGGATAAGAGAAATGAATCCAAAATATTAATTGAACCCGAGGTCGATTTCGGTACAACGATGGTACAAATTCGGGAACACGATTCATGTGTCAGCTGAAAGATAAATAATTTCTTTGGAATTAAAATTTCACACACGCATTTGTAAGCTTCAGAGAATGTTTGTAGAATCAAATATTAAATGATTTGGTGTGACCCTGATAAAATTATTTGAACCCAAAGTGACCTTCCTAATGTTTTTCATTCTCAGGCCGAATCGCAGTTTTGAAATTTAGATCAAGAGATTTTTCAATTTTCAATAGCATATTTTGTCGAGATGTTAACAGAACAATAAATTGTTAATTCCTTTGATAATGACAAATGTCACATCTAAGGGCAGAATTCACGAAGCATTTTTTCCTTGGACGTAGTTTTCTTACTTACGCGGTTATCGCGTATTACGCAGTTTGGAAATTATCCAATGAGAGAGAACTGATTACTTTCCATCAGGCGTTTTTGATTGATCGGGGAGGGGTTAGAATTATTTTTGGATTGTGGGAGGTGGCCAATTTTTGGTCATCAGTCAAATTATCCAATGAAAGAGAATCAGACGATTTGGTTATTGAGCATTTTGATTGGCCGGGAAGGAATTGGTAATTGTCGCCCCGTCCAGTGCTCTACTATATAAAGACCAATAGATTGAGAAACAGATTGAGATTCAGATTTAGAAGCAGAAGAGAGAGTCAAGCCACCTCACCTCTCCTCTCTCTCCCTCCTCGCCTATTGCCGTTAACTAAAAAGGAGTCAGAAACAGATTCCGAAAGAACAGAAATCTGAGCAAAACAGAGCGAGTCCGAGAGTCAAGCCACCTCACCTCCTCTCTCTCTCTCTCTCTCTCCCCTCGCCTATTGCCCGATAACTAAAAAGGGTTAAGTTAATAGACTTGTAAATTCCAGCAAGTGGAAGCCCCACTTAGAAGTTTAAATGCTTGCTTACAAACTTATACTCCAAACTATACATATGTTTGTATATATTTCTTTTATGGTTTTCTTTCAATATATTTATATAACCCAATCTCCGGAGTCTTTGTTATTCAAAATTCATTGATGTGCTGATGTTTTCATTATTATTTTTTTACTTGTGAAACTGCTTCCGTCAACGAGCACCCGGTATCTTCGAAGATGAACTCTCTAGACGATCACAGAAGATCCGGCCTTGTGGACATTGCAGCAAAGACGATTCCACCAACGCACTGAAGAAGGGTTTACTGGGTGACGCGACGGTCACAGTGCGGTTTCATAGTTAAAACAAACAGGAAAAAATTCTTAATCTTATCAAATTACATTTTTCACCAAGTTACATGCTCCATAAGACAGTTAAAACATTTAAAAATAAAGTTATAGTCCGTGTGTTTGTTTGTGTGTGTTTGTGTATGTGTGTGTGTGTGTGTGTGTGGTAGTGTTCGGCTAAGTCACTAATGCATATATATTTGTGTGTGTATTCCTGGCTGGAAGCCCTATATGCTAATATCATTCACCCCTCGCTTACGCCAACTTTCTTTCTTTCTTAATGTTTCGTTTACGGTAGACAATATCTCGACATATTTACCCCCTAGCCCTTCCTTTTAAATGTTACGTTTTATTTTTATAGAAAAAATATTTTGGCAATTCTTCTGTCTGAGAATCAACCTTTTCAGTGGTACAGTGATTTATTACGTCGCCTGACGAAGACATTTGGTGACTATCGACAAATTGTCTGAAACATTTGCAGGTTCAGTGTATCGTTTACTAGCAATCGGTGCCCGGCGTTGCCCAGGTGTTTTGAGGTTAATGCTGAGAAAAAAAAAAGGGTCAATTTTTTAAAACTTTGACCCCTATTATGACCTTTTAACATTTATTGTTTAGGGATCAAGTAAAGTTAATAAGTTAGATCCATGTCCAAGGAATCTATATCTAAAATATCACGTGTTTACTGTTTAGACCCAAAATTGTAGGAGGAGTTTGGTAGAGTTCTCAAAGGTCAAATCGTTGAATATATTAAATATTATTTTTTAAAGCAGTTTGGCCTTCAAAATTTCTGTTTGGCCTTTTTCTTCACCGATGAAATCTGGAGACGCAACGGGAATTTTCGGCAAAAAAATGTTGTTACTATGCACATCTATGTAATGAAATACAATTTGTGGCAAAATTTCAGGAAAAACTAATGGATGGTTATCTCGCAATAGTCCGGACAATTCGCTAAATTATCTCGTCAAAACCTTAAATCTCGAATTTTTGTGCATTTTTTTTTTTGGAGGGGGGGCTAATTTGGCATAATAGTGTCCATTTAATAGTATTATCTTGAAAAAATAAAAAAATAAGGAAAATTACCAAAAAAAACCAAACAAGAACAACAAAAGTGTGCCGTATTTTTAAAAGTTTTATTGCGTTGTTTTTATTTGCTTCTTTTATTTCATCGGTGAAGAAAATGGCCAAACAGAAATTTTGAAGGCCAAACTGCTTTAAAAAATGGCCAAATTCGCGAAATTTGGCCTCGCTATAAAAAAGAAGGGGGAAATCCCCCTACTTGAACTTTCTGTTTAATTTCGCTTGTAGCGTTGATTTTTTTCTTTTTTCGCTATAAAAAAATAACTACTTGATGAAATTACGTGATTTTTTCTGTAGGAAAACTTTATCCCATGACGAGTACGTACAATATATATTTTTTTAAATATTTCCATTTTTTAATGTCAATGGAAAACTGCACACGTACCCAAACCCGAAATGTAAAGATCACGAGTGAACGCGGGTTTTTTTTTTTAGTTTAGTTTCATAATGACGGCCGTGATGTCGGAGGTTCGATTGTTAGATTGTAAGTTAGTTTCGTATCTTTGTAATTTGTAAATCGCAAGTTAGGAAAAAATTAAACCCTTCCAAGATGGACAATAAATAAAGCCATAATATTTTATGGTATCGTTAAAAGCCTACGAACCATAGTTTTTTAGGAGATGTGATTATTGGATTAACCAATCAGAAATCGTCTGTGGCACACACATCTCTGTTTTTATAGATATATAGATGTAATATTTTTCCATATAAATAACTATTTGCTTTTTTGCTTTTTTTATTGAGAACTCTTAATAACTTATATATATATAAATATATATATATATATCATAACAGAAGAAAATTATAAATATATTACCGCATATTAACTTTCAGTTTACCTTACATAACTGCCCCCCCAAATTATAAGCGATTTATAGCCGCCATTTTACGTTTAGGGGGAACCAATCCAAATTACCACTCCATAGAAAATAAACACCTCACGAATCGTAAAAATAAAGTATCACGCAGCAACCCCCCCCCAATGTAACCCTAATCCATATACCCCTTTATCTCAACACCATATTAAAAACCATATACAATCTTATATATCATACTATATATAACAAGCTTCTCCTTGTTTATTTAGAATTCAATAAAGATTCTCCCAACATTCAATAATTCCCCTTTATCTTTTTGGTCCCTAATGAACCTTACGCTAGACCCCGAATCTTTCCCATGCTACCTAGCACCATCTCTACTCTTCTGATGAAAAGCATAAGGCTTCGAAACGCTCTGACATAAAGGGTCCCTTCTATCGCTTAAATTTTGGTTGTATTCCATTATTCAATAAATGATCCATTCTATATCTACCAATATATAGTTTTGTGTCTTCATTTCATACTCTTGTCCTATTGTATAAGCCCCAGTAATAATTGTTGAGCTTGGCATAATCCGGATAAGTGTCCTTTTATGGAATTAAACTTTCTCTTTTCCACTCACACATTAAGCTATATATATATATATATATATATATATATATATATATATATATATATACATATATATATATATATATTAAATATACACGCGCACACACACCTATCTATATACATATATGTATATTTAAAGTGATGGTTATGTAGTTCCAATGAGAGAAAAAATATATATTTAAAATAGTGTAGCCATCAACAATTGTGGGTTTTTTTAAGGTTTTCATCATATTTTTATTTTAAAATATGTTTATAACGCGTTTCGAGCTTAGGGTGTGCTCTCTTCAGATGTTTTCGTAAAAAGTTTTTCTTTAAAATGGGAGTTTGAAAAGTAATTTTTCCTCTGCTGATACTAAATGTGTTTTTCAGAGTGATGTGGTCTCAGACATCCTGTCTCCAACCGTAAGTGTTCAAAGATACAAGACATTTCTAATGATGGAGGACTAATTCATTCTATATAAATTCCGGGAAAAATTTACACCGCAAGATACAGAGAAACAAGTGAAAATCAAAAAAAGCCCTGAGTATTTCGAAACTTCAGGCTAACATCGACATACAGGAAGACAATAAAGTACACTCTACGGAGAAGTACACAGAAATTGACAATAAAATATTAAAAAAAATAAAGGAACTTTGCCCCAAGGAAATACACCAACCACTCTTGGAACTCTGGGAATCTGAATGCAAAATAGAGGAGGAAAAATCCAGGGAAATCATTGGACGGAAAATAACCTGGCTAAAAAACCTGCTGGAAAAAGAAAGCAGTAAACAATTGACAAACACATACAAGGACAACAAGGAACACTTACACGATATCTGCAAGCACAGAGATCACACAACAAAAGTACGAAACGAAACATACACCATACACAAACACGTCCACACAACAGATACAACTACACACAAAGAAGCAACCACAATATATCCACGTCATGCACAAATTCCCAACAACATACCCAGCCAAAACGCTCACAAATAACACCTCAAAATTACACAAGAACACACGCCCTTAACAAACACAACACACCAGACAACATACCATACAATACATCTCCACACACATACCCACATATATACAATCCTAAGCAATACAAACCTAACCATTACCACCCACTTCAGCAAACACAATAAAAAATCCATTCCCACAGACACTACACAAACAACGAAAGAATACCTTTACTAAACAACCCTTACCAAAACATCCCCACAATGCAACACAACTACCACATACATCATATAATTAAAAACACTGTCTACAACTCTCACCCCTCATATCCCACACAAAGAAACAAGCCCCTTAGGCACCTCCCCATCAACGGGAACAATTAGAATATCCCATGCAACACCAATCCCAACAAACAGAATACCCGACAACGACCCCCGACAGCACAACCCTATACAACAATGCATGTATCCTCAACAGCAACACCAATTCTAACTGGAACACAACTATCTAACACAAACAACATATAGTGACAACCCATTCATTCATTTATCACTGAGCCCTCACAATAATATACACACCACTCATTTTACAAGGAGACATCACATCACCCTAAAACACACCACTCCTCGAAACAAGGAAACAAACAACTCCCACTATTTTTAGGAAACCCCCAGGGAATAACAATTCCAGGTTAGAAAAAATTAGACCCAAAATTATCAATTTATCCACATACTCCTTATCAAAGAACGAAATGGAAATACTGAAGCTGGACCTCAAATTCTGCCCCACCCCTAAAAGCAATATAGCGGAACTAAAAAAGGACCTTACAATATTCGAACGGAAATTTAGACTAATAGAAACACTAAATAACAAAGGGGACAAAGATGACTCTTTAGTAAGAAACAAATCAACATATATCCCTAACAAACAGAACAACACAAAAGAACTAAACAGCTACTTCGAAAATCTCTGGAACCTTAACCTCCAAAACAAAGACAAAACCACAAGCAACCTCACACATAAGAAAAAACAAGCACTCGAAAAGATCCGTAATAATAATGACATAATAATAAAAGAAGCAGACCAAGGCAGTGCCGTAGTAATCATTGACAAAACGTATTATGAAACAAACATTACAGAATTACTAGATGACAAACACTACTATAAACCCATTAGTACAAACATAGATTACACCACCATTTCAAAAATCGCAAAACTTTGTACAACACACAACAAAATATTAAAAAAGAAAGAAAAGGACTTCCTCACAAATTTCATTACAAAGACCAACAACTTCTACGGACTGCCTAAAATACACAAATCTGGCGTAATAAAACTTGCCATCGATACACAAAACTCAGAATATATTAGCGCTACAAACCCTACTGACCTTACATTTAGACCAATTGTAGCAGGACCAGCCTGTCCACCAAGCAGACTTAGCAACTTAATAAACATCTTATTACAACCTTTCACAGATCAAGAGCTACATAAGGAACGGCATTCATTTTCTGACTACTTTACCACATACAGTAGAAAATGGTACACTATTAGTTACATTTGACGTTAGCAGTTTATATAGTAATATACCCCATGAATTAGGAAAAGAAGCAATAATATTTTGGATCACAGACACGCACAAACACTACATCCTAGATTCACGAAGCAATTCATTATCGATAGTAAATACATAATCCTAAATAATAATTCCTTCGAATTCAACAATGCCAACTACATCCAAACACTAGGTACAGCAATGGGAACGAAAATGGCACCGACTTACGCAACCCTTACATTAGCCTACCTAGAAGAAACCTTATATGAAAAAATAGAACAAAAAATTGGCTACAGCACTAAAAAACTGTTTGTAGAATCATGGAAAAGGTACTTATATTACTGCTTCATCCTATGGAAACCCACATGGGGGATATCACAGACTTACACACCATACTCCAGAACTTACACCCAAAAATTAAATTCACCATAGAACAAAACTCTACAGAATTACCTTTCCTAGATATACTGATAAAGATCAAATACAATAACATTATCACATACATTTACCGCAAACCTACAGACACCCAACAATACCGACACTTTAAAAGTCACCACCCTATAAGCTGCATAAAATCAATTCCATACACCCTAGCGCGTAGAATCTGTACAATAATCACGGCCAATAACCTTCGGAAAATCCGACTCAAGGAACTACGAATAAATTTAAGAAAAAGAAAATACCCATCACGACTTATAGACAAAGGGATCCAACTTGCGACCAATATAAGAAGAAGATTTGAGAACCCCTAAAGAACGAAACAAAGAACAAATCCTAACATACGTCTCCACACACAACACAAACAACCCAGAGCTTTTCACAGAGATAACGAAAAACCTCGTCCTACTTAATCAAAACAGCAAACTAAACAACTTCCTTAAAACAACAAAAATAATAAAAAAACAAATGCCAACCCAAAAACCTAAAACACATTCTTACCTCATCCAAACTCAATCAAGACGCAACAAAAGGAGTCACAAAATGCAACAAACAACGATGTGGAGTCTGCAACATAATATTAGAGGGAAACACATACACATTTACGAACCCCATACAAAAATTCAAAATTAAAAAAAACCTAGAGTGCACCTCAAAAAACGTGATCTATGTAATAAAATGTCCAGCATGCGATAAATCCTACATAGGCGCTACAAAAAACCTTAGTAATAGAGTAGCCCTACACCGATCCAACATCAAAATCGCGGAAAATAGACACCTACATGTATCATAACATATGTACACATGCAGTGGGGGCAGATTCGAGATAATGCCCATCTTCCAAACTGACAACTACTTCTACTTGCTAACACAAGAAAAAAAAACTTCATAGCAAAGTTTAACCCCGCCTTAAACATCTCTCCATAATTATACACATAAATAGGCAAAACACAAAATAAACTTACACGCATGCATACTGGAGAAAATGTGCACCCTCACACACGAAACAAAAGAAGCACAATAAAGCACGCGCACACTTTTACGGGTGCGCGCGTCCATATCCAGTACAATACCATTTCTCTAAACTAAACAAACAATTAGAAAGTATACGTGTGTGTGTGTATGTGCGCACATATGTACATGTATATATGTGTGTGTATGTGAGTGTATACATATGATTGTTTATACGTGTGTGTGTGTGTATATACATATAGCATCTGTTATCTATGCTCCATCTTGTTTGTGTGTGTACGTGCACTTATGTTTGGGTGACTGAATACATGTATGCATATGTGCTTGGATTAGAAAAGAAAGAAAACTTCAACCAATATATACATAAGGTAGGATGTATGACTATGTATGTGTATGTGTGATTGTTGGTGCATGTGTCCATGTATATATGGGTGGATGAATGTATACGCATCTGTATGTGTGTGCATATATGTACATATGTATGCATATGTATGAGTGGGTACATGTGTTCGTGTGGATATGGATATAAGCGTATGTGTGAGCCCCTGCATATTTCTCTCTATGTATGTGCATATGTGTGTGTATGTGCCTACATAGTATGTAGATGTTTGTGAGTATGTATGTACATACATGTATGCGTATATATATGTGTATGTGCATGTATATGTGTGTATGTATATTCTCTTACCTATTCTCCATCTTACTTGTGTGTGTGCGTGTACTTATGTTTGAATGATTAAGTGCATGTATGCATGCGTGTTTTGGTTGGGAAAAATTAACCAATATGTGCCTGACGTGTTAGTGGTTGATGTGTGTTAGTGCCTGTGTGAGTGTGTAAGTGGGTATGCATATATGTATGCTCCTACATATATTTATATGTATGTGCGTGTGTATATGTGTATGCGCCTGCGTGTGTATGCGTGTGCATGTGTACATGTACATATATATATATATATATATATATATATATATATATATATATATATATATATATTCGTGTGTGATTGTGTGTGAGTGTGTGCTAAACATGGGGAAAGGAAGTCTTAAAAAACATAAAAAAAACATAAAAACCTTCACCAAATGGACCAAAAGCGCCCTCTTCGAATCTAACTTTGACCGGACACTTTGAACACTTACGGTTGGAGACAGGATGTCTGATACCACATCACTCTTCAAAAACACATTTAGTTATATTCTAATTGTAAAAATATGAGCACGACTTTAATTACATTTGTATTTGAACTAATCGCAACGTCCATTGAGTCATATTTATTGAAAATCTCACATTTCATATAGCTTATACGTACAAGCGCTAATCTATATACCCATACGTACACACACAGATATATTTATACGCATATATAGGTATATTATATTCATAGTAATTCAAAGACATAAGTATTGTCTTTGCATGTATGGTTAATCGTGGTAGAAACTAGATATTCATCAATACCGACCCTGACTGGCAACAACTATATATTCTGATAAGCAGAGAAAGTTGAGAAAAGAAAAAAATAATCTCGCTAAATAGATCTTAATTGCATCGATTGAATTACTTATTTCACAAAGTAACCAACAAGAATCTGATGTTCCCCAGAATATTTACTTTGGAATTTATTCATATGAAAAATATTAATTATCAGAAGATTTATCACAAAACACACATTTACTGAACAGATACTTATTATTTTCTTCTTACCATTATCAGAAAAATTATTGTCTTATGATGTTATAATTATAATTATTATTTCCAGACTATTTCTAACCAGATTACTCGTGTTGATCAAAATAATAGAACATATGTAAATTAATCGGTTTGAAATAATTTTCGGCTTGTAAATTGCACAGATGAGATATCTTATATTTAAATAACAATTGCGCTATTTTGAATCATTTTAGGAGGTGTATATGGCCGAAAATGAGTACTTTATTTTCACATAAAGAAAATCAAAGTTCCAATTTAATAGAACATTTTGTCGTTGCGTAATCTTAAACTAAAAAAAAAAATGCAAAATGGAAGCGATTTAATAATAACTGTATAAGTATGGGCCGCTCTAAAGACATATCTTTGCCTGTGAAGCATGGTCTCTTTGATTTACGTGAGGAAGGAAAGACGAACATGGAAATCGCAATCAAGATCCGATGTCTAAGATCGGTTGTGATCAACGTGCTCCAGAAAGGTGCTGAGGGTGTTTCCAATAGCAATCGCAAGAAATGCGGATGGCGGAAAAGCATCACTGAACGACAAGACCAGGCACTGGACAAAGACAAACCTGAATTGCAGACGATTGGCGGTGTGTGTTCTTTTTAGATGAGTCTCCATTTTGTACTCCTTCGGCGACCAAGAACAACGTGTTTGGCGAAGAACCATGGATCGGTATAACCAAGAATGCGTTAAGAAATCTTTGAAGTTCCCGCAGTCTTTCATTGTTTGGGTCTGTATGAGTGCTTAAGGTGTTAGTAATTTATGCTTCATCTAAAGAACTGTAAACGCACAAGTGTACCAGGATATTCTGGAATCAATTTTACTGCCACTGTTGCCATGTTTTGGATAACCAGTTTGACAAGGAGGATACAGACATTTTTAACATGACTTGGTAGCGGCACACTCTGCCAATACCACATATCCCTGGCTCCGAGAACGATCGATCCATGTTCTTGACGCCAGATTTGAACGCTATTGAAGTTTTGTGTGATCAGATGAGAAAGAAACTCTGCAAAGAAAAACCTACTACCTTTGCAGCCATGAAGATTGCAAGCCAGAACACAGGGGATTCAGTTTCTACACAGGATTGCTAGAAGTTTGCTGATTCAAGGCCCCGCTGAATTGATGCTGTTATCAAGGTAAAACGTGCTGCTGCTAAATATTGATTGATTTTATTTGTATTTATGTTAACAAAAAAAAAACTATTTCGTTTACGTATTTGCCTTGTTCTATTATTTTTACAGACGAAATATTCAAAAGCTGACAGTGCAATTGATATGAAAAAACATTCGGTCGTAAACAATTATTTCAGTTAGTTTAGCATGATGTAGATATTTTAGCACAAATTACATCTCACAGATCGTCCTCAATTAGAATTTAGCGCCAAAAAACATGATGTTCTTTATTTTTGACCAGCACGAGTATATAAATTTGTGTGGGCTACAAAATTCAATAACCAACACCAGCGTTCTTGAGAGAGCAAACAGCTGCAGTATTGAGGTCACAACCATGAGGCACAGGCTCCGTTGGTTGGGGCATATCATCAGAATGAATGAAAACATACTCCTTCGACAAACCTGTCCTCGGAGCTAGCCACAGAAAAAATACCTATCGGCCTATCTACTGCGATATAAGGACCGACTCAAATCCACCCTAAAAAACACCGGATTTGATCTTCACATCTGGGAAAAAAACATTTCAGAATCGGTGCCTGTGGCGCCAATCCATCATCCATGGTACCAAACGATACGAGTCAGAAAGAAAAAAACTGGTGGAGATCAAGAGGCAGGCAAGAAATAAATCGTGCTGAACAACAACGCCTCCTGCCAAGCATTGCTTGCCTTCTCTGTCCACGCAAATTCCACGGTCACATTGGTCTGAGAAGCCATCTGCGATCCAAACACTGAGGGAATAGGAAACTGAAATTCTCGGATACGAGAAATTGGCCGACGGCGACAAAAATCAATATTTTGTTTTAAAATGTATTATATATATGAAATAATAATAGTTATGCCGCATCTTTGGCCATTGCTAATTATGCAGGTGATATATTATGTTATTGGGAATTAAACTCGTGGTGAAAAATAAGAAGAACAAGAATATTGATGATACTACAAATAATAATCATCATACTAATAATATAAATGATGATAATACTAATTACTATGTAATAATAATATATTTATACGTGTTCAATTTAATGGAACGTTAATCCACATAACACGTGATTACATGTGTAAAGTTATAATGTTATGGTTAGTTTTTGTGAACGTCTCTCTGTAAAATAAAAAACAAACGACAATAGTAACGTATAACTGATTTAAACAGATAAATTAATTTTATCATCGGCTAATTTAGCACGCAAAAACCGAATTTGGTGTAAAAAATCATCGGCGTACTTTTTAATGTAAATCTGTGTAAATAATGTTTACCCACATAATGCATAATGGCATGTGTAACTTGTAAGTATATGTTACGTAAAAAATCAGCCTTTAAAATAAAAAAATGACGATAGTGAAGTAGAAATGATTTAAAACAATGCGTAGCGATTGATATTATATTGGGGAAGGGATGCGGTGTCTGTTTTTGTATTTTTGTGTACAATGCGGAATAATAGAATATCAGAGTCGCAGCCAATGAGAATAGGCGGAATGTTATAGGGGAGAATCATTATTCCGAACAGTGAAGTGCAATGGTGGTTGTAGGGTCTTTTTACAAGGTAGTCACCACTTATCAAGGCCAGGAAGCAACTCAGGGATAAGGGTTATTGTGTGTACAGTACGTTAATTTTGGAGATCTGATAAAGTGTCTTACTTAAGACGGCGGTTCATCAGGAATTTGTTCACATTGGACTTGAAGACATCCAGGTTGAAGTCAGATGGGAAACAGTGACCGGAACAGAGTTCCACAGGCGTGCACTTCTAAGAAAGACGCTTTGTTCATGGATTCTACGTTTTGATTTTGGCACAGATAAGGAGTGGGGGATATTTTGGATAGTGGTTTCAGCTAGACGGGTGTTTTTTTTTGCGAAAGATTGGCGACGGGGAACCAGAGATTCGAGTTCTGACGAACACTTGCTATGGTAACGATAAAACAAAGACAGACTCGCAACGTCTCTCCTGTGGGAGAGAGATTGCAGAGAAGAGAAAAGGGCATCACCCACTCAGCCACGAAGCCTATTTTGCACTCTTTCATGGCAGGATATGCTGTTTTTAGCAGCTCCTGCCCAGATGTGGCAGCAGCACTCCACCCTTGGGCGTACTTAGCTTTTATACAGATAGAGAATTGGATCAGGTGTGACATATCTTCTGGAGCGGTAGAAGGATCCTACCATTGTTCCAGCGATCTTGGCAACTAACTTGATGTACGTATACCATTTAAGATCAGGTGATGTACGTATACCATTTAAAGTCAGACCCAGAAGCTTATCAAAACATGGAGCTTTCCCTAGACGAGAGCCACCCATATCAATTGATGCCAGATGGGGATTAGAGCGTTGATGATGTAAAGATAGAGCTTAGTTTTAGATGCATTAAAAGTAACCAGCCACCTCCTCCCCCACTGTACAACCCGCTCAAGTTCAGAGGAGAGAGAATCAGAGGGAACTTTGTCATTTACGGCCTTTGATGTGTTGCCGTAAATGGTCGTGTCATCAGCACAGATATCAACGAATGATTTAAGTGTGTGTTTTGGGAGATCATTGATGTAGATCAGGAAGAGGGTTGGATCTAGGATGGACTCCTGTTGGACTCCAGCATTAATATTGAAGGCCTCTGATTTCTGTCCATCAACCCCTACTCTTATGAGCCTATAAGAGAGAAATGATTTTATGATCGAGAAAACATGTCCAGTTATACCGTAGCTGAAGATCTTGTGAAGTAGGCCCTTATGCCATACCTTATCGAAGGCCTCCGATATGTCAAGAGCAATTGCCCTGGAAAGGAAGCGTTTGTCAAGAGATTCGCTAATCCTATCATATATAACACTTAGCACATCTGCTGTAGATCTGGCAAAACGGAAACCATATTGCCTGTCACTAAGAATGTTATTTCTGTTGAGGTGTTTGACTACTTCTCTATTTAATATGGATTCCAGCAGCTTACTCATGACACACAGGAGACTTATTGGTCTGTACTGAGAGGGAGAGGACTTATCACCCGAGTTCTTAAATACGGGGAATATTGATGAGGTTTTCCAGGGTGTTGGGAAGCACTTCTCCGTAAGGCAACGCTTAAACAGTTTTGTAAGTATGGGGGCAAGTTCTAGTTGAAGCTTTTTCAGCACAATGATTGGAATGCCGTCAGGGCCGGTTGCTTTACTGGAATCAAGGTTCTTGATTAGCTTGGCGACATCACGCACATATTTGTATGTTGCATGACGTGTTGTCCGTTATAGGAGGAAATATCGGGAGTTGATGGCCTTCGTCGCATAGAGAATAAGTAGCTGCAAAGTTCTTGGCAAATAGTTTGGCCTTGTGTGATGCTGACGAAATAGCCTCAGGTCTATTGATAATGGTTGAGATAGAACGCACGCTTCTGTTCAGAATCCTGTTTGCTATTTGCGAAAAAACCAAGCCGCTGCTCAGCTACTTTGGATTTAACGGACTGAGCATATGGCTCTCTTGCATTTTTTATTACTATTTTGCAGTGGTTTCTGGCAGTCCTGAAGGCACCTTTAGTCTCAATGCATCTATTACGTTGGTAGCTATGGAAAAAGTGATTTCTGTGCGCGATGGCAGCAGCATATTCTGGGGATAACCATGGTTGGCTGTTAGGTTTTTGTTGGAATCTTTTTCATGGTATTAATCGGTCTATTCATACAATTAGCCATTCGGTCAAGTCTGATACTATGGAGGACACATATTTTTTTAAACATGGAATGCAGTGGTAGATCGGATATAAGGGTACGGAAACTATCCCAGTCATCGGTAGAGTATCGATATAGAGTACATTGGAGAGGTACATCTCCAGGCTTATTGCGTTTCGTTTATATCTTAACTGACACAACTGTTTGGTCGGAAGGTTCCAGAGGAGACAGAACGGAACTTGAACATAGCTGGACACTCGGGTAGGTTCGATGACAATCTGGGTGAGATCATAGGCAATGGCAGAATCATGACAGAACCTTCCCTCATCATCTGTCTTGTTAGAGTGGTTCAGCCATTCCGCATTGTGGACATTTAAGTCACCAAAAATGTGGATTGTTAGCTGAAGGGTGAGCAGAGAGGATGTGGTTAATTCTCTCAGATATGCTCTTAAGGATAGTAACTCCGCTGTTGTGGGGCTTATAGAAAGCGATTATAAATGCAGTGGTGTAAGCAAGTGCAACCCGGAAGCACATATAAGGTAGATAAGGGTCTTCTCTGGAGATGCCCCGACCACACAGAAAACCATCTTTAATGTAAGCACATATTCCATGTCCATGGCAATTTTGGGGGTCAGATTTAGATGTTAGTATCCTTTAATTATGAATTCGACAAGGGAAGCGGTTGGCCTAATGCCAGTTTCACTTAAGAAGAATATGTCTGGTTTCGTCTCCTGTAATTGGGTTTCAACGTCTGGAAGGTTGGAACGTAGACCCCTGATGTTGAAGAAGGAGACATGGTAGTAGGGGTATACGTTGGAGGATGGGGTTCTGGGTTTATCCGTGTTATTTTTCTGGAGGTATTTAATGTTGAGCATTTGGGATTTGTGGAACATATCGACAGACTTGGTTAAAGCAGGACAGAGAGGGAAGGTAAGAGAGAAAAGGAGAGGAAGATTTTTTTAGCCATGGTAATGTAAAGCCGTAACAATTACCCACTAGTATGGCATCGAGAGGTCCCACTCGAAACTACTGCATGGTCCAGAGTCCATTCAGCAAATGGCAATACAGCAGCCCCAGCATATTTCACCTGCTGATATGACGGCCTCCTTAGTGGTTAATCCAAGGTTCGGGTCCCTGACTATCAGGCGGATAACGTCAGCCCAGATAAAACGTTTACCTCCAGCATCCTTACTAGTTACATGGTCACAAGGATAGACATAGGAACAGAAAATTTTCGACATCTCAGGCTACATTTTACGAAGTACTGTCGTCCTGTAGAGCAAGTCTTTCTTCACTCTTTGTCAGAAATATCACTCATTGGAAATGAGGACTGAGGGACAAATAAGAGGAAGGTCTATGAGTGTTTAATCCAGTTAATAAGGGTTTCAGGCAATGTAGTTATAATGATTATATATTTACCCGGTATTTATTGGGAGAGTGGGAGAACTTTTCATGTAGAGAGGAAATACGAACTAATTCGTCTATAGATCTGTGCAATCTTTATGATGCCGCTCGTAGGAAGTGGGATTTTTTTATAAGGAATAACTGTGTCTGTAACGGCGTTCAAAAGTTACATAAGATTGTGGGTAAAAGTTTAGATATAATTGAGTTATTTTGGCATTTGTTATTGCAAATCTACCGTAATTTGGTGATAGGGGAATTTCCGTTATGAAATACTTATTTGTTGGGGATTATATGGAGCCACGAAAACGGAAAGCGGGGAATTGTAAGTACGAAAATTAGTGACAGCATAAATCAGCATCACACAGGATAGTATTAAATGGTTAAGTCTGAAAGAAAACTTAGTGGAGAAAGAACTAAAACGACCGCTACTGCTTAAGCTAGCGGGAGATTATTGTCACCAAAATTCTAGTGGCGGCCAATGGATGGTGCCAGTGAGAAATAAATCTAAACAAATTCATTTGCAAAGGTAATTGAACAAGGGGAAGATATCTGGGTTGGTTAGTAGATTAAATGTCAGCAAAACTCAAGGGAACATCACAGATTTTCATAGGTTAGTAATTTCTCACGTTGACCTGCGCGTGAATTAATGAAAAGAAAATAATAAAGATAATAAACAGTCATTAATATGTATTAAAATACATTTTGTACTGAAAAACTCTAAATAGGATTGCTTAATTATTTCTATAGTGAATGTAATAACTAAGATGCCGGTTAGCTCCGCTTAGTTGCAATAAATATACTACCCTTGTAATTACTGATATCTAACTTATTCGATACCAGTTGTATATATATATATATATATATATATATATGTGTATATATATATATATATATATATATATATATATATATATATATATATATATATATCAAGCATCTTTGGTGAAATCGTGCAAGCTATTTTATGTGTGTTTGATGCAATGTCAATGTGTCCGATGAATACAACAGTGTGGTTAGCACACCGGTCTTGTAAACGCAGATCTTAGTCCTGTCTGTGATGCCACGACCATACCACACTCTCACTTCCAACCTTTCAAAATTTCAGATTCCTTCTGAATTCGTCTGCGGATGTCAGTGTTGAGACACCCATCCCTACCAAGGTACTCAAATGAATTAACTACTCCCGATCTAGCACCATAGACTATGATGTTCGGCTCGATGTATGATTGGCCCGGTGTCGGAGTGAACATCACCTTTGTTTTAGACAGACTGATCCTCAATCCAAACGGAATGCAGGAGTTAGCAAAGCTATCCATTATATGCTGCATATCAATTTCAATGTGCACCAAAATAGCATCGCCTGCATACAGTAACTCCTTGAATAAGACATGATACAGCTTGATTCTGGTATTAAATCTTCTAAGATTAAAAATGCGACATGTGGTTCGAAACTTTTACATGACAGGCTTAGAAAATCCCGAAACGAATGAGCAAGAAGAGCAGCAGAATATATAGAGAAAAGAGTAAGGGCAGGAATATCACCTTGTTTGACACCATTGTCAACTGGGATTACATTAGGCAATTTTCCGTTAAACGAGACCCGACCTTTCATGTCCATGTTCAGTTCCTTTGAATATTCTTACAAACGTTGGAGGATACCCTACTTTCTCAAAGATTAACAAGAGGACATTCCTGTTGACGGTGCAAAATGATTCTGTTAGTTCCTCAAACAATTGATACAGTGGTATCGTTGTTCTAGACATTTCTCCTGGACTTGCCGGGCTGGAAAATTATATCCATAATTCCTCTGACAGAAATAAAGCCACTTTGTGACTCTGAAATTAGGACAAACATCCTCCAGTAACCTGTTTAATAGAGATCGTGAAGACTTTCCCACCAGCTACCAAAAGTAATCTCACGGTAGTCGTTAAAAAGATCTTTCTGTCTTTTTTCCTTTAAACAGGGTCACCAAGACACAATCAATCCAATCTTGGGGAACAGGGGCGCCTTCCCAGATTTCCTGAACAAAACCAAGGACAGCATTAGCAATATTCACACCTTCAATCTTAAGAAGTTCTACTAGAACAGCATCCAAACCAGAGGAGTTGCCGCTGCTGACTTGTGCGATAGCCAACTTCGCCTAAACCAGATTAGGCAAATTTCACCAAAAATGCTTAAGACGTCTCTTAAATATCAAGTGGCAAGCACAAGTACACGATACTGAAGTTTTTGTGAGAGCGTGTTGCTCTAGTGTTGTGACCCTTGTAATTAGATCCTACATGCCTTAAGTGGGCCACCTGGTTCGAGTGAAAGGTTGTAGGCTGCCAAAACCAATTTTTATGGGAAGCTGGAAAATAGCAAGTGCCCTCAACAAAAGCCTAGGAAGAGGCTCAGGAACTCTACATATAATAATTTTAAAGTCTGACAAATCGACATCGACACATGGGAAGAAATTAAGGCCGAAGTGGCGAAAGCTTGTACGTGAAATTTGTGATGCTATAGAGAAAAGAAAGCAGGTCCACAGTAATCTGAAGCGAGAGCTTCGCAAAGGTTCAATTGATGGTCTTAATCATGACACAGAGCTGGAAATGCGACACTTGTGAACGAGTGCTTCTCTCATAATCTGGCTACATCAACCACCTTAAGTTGCATAAAACTCCTGTGCAGGTCAACTTTGCACCTATTAGTCCGAACCAAACGATCTGCTTAACATTCAGCAAAGTTAGCAATTCTATTGCTGGTTTGAGAAAAAAAAATTAATTGTTCATAGGAATACACTTAACCCTCCAGATGAAGTCAACTCAGTGGAAATTGCTTAGTTTTTATGTCGTATCTGCTTCAAGATGAGCAAATCTGCGGCAGGAGTGCAGAGCCCTCTGAGATGACATGGACGACAATATTGGGAAAAAGATTGTGACGGCAACTATCTGAAAAGATCATTATATATATATATATATATATATATATATATATATCAGGTCATGTCATATGCTACTGGTACCATATAACCCAGTACTACCTGCCTCATGGTCGGGACACCGGCGACTAAACTTGTTCCCCCACCAGACTTGTTTGGTGTGGAGGGTGGCTAGTCTCCCTGAATAATTAAAAACAAGACCTTTCAAAGGGTGAATGGACCTTTTTCGGGGTCAACGGCCAACTAGCACCGTGCGTGTTTGTGTGTATGTACGTGTGCTGGGATGGAGGGGGCTCCTGTAAGCCGTGGTGAAGGCAACCTTTCTAGGAGAAGGAATTCTTTGATTTAAAAAACCATAAGGCGGGAGGCAAGTACCCGCATCAAGCTGGTCTGCAGTTTAACTTGTTGCTGGCTATCTTGCTGTTGCTTGTTGCTGGATCTCAACATTTTGAACAAAGAGAGAGACTTAGCTGTCGTACAATACTAAGACTCTGTAACATCATCTGTGTACAGATACTCCCTCATGCATTTGTCTATAAAAATGGTCCTGTGGCGATGGAAGTCAATTTTAGGCTCATGGACTTTAAGCTTTAAGTGTCTTAGAGAGTGGCACTCGTCTGACAAGACGTTGCAATCATCATATATATATATATATATATATATATATATATATATATATATAAAATGCGTGTGTGTGGATGCGGGGGTGTGTGTCGACGTATATCTCTATATTTATTAATCAGATTTAATATATTTATATATTAGAATTTTCCGAATGTGAAACGACATATATATATTTTCTACGGTTCAACCTCGAAACTTACACAGATTATTAAAGTCAAACGTGTGTAAATACAAGAGTCGATGTTTGCCATCATTTGTGGTCATTGGTTAACTCGCTACGCGAGCGCAACTACTTTGCCACTTGAATAACCACACAACCCTATGCAGAAATATTAGCTGTCGTTTCGATTTACTTTATCTTTGTTAGCCAATAGACCTTATTTTGTGTGGCGGGTTTTACCAGGTTGCAGGGAACTTGCATTGCATGCAATAAATTTGTGTTTTGAAATCCGTATTCAGATGTGTGCAACTGATGATTTCAAATACGGGCAAAACTCGATCCTTGTGTTGCTGACTTGTAAGGTTCAATGATCCGTGTTATCTGCGACGTACTTTGACAGTAGAATATATATATATATATATATATATATATATATATATATATATATTTAGTGGAGATGGTAATTAATAAAAACTGAAGAAAGTGCTCAATACTGTTGTAGAGCAAATATGTGTTTTATTTTTTATTACCGTATCTTTCTGTTAAGTTACATTATTGTTTTCTGTAAAAAGTCCGAGGAAGATACAGACGGCCAAAAAAACGGCCGAGTAGCTGAAACATTAATGTAACTTAACAGAAAGATACGGTATTAAAAAATAAAACGTATATATATATATATATATATATATATATATATATATATATATATATATATATATACATATTTGTAATGAACACACCAGTGTACATTGTAGCCATTTTAACCCGAAAGGCACACCAGGCAGGAAACCGGAGTTTTCCCAGATAATCCGTTCTGTTATATTTTTACTCATATGATGTTTAATGTTTATGCAAAATTTCACAAATTTCAAGGCGTAGTTATTGAGAAAAGTGCGGACAAATGAGCAGACAAACAAACGGGGAGCAAACACGTATTTAAATAGATACGAACGTTAAAGTTTATGGAAAACGCTTTTAAAATATAATACATTTTTTTTTCATTAGGCTTTATGTTGACAAGTTAACAAGTAGTTTTTATCTGATAGCTTTACATTTCCCTCGTATAGAGTAAACCTGACAAAGACTGACCTCATTTCTATCATAACTAAAATATGTGTTGGTTGATATATTTTGTAAACGGAGATAATTTATGACTAATATTATCTATGTTCTTGTTTATGTGTCTTTGTAAATATAGACTGCTTCATCAGCAATTCTTTTTTTTATTTGATTGAATGTCGATTCGAATAAATCACTGCCATGACATTACCATTATAATAAAACTATTGCTTGACGTACATATTAATGAAACGGTTGTAAGTTTGTTTGATAATTGTAGAAGATTGATGGACGACTTATAGTTTTATTAGTTGTTTTTTACCGATTGGGGCAAACATAATTCTCTGATTACTCAATACATTTACTAAACAACGAGGGGGCAGACACAATTGATGTGTTTATACGATAAATAACGGGTAACAATGCAGTCTATGGCATGAATGAGTTCATGATTCTTCATACTAACATTTAATTATCACAATTGTAAAATCGGCCACTTGTGGTTTAATATCATTTATTCAAATAAAACACATTCGCATAGTGTTATAACATTTAATATATATTAGCACGATTCTCTCATTTTCCTGTGTCAAAATGAGGGATTGCATTATATTTAAACATTATAGCACAGCAGAAACATTGATGTTATCAGCGAGATTTTTGTCAGCTAATCAATTTAAACATATGATAATACACTAGCGTTATTGAATAATTAAATTTCATTTTTGTAACATGTTGGCGAATGTCCTTACGTCCGTTAAGAAGCGCAGCTGGAAACGAAAAACCGTTTCAATTAGCTGACCATGCATATTTTGCATATGAAAACACTTTTATTTGTAGTAAAGTTCGTTATATGTCTTCACATTTAGAGACGTATTTGAAGCAAGACAGAGATGTGATTTCTATTATATATATATATATATATATATATATATATATATATATATATATATATATATATCGTAAGTATGGTAATAATTATATAAAAATAATGCAACCTGGAGATGAGGACACTTTACTGTTTTAAACTTGGAATAAATGGAACATATACGGAAAGGAATGCTTAACACTGCTTTATCACCATCAGCATGAATCTTCCATCAGTTGTGTGTGGCATAAGAGATCCAAGGAAGACAGACAGTATGCGAGTGATTATGAGAGGTCTTAGAAGAGGGAAAGGATTAGGGCACGAGGGTTAATTTTCCAAATAAATAATTTAATGGATAACGACTGCCGTGTATTTTATAGACACAATAATTTTACATGTTTATGTCAGTATGATAACTGTACACTCAATTATTTGTGTTGAACTGAAAATGCGCAAGATTTCCGTAAACTTTTCCTACGGGTGCTCTATCCTTATCACAGACTATTTGACGTATAGTCCAGAATTTGCTCTCTCTGACTTTCGGTCATTCTCTAAGTTTTAGAAAAACTTTAGAGACTGCAGTTATTAGACAATTGAGGCCATGAAAGCGGCTTTGGCAAGGGTCATTAGCACGCTCACATGAGAAAAATTCCATGGCTCTTTCCAGAACTTGTGGGAACGGTACAACATATGAATTGAAGCCGGGTGAATTTCATTCGAAGGAGGCTAGAGTTTTATTCGTGTACATTCAATAAAAGTGGTCATACGAAAAAGTCTGGAAACTTATTAAAGGAACCTCGTATGATGTGATCAGTCAAATGTTAAAATATATAATATTCTCATCATGCCAACGTCATAATTTTCGCCACGTTTCAATAAGGCTGAGCATATTTTTAGATAGTATCCTGTAGCTTTCTTTGAAATTTTACACTTACAATATATAACTCGCAATTTTGTAAAATAATATGATTACGCAGATTAAGTAAGAATATATTTTTATTCATAATAACCTTAGTTATATACCGTTGGCACAACGGTTCTGGAAAAATCATCATAGTTAAGCAATGCTGAACCTGGTCAATACAAGATAGTTTACATTTTGGGATATCAGGCGCTGTATGTAAAGTATCACGGTTCTGTTATGCAAGAAGTTAAACATTCTAACGCTGTTTTCGTCACAGATTTGTTTATACGTGTGGGTGAAAACCACTTGTAAAATTAAAATCACCATGATATGTCTTCCCCTAGACTACGCTCGTTTACCCCACTTAGAGCGAATGCCGTATTCCTTACCTCGAATTCCACTGAAGATTTCATAAGGTTCTTAATGTTCCTTTATATATTGAACGTGGATAATTAGTAAATCTACTTAGTATGTGTCTCTTTAAAGAAATTAAATGTGCTTTAAAATGGCATATAATAATAATCTATGAAATTAATCGACCGATTAGAAAATTTATATAAAAAAATGTATGTACAAAGTGTCTGACAGCTACTTCAAAGGTATGTCCGCATTTTTGCCCAAATCCTCGTCATCATTTAAAGACAGTGAATCGGTATTACCTCGGAGAATTCTTGTTAGGAGTAGCCGAGTATTTCCCGAGAGTAACCCGTTAACATTTACTAACTGGTTGCATGAAAAATAATATTTTAAGTTCTAATCCGATCTTAAATTTTACTCCGATTTTAGTAATGTATTTTTAACAATATTTCAAACCATATTATTATTTTACATTTTACCTTAATTAATAGTAACTAATTAAAAATGGGTTATACTTACTATTTTATTTACTGATAACGAGAGAAGTAGCGATTTGCATTTTTTTGTAGAGTAGAGTAATTGCATTTAAGTAGATGCTTATTATTTCAAGCACTTACTCAATCACTCCTAACTACACAGAAAGGGAGCAGAAATACCTAGTTTAGAACACCAGCAGAAAACAATCAGTTTTGTTGCTGATGGATTCGTTAACTTCGTCAGGTTGTTAATTTAAAAGAAAACCCTGATTTTAAATCTGTGCTACTGACCTCGTACATCATGGTATTAAAGAAATTGAGGAGGGTCGCTTACTTAGACCTCGTTGATATTTCTGGAGCTCAAACAAATTATTCAGTTTAGAATCCTGCGTTGCTTAATGTGAAAGTAATGTGAAAGTAGACTGCCTATCGCCCGGCCTTTCGCACACATTCTTTATCTATTTATCAAGTGCAGACAGTGATCCGAGGACTCACCGGAGTCAGACTGTGCTTAGCATTGATTTCTTACAACGGAAATTGATCCGGTTCATAGTCTCATATTCTTCCTCTAAAACTGCGTATCTTGGTGAATGTTTGTTCATAAATATTTTAACGCGAATAGTCTGGGCCATCCTTTTCAGACAGTTTTAAGGGTATCGGTTTGACAGCTTGTGAAGAATCTCTGACTCAATGCTCAGGGGATTTGGTTGCTGTGTACGCTACATCATATTTCTTAATATACCTCTGTATTGGTTTAATAATATATCTGTTTTTATATCACAAATATTAATCTACATCAGTATATCTGAATATATAATTAATATATTCTATTTTTAATTAAACATAATTGGAGAGGTACAAACATAGAAATGGTATAATTAAAACAATCGGAATTTTCTGCTCAAGAATTTATTTTTCTATACAGTCACCATCATTTTGACTTTTCGCAGCGATAGCATGGTGGTTGCGCATGATCATCCCGGGCACGCTTTGTCACTTACGTCTCTGTCGCTAAACTGAATCAACAAACCCATCTCATAAATGTTTTGAAATTTACGGCCCTTCGGTAGGCCCTTCGTATTCTTTGGATTTTATATATAGTGAAAATGTACACATTAATCAAGTTGTTGCTGTCTTTTTTGCTCTTTCTTGAAACACTTGAGACTTATATATTGACACTTGTCAAAACTATTTATTCTTAGCCCTACATATAAGGAACTTTAATTAACACCTCAGAAATTGTTTTCCGCTATCAATCATCAAATGTTTCAAAACAAAATATACCACTATAGAACCCGTGTGAGATAAGAATTACTTAACACTTGTTAAGTATGAATTGTTTTGGTTGGTTGTTTTTGTTTTACGGCATATCAACCCTTTTCAGGTTATTTGGTGCCGAATCCGGTGATTTTGAAGACATTTTTTTAATAAAATATATTTGTTTTTTGCAAGTCAGTTTCTATTTAACCCATAGTTGGGACCCTAACAGGTACTACCACTCCGGGTCAGAGTAGACCTGGGAGCAATGACAATTAAAGAATGGCTCCACACTCCCCAGAGCCCGCAAGCTGGGGCCTCACTATCGGATATAGCTTAAGGTCATATCCAGGACAATGAATTGGTTTATTCGTTTCTTGTTGATGATTTATCTGAACTCTGTTATTTTTCGAAATTTTTTTTTAATTACCCGTGTTCATTTTTCTTTTCATTTGTCGAAAAGTTTACGTCTTAAAAAGAAATTATAAAATTCGGGTGTTACCTGGTATAACCACCCAACACGCCAATCGTACCTGATTTTTACGAAATAAATGACTAGATTAATCTGCCATTCTTCTGACATCTGTGAGACGATTGACATACGGGGCGACCCTGTCAAAGCTATCGTCTCTTCTACGAATCGATAAGAATTCACTGCTAAATAGGTATCGTTATCATTGAATGGGTTCCCCTGCATACGCCAAGATACAATATATCGTGTTTGAATACTATTCAAGAATATCTGTATCACACTTTTTTGTCTAGCTGAGTATTTATTTAAAGACATCGCCCTTAAGGTGTCTACACCAACAGACGCTCGTAAAATAACTTCACTGTGAACACCGTATATATTTTTAGTAATAGTTAATTGCTTAATATCAAAATTCGTTTATGGCAACGCATCGAGATACATTCATATTATGTAAAGTAAACAATATTACTGAATTGGGGAAAATATTCATCAAGGGTCAAGCTACCCGTTCACCTTAAAGCCGATTACTGTATAAGAGAGATAATTGTGGAACCCGTAGAGAGTTCACAAATGTTATATATAACTGCCAGGTATGCTACAAGCTTCTTGGTCAAACGCATACATATTGTATCACATTTGTATTGACGGGATCATATGTCAGTAATCTAATTACGTCAATTAATTAAGTAAATAAATAATGCATATGGTAACGTGCCCGATTCGGATATATACACAGCTATGCGGATTACCCATTATATAGCTTGGAAATTATTACCAAACGGATGTAAAGAACGTATAATATGGATTTTACCAAGCAAGTTGGATCAACAAAAACATTCATATCCTTTTTCTACAAATCCTCCTGACACAGGACTCCTGATAAATGCATTATTTTCACTTTGACTTTACATGTCTCACTGACTTTAGCAAATAGGGTGCATACCTTTATAACTATTTGCTAATATTTTCTCTCCTCTGATGAGATGGTAGACATCGACACCCTATATGTTAAGGAGATTAATTTTCTAAAGCATTCTTTGTCTTGCTTAGAATAATAAAAATTCTTTGATATGAAACTCAACCACTTCATTTCATTTCAATGAGAGTTTTTTTTTAAATTCATTGATGTACAATTTTAATTTATTTGCTCTATCTTGCATATCGAGCAATTCTTGTTTAGATGGGATAACTTATAGAATATTGCTGCCAGTAATATTTTGTAAACCTACAATCTCACGTTTACATAACCACTGATTGTCAAATAAAAAACTATTCCGAAGTATATATATATATATATATATATATATATATATATATATATATATATATATATATATATATATATATATATATATATATATATATATATATATAAATATACTAGCATTTCAGCCCGGCGTTGCCCGGGTGTTTGGAAGTGTATGCTGAGCAAAAAAAAAGAGTAATTTTTTTTTTAATTTTACCCCTATTATGACCCCTTAAAATTTATAGTTTCGGGCTCAAATCACTTTATTAAATTAGATCCAGGTTCAACGAACCTATATCTAAAATTTCAAGTGTCTAGACCCAAAATTGTCGGAGGAGTTTGGTAGAGTTCTTAAAGGTCAAATCGTTGAAATTTGACCCCTTAACAGCCAAATTTCTGGCTGACACCCGTCACATCGATTTTCCCAAATCTCAGTACAGGGAATTTCAAATTTCGAGTCTATAGACAAAAAATTGACAGATTTATTGCGTAGGGAAATGTACACAGACAGACAGACAGACAGACACGTTCACTTTTATAGATATATATATAGATAGATAGACAGATAGATGAAACAAAAAAATATACGTATACATAAATATATATAGAAACGATTTTGTGTTCATTGTAAGCTTTTTAC
This sequence comes from Euprymna scolopes, assembly GCF_053919585.1. Taxonomy (NCBI): domain Eukaryota; kingdom Metazoa; phylum Mollusca; class Cephalopoda; order Sepiida; family Sepiolidae; genus Euprymna; species Euprymna scolopes. Next base: position 49,465,868 of record NC_136492.1, read on the forward strand.
GCAAATATTTCGCAAGTATAAATCATGTAGAATATCTGCATGAATATAATTACCCGTAATAGTTAACTAAAGGTGATCACCCTATGAGAAAACTGAAAAAACTAATAGGGAATTAATTAAAAATGAATGTTTAAAAGAATATGCAAATTAGTTAGATCTTTTGCTAATGAATGCAACTCGATAACTCATATATAAGAAACTTGTATTTTCTTTTTAAATAAACAGAAAAGCCCGGTCTCCTGTCTTTTCTGTTTGTTGCTTTGGCTGTCCCCGACATCCAAAGACCAGCTACCAGCCCCTCTTGGGCTGGTTAAAGCTTTGTTTTTGCATTGTTTTTTCGCCTCCTGTTGAGGCCATTAACTGTTTTTTCTATTTTTTCCAGGTTTGTCTCTCTCCCCGGGCTCGACTTAAATAGCTGGCCGGTCTGCGTCTGAGGTGGTTCGGAGTCACATCCAACATAATCCTCAGCCAGGCCAAATCGGCGGGTCTGAGCCAGGGAGAAGACGCAGAGGGGGAGGGTAGCTGGTCCGGGCTCCAGTGCAGAAATGCCTAGCCCGGGGTCCAGTTCCCAGAGGGGGCTTCGGCCCAATCTGGGGGCCGGATCAGGCCCAGAAAAGGTTCCACCACGCGGTCCGGGCTCCGCTTCTTTGCCTAGCCCGGGTTCTGGTGGGCGTGTCCCTGACACGCCCGCCGGTTCAGGCCCGGTAGATAGACGTAGAGGTGCAGTTGGTGCTGTCCCCCGCACCATCACTGTAGAAGAGTCCGTCGCACTAGGCAGCGGCTCCTGGAGTATCTCTGACACTGCTGTCCCCGGCAGTGGTAGGCATAGGCCAGCTGCGAGAGGTGATCCATCTCGGTGGGATCAGCAGAGGAAGAGGGCTTTAACTGTCAGCCCTCCCGCCCATAGGAGGACGGAACTCCTAGGGTCGGGATTAAGACCTTCCACCTCTGCTGATTTCTCCACATTGAGAACCACCGGGCTGGATCAGGCGTTTACAAGCGACGTGCCGGACGACCGGGAGGAGGCCATTAATATGCTCTCGCTTTTCGACTCCCAGTTGAACGGGACAGTGGGCCAGGATCTCCAGTGTAGCAGCGACGAGAGCGGCCAAGAAGGGAGTGTAGAAGCAAGACCAGGAGAAGCGAGAGCATCCCGTCCCAAGAAGAAGAAGGGGGCTGTTCGAACGGACCAAAAAAGTGGGGCAGTTGGTGCCATACCAGTACCAATACCATCGTCCCCGGCGGAAAGCCCAGCAGATTGGCCCTCACTGCCAGGAACCAGCACGCAAGCAACAATCTCTACGTGCTCAACAATCCCGCCGGGGCAGAGAACGCCGCCCCCTCCAATTTCTCCAGCGATAGTAACACCAACGCCCTCGGCAGCAGAGAAGGTGTGGGGACCCCAGTCCCAGCTTACTCCTGAGGAATACCGTCAGCTGTTCATCTCCAAATATAAGGAGTATACTGACGGTAATATCATCAAACCCCTGCCAGGTGTCGTGGAAAGACTAGCAACAAGGATTATTTCGTTAGTCACCACTGACTGGAAAAAGAAAACTCTGGCAGGGGTCTCTAAAGACATCATGGCGGAGATGCTGGGGGATCTCCAAATACCTGCGACGTACATTTGTCGTCGCAGTTATGCCATGTGGGATCTGCTGCTGCCGACCGTCGATGACGCAATAAAGCTCTCCAAATGTGACTGGAAGTGGAGAGAGATCCGTTTTAAGCCAGTGTATCTGAGCAGGAGTCAAACAACGGTGAACATTTTAGGCGTCCCCTGGTTTCTGGACTCTGTGCAGATAGGCGCAATTATGAGCCAGTATGGGGACGTCGAAGCGGTCCTCCCGGCCCGCGGCCCCCGTAGCCTTATGGTAGGGGACTACACAGTAAAAATGCGCTGTGACCGGGAGGGCTTTCAGAGTATACCAGCCCTGCTCAGAAGTGATGTCTGGACCATGAGCGTCATCGTCGAGGGGCGGAGACCGCACTGTTGGCATTGCCAACAAGTAGGCCATATGGCAAGAGATTGCCCTAAGAGAGTCCCCCCCAAACCAGCTGCGGAACAACAGAAGGGTGTGGCACCAGCAGCCCCTGAGAAGCCAGCCGGAGGGGGCACAGAAACAACATCAGAAGGCTGGAGCACCGTGGTCAAGAAGAGAAATGGGAAGATCACGAAGACCCCCTCCACAAGAGAGCAGCCCCCTGAAGTACAAGGTCGGTCAGCTCCCACAGGGTCGTCCACGAGTTCTTCCACCAACGTCACCACCACCAAAGTCACCACCAAGGAAGTCGCCAGCGGCCAAAAGAGAAACCATCCGGTCTCCTCGTCCGACTCAGAAGGGGAGCAAGGAGAAAAACCGGCTACTGTGGCAGAGGGCCAAGTGCCGACAAAAGAAATAAAGAAAAAGGCTCGAAAGAATAAGGAGGCTGGGTCCCGTTCCCCGTCCCCTATGAACGTAGAGAATACTGTCTCTACGGTTCAGCCACCCAAAACCCCCACCCAAACCCCTTCGGCTGAACCAAAATCCCCATCCCTATTTGATACCCCTCCAACCGGTGCTCGGTCACTATCACGAGAAAGGCCAGAGATGCAAAACAACAACAGAAGAGCCAAATCTGCATCTCCGGTAAGGAGAGAAAAAACGAGAAAGCTCCCCTACCTTCCTGGAGACCGGATCTGCGATGTAGACCCCTTGCACGCTGACACATACATAACTCAGCGCCATAGGGGCCTAATAAAGCCGCTGAGGGAGATGAAGAACATTGATGGGAAAAAGGTTTCCAATCCCAAAAACTTTCCAGGCGCCCCCTTAGTCATGACCTTTGTGCGTCAAACAAGAACTGGACGCACGAAGGCCATGTGGAACATGATCGAGGAAGCGAAGGGGGCGATTCCGAATTTAAAGTTGGTGGAAGAGGAGCACGACTCCCTCAAACAGCTGGCATCTAGGTGCGAAGGGAGGGTCCCTATTTACGTCCACCCTTGTTTTTATAGGGCCCTTAAATTAACCTTCCCATTGGATGTCGGAGGTATTGCGCGGGACGGACGAGTAACGTCCGAGTTGCTTTCGGGCAACCTCGCCCAATCCTGCGGCACCCTTGGACCAAAAGACTTTAGGCCGGTGGTTGCGGATATCTAGGCACAATGGCCACGTCCTTGAGCCTGTGTAGTTTGAACGTAAGGGGCATGAGGTGCCGAAGCAAAGCCGCTAGGGTACTGAGGGACCTCATGTCCATGAATATAGATGTGGCTACGTTACAAGAGACTCACTTCAATTCCGTTGACGATCATCGGGTGCTGGAGGGGCATTATGATGTCTTTTCAACATACGGTGATAGTCAAAGTAGGGGGGTTTCTTTGTTAGTTAGGCGCACCCTTTCTGCAACGGTTAGCGTTGTTCACGCGGATACTGATGGTAGACTGATCGTGGCCGATGTTGCCGTGGCAAATAGAGCGTTTCGAGTCGTCGTGGTTTATGCGCCCAATTGCGTACGGGAGCGGGTTTCCTTTTTCCGGCGGTTGGAGGTGTTTCTCGGGGGTTCGGAACGGTTAGTTTTAGTGGGTGATTGGAATGCCATCCTTGATCCCAGGGTAGATAAGGTGGGCGGGACTAGAGGGACGGATGGGTGTGAAACCAGTCTGTTGGACCTGATGGCTAGATGCGATCTGGTAGACAGGTATCGGGTGGATCATCCGGGGCGGGAGATGTGGACGTGGCTCTCTAGCAGGCCTTCCGTTTCAAGTACTTACTTGGATCGGTTGTTAGTTAGAAGAGGCAACATAGAATACATATCTTGTCCCACGTTCCACTGGTTAGGCCACTCTGACCACAAACTACTTGTGGCCAGATTAGATTTAGATAGTAACCCCAAGTTAGCTGGGTACTGGAAGTTAAATACCTCCCTACTGGAGATAGATGACTTCCGGGAAAGGCTAACTAAACACATTCAGAAGGGATTAGTGGGGGCGGTTACCGGGAATAAGTGGTGGGTAAACGCCAAATCTAGCATTAGAGACTTCTCTGTCAAATATGGCCAACGCCTCGCGCTAGATAGGGCCAAGGCAGAGAAGCGTCTAGAGGATAGACTATCCCGGGCGGTGGCAGGGGGGGATTCCCTAGAAATAGGCCTAGCTAAGGCGGACCTGAGTCGTTTGGCTAGCGAACGATATCAGGGCCAGGTAGTTAGGGCTAGAATTAAAAAGATGCCCAACGAAGCTGTGAATGTGGATAGATCGGAACGTGTCCGTTCGCTCGGGCGCAAATCGGATAATTACATTCGTAAGATTCAGAGCCCGGAAGGGCACTCCTTAGTGTCGGCTCGGGGGATTTGCGAGCGGTTTCGGGTGCACTTTGAAGATCGTTTTGCACAGCTGTCCAGGCTCCGCGTCCAGGAGTTTGGTAACTATTTGGCTGGCTCGCCCCGCCTGGAGGCGGCCCGAGCGGCTAGTTGCGATGGTCGGGTTGCAGAGTGTGAGGTCGTAGCTGCTATGAAGCAGGTCGCCTATAATAGATCACCAGGACTCGATGGACTGCCCTACGAGCTATACTTGAGGATGTCGCACATGTTTGTCCCGATTCTGACGGGTGTGTTTAACCACTGGTTTGACACGGGATCTATCCCGAGTCAGGTTACCAAAGGCGTGGTCACACTTCTGAAGAAGAAGGACACACATATTGGGGGGTTGGATGATTTTAGGCCCATCACGTTGTTGAACACGGATATTAAAATCCTGGCCCGAGTGCTGGCGAATCGTTTGCAGGTTGTTATCACTGACTTGATCGAACCGGATCAGACTTATGCTGTGAAGGGGAGATCAATTCAAAACAATTTGCATTTGATTCGTACAGTCCTAGAAAACCTAGAAGACGACACTGAAGCCGCGCTGATCAATTTAGATCAGTCCAAGGCGTTCGATAGGGTGGATCATCGTTTCCTGATGGCTGTTTTAGAGACCGCCGGCTTTGGGTCCGGCTTCTGCAGATGGATTTCCATTTTGTATGCTCGTCCGACGGCAGTTGTGCAGGTCAACGGGGTGCGGTCGGCGCCGTTCGCGGTTTCTCGGTCGGTGCGACAGGGGTGTCCGTTGTCGCCCTTGCTGTATGTCCTCGCGCTGGAACCATTCCTTAGGAACGTGAGGACTAGGGTGGCTGGACCGGCCCTGCGCGGAATTGCTCTTCCTGGTGGTGCGCGAGCCAGGGTTTCCGCGTTTGCCGATGATGTCACCGTATTTGTTTCGAGCGTGGTAGATATTATTACGGTGATTAAGGCTCTCAAGCGTTATGAAAAAGTTACAGGGGCTGTAGTCAATCTCAGCAAATCCGTTGGCCTGAGGTTGGCCGCTTGGCGGGGCTCGAATGCTTTGCCTGGCGCATTTGTCTGGACGGATGGCCCGGTCCGAATTCTGGGTGTTTGGTTTGGACCCGGTCTGTGTCTAGATAAGAACTGGTCGGAAGTACAGAGCAAGGTCGAAGCGTCTGTGAGGGTTTGGCTTCGAAGGGGATTGTCCCTTAAAGGCAGGGCGGAAGCATGCGCCACTTACGTGTTTCCGCTGATCCTTTACCGATTGGCTGTACTTCCTCTGCCTGCGGTCCGCATGGCGGCCTTAACGCGTGCGCTCTTCTCACTGTTGTGGAATGAGCGACGGCCGCTTGTCCGTAGACAGGTCTGTACTCAACGTCTTGAAGATGGGGGCCTGGGGATGCCTGACCTGGCAAGTCATAAAAACGCCGAAAGGTTGGCATTCCTGGGTAGAACTCTGATCGAGGAGTGTGATTGGGGTCCCGCGGTTGGTGAGGCTTTTCCCAACCTTATCCCCAATCACTTAATTGAATGCCAAAGAAGGCCGAGAGGGCAGTCAAGATTCCTCAACGAATGCCGAAATGCGCTTAGAGCGATGCCAGGGTCCTTAGACCTTGCACAGCCTAGAAGGGCATTATATCGGGGATTAGTGGTGGGGACCGCTTCGGACCCGCTTGGGGAGCGGCTGCAGCTGTCGGGAGGGGAGGTTCGCTCTCTATGGAATTGGGCGCCAGGCCGGGGATATCTTAATAATTCCGAATTTTCCCTGACCTGGCGATTGGTTAGAAACGCTTTACCCCTCAATGACATATTGTTCAGAATTGGTAGTACGTTTAGTCCTTTTTGTCCACGGTGCGAGGAAGATAGCTTAGAAACTGTAGAACATGCTTTTTATACTTGTTCCAAGCTCCGTGAATTCTGGGAGTATGTCAGTGAGGTCACGGCTCGCATCGTCCCCGATCAGGTGACGATCCTGGATTTAGCATCCGTAGTCTACAACGTAGATCCCTTGTGGCCTAGGGAGGAACGAATGGTGTTCCTAGCGACCTTGGCCGTAGCTAGACTGGTAGTGTGGGTTTCACGCATAGAGATAGGGCGTGGGGGGGAGCCGCCTTCTTATCGGGATCTGATTTTGTATTTTAAACACCAACTTAAAATCAAAATCAGATGCGATAGAAGGAGGTTATCTCGCTCACAGTTTAGTAGGAGGTGGATTCACACCGCTAGTTTATGTGCGTTCGTACGAAACAGGCTTGAGTACGTGTTCCCTGCTTAGGCATGGCACACGCCGACCGGATAAGCAACCCCCAGACAAAAATAAGACAATCCCGTAGTGGATCAGTCCCTTAGCTAGTTGGTATAAATGAGCTCCATGTCCCCAACCTTTATTTTAGGTGTTAGAATACCTCCAAAGAAGCCCAGTCCTGATTTATTTATTTTAGTCCAAACCTGTCCCAATGGTATTTTTCTTGGAGGTCACCGAATATCCCCTTCCCCCCCCCTTTATTTTGTCCGTAGTTGTGCCCATTCCCTCTTAGGAAGTGCTCCCTTGTTTTCGGCTGATACCGGAAAACAGGAAGCATTTCAAAATTAAATAGGTAAGGGTGTGTCCTGATTAACACATTCATCGCTTAACGTTTTATTTGGTTCATTTATTTTCTATTACTGTTATTTTTCTTTATTTTGGGGTGTTTTAAGGCTCTCATTACCCCCGCCCATCACCCGCATATATCATACGCATCACAATTTCACCCCTCATATATCATACGCATCACCCTCATTGTTTCATTATAAAATAAATCATTGTTATAAAAAAAAAAAAAAAAAAAAAAAAAAAATAAAAAAAAAAAATTAAAAAAAAATAAAAATAAAAAAAAAAAAAAAAAAAAAAAAAAAAAAAGTCATTGTAAATATTGTTCATATCATCTGGGGTTTTAAGTAGATCCAACCCCTAGAGTGTATGTGGTATTGTGGTGACTGCAACTAGTTATAGGGAATAGACCAAGTGGACGACCCCCGACCCCCATTCTCCCCCCACACCCTTTTGGCCTCATGCCACATTCGGAAAGAGTATCTTTTCATATTTTATATCATTTTAATCTTAAAATTTTGTAAAGTCTGAAATATTTCTTTTTTGAATAAATATTTAAATAAACAGAAAAGCCCGGTCTCCTGTCTTTTCTGTTTGTTGCTTTGGCTGTCCCCGACATCCAAAGACCAGCTACCAGCCCCTCTTGGGCTGGTTAAAGCTTTGTTTTTGCATTGTTTTTTCGCCTCCTGTTGAGGCCATTAACTGTTTTTTCTATTTTTTCCAGGTTTGTCTCTCTCCCCGGGCTCGACTTAAATAGCTGGCCGGTCTGCGTCTGAGGTGGTTCGGAGTCACATCCAACATAATCCTCAGCCAGGCCAAATCGGCGGGTCTGAGCCAGGGAGAAGACGCAGAGGGGGAGGGTAGCTGGTCCGGGCTCCAGTGCAGAAATGCCTAGCCCGGGGTCCAGTTCCCAGAGGGGGCTTCGGCCCAATCTGGGGGCCGGATCAGGCCCAGAAAAGGTTCCACCACGCGGTCCGGGCTCCGCTTCTTTGCCTAGCCCGGGTTCTGGTGGGCGTGTCCCTGACACGCCCGCCGGTTCAGGCCCGGTAGATAGACGTAGAGGTGCAGTTGGTGCTGTCCCCCGCACCATCACTGTAGAAGAGTCCGTCGCACTAGGCAGCGGCTCCTGGAGTATCTCTGACACTGCTGTCCCCGGCAGTGGTAGGCATAGGCCAGCTGCGAGAGGTGATCCATCTCGGTGGGATCAGCAGAGGAAGAGGGCTTTAACTGTCAGCCCTCCCGCCCATAGGAGGACAGAACTCCTAGGGTCGGGATTAAGACCTTCCACCTCTGCTGATTTCTCCACATTGAGAACCACCGGGCTGGATCAGGCGTTTACAAGCGACGTGCCGGACGACCGGGAGGAGGCCATTAATATGCTCTCGCTTTTCGACTCCCAGTTGAACGGGACAGTGGGCCAGGATCTCCAGTGTAGCAGCGACGAGAGCGGCCAAGAAGGGAGTGTAGAAGGAAGACCAGGAGAAGCGAGAGCATCCCGTCCCAAGAAGAAGAAGGGGGCTGTTCGAACGGACCAAAAAAGTGGGGCAGTTGGTGCCATACCAGTAACAATACCATCGTCCCCGGCGGAAAGCCCAGCAGATTGGCCCTCACTGCCAGGAACCAGCACGCAGGCAACAATATCTACGTGTTCAACAATCCCGCCGGGGCAGAGAACGCCGCCCCCTCCAATTTCTCCAGCAATAGTAACACCAACGCCCTCGGCAGCAGAGAAGGTGTGGGGACCCCAGTCCCAGCTTACTCCTGAGGAATACCGTCAGCTGTTCATCTCCAAATACAAGGAGTATACTGACGGTAATATCATCAAACCCCTGCCAGGTGTCGTGGAAAGACTAGCAACAAGGATTATTTCGTTAGTCACCACTGACTGGAAAAAGAAAACTCTGGCAGGGGTCTCTAAAGACATCATGGCGGAGATGCTGGGGGATCTCCAAATACCTGCGACGTACATTTGTCGTCGCAGTTATGCCATGTGGGATCTGCTGCTGCCGACCGTCGATGACGCAATAAAGCTCTCCAAATGTGACTGGAAGTGGAGAGAGATCCGTTTTAAGCCAGTGTATCTGAGCAGGAGTCAAACAACGGTGAATATTTTAGGCGTCCCCTGGTTTCTGGACTCTGTGCAGATAGGCGCAATTATGAGCCAGTATGGGGACGTCGAAGCGGTCCTCCCGGCCCGTGGCCCCCGTAGCCTTATGGTAGGGGACTACACAGTAAAAATGCGCTGTGACCGGGAGGGCTTTCAGAGTATACCAGCCCTGCTCAGAAGTGATGTCTGGACCATGAGCGTCATCGTCGAGGGGCGGAGACCGCACTGTTGGCATTGCCAACAAGTAGGCCATATGGCAAGAGATTGCCCTAAGAGAGTCCCCCCCAAACCAGCTGCGGAACAACAGAAGGGTGTGGCACCAGCAGCCCCTGAGAAGCCAGCCGGAGGGGGCACAGAAACAACATCAGAAGGCTGGAGCACCGTGGTCAAGAAGAAAAATGGGAAGATCACGAAGACCCCCTCCACAAGAGAGCAGCCCCCTGAAGTACAAGGTCGGTCAGCTCCCACAGGGTCGTCCACGAGTTCTTCCACCAACGTCACCACCACCAAAGTCACCACCAAGGAAGTCGCCAGCGGCCAAAAGAGAAACCATCCGGTCTCCTCGTCCGACTCAGAAGGGGAGCAAGGAGAAAACCCGGCTACTGTGGCAGAGGGCCAAGTGCCGAAAAAAGAAATAAAGAAAAAGGCTCGAAAGAATAAGGAGGCTGGGTCCCGTTCCCCGTCCCCTATGAACGTAGAGAATACTGTCTCTACGGTTCAGCCACCCAAAACCCCCACCCAAACCCCTTCGGCTGAACCAAAATCCCCATCCCTATTTGATACCCCTCCAACCGGTGCTCGGTCACTATCACGAGAAAGGCCAGAGATGCAAAACAACAACAACAGAAGAGCCAAATCTGCATCTCCGGTAAGGAGAGAAAAAACGAGAAAGCTCCCCTACCTTCCTGGAGACCGGATCTGCGATGTAGACCCCTTGCACGCTGACACATACATAACTCAGCGTCATAGGGGCCTAATAAAGCCGCTGAGGGAGATGAAGAACATTGATGGGAAAAAGGTTTCCAATCCCAAAAACTTTCCAGACGCCCCCTTAGTCATGACCTTTGTGCGTCAAACAAGAACTGGACGCACGAAGGCCATGTGGAACATGATCGAGGAAGCGAAGGGGGCGATTCCGAATTTAAAGTTGGTGGAAGAGGAGCACGACTCCCTCAAACAGCTGGCATCTAGGTGCGAAGGGAGGGTCCCTATTTACGTCCACCCTTGTTTTTATAGGGCCCTTAAATTGACCTTCCCATTGGATGTCGGAGGTATTGCGCGGGACGGACGAGTAACGTCCGAGTTGCTTTCGGGCAACCTCGCCCAATCCTGCGGCACCCTTGGACCAAAAGACTTTAGGCCGGTGGTTGCGGATATCTAGGCACAATGGCCACGTCCTTGAGCCTGTGTAGTTTGAACGTAAGGGGCATGAGGTGCCGAAGCAAAGCCGCTAGGGTACTGAGGGACCTCATGTCCATGAATATAGATGTGGCTACGTTACAAGAGACTCACTTCAATTCCGTTGACGATCATCGGGTGCTGGAGGGGCATTATGATGTCTTTTCAACATACGGTGATAGTCAAAGTAGGGGGGTTTCTTTGTTAGTTAGGCGCACCCTTTCTGCAACGGTTAGCGTTGTTCACGCGGATACTGATGGTAGACTGATCGTGGCCGATGTTGCCGTGGCAAATAGAGCGTTTCGAGTCGTCGTGGTTTATGCGCCCAATTGCGTACGGGAGCGGGTTTCCTTTTTCCGGCGGTTGGAGGTGTTTCTCGGGGGTTCGGAACGGTTAGTTCTAGTGGGTGATTGGAATGCCATCCTTGATCCCAGGGTAGATAAGGTGGGCGGGACTAGAGGGACGGATGGGTGTGAAACCAGTCTGTTGGACCTGATGGCTAGATGCGATCTGGTAGACAGGTATCGGGTGGATCATCCGGGGCGGGAGATGTGGACGTGGCTCTCTAGCAGGCCTTCCGTTTCAAGTACTTACTTGGATCGGTTGTTAGTTAGAAGAGGCAACATAGAATACATATCTTGTCCCACGTTCCACTGGTTAGGCCACTCTGACCACAAACTACTTGTGGCCAGATTAGATTTAGATAGTAACCCCAAGTTAGCTGGGTACTGGAAGTTAAATACCTCCCTACTGGAGATAGATGACTTCCGGGAAAGGCTAACTAAACACATTCAGAAGGGATTAGTGGGGGCGGTTACCGGGAATAAGTGGTGGGTAAACGCCAAATCTAGCATTAGAGACTTCTCTGTCAAATATGGCCAACGCCTCGCGCTAGATAGGGCCAAGGCAGAGAAGCGTCTAGAGGATAGACTATCCCGGGCGGTGGCAGGGGGGGATTCCCTAGAAATAGGCCTAGCTAAGGCGGACCTGAGTCGTTTGGCTAGCGAACGATATCAGGGCCAGGTAGTTAGGGCTAGAATTAAAAAGATGCCCAACGAAGCTGTGAATGTGGATAGATCGGAACGTGTCCGTTCGCTCGGGCGCAAATCGGATAATTACATTCGTAAGATTCAGAGCCCGGAAGGGCACTCCTTAGTGTCGGCTCGGGGGATTTGCGAGCGGTTTCGGGTGCACTTTGAAGATCGTTTTGCACAGCTGTCCAGGCTCCGCGTCCAGGAGTTTGGTAACTATTTGGCTGGCTCGCCCCGCCTGGAGGCGGCCCGAGCGGCTAGTTGCGATGGTCGGGTTGCAGAGTGTGAGGTCGTAGCTGCTATGAAGCAGGTCGCCTATAATAGATCACCAGGACTCGATGGACTGCCCTACGAGCTATACTTGAGGATGTCGCACATGTTTGTCCCGATTCTGACGGGTGTGTTTAACCACTGGTTTGACACGGGATCTATCCCGAGTCAGGTTACCAAAGGCGTGGTCACACTTCTGAAGAAGAAGGACACACATGTTGGGGGGTTGGATGATTTTAGGCCCATCACGTTGTTGAACACGGATATTAAAATCCTGGCCCGAGTGCTGGCGAATCGTTTGCAGGTTGTTATCACTGACTTGATCGAACCGGATCAGACTTATGCTGTGAAGGGGAGATCAATTCAAAACAATTTGCATTTGATTCGTACAGTCCTAGAAAACCTAGAAGACGACACTGAAGCCGCGCTGATCAATTTAGATCAGTCCAAGGCGTTCGATAGGGTGGATCATCGTTTCCTGATGGCTGTTTTAGAGACCGCCGGCTTTGGGTCCGGCTTCTGCAGATGGATTTCCATTTTGTATGCTCGTCCGACGGCAGTTGTGCAGGTCAACGGGGTGCGGTCGGCGCCGTTCGCGGTTTCTCGGTCGGTGCGACAGGGGTGTCCGTTGTCGCCCTTGCTGTATGTCCTCGCGCTGGAACCATTCCTTAGGAACGTGAGGACTAGGGTGGCTGGACCGGCCCTGCGCGGAATTGCTCTTCCTGGTGGTGCGCGAGCCAGGGTTTCCGCGTTTGCCGATGATGTCACCGTATTTGTTTCGAGCGTGGTAGATATTATTACGGTGATTAAGGCTCTCAAGCGTTATGAAAAAGTTACAGGGGCTGTAGTCAATCTCAGCAAATCCGTTGGCCTGAGGTTGGCCGCTTGGCGGGGCTCGAATGCTTTGCCTGGCGCATTTGTCTGGACGGATGGCCCGGTCCGAATTCTGGGTGTTTGGTTTGGACCCGGTCTGTGTCTAGATAAGAACTGGTCGGAAGTACAGAGCAAGGTCGAAGCGTCTGTGAGGGTTTGGCTTCGAAGGGGATTGTCCCTTAAAGGCAGGGCGGAAGCATGCGCCACTTACGTGTTTCCGCTGATCCTTTACCGATTGGCTGTACTTCCTCTGCCTGCGGTCCGCATGGCGGCCTTAACGCGTGCGCTCTTCTCACTGTTGTGGAATGAGCGACGGCCGCTTGTCCGTAGACAGGTCTGTACTCAACGTCTTGAAGATGGGGGCCTGGGGATGCCTGACCTGGCAAGTCATAAAAACGCCGAAAGGTTGGCATTCCTGGGTAGAACTCTGATCGAGGAGTGTGATTGGGGTCCCGCGGTTGGTGAGGCTTTTCCCAACCTTATCCCCAATCACTTAATTGAATGCCAAAGAAGGCCGAGAGGGCAGTCAAGATTCCTCAACGAATGCCGAAATGCGCTTAGAGCGATGCCAGGGTCCTTAGACCTTGCACAGCCTAGAAGGGCATTATATCGGGGATTAGTGGTGGGGACCGCTTCGGACCCGCTTGGGGAGCGGCTGCAGCTGTCGGAGGGGGAGGTTCGCTCTCTATGGAATTGGGCGCCAGGCCGGGGATATCTTAATAATTCCGAATTTTCCCTGACCTGGCGATTGGTTAGAAACGCTTTACCCCTCAATGACATATTGTTCAGAATTGGTAGTACGTTTAGTCCTTTTTGTCCACGGTGCGAGGAAGATAGCTTAGAAACTGTAGAACATGCTTTTTATACTTGTTCCAAGCTCCGTGAATTCTGGGAGTATGTCAGTGAGGTCACGGCTCGCATCGTCCCCGATCAGGTGACGATCCTGGATTTAGCATCCGTAGTCTATAACGTAGATCCCTTGTGGCCTAGGGAGGAACGAATGGTGTTCCTAGCGACCTTGGCCGTAGCTAGACTGGTAGTGTGGGTTTCACGCATAGAGATAGGGCGTGGGGGGGAGCCGCCTTCTCATCGGGATCTGATTTTGTATTTTAAACACCAACTTAAAATCAAAATCGGATGCGATAGAAGGAGGTTATCTCGCTCACAGTTTAGTAGGAGGTGGATTCACACCGCTAGTTTATGTGCGTTCGTACGAAACAGGCTTGAGTACGTGTTCCCTGCTTAGGCATGGCACACGCCGACCGGATAAGCAATCCCCAGACAAAACTAAGACAATCCCGTAGTGGATCAGTCCCTTAGCTAGTTGGTATAAATGAGCTCCATGTCCCCAGTCTTTATTTTAGGTGTTAGAATACCTCCAAAGAAGCCCAGTCCTGATTTATTTATTTTAGTCCAAACCTGTCCCAATGGTATTTTTCTTGGAGGTCACCGAATATCCCCTTCCCCCCCCTTTATTTTGTCCGTAGTTGTGCCCATTCCCTCTTAGGAAGTGCTCCCTTGTTTTCGGCTGATACCGGAAAACAGGAAGCATTTCAAAATTAAATAGGTAAGGGTGTGTCCTGATTAACACATTCATCGCTTAACGTTTTATTTGGTTCATTTATTTTTCATTACTGTTATTTTTCTTTATTTTGGGGTGTTTTAAGGCTCTCATTACCCCCACCCATCACCCGCATATATCATACGCATCACAATTTCACCCCTCATATATCATACGCATCACCCTCATTGTTTCATGGTAAAATAAATCATTGTCCAAAAAAAAAAAAAAAAAAAAAAAAAAAAAAAAAAAAGTCATTGTATATATTGTTCATATCATTGGGGTTTTAAGTAGATCCAACCCCTTGAGTGCATGTGGTATTGTGGTGACTGCAACTAGTTATAGGGAATAGACCAAGTGGACGACCCCCGACCCCCATTCTCCCCCCACACCCTTTTTGGCCTCATGCCACATTTAAAAAGAGTTGTTGCACATTTTATGTAATTTTAATTTTAAAATTCCGTGAAGTTTGTAATTTTTTCTTTCTAAATAAATATTTAAATAAACAGAAAAGCCCGGTCTCCTGTCTTTTCTGTTTGTTGCTTTGGCTGTCCCCGACATCCAAAGACCAGCTACCAGCCCCTCTTGGGCTGGTTAAAGCTTTGTTTTATTGTTTTTTCGCCTCCTGTTGAGGCCATTAACTGTTTTGCTTTCTATTTTTTCCAGGTTTGTCTCTCTCCCCGGGCTCGACTTAAATAGCTGGCCGGTCTGCGTCTGAGGTGGTTCGGAGTCACATCCAACATAATCCTCAGCCAGGCCAAATCGGCGGGTCTGAGCCAGGGAGAAGACGCAGAGGGGGAGGGTAGCTGGTCCGGGCTCCAGAGCAGAAATGCCTAGCCCGGGGTCCAGTTCCCAGAGGGGGCTTCGGCCCAATCTGGGGGCCGGATCAGGCCCAGAAAAGGTTCCACCACGCGGTCCGGGCTCCGCTTCTTTGCCTAGCCCGGGTTCTGGTGGGCGTGTCCCTGACACGCCCGCCGGTTCAGGCCCGGTAGATAGACGTAGAGGTGCAGTTGGTGCTGTCCCCCGCACCATCACTATAGAGAAGTCCGTCGCACTAGGTGGCGGCTCCTGGAGTATCTCTGACACTGCTGTCCCCGGCAGTGGTAGGCATAGGCCAGCTGCGAGAGGTGATCCATCTCGGTGGGATCAGCAGAGGAAGAGGGCTTTAACTGTCAGCCCTCCCGCCCATAGGAGGACAGAACTCCTAGGGTCGGGATTAAGACCTTCCACCTCTGCTGATTTCTCCACATTGAGAACCACCGGGCTGGATCAGGCGTTTACAAGCGACGTGCCGGACGACCGGGAGGAGGCCATTAATATGCTCTCGCTTTTCGACTCCCAGTTGAACGGGACAGTGGGCCAGGATCTCCAGTGTAGCAGCGACGAGAGCGGCCAAGAAGGGAGTGTAGAAGGAAGACCAGGAGAAGCGAGAGCATCCCGTCCCAAGAAGAAGAAGGGGGCTGTTCGAACGGACCAAAAAAGTGGGGCAGTTGGTGCCATACCAGTAACAATACCATCGTCCCCGGCGGAAAGCCCAGCAGATTGGCCCTCACTGCCAGGAACCAGCACGCAGGCAACAATATCTACGTGTTCAACAATCCCGCCGGGGCAGAGAACGCCGCCCCCTCCAATTTCTCCAGCAACAGTAACACCAACGCCCTCGGCAGCAGAGAAGGTGTGGGGACCCCAGTCCCAGCTTACTCCTGAGGAATACCGTCAGCTGTTCATATCCAAATATAAGGAGTATACTGACGGTAATATCATCAAACCCCTGCCAGGTGTCGTGGAAAGACTAGCAACAAGGATTATTTCGTTAGTCACCACTGACTGGAAGAAGAAAACTCTGGCAGGAGTCTCTAAAGACATCATGGCGGAGATGCTGGGGGATCTCCAAATACCTGCGACGTACATTTGTCGTCGCAGTTATGCCATGTGGGATCTGCTGCTGCCGACCGTCGATGACGCAATAAAGCTCTCCAAATGTGACTGGAAGTGGAGAGAGATCCGTTTTAAGCCAGTGTATCTGAGCAGGAGTCAAACAACGGTGAATATTTTAGGCGTCCCCTGGTTTCTGGACTCTGTGCAGATAGGCGCAATTATGAGCCAGTATGGGGACGTCGAAGCGGTCCTCCCGGCCCGTGGCCCCCGTAGCCTTATGGTAGGGGACTACACAGTAAAAATGCGCTGTGACCGGGAGGGCTTTCAGAGTATACCAGCCCTGCTCAGAAGTGATGTCTGGACCATGAGCGTCATCGTCGAGGGGCGGAGACCGCACTGTTGGCATTGCCAACAAGTAGGCCATATGGCAAGAGATTGCCCTAAGAGAGTCCCCCCAAAACCAGCTGCGGAACAACAGAAGGGTGTGGCACCAGCAGCCCCTGAGAAGCCAGCCGGAGGGGGCACAGAAACAACATCAGAAGGCTGGAGCACAGTGGTCAAGAAGAGAAATGGGAAGATCACGAAGACCCCCTCCACAAGAGAGCAGCCCCCTGAAGTACAAGGTCGGTCAGCTCCCACAGGGTCGTCCACGAGTTCTTCCACCAACGTCACCACCACCAAAGTCACCACCAAGGAAGTCGCCAGCGGCCAAAAGAGAAACCATCCGGTCTCCTCGTCCGACTCAGAAGGGGAGCAAGGAGAAAAACCGGCTACTGTGGCAGAGGGCCAAGTGCCGACAAAAGAAATAAAGAAAAAGGCTCGAAAGAATAAGGAGGCTGGGTCCCGTTCCCCGTCCCCTATGAACGTAGAGAATACTGTCTCTACGGTTCAGCCACCCAAAACCCCCACCCGAACCCCTTCGGCTGAACCAAAATCCCCATCCCTATTTGATACCCCTCCAACCGGTGCTCGGTCACTATCACGAGAAAGGCCAGAGATGCAAAACAACAACAACAGAAGAGCCAAATCTGCATCTCCGGTAAGGAGAGAAAAAACGAGAAAGCTCCCCTACCTTCCTGGAGACCGGATCTGCGATGTAGACCCCTTGCACGCTGACACATACATAACTCAGCGCCATAGGGGCCTAATAAAGCCGCTGAGGGAGATGAGGAACATTGATGGGAAAAAGGTTTCCAATCCCAAAAACTTTCCAGGCGCCCCCTTAGTCATGACCTTTGTGCGTCAAACAAGAACTGGACGCACGAAGGCCATGTGGAACATGATCGAGGAAGCGAAGGGGGCGATTCCGAATTTAAAGTTGGTGGAAGAGGAGCACGACTCCCTCAAACAGCTGGCATCTAGGTGCGAAGGGAGGGTCCCTATTTACGTCCACCCTTGTTTTTATAGGGCCCTTAAATTGACCTTCCCATTGGATGTCGGAGGTATTGCGCGGGACGGACGAGTAACGTCCGAGTTGCTTTCGGGCAACCTCGCCCAATCCTGCGGCACCCTTGGACCAAAAGACTTTAGGCCGGTGGTTGCGGATATCTAGGCACAATGGCCACGTCCTTGAGCCTGTGTAGTTTGAACGTAAGGGGCATGAGGTGCCGAAGCAAAGCCGCTAGGGTACTGAGGGACCTCATGTCCATGAATATAGATGTGGCTACGTTACAAGAGACTCACTTCAATTCCGTTGACGATCATCGGGTGCTGGAGGGGCATTATGATGTCTTTTCAACATACGGTGATAGTCAAAGTAGGGGGGTTTCTTTGTTAGTTAGGCGCACCCTTTCTGCAACGGTTAGCGTTGTTCACGCGGATACTGATGGTAGACTGATCGTGGCCGATGTTGCCGTGGCAAATAGAGCGTTTCGAGTCGTCGTGGTTTATGCGCCCAATTGCGTACGGGAGCGGGTTTCCTTTTTCCGGCGGTTGGAGGTGTTTCTCGGGGGTTCGGAACGGTTAGTTCTAGTGGGTGATTGGAATGCCATCCTTGATCCCAGGGTAGATAAGGTGGGCGGGACTAGAGGGACGGATGGGTGTGAAACCAGTCTGTTGGACCTGATGGCTAGATGCGATCTGGTAGACAGGTATCGGGTGGATCATCCGGGGCGGGAGATGTGGACGTGGCTCTCTAGCAGGCCTTCCGTTTCAAGTACTTACTTGGATCGGTTGTTAGTTAGAAGAGGCAACATAGAATACATATCTTGTCCCACGTTCCACTGGTTAGGCCACTCTGACCACAAACTACTTGTGGCCAGATTAGATTTAGATAGTAACCCCAAGTTAGCTGGGTACTGGAAGTTAAATACCTCCCTACTGGAGATAGATGACTTCCGGGAAAGGCTAACTAAACACATTCAGAAGGGATTAGTGGGGGCGGTTACCGGGAATAAGTGGTGGGTAAACGCCAAATCTAGCATTAGAGACTTCTCTGTCAAATATGGCCAACGCCTCGCGCTAGATAGGGCCAAGGCAGAGAAGCGTCTAGAGGATAGACTATCCCGGGCGGTGGCAGGGGGGGATTCCCTAGAAATAGGTCTAGCTAAGGCGGACCTGAGTCGTTTGGCTAGCGAACGATATCAGGGCCAGGTAGTTAGGGCTAGAATTAAAAAGATGCCCAACGAAGCTGTGAATGTGGATAGATCGGAACGTGTCCGTTCGCTCGGGCGCAAATCGGATAATTACATTCGTAAGATTCAGAGCCCGGAAGGGCACTCCTTAGTGTCGGCTCGGGGGATTTGCGAGCGGTTTCGGGTGCACTTTGAAGATCGTTTTGCACAGCTGTCCAGGCTCCGCGTCCAGGAGTTTGGTAACTATTTGGCTGGCTCGCCCCGCCTGGAGGCGGCCCGAGCGGCTAGTTGCGATGGTCGGGTTGCAGAGTGTGAGGTCGTAGCTGCTATGAAGCAGGTCGCCTATAATAGATCACCAGGACTCGATGGACTGCCCTACGAGCTATACTTGAGGATGTCGCACATGTTTGTCCCGATTCTGACGGGTGTGTTTAACCACTGGTTTGACACGGGATCTATCCCGAGTCAGGTTACCAAAGGCGTGGTCACACTTCTGAAGAAGAAGGACACACATGTTGGGGGGTTGGATGATTTTAGGCCCATCACGTTGTTGAACACGGATATTAAAATCCTGGCCCGAGTGCTGGCGAATCGTTTGCAGGTTGTTATCACTGACTTGATCGAACCGGATCAGACTTATGCTGTCAAGGGGAGATCAATTCAAAACAATTTGCATTTGATTCGTACAGTCCTAGAAAACCTAGAAGACGACACTGAAGCCGCGCTGATCAATTTAGATCAGTCCAAGGCGTTCGATAGGGTGGATCATCGTTTCCTGATGGCTGTTTTAGAGACCGCCGGCTTTGGGTCCGGCTTCTGCAGATGGATTTCCATTTTGTATGCTCGTCCGACGGCAGTTGTGCAGGTCAACGGGGTGCGGTCGGCGCCGTTCGCGGTTTCTCGGTCGGTGCGACAGGGGTGTCCGTTGTCGCCCTTGCTGTATGTCCTCGCGCTGGAACCATTCCTTAGGAACGTGAGGACTAGGGTGGCTGGACCGGCCCTGCGCGGAATTGCTCTTCCTGGTGGTGCGCGAGCCAGGGTTTCCGCGTTTGCCGATGATGTCACCGTATTTGTTTCGAGCGTGGTAGATATTATTACGGTGATTAAGGCTCTCAAGCGTTATGAAAAAGTTACAGGGGCTGTAGTCAATCTCAGCAAATCCGTTGGCCTGAGGTTGGCCGCTTGGCGGGGCTCGAATGCTTTGCCTGGCGCATTTGTCTGGACGGATGGCCCGGTCCGAATTCTGGGTGTTTGGTTTGGACCCGGTCTGTGTCTAGATAAGAACTGGTCGGAAGTACAGAGCAAGGTCGAAGCGTCTGTGAGGGTTTGGCTTCGAAGGGGATTGTCCCTTAAAGGCAGGGCGGAAGCATGCGCCACTTACGTGTTTCCGCTGATCCTTTACCGATTGGCTGTACTTCCTCTGCCTGCGGTCCGCATGGCGGCCTTAACGCGTGCGCTCTTCTCACTGTTGTGGAATGAGCGACGGCCGCTTGTCCGTAGACAGGTCTGTACTCAACGTCTTGAAGATGGGGGCCTGGGGATGCCTGACCTGGCAAGTCATAAAAACGCCGAAAGGTTGGCATTCCTGGGTAGAACTCTGATCGAGGAGTGTGATTGGGGTCCCGCGGTTGGTGAGGCTTTTCCCAACCTTATCCCCAATCACTTAATTGAATGCCAAAGAAGGCCGAGAGGGCAGTCAAGATTCCTCAACGAATGCCGAAATGCGCTTAGAGCGATGCCAGGGTCCTTAGACCTTGCACAGCCTAGAAGGGCATTATATCGGGGATTAGTGGTGGGGACCGCTTCGGACCCGCTTGGGGAGCGGCTGCAGCTGTCGGAGGGGGAGGTTCGCTCTCTATGGAATTGGGCGCCAGGCCGGGGATATCTTAATAATTCCGAATTTTCCCTGACCTGGCGATTGGTTAGAAACGCTTTACCCCTCAATGACATATTGTTCAGAATTGGTAGTACGTTTAGTCCTTTTTGTCCACGGTGCGAGGAAGATAGCTTAGAAACTGTAGAACATGCTTTTTATACTTGTTCCAAGCTCCGTGAATTCTGGGAGTATGTCAGTGAGGTCACGGCTCGCATCGTCCCCGATCAGGTGACGATCCTGGATTTAGCATCCGTAGTCTATAACGTAGATCCCTTGTGGCCCAGGGAGGAACGAATGGTGTTCCTAGCGACCTTGGCCGTAGCTAGACTGGTAGTGTGGGTTTCACGCATAGAGATAGGGCGTGGGGGGGAGCCGCCTTCTCATCGGGATCTGATTTTGTATTTTAAACACCAACTTAAAATCAAAATCAGATGCGATAGAAGGAGGTTATCTCGCTCACAGTTTAGTAGGAGGTGGATTCACACCGCTAGTTTATGTGCGTTCGTACGAAACAGGCTTGAGTACGTGTTCCCTGCTTAGGCATGGCACACGCCGACCGGATAAGCAATCCCCAGACAAAACTAAGACAATCCCGTAGTGGATCAGTCCCTTAGCTAGTTGGTATAAATGAGGTCCATGTCCCCAGTCTTTATTTTAGGTGTTAGAATACCTCCAAAGAAGCCCAGTCCTGATTTATTTATTTTAGTCCAAACCTGTCCCAATGGTATTTTTCTTGGAGGTCACCAAATATCCCCTCCACCCCCCCCTTTATTTTGTCCGTAGTTGTGCCCATTCCCTCTTAGGAAGTGCTCCCTTGTTTTCGGCTGATACCGGAAAACAGGAAGCATTTCAAAATTAAATAGGTAAGGGTGTGTCCTGATTAACACATTCATCGCTTAACGTTTTATTTGGTTCATTTATTTTTCATTACTGTTATTTTTCTTTATTTTGGGGTGTTTTAAGGCTCTCATTACCCCCACCCATCACCCGCATATATCATACGCATCACAATTTCACCCCTCATATATCATACGCATCACCCTCATTGTTTCATGGTAAAATAAATCATTGTTCAAAAAAAAAAAAAAAAAAAAAAAAAAAAAAAGTCATTGTATATATTGTTCATATCATTGGGGTTTTAAGTAGATCCAACCCCTTGAGTGCATGTGGTATTGTGGTGACTGCAACTAGTTATAGGGAATAGACCAAGTGGACGACCCCCGACCCCCATTCTCCCCCCACACCCTTTTTGGCCTCATGCCACATTTAAAAAGACTTGTTACACATTTTATGTAATTTTAATTTTAAAATTCCGTGAAGTTTGTAATTTTTTCTTTCTAAATAAATATTTAAATAAACAGAAAAGCCCGGTCTCCTGTCTTTTCTGTTTGTTGCTTTGGCTGTCCCCGACATCCAAAGACCAGCTACCAGCCCCTCTTGGGCTGGTTAAAGCTTTGTTTTATTGTTTTTTCGCCTCCTGTTGAGGCCATTAACTGTTTTTTCTATTTTTTCCAGGTTTGTCTCTCTCCCCGGGCTCGACTTAAATAGCTGGCCGGTCTGCGTCTGAGGTGGTTCGGAGTCACATCCAACATAATCCTCAGCCAGGCCAAATCGGCGGGTCTGAGCCAGGGAGAAGACGCAGAGGGGGAGGGTAGCTGGTCCGGGCTCCAGGGCACAAATGCCTAGCCCGGGGTCCAGTTCCCAGAGGGGGCTTCGGCCCAATCTGGGGGCCGGATCAGGCCCAGAAAAGGTTCCACCACGCGGTCCGGGCTCCGCTTCTTTGCCTAGCCCGGGTTCTGGTGGGCGTGTCCCTGACACGCCCGCCGGTTCAGGCCCGGTAGATAGACGTAGAGGTGCAGTTGGTGCTGTCCCCCGCACCATCACTGTAGAGGAGTCCGTTGCACTAGGCGGCGGCTCCTGGAGTATCTCTGACACTGCTGTCCCCGGCAGTGGTAGGCATAGGCCAGCTGGGAGAGGTGATCCATCTCGGTGGGATCAGCAGAGGAAGAGGGCTTTAACTGTCAGCCCTCCCGCCCATAGGAGGACAGAACTCCTAGGGTCGGGATTAAGACCTTCCACCTCTGCTGATTTCTCCACATTGAGAACCACCGGGCTGGATCAGGCGTTTACAAGCGACGTGCCGGACGACCGGGAGGAGGCCATTAATATGCTCTCGCTTTTCGACTCCCAGTTGAACGGGACAGTGGGCCAGGATCTCCAGTGTAGCAGCGACGAGAGCGGCCAAGAAGGGAGTGTAAAAGCAAGACCAGGAGAAGCGAGAGCATCCCGTCCCAAGAAGAAGAAGGGGGCTGTTCGAACGGACCAAAAAAGTGGGGCAGTTGGTGCCATACCAGTAACAATACCATCGTCCCCGGCGGAAAGCCCAGCAGATTGGCCCTCACTGCCAGGAACCAGCACGCAGGCAACAATCTCTACGTGTTCAACAATCCCGCCGGGGCAGAGAACGCCGCCCCCTCCAGTTTCTCCAGCGATAGTAACACCAACGCCCTCGGCAGCAGAGAAGGTGTGGGGACCCCAGTCCCAGCTTACTCCTGAGGAATACCGTCAGCTGTTCATATCCAAATATAAGGAGTATACTGACGGTAATATCATCAAACCCCTGCCAGGTGTCGTGGAAAGACTAGCAACAAGGATTATTTCGTTAGTCACCACTGACTGGAAAAAGAAAACTCTGGCAGGGGTCTCTAAAGACATCATGGCGGAGATGCTGGGGGATCTCCAAATACCTGCGACGTACATTTGTCGTCGCAGTTATGCCATGTGGGATCTGCTGCTGCCGACCGTCGATGACGCAATAAAGCTCTCCAAATGTGACTGGAAGTGGAGAGAGATCCGTTTTAAGCCAGTGTATCTGAGCAGGAGTCAAACAACGGTGAATATTTTAGGCGTCCCCTGGTTTCTGGACTCTGTGCAGATAGGCGCAATTATGAGCCAGTATGGGGACGTCGAAGCGGTCCTCCCGGCCCGTGGCCCCCGTAGCCTTATGGTAGGGGACTACACAGTAAAAATGCGCTGTGACCGGGAGGGCTTTCAGAGTATACCAGCCCTGCTCAGAAGTGATGTCTGGACCATGAGCGTCATCGTCGAGGGGCGGAGACCGCACTGTTGGCATTGCCAACAAGTAGGCCATATGGCAAGAGATTGCCCTAAGAGAGTCCCCCCAAAACCAGCCGCGGAACAACAGAAGGGTGTGGCACCAGCAGCCCCTGAGAAGCCAGCCGGAGGGGGCACAGAAACAACATCAGAAGGCTGGAGCACAGTGGTCAAGAAGAAAAATGGGAAGATCACGAAGACCCCCTCCACAAGAGAGCAGCCCCCTGAAGTACAAGGTCGGTCAGCTCCCACAGGGTCGTCCACGAGTTCTTCCACCAACGTCACCACCACCAAAGTCACCACCAAGGAAGTCGCCAGCGGCCAAAAGAGAAACCATCCGGTCTCCTCGTCCGACTCAGAAGGGGAGCAAGGAGAAAAACCGGCTACTGTGGCAGAGGGCCAAGTGCCGACAAAAGAAATAAAGAAAAAGGCTCGAAAGAATAAGGAGGCTGGGTCCCGTTCCCCGTCCCCTATGAACGTAGAGAATACTGTCTCTACGGTTCAGCCACCCAAAACCCCCACCCAAACCCCTTCGGCTGAACCAAAATCCCCATCCCTATTTGATACCCCTCCAACCGGTGCTCGGTCACTATCACGAGAAAGGCCAGAGATGCAAAACAACAACAACAGAAGAGCCAAATCTGCATCTCCGGTAAGGAGAGAAAAAACGAGAAAGCTCCCCTACCTTCCTGGAGACCGGATCTGCGATGTAGACCCCTTGCACGCTGACACATACATAACTCAGCGCCATAGGGGCCTAATAAAGCCGCTGAGGGAGATGAGGAACATTGATGGGAAAAAGGTTTCCAATCCCAAAAACTTTCCAGGCGCCCCCTTAGTCATGACCTTTGTGCGTCAAACAAGAACTGGACGCACGAAGGCCATGTGGAACATGATCGAGGAAGCGAAGGGGGCGATTCCGAATTTAAAGTTGGTGGAAGAGGAGCACGACTCCCTCAAACAGCTGGCATCTAGGTGCGAAGGGAGGGTCCCTATTTACGTCCACCCTTGTTTTTATAGGGCCCTTAAATTGACCTTCCCATTGGATGTCGGAGGTATTGCGCGGGACGGACGAGTAACGTCCGAGTTGCTTTCGGGCAACCTCGCCCAATCCTGCGGCACCCTTGGACCAAAAGACTTTAGGCCGGTGGTTGCGGATATCTAGGCACAATGGCCACGTCCTTGAGCCTGTGTAGTTTGAACGTAAGGGGCATGAGGTGCCGAAGCAAAGCCGCTAGGGTACTGAGGGACCTCATGTCCATGAATATAGATGTGGCTACGTTACAAGAGACTCACTTCAATTCCGTTGACGATCATCGGGTGCTGGAGGGGCATTATGATGTCTTTTCAACATACGGTGATAGTCAAAGTAGGGGGGTTTCTTTGTTAGTTAGGCGCACCCTTTCTGCAACGGTTAGCGTTGTTCACGCGGATACTGATGGTAGACTGATCGTGGCCGATGTTGCCGTGGCAAATAGAGCGTTTCGAGTCGTCGTGGTTTATGCGCCCAATTGCGTACGGGAGCGGGTTTCCTTTTTCCGGCGGTTGGAGGTGTTTCTCGGGGGTTCGGAACGGTTAGTTCTAGTGGGTGATTGGAATGCCATCCTTGATCCCAGGGTAGATAAGGTGGGCGGGACTAGAGGGACGGATGGGTGTGAAACCAGTCTGTTGGACCTGATGGCTAGATGCGATCTGGTAGACAGGTATCGGGTGGATCATCCGGGGCGGGAGATGTGGACGTGGCTCTCTAGCAGGCCTTCCGTTTCAAGTACTTACTTGGATCGGTTGTTAGTTAGAAGAGGCAACATAGAATACATATCTTGTCCCACGTTCCACTGGTTAGGCCACTCTGACCACAAACTACTTGTGGCCAGATTAGATTTAGATAGTAACCCCAAGTTAGCTGGGTACTGGAAGTTAAATACCTCCCTACTGGAGATAGATGACTTCCGGGAAAGGCTAACTAAACACATTCAGAAGGGATTAGTGGGGGCGGTTACCGGGAATAAGTGGTGGGTAAACGCCAAATCTAGCATTAGAGACTTCTCTGTCAAATATGGCCAACGCCTCGCGCTAGATAGGGCCAAGGCAGAGAAGCGTCTAGAGGATAGACTATCCCGGGCGGTGGCAGGGGGGGATTCCCTAGAAATAGGTCTAGCTAAGGCGGACCTGAGTCGTTTGGCTAGCGAACGATATCAGGGCCAGGTAGTTAGGGCTAGAATTAAAAAGATGCCCAACGAAGCTGTGAATGTGGATAGATCGGAACGTGTCCGTTCGCTCGGGCGCAAATCGGATAATTACATTCGTAAGATTCAGAGCCCGGAAGGGCACTCCTTAGTGTCGGCTCGGGGGATTTGCGAGCGGTTTCGGGTGCACTTTGAAGATCGTTTTGCACAGCTGTCCAGGCTCCGCGTCCAGGAGTTTGGTAACTATTTGGCTGGCTCGCCCCGCCTGGAGGCGGCCCGAGCGGCTAGTTGCGATGGTCGGGTTGCAGAGTGTGAGGTCGTAGCTGCTATGAAGCAGGTCGCCTATAATAGATCACCAGGACTCGATGGACTGCCCTACGAGCTATACTTGAGGATGTCGCACATGTTTGTCCCGATTCTGACGGGTGTGTTTAACCACTGGTTTGACACGGGATCTATCCCGAGTCAGGTTACCAAAGGCGTGGTCACACTTCTGAAGAAGAAGGACACACATGTTGGGGGGTTGGATGATTTTAGGCCCATCACGTTGTTGAACACGGATATTAAAATCCTGGCCCGAGTGCTGGCGAATCGTTTGCAGGTTGTTATCACTGACTTGATCGAACCGGATCAGAATTATGCTGTGAAGGGGAGATCAATTCAAAACAATTTGCATTTGATTCGTACAGTCCTAGAAAACCTAGAAGACGACACTGAAGCCGCGCTGATCAATTTAGATCAGTCCAAGGCGTTCGATAGGGTGGATCATCGTTTCCTGATGGCTGTTTTAGAGACCGCCGGCTTTGGGTCCGGCTTCTGCAGATGGATTTCCATTTTGTATGCTCGTCCGACGGCAGTTGTGCAGGTTAACGGGGTGCGGTCGGCGCCGTTCGCGGTTTCTCGGTCGGTGCGACAGGGGTGTCCGTTGTCGCCCTTGCTGTATGTCCTCGCGCTGGAACCATTCCTTAGGAACGTGAGGACTAGGGTGGCTGGACCGGCCCTGCGCGGAATTGCTCTTCCTGGTGGTGCGCGAGCCAGGGTTTCCGCGTTTGCCGATGATGTCACCGTATTTGTTTCGAGCGTGGTAGATATTATTACGGTGATTAAGGCTCTCAAGCGTTATGAAAAAGTTACAGGGGCTGTAGTCAATCTCAGCAAATCCGTTGGCCTGAGGTTGGCCGCTTGGCGGGGCTCGAATGCTTTGCCTGGCGCATTTGTCTGGACGGATGGCCCGGTCCGAATTCTGGGTGTTTGGTTTGGACCCGGTCTGTGTCTAGATAAGAACTGGTCGGAAGTACAGAGCAAGGTCGAAGCGTCTGTGAGGGTTTGGCTTCGAAGGGGATTGTCCCTTAAAGGCAGGGCGGAAGCATGCGCCACTTACGTGTTTCCGCTGATCCTTTACCGATTGGCTGTACTTCCTCTGCCTGCGGTCCGCATGGCGGCCTTAACGCGTGCGCTCTTCTCACTGTTGTGGAATGAGCGACGGCCGCTTGTCCGTAGACAGGTCTGTACTCAACGTCTTGAAGATGGGGGCCTGGGGATGCCTGACCTGGCAAGTCATAAAAACGCCGAAAGGTTGGCATTCCTGGGTAGAACTCTGATCGAGGAGTGTGATTGGGGTCCCGTGGTTGGTGAGGCTTTTCCCAACCTTATCCCCAATCACTTAATTGAATGCCAAAGAAGGCCGAGAGGGCAGTCAAGATTCCTCAACGAATGCCGAAATGCGCTTAGAGCGATGCCAGGGTCCTTAGACCTTGCACAGCCTAGAAGGGCATTATATCGGGGATTAGTGGTGGGGACCGCTTCGGACCCGCTTGGGGAGCGGCTGCAGCTGTCGGAGGGGGAGGTTCGCTCTCTATGGAATTGGGCGCCAGGCCGGGGATATCTTAATAATTCCGAATTTTCCCTGACCTGGCGATTGGTTAGAAACGCTTTACCCCTCAATGACATATTGTTCAGAATTGGTAGTACGTTTAGTCCTTTTTGTCCACGGTGCGAGGAAGATAGCTTAGAAACTGTAGAACATGCTTTTTATACTTGTTCCAAGCTCCGTGAATTCTGGGAGTATGTCAGTGAGGTCACGGCCCGCATCGTCCCCGATCAGGTGACGATCCTGGATTTAGCATCCGTAGTCTATAACGTAGATCCCTTGTGGCCTAGGGAGGAACGAATGGTGTTCCTAGCGACCTTGGCCGTAGCTAGACTGGTAGTGTGGGTTTCACGCATAGAGATAGGGCGTGGGGGGGAGCCGCCTTCTCATCGGGATCTGATTTTGTATTTTAAACACCAACTTAAAATCAAAATCAGATGCGATAGAAGGAGGTTATCTCGCTCACAGTTTAGTAGGAGGTGGATTCACACCGCTAGTTTATGTGCGTTCGTACGAAACAGGCTTGAGTACGTGTTCCCTGCTTAGGCATGGCACACGCCGACCGGATAAGCAACCCCCAGACAAAAATAAGACAATCCCGTAGTGGATCAGTCCCTTAGCTAGTTGGTATAAATGAGCTCCATGTCCCCAACCTTTATTTTAGGTGTTAGAATACCTCCAAAGAAGCCCAGTCTTGATTTATTTATTTTAGTCCAAACCTGTCCCAATGGTATTTTTCTTGGAGGTCACCGAATATCCCCTTCCCCCCCCCCTTTATTTTGTCCGTAGTTGTGCCCATTCCTTCTTAGGAAGTGCTCCCTTGTTTTCGGCTGATACCGGAAAACAGGAAGCATTTCAAAATTAAATAGGTAAGGGTGTGTCCTGATTAACACATTCATCGCTTAACGTTTTATTTGGTTCATTTATTTTCTATTACTGTTATTTTTCTTTATTTTGGGGTGTTTTAAGGCTCTCATTACCCCCGCCCATCACCCGCATATATCATACGCATCACAATTTCACCCCTCATATATCATACGCATCACCCTCATTGTTTCATTATAAAATAAATCATTGTTATAAAAAAAAAAAAAAAAAAAAAAAAAAAAAAAAAAAAAAAAAAGTCATTGTAAATATTGTTCATATCATCTGGGGTTTTAAGTAGATCCAACCCCTAGAGTGTATGTGGTATTGTGGTGACTGCAACTAGTTATAGGGAATAGACCAAGTGGACGACCCCCGACCCCCATTCTCCCCCCACACCCTTTTTGGCCTCATGCCACATTTAAAAAGACTTGTTGCACATTTTATGTAATTTTAATTTTAAAATTCCGTGAAGTTTGTAATTTTTTCTTTCTAAATAAATATTTAAATAAACAGAAAAAACCGGTCTCCTGTCTTTTCTGTTTATTGCTTTGGCTGTCCCCGACATCCAAAGACCAGCTACCAGCCCCTCTTGGGCTGGTTAAAGCTTTTGTTTTATTGTTTTTTCGCCTCCTGTTGAGGCCATTAACTGTCTTCATTTTTCTATCTTTTTTCAGGTTTGTCTCTCTCCCCGGGCTCGACTTAAATAGCTGGCCGGTCTGCGTCTGAGGTGGTTCGGAGTCACATCCAACATAATCCTCAGCCAGGCCAAATCGGCGGGTCTGAGCCAGGGAGAAGACGCAGAGGGGGAGGGTAGCTGGTCCGGGCTCCAGGGCACAAATGCCTAGCCCGGGGTCCAGTTCCCAGAGGGGGCTTCGGCCCAATCTGGGGGCCGGATCAGGCCCAGAAAAGGTTCCACCACGCGGTCCGGGCTCCGCTTCTTTGCCTAGCCCGGGTTCTGGTGGGCGTGTCCCTGACACGCCCGCCGGTTCAGGCCCGGTAGATAGACGGAGAGGTGCAGTTGGTGCTGTCCCCCGCACCATCACTGTAGAGGAGTCCGTCGCACTAGGCGGCGGCTCCTGGACCATTACTGACACTGCTGTCCCCGGCAGTGATAGGTTTAGGCCAGCTGGGAGAGGTGATCCAGCTCGGTGGGATCGGCAGAGGAAGAGGGCTTTAACTGTTAGCCCTCCCGCCCATAGGAGGACAGAACTCCTAGGGACGGGATTAAGACCTTCCACCTCTGCTGATTTCTCCACATTGAGAACCACCGGGCTGGATCAGGCGTCCAAGAACGCAGTGCCGGACGACCGGGAAGAGGCCATAAATATGCTCTCGTTCCTGGATTCCCAGCTGAATACGACATTGGGCGACGATCTACAGTGCAGTAGTGATGACAGCAGCCAGGACGAGAGCGAGAAGACTGGATTAATAGGCCAAGCAAGAAAATCCCGGTCCAGGAAGAAGAAGGGGGCTGCTCGTACAGAACAAGAGAATGGGGCAGTTGGTGCCACACCTGTGCAGAAGCTATCGTCCCCGGTGGAGAGCCCGGCAGATTGGCCTACACTGCCGGGTGCCAGTACGCAGACGAGCGAAAACACCGGTTCAACAATCCCGCCGGGGCAGAGAACACCACCCTTGCCGGAAACACCGATGCCAGCAACACCGACGCCCTCGGCAGCAGAGAAAGTGTGGGGTCCCCAGTCCCAGCTTACTCCTGAAGACTACCGTCAGTTGTTTAACTCGAAATATAAGGAGTACACTGACGGTAACATCATTAAACCTCTTCCAGGAGTGGTGGAAAGATTATCCACAAGGATAATATCTCTGGTCACCACAGACTGGAAAAAGAAAAGCTTAACGGGAGTGTCAAAAGACATTATGGCGGAGATGCTGGGAGAACTTACAATACCTGCGACGTACATTTGTCGTCGCAGTTATGCAATGTGGGACCTGCTGCTGCCAACCGACGATGACGCGGTAAAGTTGTCCAAATGCGATTGGAAATGGAAAAGTATACGGTTCAAGCCAGTATATCTGAGCAGGAGCCAAACAACTGTCCACATTTTAGGCGTCCCCTGGTTCCTGGACTCTGTGCAAATTGGCGCAATAATGAGCCAGTATGGGGACGTCGAAGCTGTCCTCCCGGCCCGTGGTCCCCGTAGCCTTATGGTAGGGGACTACTTAGTTAGAATGCGTTGTGACCGGGAGGGCTTTCAGAAAATCCCGGCCCTGCTCAAAAGCGATGTTTGGACGATGAGCGTCATCGTCGAGGGGCGAAGACCACACTGTTGGCATTGCCAACAGATAGGCCATATGGCAAGGGATTGCCCGAAAAGGATCCCTCAGACAACAACAGTAGAGAAACAGAAGGGTGTGGCACCAGTAGCCCCTGAGAAACCAGCCGGAGGGGGCATGACATCAACTGCAACACCAACAACATCGGATGGCTGGACCAAAGTGGTAAAGAAAAATGGGAGAACCACAAAGACCCCCTCCACAAGAGAGCAGCCCCCTGATGTACAAGGTCGGCCAGTTCCCGCAGGGTCGTCCACGAATCCTTCCACCGACATGTCAACAAAGGAAGTTTCCAGCGGCCAAAAACGAATCCATCCGGTCTCCTCATCAGACTCTGAAGGGGAGCAGGAAGAGCAACACGCTGAGTGCAAAGGACAGGCGTCGGTGGCAGAGTGCCAAGGCCCTAAGAAAGACACCAAAAAAGAGAACAAGAAGGCCAAAAAGAACAAGGAGGCTGGGCCCCGTTCCCCGTCCCCAATGAACGTAGAGAATACTGTCTCTACGGTTCAGCCACCCAAAACCCCAACCCAAACCCCTTCGGCTGAACCAAAATCCCCACCCCTATTTGATACCCCCCAACCCGGCGCTCGATCATTGTCCCGGGAGAAACCGGTGACTCCAGACAACAGCAGAAGAGCTGCCTCAGCGTCTCCAGTTAGGAGAGAGAAAACGAAAAAGCTCCCCTTCTTTCCTGGAGACCGGATTTGTGATGTAGACCCCCTTCATGCCGATACTTATATCACTCAGCGGCATAGGGGTCTACTTAAACCATTAAAGGAGTTGAACAAAGTGGAAGGGAAGAAGGTGACAAATCCAAAAAACTTCCCTGATGCCCCCTTAGTCATGACCTTTGTGCGTCAAACAAGAACTGGACGCACAAAGGCCATGTGGAATATGATAGAAGAAGCCAAAGGGGCAATAACAAATATAAAGTTGGTGGAAGAGGAGCACGACTCCCTCAAACAGCTGGCATCTAGGTGCGAAGGGAGGGTCCCTATTTACGTCCACCCTTGTTTTTATAGGGCCCTCAAATTAACTTTTCCATTGGATGTCGGAGGTATTGCGCGAGATGGACGAGTAACGTCCGAGTTGCTTTCGGGCAACCTCGCCCAATCCTGCGGCACCCTCGGACCAAAAGACTTTAGGCCGGTGGTTGCGGATACCTAGGCACAATGGCCACGTCCTTGAGCCTGTGTAGTTTGAACGTAAGGGGCATGAGGTGCCGAAGCAAAGCCGCTAGGGTACTGAGGGACCTCATGTCCATGAATATAGATGTGGCTACGTTACAAGAGACTCACTTCAATTCCGTTGACGATCATCGGGTGCTGGAGGGGCATTATGATGTCTTTTCAACATACGGTGATAGTCAAAGTAGGGGGGTTTCTTTGTTAGTTAGGCGCACCCTTTCTGCAACGGTTAGCGTTGTTCACGCGGATACTGATGGTAGACTGATCGTGGCCGATGTTGCCGTGGCAAATAGAGCGTTTCGAGTCGTCGTGGTTTATGCGCCCAATTGCGTACGGGAGCGGGTTTCCTTTTTCCGGCGGTTGGAGGTGTTTCTCGGGGGTTCGGAACGGTTAGTCTTAGTGGGTGATTGGAATGCCATCCTTGATCCCAGGGTAGATAAGGTGGGCGGGACTAGAGGGACGGATGGGTGTGAAACCAGTCTGTTGGACCTGATGGCTAGATGCGATCTGGTAGACAGGTATCGGGTGGATCATCCGGGGCGGGAGATGTGGACGTGGCTCTCTAGCAGGCCTTCCGTTTCAAGTACTTACTTGGATCGGTTGTTAGTTAGAAGAGGCAACATAGAATACATATCTTGTCCCACGTTCCACTGGTTAGGCCACTCTGACCACAAACTACTTGTGGCCAGATTAGATTTAGATAGTAACCCCAAGTTAGCTGGGTACTGGAAGTTAAATACCTCCCTACTGGAGATAGATGACTTCCGGGAAAGGCTAACTAAACACATTCAGAAGGGATTAGTGGGGGCGGTTACCGGGAATAAGTGGTGGGTAAACGCCAAATCTAGCATTAGAGACTTCTCTGTCAAATATGGCCAACGCCTCGCGCTAGATAGGGCCAAGGCAGAGAAGCGTCTAGAGGATAGACTATCCCGGGCGGTGGCAGGGGGGGATTCCCTAGAAATAGGCCTAGCTAAGGCGGACCTGAGTCGTTTGGCTAGCGAACGATATCAGGGCCAGGTAGTTAGGGCTAGAATTAAAAAGATGCCCAACGAAGCTGTGAATGTGGATAGATCGGAACGTGTCCGTTCGCTCGGGCGCAAATCGGATAATTACATTCGTAAGATTCAGAGCCCGGAAGGGCACTCCTTAGTGTCGGCTCGGGGGATTTGCGAGCGGTTTCGGGTGCACTTTGAAGATCGTTTTGCACAGCTGTCCAGGCTCCGCGTCCAGGAGTTTGGTAACTATTTGGCTGGCTCGCCCCGCCTGGAGGCGGCCCGAGCGGCTAGTTGCGATGGTCGGGTTGCAGAGTGTGAGGTCGTAGCTGCTATGAAGCAGGTCGCCTATAATAGATCACCAGGACTCGATGGACTGCCCTACGAGCTATACTTGAGGATGTCGCACATGTTTGTCCCGATTCTGACGGGTGTGTTTAACCACTGGTTTGACACGGGATCTATCCCGAGTCAGGTTACCAAAGGCGTGGTCACACTTCTGAAGAAGAAGGACACACATGTTGGGGGGTTGGATGATTTTAGGCCCATCACGTTGTTGAACACGGATATTAAAATCCTGGCCCGAGTGCTGGCGAATCGTTTGCAGGTTGTTATCACTGACTTGATCGAACCGGATCAGACTTATGCTGTGAAGGGGAGATCAATTCAAAACAATTTGCATTTGATTCGTACAGTCCTAGAAAACCTAGAAGACGACACTGAAGCCGCGCTGATCAATTTAGATCAGTCCAAGGCGTTCGATAGGGTGGATCATCGTTTCCTGATGGCTGTTTTAGAGACCGCCGGCTTTGGGTCCGGCTTCTGCAGATGGATTTCCATTTTGTATGCTCGTCCGACGGCAGTTGTGCAGGTCAACGGGGTGCGGTCGGCGCCGTTCGCGGTTTCTCGGTCGGTGCGACAGGGGTGTCCGTTGTCGCCCTTGCTGTATGTCCTCGCGCTGGAACCATTCCTTAGGAACGTGAGGACTAGGGTGGCTGGACCGGCCCTGCGCGGAATTGCTCTTCCTGGTGGTGCGCGAGCCAGGGTTTCCGCGTTTGCCGATGATGTCACCGTATTTGTTTCGAGCGTGGTAGATATTATTACGGTGATTAAGGCTCTCAAGCGTTATGAAAAAGTTACAGGGGCTGTAGTCAATCTCAGCAAATCCGTTGGCCTGAGGTTGGCCGCTTGGCGGGGCTCGAATGCTTTGCCTGGCGCATTTGTCTGGACGGATGGCCCGGTCCGAATTCTGGGTGTTTGGTTTGGACCCGGTCTGTGTCTAGATAAGAACTGGTCGGAAGTGCAGAGCAAGGTCGAAGCGTCTGTGAGGGTTTGGCTTCGAAGGGGATTGTCCCTTAAAGGCAGGGCGGAAGCATGCGCCACTTACGTGTTTCCGCTGATCCTTTACCGATTGGCTGTACTTCCTCTGCCTGCGGTCCGCATGGCGGCCTTAACGCGTGCGCTCTTCTCACTGTTGTGGAATGAGCGACGGCCGCTTGTCCGTAGACAGGTCTGTACTCAACGTCTTGAAGATGGGGGCCTGGGGATGCCTGACCTGGCAAGTCATAAAAACGCCGAAAGGTTGGCATTCCTGGGTAGAACTCTGATCGAGGAGTGTGATTGGGGTCCCGCGGTTGGTGAGGCTTTTCCCAACCTTATCCCCAATCACTTAATTGAATGCCAAAGAAGGCCGAGAGGGCAGTCAAGATTCCTCAACGAATGCCGAAATGCGCTTAGAGCGATGCCAGGGTCCTTAGACCTTGCACAGCCTAGAAGGGCATTATATCGGGGATTAGTGGTGGGGACCGCTTTGGACCCGCTTGGGGAGCGGCTGCAGCTGTCGGAGGGGGAGGTTCGCTCTCTATGGAATTGGGCGCCAGGCCGGGGATATCTTAATAATTCCGAATTTTCCCTGACCTGGCGATTGGTTAGAAACGCTTTACCCCTCAATGACATATTGTTCAGAATTGGTAGTACGTTTAGTCCTTTTTGTCCACGGTGCGAGGAAGATAGCTTAGAAACTGTAGAACATGCTTTTTATACTTGTTCCAAGCTCCGTGAATTCTGGGAGTATGTCAGTGAGGTCACGGCTCGCATCGTCCCCGATCAGGTGACGATCCTGGATTTAGCATCCGTAGTCTACAACGTAGATCCCTTGTGGCCTAGGGAGGAACGAATGGTGTTCCTAGCGACCTTGGCCGTAGCTAGACTGGTAGTGTGGGTTTCACGCATAGAGATAGGGCGTGGGGGGGAGCCGCCTTCTTATCGGGATCTGATTTTGTATTTTAAACACCAACTTAAAATCAAAATCAGATGCGATAGAAGGAGGTTATCTCGCTCACAGTTTAGTAGGAGGTGGATTCACACCGCTAGTTTATGTGCGTTCGTACGAAACAGGCTTGAGTACGTGTTCCCTGCTTAGGCATGGCACACGCCGACCGGATAAGCAACCCCCAGACAAAAATAAGACAATCCCGTAGTGGATCAGTCCCTTAGCTAGTTGGTATAAATGAGCTCCATGTCCCCAACCTTTATTTTAGGTGTTAGAATACCTCCAAAGAAGCCCAGTCCTGATTTATTTATTTTAGTCCAAACCTGTCCCAATGGTATTTTTCTTGGAGGTCACCGAATATCCCCTTCCCCCCCCCTTTATTTTGTCCGTAGTTGTGCCCATTCCCTCTTAGGAAGTGCTCCCTTGTTTTCGGCTGATACCGGAAAACAGGAAGCATTTCAAAATTAAATAGGTAAGGGTGTGTCCTGATTAACACATTCATCGCTTAACGTTTTATTTGGTTCATTTATTTTCGATTACTGTTATTTTTCTTTATTTTGGGGTGTTTTAAGGCTCTCATTATCCCCGCCCATCACCCGCATATATCATACGCATCACAATTTCACCCCTCATATATCATACGCATCACCCTCATTGTTTCATTATAAAATAAATCATTGTTATAAAAAAAAAAAAAAAAAAAAAAAAAAAAAGTCATTGTAAATATTGTTCATATCATCTGGGGTTTTAAGTAGATCCAACCCCTAGAGTGCATGTGGTATTGTGGTGACTGCAACTAGTTATAGGGAATAGACCAAGTGGACGACCCCCGACCCCCATTCTCCCCCCACACCCTTTTGGCCTCATGCCACATTCGGAAAGAGTATCTTTCATATTTTATATAATTTTAATCTTAAAATTTTGTAAGGTCTGAAATATTTCTTTTTTGAATAAATATTTAAATAAATAGAAAAAACCGGTCTCCTGTTTTTTCTGTTTATTGCTTTGGCTGTCCCCGACATCCAAAGACCAGCTACCAGCCCCTCTTGGGCTGGTTAAAGCTTTGTTTTATTGTTTTTTCGCCTCCTGTTGAGGCCATTAACTGTTTTTCTATTTTTTCCAGGTTTGTCTCTCTCCCCGGGCTCGACTTAAATAGCTGGCCGGTCTGCGTCTGAGGTGGTTCGGAGTCACATCCAACATAATCCTCAGCCAGGCCAAATCGGCGGGTCTGAGCCAGGGAGAAGACGCAGAGGGGGAGGGTAGCTGGTCCGGGCTCCAGGGCACAAATGCCTAGCCCGGGGTCCAGTTCCCAGAGGGGGCTTCGGCCCAATCTGGGGGCCGGATCAGGCCCAGAAAAGGTTACACCACGCGGTCCGGGCTCCGCTTCTTTGCCTAGCCCGGGTTCTGGTGGGCGTGTCCCTGACACGCCCGCCGGTTCAGGCCCGGTAGATAGACGTAGAGGTGCAGTTGGTGCTGTCCCCCGCACCATCACTGTAGAGGAGTCCGTTGCACTAGGCGGCGGCTCCTGGAGTATCTCTGACACTGCTGTCCCCGGCAGTGGTAGGCATAGGCCAGCTGCGAGAGGTGATCCATCTCGGTGGGATCAGCAGAGGAAGAGGGCTTTAACTGTCAGCCCTCCCGCCCATAGGAGGACAGAACTCCTAGGGTCGGGATTAAGACCTTCCACCTCTGCTGATTTCTCCACATTGAGAACCACCGGGCTGGATCAGGCGTTTACAAGCGACGTGCCGGACGACCGGGAGGAGGCCATTAATATGCTCTCGCTTTTCGACTCCCAGTTGAACGGGACAGTGGGCCAGGATCTCCAGTGTAGCAGCGACGAGAGCGGCCAAGAAGGGAGTGTAAAAGCAAGACCAGGAGAAGCGAGAGCATCCCGTCCCAAGAAGAAGAAGGGGGCTGTTCGAACGGACCAAAAAAGTGGGGCAGTTGGTGCCATACCAGTACCAATACCATCGTCCCCGGCGGAAAGCCCAGCAGATTGGCCCTCACTGCCAGGAACCAGCACGCAGGCAACAATCTCTACGTGTTCAACAATCCCGCCGGGGCAGAGAACGCCGCCCCCTCCAGTTTCTCCAGCGATAGTAACACCAACGCCCTCGGCAGCAGAGAAGGTGTGGGGACCCCAGTCCCAGCTTACTCCTGAGGAATACCGTCAGCTGTTCATCTCCAAATATAAGGAGTATACTGACGGTAATATCATCAAACCCCTGCCAGGTGTCGTGGAAAGACTATCCACGAGAATAATTTCATTAGTCACCACTGACTGGAAAAAGAAAACTCTGGCAGGAGTCTCTAAAGACATCATGGCGGAGATGCTGGGGGATCTCCAAATACCTGCGACGTACATTTGTCGTCGCAGTTATGCCATGTGGGATCTGCTGCTGCCGACCGTCGATGACGCAATAAAACTCTCAAAATGTGACTGGAAGTGGAGAGAGATACGGTTCAAGCCAGTGTATCTGAGCAGGAGTCAAACAACAGTAAATATTTTAGGCGTCCCCTGGTTTCTGGACTCTGTGCAGATAGGCGCAATTATGAGCCAGTATGGGGACGTCGAAGCTGTCCTCCCGGCCCGTGGCCCCCGTAGCCTTATGGTAGGGGACTACACAGTAAAAATGCGCTGTGACCGGGAGGGCTTTCAGAGTATACCAGCCCTGCTCAGAAGTGACGTCTGGACCATGAGCGTCATCGTCGAGGGGCGAAGACCGCACTGTTGGCATTGCCAACAAGTAGGCCATATGGCAAGAGATTGCCCTAAGAGAGTCCCCCCAAAACCAGCTGCGGAACAACAGAAGGGTGTGGCACCAGCAGCCCCTGAGAAGCCAGCCGGAGGGGGCACAGAAACAACATCAGAAGGCTGGAGCACAGTGGTCAAGAAGAGAAATGGGAAGATCACGAAGACCCCCTCCACAAGAGAGCAGCCCCCTGAAGTACAAGGTCGGTCAGCTCCCACAGGGTCGTCCACGAGTTCTTCCACCAACGTCACCACCACCAAAGTCACCACCAAGGAAGTCGCCAGCGGCCAAAAGAGAAAC
Source organism: Euprymna scolopes (assembly GCF_053919585.1). Taxonomy (NCBI): domain Eukaryota; kingdom Metazoa; phylum Mollusca; class Cephalopoda; order Sepiida; family Sepiolidae; genus Euprymna; species Euprymna scolopes. Next base: position 49,504,172 of record NC_136492.1, read on the forward strand.
CATCCGGTCTCCTCGTCCGACTCAGAAGGGGAGCAAGGAGAAAAACCGGCTACTGTGGCAGAGGGCCAAGTGCCGACAAAAGAAATAAAGAAAAAGGCTCGAAAGAATAAGGAGGCTGGGTCCCGTTCCCCGTCCCCTATGAACGTAGAGAATACTGTCTCTACGGTTCAGCCACCCAAAACCCCCACCCAAACCCCTTCGGCTGAACCAAAATCCCCATCCCTATTTGATACCCCTCCAACCGGTGCTCGGTCACTATCACGAGAAAGGCCAGAGATGCAAAACAACAACAACAGAAGAGCCAAATCTGCATCTCCGGTAAGGAGAGAAAAAACGAGAAAGCTCCCCTACCTTCCTGGAGACCGGATCTGCGATGTAGACCCCTTGCACGCTGACACATACATAACTCAGCGCCATAGGGGCCTAATAAAGCCGCTGAGGGAGATGAGGAACATTGATGGGAAAAAGGTTTCCAATCCCAAAAACTTTCCAGGCGCCCCCTTAGTCATGACCTTTGTGCGTCAAACAAGAACTGGACGCACGAAGGCCATGTGGAACATGATCGAGGAAGCGAAGGGGGCGATTCCGAATTTAAAGTTGGTGGAAGAGGAGCACGACTCCCTCAAACAGCTGGCATCTAGGTGCGAAGGGAGGGTCCCTATTTACGTCCACCCTTGTTTTTATAGGGCCCTTAAATTGACCTTCCCATTGGATGTCGGAGGTATTGCGCGGGACGGACGAGTAACGTCCGAGTTGCTTTCGGGCAACCTCGCCCAATCCTGCGGCACCCTTGGACCAAAAGACTTTAGGCCGGTGGTTGCGGATATCTAGGCACAATGGCCACGTCCTTGAGCCTGTGTAGTTTGAACGTAAGGGGCATGAGGTGCCGAAGCAAAGCCGCTAGGGTACTGAGGGACCTCATGTCCATGAATATAGATGTGGCTACGTTACAAGAGACTCACTTCAATTCCGTTGACGATCATCGGGTGCTGGAGGGGCATTATGATGTCTTTTCAACATACGGTGATAGTCAAAGTAGGGGGGGGGTTCTTTGTTAGTTAGGCGCACCCTTTCTGCAACGGTTAGCGTTGTTCACGCGGATACTGATGGTAGACTGATCGTGGCCGATGTTGCCGTGGCAAATAGAGCGTTTCGGGTCGTCGTGGTTTATGCGCCCAATTGCGTACGGGAGCGGGTTTCCTTTTTCCGGCGGTTGGAGGTGTTTCTCGGGGGTTCGGAACGGTTAGTTCTAGTGGGTGATTGGAATGCCATCCTTGATCCCAGGGTAGATAAGGTGGGCGGGACTAGAGGGACGGATGGGTGTGAAACCAGTCTGTTGGACCTGATGGCTAGATGCGATCTGGTAGACAGGTATCGGGTGGATCATCCGGGGCGGGAGATGTGGACGTGGCTCTCTAGCAGGCCTTCCGTTTCAAGTACTTACTTGGATCGGTTGTTAGTTAGAAGAGGCAACATAGAATACATATCTTGTCCCACGTTCCACTGGTTAGGCCACTCTGACCACAAACTACTTGTGGCCAGATTAGATTTAGATAGTAACCCCAAGTTAGCTGGGTACTGGAAGTTAAATACCTCCCTACTGGAGATAGATGACTTCCGGGAAAGGCTAACTAAACACATTCAGAAGGGATTAGTGGGGGCGGTTACCGGGAATAAGTGGTGGGTAAACGCCAAATCTAGCATTAGAGACTTCTCTGTCAAATATGGCCAACGCCTCGCGCTAGATAGGGTCAAGGCAGAGAAGCGTCTAGAGGATAGACTATCCCGGGCGGTGGCAGGGGGGGATTCCCTAGAAATAGGCCTAGCTAAGGCGGACCTGAGTCGTTTGGCTAGCGAACGATATCAGGGCCAGGTAGTTAGGGCTAGAATTAAAAAGATGCCCAACGAAGCTGTGAATGTGGATAGATCAGAACGTGTCCGTTCGCTCGGGCGCAAATCGGATAATTACATTCGTAAGATTCAGAGCCCGGAAGGGCACTCCTTAGTGTCGGCTCGGGGGATTTGCGAGCGGTTTCGGGTGCACTTTGAAGATCGTTTTGCACAGCTGTCCAGGCTCCGCGTCCAGGAGTTTGGTAACTATTTGGCTGGCTCGCCCCGCCTGGAGGCGGCCCGAGCGGCTAGTTGCGATGGTCGGGTTGCAGAGTGTGAGGTCGTAGCTGCTATGAAGCAGGTCGCCTATAATAGATCACCAGGACTCGATGGACTTCCCTACGAGCTATACTTGAGGATGTCGCACATGTTTGTCCCGATTCTGACGGGTGTGTTTAACCACTGGTTTGACACGGGATCTATCCCGAGTCAGGTTACCAAAGGCGTGGTCACACTTCTGAAGAAGAAGGACACACATGTTGGGGGGTTGGATGATTTTAGGCCCATCACGTTGTTGAACACGGATATTAAAATCCTGGCCCGAGTGCTGGCGAATCGTTTGCAGGTTGTTATCACTGACTTGATCGAACCGGATCAGAATTATGCTGTGAAGGGGAGATCAATTCAAAACAATTTGCATTTGATTCGTACAGTCCTAGAAAACCTAGAAGACGACACTGAAGCCGCGCTGATCAATTTAGATCAGTCCAAGGCGTTCGATAGGGTGGATCATCGTTTCCTGATGGCTGTTTTAGAGACCGCCGGCTTTGGGTCCGGCTTCTGCAGATGGATTTCCATTTTGTATGCTCGTCCGACGGCAGTTGTGCAGGTTAACGGGGTGCGGTCGGCGCCGTTCGCGGTTTCTCGGTCGGTGCGACAGGGGTGTCCGTTGTCGCCCTTGCTGTATGTCCTCGCGCTGGAACCATTCCTTAGGAACGTGAGGACTAGGGTGGCTGGACCGGCCCTGCGCGGAATTGCTCTTCCTGGTGGTGCGCGAGCCAGGGTTTCCGCGTTTGCCGATGATGTCACCGTATTTGTTTCGAGCGTGGTAGATATTATTACGGTGATTAAGGCTCTCAAGCGTTATGAAAAAGTTACAGGGGCTGTAGTCAATCTCAGCAAATCCGTTGGCCTGAGGTTGGCCGCTTGGCGGGGCTCGAATGCTTTGCCTGGCGCATTTGTCTGGACGGATGGCCCGGTCCGAATTCTGGGTGTTTGGTTTGGACCCGGTCTGTGTCTAGATAAGAACTGGTCGGAAGTACAGAGCAAGGTCGAAGCGTCTGTGAGGGTTTGGCTTCGAAGGGGATTGTCCCTTAAAGGCAGGGCGGAAGCATGCGCCACTTACGTGTTTCCGCTGATCCTTTACCGATTGGCTGTACTTCCTCTGCCTGCGGTCCGCATGGCGGCCTTAACGCGTGCGCTCTTCTCACTGTTGTGGAATGAGCGACGGCCGCTTGTCCGTAGACAGGTCTGTACTCAACGTCTTGAAGATGGGGGCCTGGGGATGCCAGACCTGGCAAGTCATAAAAACGCCGAAAGGTTGGCATTCCTGGGTAGAACTCTGATCGAGGAGTGTGATTGGGGTCCCGCGGTTGGTGAGGCTTTTCCCAACCTTATCCCCAATCACTTAATTGAATGCCAAAGAAGGCCGAGAGGGCAGTCAAGATTCCTCAACGAATGCCGAAATGCGCTTAGAGCGATGCCAGGGTCCTTAGACCTTGCACAGCCTAGAAGGGCATTATATCGGGGATTAGTGGTGGGGACCGCTTCGGACCCGCTTGGGGAGCGGCTGCAGCTGTCGGAGGGGGAGGTTCGCTCTCTATGGAATTGGGCGCCAGGCCGGGGATATCTTAATAATTCCGAATTTTCCCTGACCTGGCGATTGGTTAGAAACGCTTTACCCCTCAATGACATATTGTTCAGAATTGGTAGTACGTTTAGTCCTTTTTGTCCACGGTGCGAGGAAGATAGCTTAGAAACTGTAGAACATGCTTTTTATACTTGTTCCAAGCTCCGTGAATTCTGGGAGTATGTCAGTGAGGTCACGGCTCGCATCGCCCCCGATCAGGTGACGATCCTGGATTTAGCATCCGTAGTCTACAACGTAGATCCCTTGTGGCCTAGGGAGGAACGAATGGTGTTCCTAGCGACCTTGGCCGTAGCTAGACTGGTAGTGTGGGTTTCACGCATAGAGATAGGGCGTGGGGGGGAGCCGCCTTCTTATCGGGATCTGATTTTGTATTTTAAACACCAACTTAAAATCAAAATCAGATGCGATAGAAGGAGGTTATCTCGCTCACAGTTTAGTAGGAGGTGGATTCACACCGCTAGTTTATGTGCGTTCGTACGAAACAGGCTTGAGTACGTGTTCCCTGCTTAGGCATGGCACACGCCGACCGGATAAGCAACCCCCAGACAAAAATAAGACAATCCCGTAGTGGATCAGTCCCTTAGCTAGTTGGTATAAATGAGCTCCATGTCCCCAACCTTTATTTTAGGTGTTAGAATACCTCCAAAGAAGCACAGTCCTGATTTATTTATTTTAGTCCAAACCTGTCCCAATGGTATTTTTCTTGGAGGTCACCGAATATCCCCTTCCCCCCCCCCTTTATTTTGTCCGTAGTTGTGCCCATTCCCTCTTAGGAAGTGCTCCCTTGTTTTCGGCTGATACCGGAAAACAGGAAGCATTTCAAAATTAAATAGGTAAGGGTGTGTCCTGATTAACACATTCATCGCTTAACGTTTTATTTGGTTCATTTATTTTCTATTACTGTTATTTTTCTTTATTTTGGGGTGTTTTAAGGCTCTCATTACCCCCGCCCATCACCCGCATATATCATACGCATCACAATTTCACCCCTCATATATCATACGCATCACCCTCATTGTTTCATTATAAAATAAATCATTGTTATAAAAAAAAAAAAAAAAAAAAAAAAAAAAAAGTCATTGTAAATATTGTTCATATCATCTGGGGTTTTAAGTAGATCCAACCCCTAGAGTGTATGTGGTATTGTGGTGACTGCAACTAGTTATAGGGAATAGACCAAGTGGACGACCCCCGACCCCCATTCTCCCCCCACACCCTTTTGGCCTCATGCCACATTCGGAAAGAGTATCTTTTCATATTTTATATCATTTTAATCTTAAAATTTTGTAAAGTCTGAAATATTTCTTTTTTGAATAAATATTTAAATAGAAAAAACCGGTCTCCTGTTTTTTCTGTTTATTGCTTTGGCTGTCCCCGACATCCAAAGACCAGCTACCAGCCCCTCTTGGGCTGGTTAAAGCTTTTGTTTTATTGTTTTTTCGCCTCCTGTTGAGGCCATTAATTGTTTCATTTTTCTATTTTTTCCAGGTTTGTCTCTCTCCCCGGGCTCGACTTAAATAGCTGGCCGGTCTGCGTCTGAGGTGGTTCGGAGTCACATCCAACATAATCCTCAGCCAGGCCAAATCGGCGGGTCTGAGCCAGGGAGAAGACGCAGAGGGGGAGGGTAGCTGGTCCGGGCTCCAGTGCAGAAATGCCTAGCCCGGGGTCCAGTTCCCAGAGGGGGCTTCGGCCCAATCTGGGGGCCGGATCAGGCCCAGAAAAGGTTCCACCACGCGGTCCGGGCTCCGCTTCTTTGCCTAGCCCGGGTTCTGGTGGGCGTGTCCCTGACACGCCCGCCGGTTCAGGCCCGGTAGATAGACGTAGAGGTGCAGTTGGTGCTGTCCCCCGCACCATCACTGTAGAGGAGTCCGTCGCACTAGGCGGCGGCTCCTGGACCATTACTGACACTGCTGTCCCCGGCAGTGATAGGTTTAGGCCAGCTGGGAGAGGTGATCCAGCTCGGTGGGATCGGCAGAGGAAGAGGGCTTTAACTGTTAGCCCTCCCGCCCATAGGAGGACAGAACTCCTAGGGACGGGATTAAGACCTTCCACCTCTGCTGATTTCTCCACATTGAGAACCACCGGGCTGGATCAGGCGTCCAAGAACGCAGTGCCGGACGACCGGGAAGAGGCCATAAATATGCTCTCGTTCCTGGATTCCCAGCTGAATACGACATTGGGCGACGATCTACAGTGCAGTAGTGATGACAGCAGCCAGGACGAGAGCGAGAAGACTGGATTAATAGGCCAAGCAAGAAAATCCCGGTCCAGGAAGAAGAAGGGGGCTGCTCGTACAGAACAAGAGAATGGGGCAGTTGGTGCCACACCTGTGCAGAAGCTATCGTCCCCGGTGGAGAGCCCGGCAGATTGGCCTACACTGCCGGGTGCCAGTACGCAGACGAGCGAAAACACCGGTTCAACAATCCCGCCGGGGCAGAGAACACCACCCTTGCCGGAAACACCGATGCCAGCAACACCGACGCCCTCGGCAGCAGAGAAAGTGTGGGGTCCCCAGTCCCAGCTTACTCCTGAAGACTACCGTCAGTTGTTTAACTCGAAATATAAGGAGTACACTGACGGTAACATCATTAAACCTCTTCCAGGAGTGGTGGAAAGATTATCCACAAGGATAATATCTCTGGTCACCACAGACTGGAAAAAGAAAAGCTTAACGGGAGTGTCAAAAGACATTATGGCGGAGATGCTGGGAGAACTTACAATACCTGCGACGTACATTTGTCGTCGCAGTTATGCAATGTGGGACCTGCTGCTGCCAACCGACGATGACGCGGTAAAGTTGTCCAAATGCGATTGGAAATGGAAAAGTATACGGTTCAAGCCAGTATATCTGAGCAGGAGCCAAACAACTGTCCACATTTTAGGCGTCCCCTGGTTCCTGGACTCTGTGCAAATTGGCGCAATAATGAGCCAGTATGGGGACGTCGAAGCTGTCCTCCCGGCCCGTGGTCCCCGTAGCCTTATGGTAGGGGACTACTTAGTTAGAATGCGTTGTGACCGGGAGGGCTTTCAGAAAATCCCGGCCCTGCTCAAAAGCGATGTTTGGACGATGAGCGTCATCGTCGAGGGGCGAAGACCACACTGTTGGCATTGCCAACAGATAGGCCATATGGCAAGGGATTGCCCGAAAAGGATCCCTCAGACAACAACAGTAGAGAAACAGAAGGGTGTGGCACCAGTAGCCCCTGAGAAACCAGCCGGAGGGGGCATGACATCAACTGCAACACCAACAACATCGGATGGCTGGACCAAAGTGGTAAAGAAAAATGGGAGAACCACAAAGACCCCCTCCACAAGAGAGCAGCCCCCTGATGTACAAGGTCGGCCAGTTCCCGCAGGGTCGTCCACGAATCCTTCCACCGACATGTCAACAAAGGAAGTTTCCAGCGGCCAAAAACGAATCCATCCGGTCTCCTCATCAGACTCTGAAGGGGAGCAGGAAGAGCAACACGCTGAGTGCAAAGGACAGGCGTCGGTGGCAGAGTGCCAAGGCCCTAAGAAAGACACCAAAAAAGAGAACAAGAAGGCCAAAAAGAACAAGGAGGCTGGGCCCCGTTCCCCGTCCCCAATGAACGTAGAGAATACTGTCTCTACGGTTCAGCCACCCAAAACCCCAACCCAAACCCCTTCGGCTGAACCAAAATCCCCACCCCTATTTGATACCCCCCAACCCGGCGCTCGATCATTGTCCCGGGAGAAACCGGTGACTCCAGACAACAGCAGAAGAGCTGCCTCAGCGTCTCCAGTTAGGAGAGAGAAAACGAAAAAGCTCCCCTTCTTTCCTGGAGACCGGATTTGTGATGTAGACCCCCTTCATGCCGATACTTATATCACTCAGCGGCATAGGGGTCTACTTAAACCATTAAAGGAGTTGAACAAAGTGGAAGGGAAGAAGGTGACAAATCCAAAAAACTTCCCTGATGCCCCCTTAGTCATGACCTTTGTGCGTCAAACAAGAACTGGACGCACAAAGGCCATGTGGAATATGATAGAAGAAGCCAAGGGGGCAATAACAAATATAAAGTTGGTGGAAGAGGAGCACGATTCCCTCAAACAGCTGGCATCTAGGTGCGAAGGGAGGGTCCCTATTTACGTCCACCCTTGTTTTTATAGGGCCCTCAAATTAACTTTTCCATTGGATGTCGGGGGTATTGCGCGAGACGGACGAGTAACGTCCGAGTTGCTTTCGGGCAACCTCGCCCAATCCTGCGGCACCCTCGTACAAAAGACTTTAGGCCGGTGGTTGCGGATATCTAGGCACAATGGCCACGTCCTTGAGCCTGTGTAGTTTGAACGCAAGGGGCATGAGGTGCCGAAGCAAAGCCGCTAGGGTACTGAGGGACCTCATGTCCATGAACATAGATGTGGCTACGTTACAGGAGACTCACTACAATTCCGTTGACGATCATCGGGTGCTGGAGGGGCATTATGATGTCTTTTCAGCATACGGTGATAGTCAAAGTAGGGGGGTTTCTTTGTTAGTTAGGCGCACCCTTTCTGCAACGGTTAGCGTTGTTCACGCGGATACTGATGGTAGACTGATCGTGGCCGATGTTGCCGTGGCAAATAGAGCGTTTCGAGTCGTCGTGGTTTATGCGCCCAATAGCGTACGGGAGCGGGTTTCCTTTTTCCGGCGGTTGGAGGTGTTTCTCGGGGGTTCGGAACGGTTAGTCTTAGTGGGTGATTGGAATGCCATCCTTGATCCCAGGGTAGATAAGGTGGGCGGGACTAGAGGGACGGATGGGTGTGAAACCAGTCTGTTGGACCTGATGGCTAAATGCGATCTGGTAGACAGGTATCGGGTGGATCATCCGGGGCGGGAGATGTGGACGTGGCTCTCTAGCAGGCCTTCCGTTTCAAGTACTTACTTGGATCGGTTGTTAGTTAGAAGAGGCAACATAGAATACATATCTTGTCCCACGTTCCACTGGTTAGGCCACTCTGACCACAAACTACTTGTGGCCAGATTAGATCTAGATAGTAACCCCAAGTTAGCTGGGTACTGGAAGTTAAATACCTCCTTACTGGAGATAGATGACTTCCGGGAAAGGCTAACTAAACACATTCAGAAGGGATTAGTGGGGGCGGTTACCGGGAATAAGTGGTGGGTAAACGCCAAATCTAGCATTAGAGACTTCTCTGTCAAATATGGCCAACGCCTCGCGCTAGATAGGGCCAAGGCAGAGAAGCGTCTAGAGGATAGACTATCCCGGGCGGTGGCAGGGGGGGATTCCCTAGAAATAGGCCTAGCTAAGGCGGACCTGAGTCGTTTGGCTAGCGAACGATATCAGGGCCAGGTAGTTAGGGCTAGAATTAAAAAGATGCCCAACGAAGCTGTGAATGTGGATAGATCTGAACGTGTCCGTTCGCTCGGGCGCAAATCGGATAATTACATTCGTAAGATTCAGAGCCCGGAAGGGCACTCCTTAGTGTCGGCTCGGGGGATTTGCGAGCGGTTTCGGGTGCACTTTGAAGATCGTTTTGCACAGCTGTCCAGGCTCCGCGTCCAGGAGTTTGGTAACTATTTGGCTGGCTCGCCCCGCCTGGAGGCGGCCCGAGCGGCTAGTTGCGATGGTCGGGTTGCAGAGTGTGAGGTCGTAGCTGCTATGAAGCAGGTCGCCTATAATAGATCACCAGGACTCGATGGACTGCCCTACGAGCTATACTTGAGGATGTCGCACATGTTTGTCCCGATTCTGACGGGTGTGTTTAACCACTGGTTTGACACGGGATCTATCCCGAGTCAGGTTACCAAAGGCGTGGTCACACTTCTGAAGAAGAAGGACACACATGTTGGGGGGTTGGATGATTTTAGGCCCATCACGTTGTTGAACACGGATATTAAAATCCTGGCCCGAGTGCTGGCGAATCGTTTGCAGGTTGTTATCACTGACTTGATCGAACCGGATCAGACTTACGCTGTGAAGGGGAGATCAATTCAAAACAATTTGCATTTGATTCGTACAGTCCTAGAAAACCTAGAAGACGACACTGAAGCCGCGCTGATCAATTTAGATCAGTCCAAGGCGTTCGATAGGGTGGATCATCGTTTCCTGATGGCTGTTTTAGAGACCGCCGGCTTTGGGTCCGGCTTCTGCAGATGGATTTCCATTTTGTATGCTCGTCCGACGGCAGTTGTGCAGGTCAGCGGGGTGCGGTCGGCGCCGTTCGCGGTTTCTCGGTCGGTGCGACAGGGGTGTCCGTTGTCGCCCTTGCTGTATGTCCTCGCGCTGGAACCATTCCTTAGGAACGTGAGGACTAGGGTGGCTGGACCGGCCCTGCGCGGAATTGCTCTTCCTGGTGGTGCGCGAGCCAGGGTTTCCGCGTTTGCCGATGATGTCACCGTATTTGTTTCGAGCGTGGTAGATATTATTACGGTGATTAAGGCTCTCAAGCGTTATGAAAAAGTTACAGGGGCTGTAGTCAATCTCAGCAAATCCGTTGGCCTGAGGTTGGCCGCTTGGCGGGGCTCGAATGCTTTGCCTGGCGCATTTGTCTGGACGGATGGCCCGGTCCGAATTCTGGGTGTTTGGTTTGGACCCGGTCTGTGTCTAGATAAGAACTGGTCGGAAGTACAGAGCAAGGTCGAAGCGTCTGTGAGGGTTTGGCTTCGAAGGGGATTGTCCCTTAAAGGCAGGGCGGAAGCATGCGCCACTTACGTGTTTCCGCTGATCCTTTACCGATTGGCTGTACTTCCTCTGCCTGCGGTCCGCATGGCGGCCTTAACGCGTGCGCTCTTCTCACTGTTGTGGAATGAGCGACGGCCGCTTGTCCGTAGACAGGTCTGTACTCAACGTCTTGAAGATGGGGGCCTGGGGATGCCTGACCTGGCAAGTCATAAAAACGCCGAAAGGTTGGCATTCCTGGGTAGAACTCTGATCGAGGAGTGTGATTGGGGTCCCGCGGTTGGTGAGGCTTTTCCCAACCTTATCCCCAATCACTTAATTGAATGCCAAAGAAGGCCGAGAGGGCAGTCAAGATTCCTCAACGAATGCCGAAATGCGCTTAGAGCGATGCCAGGGTCCTTAGACCTTGCACAGCCTAGAAGGGCATTATATCGGGGATTAGTGGTGGGGACCGCTTCGGACCCGCTTGGGGAGCGGCTGCAGCTGTCGGAGGGGGAGGTTCGCTCTCTATGGAATTGGGCGCCAGGCCGGGGATATCTTAATAATTCCGAATTTTCCCTGACCTGGCGATTGGTTAGAAACGCTTTACCCCTCAATGACATATTGTTCAGAATTGGTAGTACGTTTAGTCCTTTTTGTCCACGGTGCGAGGAAGATAGCTTAGAAACTGTAGAACATGCTTTTTATACTTGTTCCAAGCTCCGTGAATTCTGGGAGTATGTCAGTGAGGTCACGGCTCGCATCGTCCCCGATCAGGTGACGATCCTGGATTTAGCATCCGTAGTCTATAACGTAGATCCCTTGTGGCCCAGGGAGGAACGAATGGTGTTCCTAGCGACCTTGGCCGTAGCTAGACTGGTAGTGTGGGTTTCACGCATAGAGATAGGGCGTGGGGGGGAGCCGCCTTCTCATCGGGATCTGATTTTGTATTTTAAACACCAACTTAAAATCAAAATCAGATGCGATAGAAGGAGGTTATCTCGCTCACAGTTTAGTAGGAGGTGGATTCACACCGCTAGTTTATGTGCGTTCGTACGAAACAGGCTTGAGTACGTGTTCCCTGCTTAGGCATGGCACACGCCGACCGGATAAGCAACCCCCAGACAAAACTAAGACAATCCCGTAGTGGATCAGTCCCTTAGCTAGTTGGTATAAATGAGGTCCATGTCCCCAGTCTTTATTTTAGGTGTTAGAGTACCTCCAAAGAAGCCCAGTCCTGATTTATTTATTTTAGTCCAAACCTGTCCCAATGGTATTTTTCTTGGAGGTCACCGAACATCCCCTCCCCCCCCCTTTATTTTTTCCGTAGTTGTGCCCATTCCCTCTTAGGAAGTGCTCCCTTGTTTTCGGCTGATACCGGAAAACAGGAAGCATTTCAAAATTAAATAGGTAAGGGTGTGTCCTGATTAACACATTCATCGCTTAACGTTTTATTTGGTTCATTTATTTTTCATTACTGTTATTTTTCTTTATTTTGGGGTGTTTTAAGGCTCTCATTACCCCCACCCATCACCCGCATATATCATACGCATCACAATTTCACCCCTCATATATCATACGCATCACCCTCATTGTTTCATGGTAAAATAAATCATTGTTCAAAAAAAAAAAAAAAAAAAAAAAAGGTCATTGTATATATTGTTCATATCATTGGGGTTTTAAGTAGATCCAACCCCTTGAGTGCATGTGGTATTGTGGTGACTGCAACTAGTTATAGGGAATAGACCAAGTGGACGACCCCCGACCCCCATTCTCCCCCCACACCCTTTTTGGCCTCATGCCACATTTAAAAAGACTTGTTGCACATTTTATGTAATTTTAATTTTAAAATTCCGTGAAGTTTGTAATTTTTTCTTTCTAAATAAATATTTAAATAAATAGAAAAAACCGGTCTCCTGTTTTTTCTGTTTATTGCTTTGGCTGTCCCCGACATCCAAAGACCAGCTACCAGCCCCTCTTGGGCTGGTTAAAGCTTTTGTTTTATTGTTTTTTCGCCTCCTGTTGAGGCCATTAATTGTTTCATTTTTCTATTTTTTCCAGGTTTGTCTCTCTCCCCGGGCTCGACTTAAATAGCTGGCCGGTCTGCGTCTGAGGTGGTTCGGAGTCACATCCAACATAATCCTCAGCCAGGCCAAATCGGCGGGTCTGAGCCAGGGAGAAGACGCAGAGGGGGAGGGTAGCTGGTCCGGGCTCCAGGGCACAAATGCCTAGCCCGGGGTCCAGTTCCCAGAGGGGGCTTCGGCCCAATCTGGGGGCCGGATCAGGCCCAGAAAAGGTTACACCACGCGGTCCGGGCTCCGCTTCTTTGCCTAGCCCGGGTTCTGGTGGGCGTGTCCCTGACACGCCCGCCGGTTCAGGCCCGGTAGATAGACGTAGAGGTGCAGTTGGTGCTGTCCCCTGCACCATCACTGTAGAGGAGTCCGTCGCACTAGGCGGCGGCTCCTGGAGTATCTCTGACACTGCTGTCCCCGGCAGTGGTAGGCATAGGCCAGCTGCGAGAGGTGATCCAGCTCGGTGGGATCGGCAGAGGAAGAGGGCTTTAACTGTCAGCCCTCCCGCCCATAGGAGGACGGAACTCCTAGGGTCGGGATTAAGACCTTCCACCTCTGCTGATTTCTCCACATTGAGAACCACCGGGCTGGATCAGGCGTTTACAAGCGACGTGCCGGACGACCGGGAGGAGGCCATTAATATGCTCTCGCTTTTCGACTCCCAGTTGAACGGGACAGTGGGCCAGGATCTCCAGTGTAGCAGCGACGAGAGCGGCCAAGAAGGGAGTGTAAAAGCAAGACCAGGAGAAGCGAGAGCATCCCGTCCCAAGAAGAAGAAGGGGGCTGTTCGAACGGACCAAAAAAGTGGGGCAGTTGGTGCCATACCAGTAACAATACCATCGTCCCCGGCGGAAAGCCCAGCAGATTGGCCCTCACTGCCAGGAACCAGCACGCAGGCAACAATATCTACGTGTTCAACAATCCCGCCGGGGCAGAGAACGCCGCCCCCTCCAATTTCTCCAGCAATAGTAACACCAACGCCCTCGGCAGCAGAGAAGGTGTGGGGACCCCAGTCCCAGCTTACTCCTGAGGAATACCGTCAGCTGTTCATCTCCAAATATAAGGAGTATACTGACGGTAATATCATCAAACCCCTGCCAGGTGTCGTGGAAAGACTAGCAACAAGGATTATTTCGTTAGTCACCACTGACTGGAAAAAGAAAACTCTGGCAGGGGTCTCTAAAGACATCATGGCGGAGATGCTGGGGGATCTCCAAATACCTGCGACGTACATTTGTCGTCGCAGTTATGCCATGTGGGATCTGCTGCTGCCGACCGTCGATGACGCAATAAAGCTCTCCAAATGTGACTGGAAGTGGAGAGAGATCCGTTTTAAGCCAGTGTATCTGAGCAGGAGTCAAACAACGGTGAATATTTTAGGCGTCCCCTGGTTTCTGGACTCTGTGCAGATAGGCGCAATTATGAGCCAGTATGGGGACGTCGAAGCGGTCCTGCCGGCCCGTGGCCCCCGTAGCCTTATGGTAGGGGACTACACAGTAAAAATGCGCTGTGACCGGGAGGGCTTTCAGAGTATACCAGCCCTGCTCAGAAGTGATGTCTGGACCATGAGCGTCATCGTCGAGGGGCGGAGACCGCACTGTTGGCATTGCCAACAAGTAGGCCATATGGCAAGAGATTGCCCTAAGAGAGTCCCCCCAAAACCAGCTGCGGAACAACAGAAGGGTGTGGCACCAGCAGCCCCTGAGAAGCCAGCCGGAGGGGGCACAGAAACAACATCAGAAGGCTGGAGCACCGTGGTCAAGAAGAGAAATGGGAAGATCACGAAGACCCCCTCCACAAGAGAGCAGCCCCCTGAAGTACAAGGTCGGTCAGCTCCCACAGGGTCGTCCACGAGTTCTTCCACCAACGTCACCACCACCAAAGTCACCACCAAGGAAGTCGCCAGCGGCCAAAAGAGAAACCATCCGGTCTCCTCGTCCGACTCAGAAGGGGAGCAAGGAGAAAAACCGGCTACTGTGGCAGAGGGCCAAGTGCCGACAAAAGAAATAAAGAAAAAGGCTCGAAAGAATAAGGAGGCTGGGTCCCGTTCCCCGTCCCCTATGAACGTAGAGAATACTGTCTCTACGGTTCAGCCACCCAAAACCCCCACCCAAACCCCTTCGGCTGAACCAAAATCCCCATCCCTATTTGATACCCCTCCAACCGGTGCTCGGTCACTATCACGAGAAAGGCCAGAGATGCAAAACAACAACAACAGAAGAGCCAAATCTGCATCTCCGGTAAGGAGAGAAAAAACGAGAAAGCTCCCCTACCTTCCTGGAGACCGGATCTGCGATGTAGACCCCTTGCACGCTGACACATACATAACTCAGCGCCATAGGGGCCTAATAAAGCCGCTGAGGGAGATGAAGAACATTGATGGGAAAAAGGTTTCCAATCCCAAAAACTTTCCAGGCGCCCCCTTAGTCATGACCTTTGTGCGTCAAACAAGAACTGGACGCACGAAGGCCATGTGGAACATGATCGAGGAAGCGAAGGGGGCGATTCCGAATTTAAAGTTGGTGGAAGAGGAGCACGACTCCCTCAAACAGCTGGCATCTAGGTGCGAAGGGAGGGTCCCTATTTACGTCCACCCTTGTTTTTATAGGGCCCTTAAATTGACCTTCCCATTGGATGTCGGAGGTATTGCGCGGGACGGACGGGTAACGTCCGAGTTGCTTTCGGGCAACCTCGCCCAATCCTGCGGCACCCTTGGACCAAAAGACTTTAGGCCGGTGGTTGCGGATATCTAGGCACAATGGCCACGTCCTTGAGCCTGTGTAGTTTGAACGTAAGGGGCATGAGGTGCCGAAGCAAAGCCGCTAGGGTACTGAGGGACCTCATGTCCATGAATATAGATGTGGCTACGTTACAAGAGACTCACTTCAATTCCGTTGACGATCATCGGGTGCTGGAGGGGCATTATGATGTCTTTTCAACATACGGTGATAGTCAAAGTAGGGGGGTTTCTTTGTTAGTTAGGCGCACCCTTTCTGCAACGGTTAGCGTTGTTCACGCGGATACTGATGGTAGACTGATCGTGGCCGATGTTGCCGTGGCAAATAGAGCGTTTCGAGTCGTCGTGGTTTATGCGCCCAATTGCGTACGGGAGCGGGTTTCCTTTTTCCGGCGGTTGGAGGTGTTTCTCGGGGGTTCGGAACGGTTAGTTCTAGTGGGTGATTGGAATGCCATCCTTGATCCCAGGGTAGATAAGGTGGGCGGGACTAGAGGGACGGATGGGTGTGAAACCAGTCTGTTGGACCTGATGGCTAGATGCGATCTGGTAGACAGGTATCGGGTGGATTATCCAGGGCGGGAGATGTGGACGTGGCTCTCTAGCAGGCCTTCCGTTTCAAGTACTTACTTGGATCGGTAGTTAGTTAGAAGAGGCAACATAGAATACATATCTTGTCCCACGTTCCACTGGTTAGGCCACTCTGACCACAAACTACTTGTGGCCAGGCTAGACTTAGATAGGAACCCCAAGTTAGCTGGGTACTGGAAGTTAAATACCTCCTTACTGGAGATAGATGACTTCCGGGAAAGGCTAACTAAACACATTCAGAAGGGATTAGTGGGGGCGGTTACCGGGAATAAGTGGTGGGTGAACGCCAAATCTAGCATTAGAGACTTCTCTGTCAAATATGGCCAACGCCTCGCGCTAGATAGGGCCAAGGCAGAGAAGCGTCTAGAGGATAGACTATCCCGGGCGGTGGCAGGGGGGGATTCCCTAGAAATAGGCCTAGCTAAGGCGGACCTGAGTCGTTTGGCTAGCGAACGATATCAGGGCCAGGTAGTTAGGGCTAGAATTAAAAAGATGCCCAACGAAGCTGTGAATGTGGATAGATCAGAACGTGTCCGTTCGCTCGGGCGCAAATCGGATAATTACATTCGTAAGATTCAGAGCCCGGAAGGGCACTCCTTAGTGTCGGCTCGGGGGATTTGCGAGCGGTTTCGAGTGCACTTTGAAGATCGTTTTGCACAGCTGTCCAGGCTCCGCGTCCAGGAGTTTGGTAACTATTTAGCTGGCTCGCCCCGCCTGGAGGCGGCCCGAGCGGCTAGTTGCGATGGTCGGGTTGCAGAGTGTGAGGTCGTAGCTGCTATGAAGCAGGTCGCCTATAATAGATCACCAGGACTCGATGGACTGCCCTACGAGCTATACTTGAGGATGTCGCACATGTTTGTCCCGATTCTGACGGGTGTGTTTAACCACTGGTTTGACACGGGACCTATCCCGAGTCAGGTTACCAAAGGCGTGGTCACACTTCTGAAGAAGAAGGACACACATGTTGGGGGGTTGGATGATTTTAGGCCCATTACATTGTTGAACACGGATATTAAAATCCTGGCCCGAGTGCTGGCGAATCGCTTGCAGGTTGTTATCACTGACTTGATCGAACCGGATCAGACTTACGCTGTGAAGGGGAGATCAATTCAAAACAATTTGCATTTGATTCGTACAGTCCTAGAAAACCTAGAAGACGACACTGAAGCCGCGCTGATCAATTTAGATCAGTCCAAGGCGTTCGATAGGGTGGATCATCGTTTCCTGATGGCTGTTTTAGAGACCGCCGGCTTTGGGTCCGGCTTCTGCAGATGGATTTCCATTTTGTATGCTCGTCCGACGGCAGTTGTGCAGGTTAACGGGGTGCGGTCGGCGCCGTTCGCGGTTTCTCGGTCGGTGCGACAGGGGTGTCCGTTGTCGCCCTTGCTGTATGTCCTCGCGCTGGAACCATTCCTTAGGAACGTGAGGACTAGGGTGGCTGGACCGGCCCTGCGCGGAATTGCTCTTCCTGGTGGTGCGCGAGCCAGGGTTTCCGCGTTTGCCGATGATGTCACCGTATTTGTTTCGAGCGTGGTAGATATTATTACGGTGATTAAGGCTCTCAAGCGTTATGAAAAAGTTACAGGGGCTGTAGTCAATCTCAGCAAATCCGTTGGCCTGAGGTTGGCCGCTTGGCGGGGCTCGAATGCTTTGCCTGGCGCATTTGTCTGGACGGATGGCCCGGTCCGAATTCTGGGTGTTTGGTTTGGACCCGGTCTGTGTCTAGATAAGAACTGGTCGGAAGTACAGAGCAAGGTCGAAGCGTCTGTGAGGGTTTGGCTTCGAAGGGGATTGTCCCTTAAAGGCAGGGCGGAAGCATGCGCCACTTACGTGTTTCCGCTGATCCTTTACCGATTGGCTGTACTTCCTCTGCCTGCGGTCCGCATGGCGGCCTTAACGCGTGCGCTCTTCTCACTGTTGTGGAATGAGCGACGGCCGCTTGTCCGTAGACAGGTCTGTACTCAACGTCTTGAAGATGGGGGCCTGGGGATGCCTGACCTGGCAAGTCATAAAAACGCCGAAAGGTTGGCATTCCTGGGTAGAACTCTGATCGAGGAGTGTGATTGGGGTCCCGCGGTTGGTGAGGCTTTTCCCAACCTTATCCCCAATCACTTAATTGAATGCCAAAGAAGGCCGAGAGGGCAGTCAAGATTCCTCAACGAATGCCGAAATGCGCTTAGAGCGATGCCAGGGTCCTTAGACCTTGCACAGCCTAGAAGGGCATTATATCGGGGATTAGTGGTGGGGACCGCTTCGGACCCGCTTGGGGAGCGGCTGCAGCTGTCGGAGGGGGAGGTTCGCTCTCTATGGAATTGGGCGCCAGGCCGGGGATATCTTAATAATTCCGAATTTTCCCTGACCTGGCGATTGGTTAGAAACGCTTTACCCCTCAATGACATATTGTTCAGAATTGGTAGTACGTTTAGTCCTTTTTGTCCACGGTGCGAGGAAGATAGCTTAGAAACTGTAGAACATGCTTTTTATACTTGTTCCAAGCTCCGTGAATTCTGGGAGTATGTCAGTGAGGTCACGGCTCGCATCGTCCCCGATCAGGTGACGATCCTGGATTTAGCATCCGTAGTCTATAACGTAGATCCCTTGTGGCCCAGGGAGGAACGAATGGTGTTCCTAGCGACCTTGGCCGTAGCTAGACTGGTAGTGTGGGTTTCACGCATAGAGATAGGGCGTGGGGGGGAGCCGCCTTCTCATCGGGATCTGATTTTGTATTTTAAACACCAACTTAAAATCAAAATCAGATGCGATAGAAGGAGGTTATCTCGCTCACAGTTTAGTAGGAGGTGGATTCACACCGCTAGTTTATGTGCGTTCGTACGAAACAGGCTTGAGTACGTGTTCCCTGCTTAGGCATGGCACACGCCGACCGGATAAGCAATCCCCAGACAAAACTAAGACAATCCCGTAGTGGATCAGTCCCTTAGCTAGTTGGTATAAATGAGGTCCATGTCCCCAGTCTTTATTTTAGGTGTTAGAATACCTCCAAAGAAGCCCAGTCCTGATTTATTTATTTTAGTCCAAACCTGTCCCAATCGTATTTTTCTTGGAGGTCACCGAACATCCCCTCCCCCCCCTTTATTTTGTCCGTAGTTGTGCCCATTCCCTCTTAGGAAGTGCTCCCTTGTTTTCGGCTGATACCGGAAAACAGGAAGCATTTCAAAATTAAATAGGTAAGGGTGTGTCCGGATTAACACATTCATCGCTTAACGTTTTATTTGGTTCATTTATTTTTCATTACTGTTATTTTTCTTTATTTCGGGGTGTTTTAAGGCTCTCATTACCCCCGCCCATCACCCGCATATATCATACGCATCACAATTTCACCCCTCATATATCATACGCATCACCCTCATTGTTTCATGGTAAAATAAATCATTGTTCAAAAAAAAAAAAAAAAAAAAAAAAAGTCATTGTATATATTGTTCATATCATCGGGGTTTTAAGTAGATCCAACCCCTTGAGTGCATGTGGTATTGTGGTGACTGCAACTAGTTATAGGGAATAGACCAAGTGGACGACCCCCGACCCCCATTCTCCCCCCACACCCTTTTTGGCCTCATGCCACATTTAAAAAGACTTGTTGCACATTTTATGTAATTTTAATTTTAAAATTCCGTGAAGTTTGTAATTTTTTCTTTCTAAATAAATATTTAAATAAATAGAAAAATAGGGTTTTTAATATGAATATCACTACACACCAAAGGAATATGGAATTATAGGTATATATATATATATATATATATATATATATATATATATATATATATATATATATATATATATATAGATATTCCTCTTAAGTTCACAGATAAGTAGATACTTTTAGCACTGTAAATTACTGGCGAAGCAGGTTAATCAAAATTAATCTATTTTTAAACGGCATCGAATTAATGCCAAAAAATTATATTTATCTAAAAAATATTCTCTAATCTGCTTATGTAACACTGTACGTATATGTTTTAATGGATGCAGCGTAATGTCTCTTTATTCAGATTTTATAAAATTATCCAAACACACAGCTCGCTAATGGTCAAATAAAAATAGGTGTGGTATCTCTTCTCTTCTTCTTCTATTATATCTATCTTCTATCTATTCTATTTTCTTCTTCTATATAAATAAAATGAACTCATTTTCCCCTGCGATTTTGATCTTAATAGGATTGAAAATCGCGACATTTCATGCAAATGTAATGTGCACACACTGCAGCACATCACCTTTGGTGTGTTATAGGCCTATCAACTATCCACTTATTCAATAAACTTAGATCCCTCTATTTTTTCTGCTGAGAGTCCCCGGCCACATTCGGTTACAATCAATGGAAGTGGTAAAATATTTTCCCTCTATTGCATTCATACTCCTTCCGCGCCCACGTATCACCGGTGGGGATACGTCCACAAGGGACACTACGAGGAAGCACCGGTTTGAGTTCGTAGTTGCTTTAAAAAACGGATTATCATTTTTCCGTCGGTAGAAACGCAACTTTCGAATACATCGAACCCACTGTTTACTTATGCCATTTCTTCCTTTTCCTTTTTTATTTTATTTATATTGGGGGTGGTAGTTAACGAACTGAAGGGTTACTGATGCCATCTTTTTCTTCTTTTTTTTACTTTTTTATCAGACATTCTTTATTCACACTAAATAAACAAACAAACGAAACCAACTACTATTGGATTCCCAACTGTATTTATGCCACGTTCCTTTCTTTTTCGACATAGCCTCATCAATTAACACTACCCGGCCAACATTCAGGTGAATACAGTTCAGTTCGCTTACAGAAATCCGTTCTCCGCCGCATTATACAGTTTACACAAAAAACAATCGCGTTTAATGAATGCACAAAAACACGAAACGAACTAACATTGGCTTCAAGGTTTTACATCTAACTCTATCCGTCTGCAACTATTAAGTGCTTATCCAACTGTATTTATGTCACGTTCATTCATGTATCCACCTAGCCTCATCGATTAACAATTCCCAGCCAACATTCAGGTAAATAAAATTACTGTATGTGGATAAATCTTTTGCATAAACAAAACAAAAGACAAATAAATAAACACATTAAATACTATCATAAAATTTTCATATTTTCATTTCGACGCTATCTTTCTTTCTGTTTGTTTTTTTTCTTCTTTTTCCTTATTTTTCTTTTTTCCTTTTTCTTTTTTTTCTTTTTTCATCTTTTTCCCTTCTTTTTCCTCTTTTTTTTCTCTTTTTTTGTTTTTTATTTTTATTTTTTGGGCCAATTGCATTTTTTAAAAACTGCCCCCACCTCGGAAACAAACACCCGGGCTACCATTTTTTATTATTCTTTTGTTTTGATTTATTCAAAACGACACGCACCTCGAAACACCCGGGCAACGCCGGGTATCCCCGCTAGTTATATTATAAAATCAAAACTGAATCTAACTTATATTACATCGACCATATAAGAAGACACAAATTGCCAGCTAGCACATATAGCACGGCAGAAACTTATTTTCTTTTTTTTTACTTACAAAAATGGGGCATATAACATTATTGAACTTTTAATAGCACGAATAACATTGCCTTAAACAAATTTGCTTAGGATTGCAAACTTATGCAATAATTCCCACACATGCGTGGCTATTCGTGATTATTCATTATAAACACCAAGATTTATTGATATAATTTGAAACCAACCCTGAAACAAGATGCTTATAGTGTATGGCACGCATTACCTGTCACACAGATCCGCAATCGAACACAGTTTCACTAACGATAGTGGGTAATTTCCGCTACTTCTGACCAAATTCAAATCGCTAATCATGCAATTCAACATAAACGTACACGAGGCAAACACGAGTTGTAAAACCAGAAGATGCACATGCACGCGCCTCTTCATCGGAATATCTGTCGCCAGGGAGATCAACATTTGACACTATCAAAATGAACTATTAAAGAAATGATTTATTAAAATGAGTCTATTTACTTGATCACTAGCTTTCTACATATAGTCTTCCTCTCTCTCTCTCTCTCTCTCTCTCTCTCTCTCTCTCTCTCTCTCTCTCTCTCTCTCTCTGTATGTATATATATATATGTGTGTGTGTGAGTGTGTGTGTATGTGTGCGTGTGTGTGTATTTGCACACATAGTCTCAATGTTTAAGATCAATAGATACAAACGTGTATTATAGAATTATGTAAAATCGGAATATCTGTTGCCAGGGAGATCAACATTTGACACTATCAAAATGAACTATAAAATAAATGATTTATTAAAATGAGTCTATTTATCAATAGATATAAACGTGTATTATAGAAGCATGTAAAATCCACAATAGGATAAAAGTGAAGAGGTTACCTTCGTTATCATCATTTGAAGATCCCTTCAGACAAATAAGCTATGCAGACAGAGAAAGTTTGGTATGAAAAATTAATTTTTAAAAAAATGTAAAAAACAAGAACAAATCAGAAAAATCAACAATATAATGGCGAAAGAAATTGAAATGTATTCGATTCGTAAAAAAACACAATTAAAAATAATATTACCAGCGAAATATTTTTTTCGGGGCCAATTCTCATTAGGTCATTTATTTTTCATCAGTTTATAAAGATCAAGTTCATTGTACTGAATTACTTCCATTACCGCAAGAAATAATTAAAGAGGAAAAGATTATAAGATTGAATTATTTACGTCGGTGGTAGACTCCACAACCAATATGCAGCCTACAAATAATTAATGTAATCTACAATCTAACCTACAGATTAAAACAAGATGTATTTATTTTCTCCATGAAAATTACGTATTTTTTTTAATTATACTAAGCTACTCATCGCCGTGTGGTGACCGGGAATTCATAGTATGTTAAGAATATTTAATACCCAAGCAGGATCTTATGATAATAATACTAAGTGATTGTGATATTAGCCATGCTTATATGAATATCAATAATACAAAATGATGAAACTTTCTATCATAATAACAATATAGTAAGAAAAATAGCGAATGATATACATGATAATAGTAATACTCAGCAAAATGATAATTCAAATAATAATGATAATACTGGTTACAAACTAATAATCATACTAATAGTACCATAGCGATGAAAGTAATGGTGATGACACTTAGAAAATAAAAATATAGAAAATAGTATGTTGAGAAATGAATCAACAATGTTAATCTTAAAATAAAAATAAGGAAAGTACTACTCCTACTATTACTGATATTTTACTACTATTACTACTAATAATAATATTAATAATAATAATAATAAGAAGAAGAAGATTAACAAGGAAAAATAAATATGATAATACATCAAAATAATAAAAATACTACATATTAAAACTATAGAAAACTACTACTAATAGTAAAACTAATAGCAATAATACCAATACTACATTGATCACCAATACAAACGCCAGTAGAAATAACAATAGCAATGTTACTAAACATTCTACTGTTAGTAATATTGCTACTACTACTTTCAATAATAATACTACTATTAATATTAATAATGTAAAAATTATAGCCTTCACTCTCACCTCACTAAATAGGCTAGAAGTGTTAAGTATGTCTAAACGACTCCGGACAGAAAAATTAACCAGTCACCTAGTGAGTGAGTATGAATTTGACTGGTATATTGTGGACGTTTAGTTCTACCAGGATTCCAGTGCAAATAGAAAACAGGACAAAAGAAGAAAATGGGAATAATACTATTAATATAAATAATAAAAAAAACTTACACTACTATAGTCGCCCTCATTACCTACATCCCCCTCCCAGAAAATCAATAGAAACTGACACAACAATAATAAATAGAAAATAATGTAAGTATAGTTGTATTTCCAGCAGACTTGTATACGGCTGGATTTTATTAGATTCTGCCCAGGTATTTCTTAATACTGCCTGTCCATGAGAATAACACGAATACTAAAATCACCGCTATTCGAAAACAATAAAAACTGGTCTTTGCTGTGTGTGCATGTAAATATAAAAGGAAGAATAAGAATAATAAGGAAGAGGTATATTTAGATATTATATCCAAGTGCATGCAATGTTCATGTAAAACTAAGAGTGCGTCCGAATTATTTTTATTGTTGAGGATGGAAACCAAACATACCGAGACCGAACCCCGTTGTGTGCTTGTAGAACATAAAAATGCTCGGACAAAATAATAAAATTAAAAAGTTACCTTAAGTGTGAAAATATATTATTTTGTTTTATATATATATATATATATATATATATATATATATATATATATATATATATATATATATATCACCATTCTTCCTATTATAAAATAGGCTAGAATTTTTACTGATATATTCAATCACATGGTTATAATCTTTCCTAGAGGAAGATAGATGTCTCACGAAAAATGCGTAGAGGTATTTACAAATAAATCAGTGCCAATAAGCTTGCTTACTGTCCCGGTTCTCTTCGGACTTATCTAGTAGAGGTCTGATGTGTGCTTTAATTCGGAATTTCTTATCTAGTTAACTTTTTTCTATTTAGTTTTCATAACCTTGCTAGTCATAAGTAAAGGGAGGGGAGGGTCTTCTCTGTGTTAGATTATATTAGATGAAAAACAGATAGTAACGTATGTGTCCTTTTTACTTTGTGTAGTAAACAATTTCACTGGAACCAGAAAATAAAATCTTGTTATTTCTTTCCTTACTTGTGACTGTTCTTGTTCTGTTCAATAGACTTACTGTGACTATTGTTAGATTATGTAGGCAAAAAGAAATATACACAAACACCAACGAAAAATGTTATAAAAACATATATTTATAAGGAAAGAGACAGACGAGAGAGTGTGTCCTTGCAAAAGCAGTCGTGTGTTGCGGAACTTATCTGTAAGATTCATTC
Organism: Euprymna scolopes; assembly: GCF_053919585.1. Taxonomy (NCBI): domain Eukaryota; kingdom Metazoa; phylum Mollusca; class Cephalopoda; order Sepiida; family Sepiolidae; genus Euprymna; species Euprymna scolopes. The sequence goes on from NC_136492.1 coordinate 49,528,804, forward strand.
TGTTAACGATTTATGTATTCTGTTTCGGTTTGGCTGTGTTAAAGGGAAATGAACTCCGTGAGGTGTTTTGTGCCGCAGTATTGTCAACAATTCTACTATGTGTCAGATTTTAAAATTACGGAGAGAGCTGATTGACACGTGTTGTCTTTGAGGGTTCAACAAGCAAAAGAGAATGTAAATTTGTAAATACCACTCTCGGAGGTGCTGGTAAAGATTTACAGAGGAAGCCTGTGATTTGTCGTTTTTCAGTAATCACAGAGTACGTTGTTAGTTACTCCTAAATAATTTCAATATTCTCCCCCAAAGAAAAATTAAAATATGAAATTATCGCAACGTAATTGTTTACGCAGTTGCAAGTTATTTTATTTTTGAGATAGAAACTAGTCAAAATTGTAAGTTCGTGGAAGATTTATTGTAAGGCAGAAATAGCCAAAGTATAGTGTTCATCTAAAACTTGGTTGATTCAAAGGAAAAATAGCCAAAAATTAAAGTCAACATGAAAGTTTTTTTTTAAGCCAAAAGTGAAAGGTTTTAGTGAATTGATTTTATCTTCTGTCTGAACTTTTTAGGACAGATGTACATAATAATGAGACTTCCCAGAATATGTTATGTTTTCTGTTTCTAAGGCAAAAAATTAGCCAACAATGAAAAGTATTTAGAACATTGATATTTTTAAGGTCAAATACAGGATAAAACTTCACAGAAAATGTTTTATGGCAAAAAATAGCTAAGGAAGAAAAGTTATCACAAAATATTTTTAGCAAATACAACGAAAAGTAAATTCACAGAAACTGTAATGTTTCCCTTTTTTGAAGAACTTCGAATTAGAAAGTAGAAGATGTGGGTATTTGTTTTCCACAATGGTGTTCAAAGTCTGAAAAAAGTTAGTGTGGTATTTTATTTTGTATATGAGGCAATTCTCATTTGATGCATTAACATGACTATAGATATTTCATCCTTTCAATAATAAAGTAGGCTTTTATTAATACTTATTTACTTTATCTAGCATTATGTACCAATAAGCTATGCCATGCTAAGATCATATGTCTTAGATAAATCTAAATTATATAAAGGATTATTGGGAGGGTTTTTAATAATTTAATTTTTTTAGTACTATTAGAGCGTTGTTTTATTGGAACAGACGCAGTCTTAGTATAATCTATAGAGACTTGATTTTGCAACATTAATTTTCTGATTACACACTTCCAACGAGTCTGAACTAATTCTAGAATGTTAGGCATTATAATTGTGTTGAAAATATTTTTTTCTGTCAGGAGTACTGTGATTTTCAGGTAAAAATGTTTGCGGTTACTGGAAAAATTCAGTGCCCTAAACTTTAATTCGCACTACAACTTGTTTCAATATTTTTCTTGTAAAACTATTTTAGATCATATTCTATTGGAGTGAGAAAAATCTATGTCATCTAATTCTTCAATAACTTGCCTAAGGAAATAAGTCGTTTGACTGCCTGTATAAAAGATGTAGTTCACTTCGTATTTACGTGTCTATTTTATAACAGCAATTGCCACTATCGGAAAAATATACGGCTGCTCATCTGTGCCAATGTTATCACAAATGCAGGAACAGTTGGACTGTTTCCACCCTGATCTGTTTCATCACAAAGAGGGGTAATGTGACATCAAGATTTGATATTTTCACATTTTCGACGTAATTTATTTGTTTTGTCAAAGCAGTCTGCTCTTCTATTACGATCACTGATACAAAAAATACACAAACTTATTTCCCTACAGCCAGAAAGTCTCAAATCAAGGGATGAATATTTTGAACAACGGTTCATGGTGTGTCTATTACAATTGAACAATCTACAATGTATAATAATTTTGCTAGATTTTATTGCAAACGTTTTTAATTTTGGAACAGTTTTGTGGTATTACAATTAATATAATTCTATTCCACGACTTAAATTGTTTTGGTTGGAATTATGATTTTTTTTAATATATGTTTTCATAAAGGTTTTTAAAAACCTTGTTCTAACTATCCAACCTCTTATTGATTTTCGGGTTGTTACTGTCAACTCTTCAGATAAACACTATTTGAAAAGTTAGTGGCAATTCTGAAAGGAAATTATATAGCTAACTAGCTCATAGACTTGAACGTTCTCTTAGAATTCCAAATTATATTAAATCGTGACTTCAGACAGGTGAGGTGTAATTTCTGACAAAAACATTTACGTTGACAAAATCTAAGTTTTATTCATGGCTTTTGCCTGGAAATTACTTTAAACTGTCTTCAGTAATGAGAGAAATATTCAGAAATGTCTTTTTAAAACAAATTAAGAGTCACAAAAAATTTAGAATGTTCTAGCGAAAGATGAGTAACTAACTGACACATAGGCTATTTAAAAAATGTGTTTAACGGCATTTAAGCCATCTCTGTTAAATCTAAATCTGTTAATCTGTTCGAAGTCGTTCATTCTGTTTTCTACACAAACAATAAAACAAAGAAATAAGGATAGAAAAAAGACGACGAAATCTTACCACTACAATCCTAGCAGTGAACACCAGATGAGATGGATGCATATCCCCTTTCCTCACGTTTTGATATTAATTCACACAAATCTATTTTGTGTTAAATTATCTCAAGTGTGTTTTTTCTGTAGCATAAAATGCGAATACTGAATATATTTTCAAATTGTTTCACACAAATCCCTTTCATGTTGTGTTTGCAAATAGTTTTACACAAATCTAATACGTGTTAAATAATTTTATGTGGTTCTTATTTTTTCGCACAAACTGCTATTTACGTTTATATATGGTAAGGACATATTGTGACGTCGACAAAAAAATAACACAAACACAAATAAAGCATGTTATAAAACCTGTATTCATAGGAAAGAGAATGTGTTAACATGACTAAGAGTGCTGATGGACACGTATTGTATTTAAGGGCCACACAGCAAAAGCGAAAGGGAATTTGTAAAAAGGTGATCTTGGGAGTTTTAGTGAGAATATCAAAAGGAAGTCTGGGATTATTTTTCATTCTATCACAGGGTAATAATAGTTAATTATAGTTAATAATTTTAATACTTTCTCTCGTTGGTCCTTCTGCACTTCCTGACTCTTTACGATTTATAGTGTTGATATCGACACTATTTTTGAGGGGGGAGGTTACTAGTAATTATACTGTTTCAATTGTATTGATTCCATGTGGTGTTCCCTTCTCCTCCCTTTTTACGTCTGTTGCTATTTCTATATGACTGTTTTGCTGTTGTAACTCGGGAGTATTACTCTGTGTATTCATATTTCAACTGTTACTTATCTTGAAAATCGTTGTATCTTCTCAGCCATTTCCTGATTCAAATTTCCCCCAATTCTTTTACGAAGTATTTTCTTGATTGTTCCACGTGCTCATTATTGCTGTCATCTTGACGTTCTTCATTTTTCAATATCACTTTCAGCCTTAGGCTTATTCTTTGTATTTACATCATTTCGCTGTGTCCTTGATACTCACCCTATGGTCTGCTGAATCAGAGAAATGTATAATCTGACGGCGCCTTTCATTCCTGTTTACTATTGTGACAAGCGTTCTACTTACTTGGATAGGTTTATCTATTTCCACACATGGATTAGATTTTTATTAATTTTCAAGTACTGCTGTTTCTTTTCGCTTGTACCATTTGTCTGGGGTTCAAGATTCAGTAGTTTAATAATTAAAAATGGGCGGCCTTTTGTCACTTAATCGTGTCTATTTCTATATTATTTTGGGGCGTGTTTGCTCCATTCAGTTATTATGCGGGTTATCATTTCATTTACTGGTCCACAGAGTCTGATTTTGTTATTTTCGCGTTTCTTGTTGATCCTTTCTTATATATAGTTGATTCCAATCGCGTTATTTTGTACCACTGTTATTAGGGATTATGTTTCTCAGTTTAAACGCTTTTTCGTAGCCATGTCTAAGTTTATCATAAATTCCACCGCCATGAATCCTGTTAAATCTTCCGTGTTCCTGTTTCCCTCCGTATTTGTTTCGTCATTCATTGCTTCTCCGTTCCCTTACTTATCAATTCTTACAGTGTCATTTGCCGTAGGAATTAATCCTTCTATGTTTTGCGTTATAAATGGCTATAGTTCTTTTTGTACTATTCACACAACCGTCTATATAAACTCGTTTTTTTATCAATCCGTTAGGCATTTTAACGTAGTAGTTCAGTATCATTTTAAGGTTGTAGTGCATTGTGTATGCTTATACCTGTTCATTGTCTTACTACTATCATGCTCCATTTATTTGTTGTCTAGCCTTTTAACGGACATTCATATCATACTATTGATTCTTTTCATGGGTTCGCTTTAATTATAAATCATCCAAATTAGTTTTTTTCTCCTAGCATTTTTCTTGTTCTTGTGCAGTACGTTTTTACAATTTTCTCTGTTGCTTTGTGTGATTTTTTCCCAGAATATTAGTAATTCTCATGTTCGCATATGACCTTGTTGGGTAGGTACATTCCGTCCCTATTCTGAATAGTAGATCGACTTTTTCCATAACAAATATCATTTGCCTATCCTGGGTTAAGATTCTGATCGTGTTTATTAGCTTCACTGCTAATTTTTTTCGAGCGAAGTTTCAAGTTTGTCCGTATACATTAGGTGGTTAATTCTTTTATCTGCATTATAACACTTGTATCCAACGTGATATTCTCATTCATTTAAGAGGAAGTATAGCTATAATGAATAATGGTGGTGATAGGGTATCGTCTTTGGAAGGTGCATCTTCGTATTTTTAACTTTTGATGCATTCTTATTGTTAATTACTAAGCACACATGGAATTATAAATAAATCATCTTTAGGAAAAATCTGCGTTGTTCCATGAAGTATTAGTGACAATAAGCCTCCACAGATTATTATTTTTATTATTATTATTATTATTATTATTATTATCATCATCATCATCATCATCATAAAAAATGATCATAGGCTATTTTTTCACAGTATTCCAGCACTTTCAACAAGATTCCGTCGGTTCCAATCAATGGAGATTGTAAAGTATATTACAATAGATCGCAATGTTCTCAATCGGCTTGTGACATTCTTTTGTTATATTCCTCAAAGCTACCATCACAATAGGATTATCTTTTACTTCATTGAAGTTTCACTATATTTTATTTCCCTTTTAAAGCCCCGGAACTTTTTTTCCTTCACTTTAGAATCAGCTGGCATGGCCATATGAATGATTATTTACAAGACTATGTATGTTTTCTAGCTTCATTTACATATCACATTGCTTATTCATATTTATCAAGGATTTCACATGATCACTTTCCTCCATAGCCGTTCAAGAACATGCTCATCCCTGTTTTCACTGCATGATAACCATTGCATATATCTAAAATATGCTTTCCCGCAATAATGACATGCCAGTTCTTGTGCCTATTTTACGCTAAAATCTCACAACTATTAAAGAAGTGTTGTTAATTCTCACACTTCTCTCCACATTATCAGTATCATTATTATTATATTACTAGTTTTTGTTGTTGTAGACTTGGATGGACGGTACTAAATTAACTAATACAGTGGCATATTTATAGGAACTAGCAGAACTCGTGAGAATTCCACGATAGTTGAAAATTTAAAAGAAAAGGCATCAGTAAGAAACACCACATAATTAAACAATTATATTTAAGTTAGACTTAACTAAACCAGGAAGCTCTGAATGGTTAGGTTCTGGTATCTCTGCTGACAATTGCATCAATTTGATAAACTGTTCTTATCCTATCCTGATCTGGCAACATTATGATCACGTTGCAGTGTGGTAGGCCTCATTTTTAATTCAATAACATAAACATTTGAAAATAGAATTTCCAGTACATGTCTGTCTTTAATGTCTTTCAAAAGTTCATCTAGGTCTGTATGATACACACATGATTTTAAGTGAACCCGATTTTATGTAAGTTTTGATGTTCCCAACTTGTTTATTAGTTAAGAACATCTTGGATTACACATGTATGGCTTGAATAGATCTGGTTTTCCGTATTTAAGAAAATTGATTAGTACTAATTGCTTTGTAAGAAGTTTAACATGACTTGTAAGTAGGTAATAATGTTTCCCCTGAAATGCGTAGGTTTAAAAGATCCATAATCAGCAATACTATCCTATGATTTTACTCATTGTGACATAACTCGTTAGTAGGTATTGATGTTTTCACCTGAAACGCGTTGGAAATGTTATTAATTTCAACATAACATGTAAGTAGATAATAAAGATTTCGCCCACAATGCGTAGATTTTAAAGATCTCTAGTCAAGAAAAGCACTATATGATTTTTCTTATCAAGACATGACACTTAATATTTAATATTTTCACCTAGAACGTGAAGGTTTAAATTTTTTTTTTAATTTTTGAATCAACAAAATCGCTCTATGATTGTAAATATTTTGACACAGCACTTTAATCACTTTTCACCGGAAATGCGTTGGAATTTGTACTAATTTCAACATGACATGTAATAATTTATATCAGTTTGAAATGAGTTAAACCTTAAAAAAAATAATATTGAAAAAGAATTAAAAGTAAATATTTATTAGGAATTCGTGATAAAGGTCACACAATAAAGGGCGGGCGTTTAGGAAATTAACCCCTTCTTCTGAATTCCACAATTTGCCCTTCTTTCTTTTGTTTTCACCGTAATCTCATCGAATCGCAATAGTTTTTCTCGGTGATGGTCACAAAATACATGTTCAATTTAGCAGAACGTTATAATTGAAAACTGATCCCCAAGGGTAAAATTCATCATTTTTTTTTCAATTTTATTTAATCTTACGATTAAGTTTGTAATCGATGAGATTAAGGTGAACATTTTTTTAAAAAATTGTTGAATTAAGAGGGGGGCAATTCTCTAAACCTCCGCCCAATAAACAAATAATAATTTTAATTTACATTTCAAACGTTTCTGTTTCCATTCTACTTTTTTTTACAATTGAACCATACACCTTCTATGGTTTGCGTCAGTATGGAAAGGTCAATCGGGTAAAAAATTTCGTCATGTGTATATTTTTTATGATCGAAGTTGTCTAGAAATTTATAGACCAACCACAATCCGATATAATTTGCTCTAACAAAATACAAAATAAAAAGAGAACACCTGTGTATAATTCCATTTTAATTCAAATCATTTATAAAAAGACGCGTGCTTCAATTTTCAATAAATACGAAATTAATAATCAGTCACTAAGAGAATAGTTCCATTCATATTATTTAAACTCAAAAGAAACTGTTGTATATATTGTTTAAATGAAATAAAGTTTTTCTTGTTAAAATTTTGTTTATATTGTTTATTTTTGAAAAAGAACTTTTAGCCGATATCATTGTTTATATATTGTTTGCATAGGGAAAGTGTGTAGTGTCTGTTCCGATACTGGACATTACATTTTCTGACCTCGATCAGTGGAGAAGAACTCCTTAAAATAGATGTAGTTTATAATTGTGCTCCTATCAAGAATGTCACTTTTGGGGGAGCTGGAGTCCCCCACATTAAAAACCGTCCTTGTGTTTTACTCTGCTTTTGCGAGGAGGCAAATGAATAGGAACACAACGGTAATTAGGAAATTTGCTTCCTTTATATGTAATATAGGGATTGCCCCCCCCCAAAAAATAGTTAGTTGTAAAATCAACGATTTTTTTCTTTTTTACCTAAGTAATCAAGAAAATATTGAATTATTGCTTTATTTAATAATTTGAGAGAAGAAAAGGGATTTTCGTTTTTACTTAATTAATTATTTTTAATCTATATCACTATGAAATAGGTAAAAAACAACATTCGATCACTTCGAATAAAAAAATAGTCAATCTAATTTGGTTCCTGCGTAAAAAAAATCGAAATACAAAAAGATTATAGATATGCATCTATATTAAAACACTGAAATCGTTATTTCGAAAGCCATTCTAAACATGGAGAGCGGAGAGTATTGTGTGATAATGTTGTCATTTCACTTAACATAGGAATTTTTATTTTGAAGTAAATACTGTTAAATTCTGTAAATCAGTCAGCATCTGACATTTTAATAATAATAGTTAAGACATAATAACTTTGTTATTTGAAAAATATTTTTTAAAGTATTTAAACTGTCAATTTCTGGTTTGATTAAAGTTCATTATTAGTGTTCATTTTCCAAACTCTTATCCCATATTAAATAAATAAAAAAACAGTATATATAAAATCTTAAAATATACAAATGTATAAAAAAGAAGAAAAATACTTGTAAATAATTACTAAACTAGAACAGTAACATACAAATATTTTATCTTATTACATTTTATTTAAAAATAATGATTGAACATAAAAAAACTATTATACTCAATTAAAGCTTACACAGCAGAATCCTCATCTGACCAATTTGGGTTGTTTCCATACGTTTTTATCAATAAACGTTAACGCCATTTACCCAACCGCCATGTTTTTGTCTCATTATTAGTAAGCAAGATCTTTTATCCAATCAGGATGTAGCTAGGATTTTCATTATCCGATCAGAATGCGATAACGGTCATAGCGACAAGCGTGTTTATATAGTAGATGCGTATTTACAGATGTAAAAAATAGTATGTTAAAGAAATACTGCAAATTTGTCTCTAGAGCAATCAATATGTTCATGAAATATATAGATAACAATTACATCACCAGGGCTTTAAACACCTTACATTTTTCAAATAGTTCGTTGCCACTTTCAATACTAAATATTTTTTCATTAGACGTTACCGCTTCCAATATTAAATATCTTTTCATCAGACTATATATTCGATATTTCTTTCGAAATCTTTTAGATCAATACTGTTTTGGCAGACTGTGAATGGTTAGAATAAATGCGTATATTGTATTCCATTTCCTATGCGTGTAACGTGTTTGTATTTAAATTCATAATGATAGCAAATGCGCTACAATTTAGCATTTAAGTAAGTAATATCCCTATTTATTTATATGCAAATAATTATTTTCAAATTCGATACATTATGCAATCAATCCTCTCTAAAGAATTTTTAAAATGTTTCAAAATCCATGTAATTTGAATTCTACCGTTCTCATCTTGAGTGTGATTTTCACAACGTTTTGGTCGATGTAACCTCCGACCTTCTTCAGGTGTATTATTTCAAACCCGGGAATGTGTCTCTTTAACTCTGGAATTAAGACGCAATTTCGAGCGGCACCCTTAATTTTCTTCACGGGGTAGCGTGGTCTTTTTCCGTCAACCATGACTGCATAGAGGTCTTGAGTAATTCGCAATTGTATTTTACGGTCGCCCACACTGAGGATTGACCCTCCGACCTTGACCTTCCAAATTCCCGATTTCGACAGAAATATCTCTGAGTTAGACAGGATAGATCTGAAGAAGGTCGGAGGTTATATCGTATGAAACGATGTGAAAATCAGAACCAAGAAAAGACCAATAGACCGATGAATCCAAATAATGCGAATAATTAATCCTCTTCTCAAACATGTTGAGACGCCCCGTCTCAAAATGTTTCGAAAGCTTAAAAATAATATATTTGTTAAAATTACAACGATTTTAAAATGGTTGTTCTCTTCTTATTTCCATAATCGAGTTCCAATAATATTTTACATAGAACTTAAGCTACAGTTGTAATATAATATGTGATGAGTGAAGTATATAAAGTTAGCGTATTCCATGCCATGGGCATATGGATATGTGTTATTTTGATTCTTTAATAATGAAGCAATAATTTAAAAGGTGAAAATGATAAGAATTATTGAACTTAAATGATGAAAAATACTATCTGAAGATCATAAATAATTAATAGAACAGAACAAATTTAATTACATAAGAGTATTTTCCGATCGTTATATATGAAGTATGTTTTGAAGATGAACAATGTATGTAAAGATGTGTTCCTAATTGTGAGATAATAAAAAAAATTGTCTCGTCATCTGGTCATAAAGACGGAACCATCCTTATCATATTTTATAAGAAAAAGCAAGGATTGGTGATCAGTCAAGCATCGTTCATGTAATTGGTCAATAAACATTTATTACCGAAACAAACCATAAACATGAATACTGAAATAAAGTATCGCTGAAACGCAAATAATACTGCAAGGTAATATCTATCAACAAGATATATACTAAACATTGATCAGAATCTGAATTAAATCAACGATTATGCAACGTGTTAATATAGATGTCGTGACGTTCATATTTATTTAGATTTTCATCTAAATCAATGAGATAATTATTTCATCAACATAAGATAACATGCAATACCGGTAATTATATCATTGTTATATATGCCCTTTATCGAAATTTAATTACATGCATGGATTAACTTTCTGGAGACAAGTTAATAAATAATACCCGTGAAGTAATTAAGGATTATCATTAATGAAGCGTTCGGTAGAATATAAACACATATTTTTAGTAAAACTGTTACGCAATAAAAGAAGTTGATGTTTCCGGACTAACAATACTTTTAAAATGTGCCCTAAGATCTCATCCACGTATATTCATAGTTTATTAAATTTTAGAAGTTAGAGTGTTGAGTTTATAGTATGAACACCATTCACATATGAGAATAGTATTTTTTCAGTTTACGTTCTAGAAACTAATGTACAGTCATCCATTATATACACGTAACGAGTTCAACCTGTCTCGATAGAAAAATAGTGTACACACTTCCATATGAATGGATTCATAAAAAGCATGTTAATGCAAACATATGTACGTACATGACTCGAAAATAGTTTACACGAGACAAGTTTAGTAAAGTGAATCCAAATAATGAGATTTTATGTCATTTATGCTAAAAATATTTTACTATATTACATTTGTTATATCTAGCAGATCAATAATGGATATAATTCTTGTTTTGTTAAAAAATGAATAAATACAAGCATAGATTAAAAATAAAGATAAGCTACTCGAATCATTGTAAATATTTTCTTTTGATATACTGTATTCGACAGAAGTCTTCCTAAAGAGAAATCATTGAACAAGATATATACTTCATAAAGCAGCGTGAGTTGTATAAATGAAAGGGTTACCAACGAATATTCATTTGTTTAAAGCCGTGTTGCCTGATCTAATATTTTTCAAAGAAAACTAACCTAAAACAATACCCTGATGATCTACTCGCCGTGGAAATAACGTAAATACATATTCAGTTTTGCATTATCTTCATCTGATTAAATGCTTTGATTATCTGTCTTTGAAACCTTGGAAATTACTACTTTGTTTCAAAATATTCATAGAATATACATAACTTAATTAAAATTATCTATACATACAAATGACAGTGATTATATTAGGATTATTCTCCTGATAAGACTTTTGCCAGAACGTACCTTAATTGATATACATATATTATTATTATTATTATTATTATTATTATTATTATTATTACTATTATTTATGGTTTGAGAATACGAATCCTGCATACATCTCTACACAATATCTGCATACATATTTCTATTACATGTGCACAAGTAAATGTAGTACCCTTCTATACTATGATAAACCAAAAAACAGTTAAACTAGTTGTACACCTCTTTATCATCTAAATTGTGAATTGTTTTATTCATAGCAGCTTGAAAAGAATCAGAACGAAGGTATAGCCATTGACATTCTATAATTTGATGATATTAATTGACTTTATTTTGCGAATTATAAGTAATAACATCTAGCGACATTGCAAAGAAAGTACATTCGGGGACTTTAAATTAAGAAAATATGCCAACGTTCCCAGGAAGTCATATAGTAAACATGGCGTCGATACGTGAACGAATTAGCAGAATGCGACTTCTTTTGGATTTTTAAATTGTGAAGGAAGCAGAAGTATGTTCGGGAACTTCAGCCCTTAACAAGGAAAGGTTACAGAAACTAAATATTTGCCTGACGATAGGTACCTTCTGTGTAGACTATGAAAAAAATTAAAACTCACAAATACTTATTAAATATGTTGATAGGTGATGAGAGTGTAACACAAACTCAGCGTTGTCTATGAAAGTCTCATAATGAAACAAAAGTAACTAAATTCGACACGAGGTTTTTCTATTTTTTTTTCAGCTGAAAGAAAAGACACCTATTCCAAACTGCTTTTCACGTACTTTCCAAGCCTGCGTCAATGTTGTAACTTAGTTACTTAGTATGTATGTATAATAACCGTTGTGTGTCATTCCTTCCCCTGTATACCACTGCGCATCAATCCTGTTAAACGTTGGGAGGGTATCTTGTTTAAAAGTTCTTGTCCTCTTCCACGTAGTAACAAAAATACCATGTCGACATGTATTTTTCTCCTTCCACATCGACACGTGCTTTTGTCCACTCCGTTTTATTTTTCCGTCTTTTTCTTCGATGCCTTTGTCACGAAACTGTTGCGCCACGGCTTAGTCATTTACATACGTGTCTGTTGCTTTGTAAACAACAATTCTCTTCTTTATTACTATGACAACTGTTACAATTTTTTAATAAAAGAAAGAGATAGAAATAGTACCTTTAACTACTACTACTACTACTACTACTACTACTAATAATAATAATAATAATAATAATAATAATAATAATAATAATACGTAAAAAGAATGCCGAGATATATGCGACAGGAACGGGGGTCATATTTCTTACAGCGTGAAGTTTCATCCGCAACACTACGAACGGTAATAATCCCGAAGACAATCTTACTGCCAATACAATGCACTCTCTAAATAAGAAATGACTCTTTACGAGAATATCATATCAGTTTAGTGGTTAAAGTTAAATTCTAAAAATTAAAATATAAACACATATATTCGAATTAAGAATTTCTTGTTCGGCACAAGGAATATATAGAGGGGAGTTATGTAAATTTCCTTAATCCATGGATTTTCAATATTTTTTTTTAAATTACATTTTCACCCAAAACAAGGCTCATTGACACTTTGGTGCAGGTGGCTACTATCAGGGGCAACAACTACTAGGGTACTATGTTGGGATTTGGGAAGCAAGATGTCGGTTCACGTTACAGTTGAACTTCTGGATGTCAGTACAGTTGGGGAAGCAGTGGCCTGAAATGGAATTCCAGAGTTTAGCGGTGCTGGGGGAGAAACTACTGGAGTAGAAAGATCTTTTACATCTAGGGATCGCTACTGTATGGGGGTGTGATTTAGCTTCTGTCGCGTTTGTCGAGGGTGTCTGCGTCGTGGGGACAAAAGTGTCTGCAGTTCGCCAGAACATTAACCATTAAAATACTTGTAGAACAGGCAGAGGCATGCAACATTACGTCAATGGGACAGAGGCTGAAGATTAGATGCCAGTTCAGGGCCTATCAGACCTGCTTCTTTCTTTTGAGCCTTGTCTCGGAGCGAGAGACTAGTAGCAGATGCACCATCCCAAATGTGACAGCAGTACACCATACATGGGCGAATGGTTGCCTTAAAGAAGTACAGGATATTTTCGAGTGTTAGTAGATTTCTAGCACGGTAGAGAGAGCCTACGCTTTGAATGTAATTGTTCAATCTCATGTTTCCGGTTAACGTTAGGCCAAGCAGTTTGTAAGATGTATTCTCAGAGAAAGAGTAACTGCCCATTGTTATTGGTGGAAAAGAAGGTTTCTTGTAATTATTGAAGGAAACCAGTTTAATCTTGACAGTATTGAATGTGACGATCCATTTTTGTCCCCATTCAACTACAGATTGGAGGTCATCCTCTAGTGCTTCTTCCATTTCTTTAGATATGTGTTCATTTATTTTCTTGTCATGCCTGTTATAGAGTGTAGTGTCATCAGTATATATACCCATCTCAGAGGCAATTTGTCAGGGAGGTCATTAATGAATATCAGGAACAATAGAGGTCCAATGACAGAACCCTGAGGTACCCCCGAATTTATATCATATTGTTTAGATATACGACCATTGAGGACAACCTGGATTTTCTCTTATCTAAGAAGGATTTAATTATGTTAAGTATTCTACCAGTGATACCGTATGGTCTAATTTTCCTGATGAGACCCTCATGCCACACCCTATCAAAAGCCTTAGATATATCTAGAGCTACCGCTCTGCCCTCCCCCGCCTTGTCCCGTGAATGGTACATACGTTCAGAGATAACAGTGAGGATGTCTGCTGTGGAATGGGCTTGTCTAAATCCATATTGTTTGTCAGTCAGAAGTTTAGCATCTGCAAGATGACGGACTAGAGCATGGTTTATTAAGGTCTTAAATATTTTGGCGAAAAGTGGGAGGAGGCTAATGGGGCGATAATTAGATGGGTCAGTTCTTTCACCAGAATTCTTGAATACTGGTACCACAGAAGCAATTTTCCAACAGTCCGGAAAGCAAGATTCATTAAGGCATTTTTTTCGAGTTTGGAAAGAACTGGAGCCACTTCGGCTAAGCACTTTTTTAATAGCACAGCTTGGATGAGATCGGGTCCACATGCTTTTGAAGTGTCAATATTTTTTATGATAGCATGCACCTGAGCAGGGGTTATTTTTAGATCATCTAGCGTGGCGTCTGCCCGCAAAGGAAAGTCAGGCAGGGGATGGTTGGTAGGGTCCAATGTGAAGTTTAAGGCAAACCTACTGGCAAGCATATTAGCCTTGTCGGTTGCTGAGCAAATAAACTCGTGATTGTTGGTTAGCTGGGGAATTGTTGATTGCCCATTATTTACTACACTGTTGTAGATTTTCCAGAAGTCACGCGTTCCTAATTTTTGTGATTCTATGCGTTTTTTAGTGGTTTCCGTAAAGTCCCTCTTAACTGTCGCTATTTCTTTCTTGACATTACTTCTAGCTTCTGTCTGTTTTAACTGGACTTATGTCGGTTAAATCTGTGGTATGCATGCTGCCTTTGCACAATGGCTTATATCATCAGAGGAAATGGAATGCGGTTAGAAAAATGTTCAGCTGTGAATAAACACGTATTTTGCTTTTCAGCATATATATTGAAAAAGTGTTTTGGGTGGTGAATACCAATTATAGGACACATTATAGGAGAAGGAATTTCATACAGCCTGGGAAGTCCATTATCGGAAGGAGTACGATATCTTCCGGGGTATTCTTGCCAGGTAGGCGGTAATCCCATATAACAAGAATGTATGGTTGCTCCATACTGTTTTTCCGAAAGGTATACGAAGCAGCCTTATTCGTTGGTGATTTAAACACGTTTTGGTAGATGAGATCCAAACTCCTTGTGGGTGTGGAGACAGTGTATCAAATATTGAATAAACGTTCCATTCGATTGCATATATTCCCGTCGGTGATGGAATTTATACGTTGAGTTATATATGCATATCTCGGGCGCGAAAATTAGTAGGCCTGGATTGAAAAATGTTCGGAAGGATGTTTACCGATCCGATGTGTTAGACGATTAGCTTCTTATATGGGTTGAATTTCTGGTATTTTGCGGGTCAGTTTTCCTTTTGAGATGAGGTGATGGAAGCCATTTAGAGGAGAGAAAGAAGAGAAGGAGAGAACGGAGAGTAGGGTAGAGAGGATGAGGAGGGAAGGGGGATGGCTCGGTCTGGGCGAGAAGGCATGTGCGTATTAGACTTTCTTTGGGGGAAGGAATTGTGTGGTAGGTCTCGGTCATTGTGCTGACCTTTTAATTCAAGGTTCAAATGGGGAGTATATATTATTGTGCTTTTTCGATGTAAGTGGGGATGGGATGGGGTGGATATGCTTTTTTTGCAGCGTTATCGGGTTGGGTTAATAAGTGGGGTGGAAATGGAGGCAAGTAATGATCTAGAATTTTGAAATGTTTGGGGGCTTACTTATTTAAGTGAGTTAAAGTTGGGGGTGTGTATGTAATGGATAGGTTTATGAGGACGGTATGGATAACGTTAATTTAGTTTAATTTAATTGAATATTGGGGGAGTTGCTCGTCGGTTAGAGGTTTAATTTTGCTATTGATGGGAGGTGCTGCTGAGTTGTATTATTATGAGAATTTATCTAAAAGTAACTTGATTTGCTGAGATACGGTTTCTTCGTTACGCTTGTGATCGTAGTTTAATTAAATTTATTTAAAACGTATATATACCAGTTTGGAGGCGATCTATGGATAAATTGGGTTGCTGTTCGTTGGGTTAGGGTCCATGTTGGACTGAAGGCTTTATATACTCGGGTTTAATTAGCTATTCTTAGAATGGGGGAGACTTGATGCGCATGTAGGGTTGAGTGTAAGTGGTCAATATATACACATATGCGCAGATACACATACAACCATTATATATATATATATATATATATATATATATATATATATATATATATATGTATATACATATATACACATATCCACTAATTTATACACATATATACACATAGGAATATATATATATATCCATGTATATATATACAAGTATACACACATACATATATACACACTACACAAACATACACACACATATGAATAAATGCACACAAACAATGAACCATACATATATCCCACCTGTCAACATGCGTCCGTGCATGGATGTACATATGCACATATGCACACGACCGATCACCCTTATACTTACGTGTATATATATATATATATATATATATATATATATATATATATATATATATATGTATGACACATTTGCACATACATACTAGGTGTCACAACAAATAATTACATTCACATATACATACATAGATCTACACGCCGATACAAGCACGTATATCCATATATATATATATATATATATATATATATATATATATATATATATATATATACATATACCACGCACATGCTCCCACACAGTTAAACATTTACATACATTAACAATTACTTGGGTTTTTCTAATGGTTTCCTTCTAGAATTGGAGTGTGCTCCAATTGTCTGTGTATATAGATTTCCGTTCACATTCAAACAGTTAAAGCGGCATATGCGTGTAACTTGCAAATACATACACCCACCCACCCACACCCACACATACACACACACATATATATACAAATACAAATATACAAATATACAACATACACT
This sequence comes from Euprymna scolopes, assembly GCF_053919585.1. Taxonomy (NCBI): domain Eukaryota; kingdom Metazoa; phylum Mollusca; class Cephalopoda; order Sepiida; family Sepiolidae; genus Euprymna; species Euprymna scolopes. The sequence continues at coordinate 49,545,710 of NC_136492.1, forward strand.
CACATATACACATACATACACACATGCATACATATAAAATAAAATTAATACACACACATTCATATATATATACATACACATACACACATACATACATGCATATTAACATACATCAGATACCCGCATATTCATACACACATACACACACATACATACGTAAACCCATATGCATATATATATATATATATATATATATATATATATATATATATATATATATATATATATATATATATATACATGCATATTTCCATAGCTAGTTTAAGTACGGTGACTTAAGTGATTCTGAACTGGCTATACTTGATGTTTTTCTGTGTTAGCATAACGAAATAAGCTCATTTTAGGTGTTTATTGTGGCTTTAGGGTATGCTATCATTGCAACAGCTTCTGAAGGGCAATGGTTGAAGAGTTTGGATCTAGGGGTGTATGAATTGGATATTTCCAATACACCCATTGTAGCGAGTACGGGATATACCTACGTTGTAGGTTTTTAATCAGAGTTGTTAGGGATGTGGCTTTATTGCTAATATTATATATAATATGTGCTACTCATTAACAGATACTCGTGCTGGGAAAATTATGCTGCATTTAATATCGTACGGTATTATGCGGATGTATTATTTAATCCAAAATTCCAATAGAAACCAAATTAAATGCAATGACTATATCACCCTCACACTACCAGTATTAATGTACCTACTGAATTTTCATAACGTTTAAAATACTATTTATTTAGATTAAATTCCTAATGTAAATCCATTGGTATATTCAAAGTGTAATTTAACACTGTCAAATAATCTAAAATATAAATCTCACCAGTCCGTTTAAATATATGTATATATGTATATGTGTATGCATGTATGAATGTATGTATGTATGTATGTATTTTTGTGTGTCTGCCTAAAACTTTTGCCAAACGCGACGGATTTTCACAAGATCAGATAGTTTTGAATGTCGACCTTTCGAACAACAAATATCGAAAACTGGCTAAAAACATTAATTCCTTCATCCTCTACTAGGCACTTTTCTAGAGGAAGGGGTAGATGTTTGCGCCTATTTATCGAAAGTTATCGTCTCTGTCCGATTGCCTAACCCTAATTTAAACATTCGCCACTTCCAGTTTGACGATGGACGCAACAGAAAATACGTCACTTTTTTTTCAGATTTTTTTCTCCTTCGCGTAACGGGTTCGAGCCTGCCTGCCTACTACCACAGTTTTTGCTGTTTTTTTTGCTCAAGACACACCTTCAAACAATCGGGCAATGCCAGACACGCAGGTTAGTTTTAAGTAAGAGATATCCTACTTTTCGGTAATATATATATACACACCCACGCCCCCCACACAGATGTGTGTATATATATATATATATATATATATATATATATATATATATATATATATATATATATATATATATATATATATACTATCGGTGACATTGGACGTTACCTGGCATTGAATGAAGTCCATCTCATGTTTTACACTAACATATCGAAATCGGTTAAATCGACTATTTTTCAATCAAATCTGTTGATTGTTTTCTCTAGTTGACAACCGATCGGGATGCCGAGAAGAAAGCTTAACAGGCGACTCAGTACTCAAGAATTCATTATAGTCAATATTGCAGTGCAGAGAACCTACTATTTATTTTATAAATTACTATAATAGCTTAAATTAGTTAAATATGCGAAACTCAATAGTATGCTTTAATTGTACCATAATAGGGCACCTTTGTCATATCAAAGACCATCCTGTTTATTTTATACGCTTGGCTTTACTGCGGGTGCTGAGGTGATTGATTGAATTTAAGTTTAAATGATATCAAACATCAGTATTTTATTCTGCTTTAAATAGAAAAAAAAATCATTGTGAACCCGATCCTGTCATATCAAAGAATTTACTGTTTATTTTTAATGTCGGTTCTTTCGGCTTGGGTAGTAATGAAATTTCTCAAATGCACATATGTTGTTAATCTCTGTGATATGTTGTCTTTAGACAAAATGGTCTGCTTTCTTTTATCGGATTATGTCGATAATCGGTATTTATCGAAGATATTTCCATACAGAACCTACTAAGCAATACTCTCAGGCAGATTAAATACTTTCGCGTTAAATTTCATAAATGTTTTCGAAGCAAAATGGAACGAACTAATAAACACACACGATATTCATGTTATATATATATATATATATATATATATATATATATATATATATATATATATATATATATATATATGAGATTTAATTAAAATATGTAAATTACAACACAGTTTATGGTGGACAAAAGAGTACAGATAATTATTATTTTTTCTTTATTCTTTGGATTCCAATTTGAAATGATGGTGTTAAAAGCATACTTAATAGAACAGCCTTTTTGAATTTTTATTTCAAACTTTCATCCATGCAATTCTCTATGGAGTAACCTTATATATATATATATATATATATATATATATATATATATATATATATATATATATATATATATATGTATGTATATGTATATATATATATATATACGTGGGTGTGTATATATATACATTTATATATACATATATATATATATATATATATATATATTACTACTTCATTTAATCAGATTAATTAATATAGTTCGTACGTAAGCTTTGGGTATTTACTTCAACGGTGCTCAATACATAGGTAGAACTATGTAGTAAGTTATGAAAATATATATGGCAATTAATTTACACGGGATATTTTGCGTTTCGTCTTCATGAGAATTAAGCATCATCTCCGATATTAACTTCTACAAGTCTAGTTGGTTTCTACTTTGTGTCCCGTAACCTTTATTCCAGGATTATTTGCACCCTTGTCTAGATAGAAAACTCTTGTAATTGTACAGGTATAGTGGCTGGCGTATCACTTATTTCTGTCAATTTCTTTTGGTATCGTTTCCTATGAGTTGCTCCTTCTTACGTTTTATTATTTACCTTTACGGTTCATCAAGTGAAGATATTAACAGGATTCATTGTGCCGCATTTTATAGTAACTGTCTCGCAGAATAATTCATGTTTTGGAATGAACCTTTGGCTTTGGATTTTAAATTAAGCATCGAATCTGTTCCCTTTCAACATTTTTTATATGTTCCCTATAACAATAAAAACTCTGTATTATTTCATTATAGAGTGGACGGGTTTTGCATGAATTCATCTAATATTTTCAAAAGATCTGGTCGTTGCTCAAGTGATATATATCTAATATCTAAAATATTTGATAAATATGTTCATTTTCTCAAAAATTACCGTTTTGTTTGAAAAGAAGAGGACGGCTAGTAATATTCAAACTTTACTACTAAAAAAAAAGAAACTATTTAATAATTTTCATACAGATTCCTTTTAAATGGTTTATGTTCGGACATCCAATATTTAACTAAAAAGACATTAAAATAAGAGGAGCTACACCATTCTGTTCATATATTATATAATTAGAAATAATTTGATCTCACAAGATTTATTAGATCAACATGTAAATTGCATAATTATTCCGGACAATTTGTATTGGTAAACTTGTAATCTGGCTATATATAAAATTCGTGTTTGCGTTTCTTCTCTTATGTGTTCTGTTAAACCACGATGTCACAATTATAAAAGTGTCAGTTTATACGTGATGTTTCACGTTAAAACAAAAGTACGTAATCCATGTAATTGTCATATGCGGACATTTTGGTTCCCGACAAAAGGAGGATGGACCTGTAAATTCAACGTTGTCCGTTCGTCTGTTTGGCTGTCAGCACTTTTCTCAATAACTACATTTTTTTTTAATCCACAAACATTAAATATGATATGTGTAAAAAAAAAAGTAACAGAACAGATTTTTTTGAAAACTCCGGTTTCAATCGTAGGGGTGCCTTTTTGATTAAAATGGATAAAATTAACACTTTTGTGCTTAGTAAAAATAATTGATGTCTTGGATTTTTCTGAAAATTTCTGAAAATTTGTAACTGATTTCTATATCATTTTATTTGTCTATACTTCGCGATAACTCTTGGGTGTGCCGCAGGGCTCTTTAGAACTACAAAAAAACTCAATTTTTAGGAGGATTTTAGCATATTTGTTCAAATTTTTATTCGTATGTCTATGTAGCAGATTTGCATGGTGCTAAACTCAAACGTTAATATGTTAAAATCTTGAGGACATTGGGGAGTAAATGGGGGGATAATGGACTTAGTAATTTCTTTTTTATCATGATGCCGAACTCAAATTTACATATGTTAAGGCCCAAAATTTCACCGTTTGTTTATTTTCACCAGTATCTGTGGTCTACTGGGGACTTTTGGTCTAAATTGAGGGCAATGGTGAACTTAGTCACCTTTTTATGACTCGGTCATTGTGCATGTATGCTTCACTTGTTTTTCTTAAAATATGAAGCAATTAAAATTTCTTAGACAAAATATGATAATTAACAACATTAATAATTATTAAACATTATACAGTGAAAATATGTATTAATTTAATAAAATGTTATAATAATATAATAATACTTGGAATATTACATAATAAAACGAAATATAAAGAATAATACAAAAATAATAATAAATAATATTTCAATTGAAATATATATATGAGACACGAGGGGCGTGCAATAAGTAATGCTCCTAATCCACTTCCAGGTGCCTGATCTAGCTGAAATTTTGCATGGTCGATGACTTATATCTCTAAGGGTTATGTGGCAAATTACAGCTCTGAACTAGTTGTGGTTTCAGTATTACAGGTGTTTGAACTGAGTCAGGTGTGAAATGGAGCCTGTTGAATGTCGAGAAGTGATCCGGTATTTGAATTTGAAAGGAAGCACACCACCGGATACGTTTGATGAAATGAAAGAAACTTATGATGATAATGCCCCATCATATGTTCTTGTAAAACGTTGGCATCGTGGATTCAAACATGGATGGAAGTCTGTGGAAACAGCTCCCAGAGCTGGTCGCCCTCATTCTGCCATTTGTGAGGCATCTGTCCGTCAAGTTGAGACCGCCATTTTGGAAGATCGGCGCATTACTATTCGCCAAATAGCCCAAGATGTCAAGATTAGTACAGGTATGTGGAAACTATCATTCTTGACCATTTGTATATGCATGTCTGCCAGATGGATTCCCAGGTTACTCACACCATTCCAGAAGCGAGAACGCGTCGATTGCTCGGAGATGAATTTGGAGATGTGCCAAGAAGATGAGTCAAGGTTTTTCAAAAGATTGATTACACAGGATAAAACCTGGGTCAATCACTATGATCCAGAGACTAAAGTCCAGTCAATGCAGTGGAAGCACTTGGACTCACCACCTCTAAAGAAGGAAAGGGTGCCTCCCTGCGCTGGCAAGGTCATGCTTACAGTCCTATGGAAGCAGGACGGAGTAGTTATGACAGATTTTCTGGCAAAGTGTACCAAAATAACAGGAGCATATTATGCCTCACTTTTAAGGAAATTAAGGGAAGCTATCAAAATCAAATGGCGGGGAAAGATCAGCAAAGTTACCCTCCTCCTGCAGGACAACACTCCGGTCCACAAATCGCCTGTCGTCAAATCAGAAGCACGGGCGTGTGGTTATGAAATCCTCCCATCCTCCCTACTCTCCTGATCCTGCACCCTCTTACTTTCACCACTTCGCAGCCATGAAGTTGTTATTGAAACGAAAGCGTTTCCTGTTCTGAAGTCACATCTTGGTTGGAGGACAAACCTGGGGTGTTCTACAAAACGGTCTCCAGAGCTGCATTAAAAATGGATAATTCTGGGTGGATCCTATGTAGAAAAATACTAATAACTGTGCCAAGTTTCGTTGCTCTACTGCTATGAGAAGTGGGTCAGGGAAATTACTTATTGCACTCCCTTCGTAATATAAACTATTACTTTAATGAAAATAGCTTCTGAAGGGTGTCTCGAGATTTTAAAATATAATTGAAAAGAATATTCCTTTTCCGTTGGTTCCAGAAGTTTCCACAAACTAAGTGTTCTAAATTATTGGATTCTGCTACATTCTCGAGGAATTATTATAAATAGAAAAATAGGAAAGTATGCGTTTGTAAAACCAGTTACTGATTAATCCACCACATTAAAAGGGGCATGCAGCTGAGGCGCCATTCTGACAAAATCATTAATTCCGGCTAAATATGCGAAATGGCTGAAACCAGGTACCAAATAAGCACACTGAACATCAAGTTTAATACCACTCTTCAAACAAATCACAAGGGGCAGCATATATATATATATTTTTTTTATCTTAATATTAACAAAGGAAAATATATTTTCCATGTTATGTAAGTACTTTTATCTTACAGTATATTTCTAGAACAAAAGCCCTTAGCTCGGTTAGATCATTCTGTTTACTATAACACAGTTTTGTTATAGTTTCTTTTGTTTACAATAAATTTGTTTTCTTTTTACCACTGTTTTCTGTTTCTTTTTACCCTTTTTTATTTACAATATATATGTTGCAGTGAATATCTTTATAAATCGCACGACAGTGACAGTAATATACCGATACACTATAATATTTACGTGTTTCTTTTAATTTTTATGAAAGATGATTATTATAAATATTTAAAAAATGTAAAGAAACTTCTCCGAAAGTTGGATTTAATTATGCTTAACAGTGTGTTATAATGGAATAATGTTTTCTACACACACACACTGCTAATTACCAAGTTATTTTGACGAATGCAGCTTTATGCAGTGTTACTTTCAGACAATAGAGCACCTGGCCAGTACGCTTCAATAGAAAATAACTTGGTACGTAATTTCTTAATAAAAGTTGCATTGTGCAGTTCATAAACCAAGCTAAAACTCTAAACGTGACTACTTGCTCGATAGAATGAATTAGCAAAATAAGAATTCTGTAGATGCTGTTCTATTCTCACGGCACATTAGTGAACAATGTCCAAATATCCGAATTAACTCTCAAAACTGGAGGACAAAGATAATAATCGACCTGTTGTATGAATTAAACAACTTAGGATATGGCGCTTGGAAATCAAGTAAAGATTTTCACTAGCGAGAAAAATTCCCTGTACACAAAAATTTTGTTTCGAGAGAAAATTCATCATGTTGACGAGCATTTCTGCGTATCTTGTAAAAAGTAAACAGCATGACATTTGCAAAGAAATGAAAGGAATATGGCAGAGAATATATATGGCGCGTTTCAGACACATTGAGTGAAAAATTGTTTCCAAATAAATGCAGTTACAATATCTTACCACACACCAGTTAACATTGGGAGTTATCTCAACATTCGATCGATGCAGATTATGTGAGAAAAATACAACCATAAAACACACTATCATTGAATGCGAGCAATAATATACTTGGAAGCACAATGATATATTTGATATTAATGTGAAGGTTATGACGCTACAAACTAGTCTCTTACATTCACGGTTATTACGTTTCACTCTCTTAGGGAAGGAAATAGTGCAAAGTATTTATGTAAACCGAATTAGACATTGTCACCGTCTGATAATTACATAGACCGGAACGTTGTATAACAATTATACGCGATCCTACGAGGGACGTGCAATAAATAATGCCCCTGGCCCACTTCCAGGTGTGTGATCCAGCTGAAATTGTGCTTGTGCAATGACTTATATATCTAATGATTATGTGGCAAATTACAGCTCTGAACTAATTGTGGTTTCTATTTTACAGGTGGTTGAACTGAGTCAGGTGTGAAATGGCCACTGTTGAATGTCGAGAAGTGATCCGGTTTTTGTATTTGAAAGGACACACACGACAGGAGACTTTGATGAAATGAAAGAAACTTATGGATATAATGCGCCAGTATATAACCTGGTAAAACGCTGGCATCGTGAAGTCAAACACGACGGAAGTCTGGGCAAACAGCTCCCAGACCTTGTCGCCCCCTTCTGCCATCAAGTTGAGGCCCCCATTTTGGAATATCAGCGCATTACTATTGGCCAAATAGCCCAAGATGTCAAGATTAGTACAGGGTCTGTGGAAACTATCATTCATGACCATTTGCACATGCATAAAGTGTCTGCCAAAGGGTACCACGATTACAGGAGCATATTATGCATCACTTTTGAGGAAATTAAGGGAAGCTATCAAAATCAAGAGGCGGGGCAATATCAGCGAATGTACCCTTTAGAGAAAGACTAGTAACTGTGCCAAGTTTCGTTGCTCTACTCCTATGGGGAGTGGGTCAGGGGTATTACTTATTGCACACCCCTCGTATATTTCTAAAAGAAACTGTGTTAACCAGTTTGCTTCACATTATCGGCATTTTCTCCGATATTTTAATGGAATTTTTCTCATCGAATAAATAGTTCATTTTTTAAAAAGTGTTATTTGACACACAGGTGTATTTCAAAAAGTATAAAGGTCTCTTAGAAAACTTGTACGAAATTACAGAAAAAATATCCATTTTCTGTTGACGTCGAGTATCGTTTTTTATTGGCAAGTCAACATCCACATTCTTGAATTACTTCGAGTTTCACATAAGAAACAAATAAATAAACGACAAGACATAGATCTAATTACTTCAGTATGAATCTAACAGTTTCATAGGATGGCAAAATCTGATAGTATCGTGAGATAATTCTTGGGCGCTTGATGATTATATTAACGTGACTTCATTCTATACACCATGCGTGAAGTAAAAGTCATTCTCTGATGAAAAGGATATTAGAAACAATGCTGCTGTCAAGGAAAACATAAAAATTAAACTATATAATAAGATTAAAACCAACATTATAATATATATATATATATATATGTAAATATATATATATATATATTATATACCTACACACACACACATATATATATATATATATATATATATATATATATATATATATATATATATATATATATATAAACAAATGCCACGCAAGAGCGACGAATTAAGTGGCAATTACTAAAATTATAACGAATGGATGTAATGGAATAAAAATTATATATAAATAATTAAATGGCGAATGGGATTACGAGTAAAAACCAGTTACGAGTAAATTATACGTTGTAGAATATATACAATTGTATAAAGTATATGTTCGTTACAATTTTATAAGTAAACCCCACTTAAGTCTTCGCTCTTGCGTGACATTTATTTTACACTTGATAGAAATTCAATGATTGACTCCTGATGAAAGGGGCCCTTAAAGTCTTCCCGACATTATTTAAATCGCTTTATATATATATATATATATATATATATATATATATATATATATATATATATATATATATATATATATATATATATAATTTCTAAATATAATTATGTTATTTCTTAAACATACAGATAGAGTTGAGGAGAAATATATTTTAGAAGTGTATTTAAGTTTTCTTTTCTTTATGAAATTTTTTTCTTTAACGGTTTATGTTTTAAAAAGCAAAGCCTCAACAAGTAATATTGACACTATGCCCAGTGTTATTTAAATGTTATATATATATATATATATATATATATATATATATGTGTGTGTGTGTGTGTGTGTGTCTGTGTGTGTGTGTGTGTGTAGAGAGATAGATACTTATTTACTATAATAATAATTAGATGACCTACATACATTAATATTTCGTCCTTTCATGAATATTCAGCACAGGGTGTAAAGATTAACACCAGTCGATAGATTCGAACCCCGCGACAGAAGCCATCCTTGACTTCATAAGATATGATCCAAACCATTCGGATACTTGTAACCAGCAAGAAATGATGGTAACTTAAAACATTTATTTTGTAAATGCTTTTTACATCTGTCAGAGTGATCTAATCATTATATGATAATTATTAAATAGCTATAACACTATTAGTTCTTCCTTTCGGGAATTATCATTGCAGGGGATCACGATTAACACCAGTCAATAGATTCGCACCCGATAAAATAAGCCACCCTGGCTTCGTTAGAAAAAAAAAAAAAACAATTTAATCGGCTGCTATTTGCCGCAAGAAATTCTGTTGAATTAAAACATTTATTTTTAAATAATTTTAAACTTCTGTCAGAGTGATGTAAGCAGTATATGATGATCTGCGCATGAGAACTTAATTGACCTACTTTAATTCAACTGAAAGTGCTCAACTATAAGAAACAAGTTTTTAAAGCGGCTGACATATATATATATATGTATATATATATATATATATATATATATATATATATATATATATATATATATATATGCCAAAAGTCTAGTAGCGTGTAAGCCTTAGCTATTCTACTTCAATTTAAAAACAGAAGGTCTCTTAAAATAAAAGTAAATTATTTCGAATTTCTTTTGATGTTTTTGGATTTGGCATGACCCAAAAGAGAATATGCGTCAATGCTGAAATATGTTGAGCTGACAGTATATTAAGTAAATAGTCCTTTATAAAAGATGCGGATGTATTAATTTTAAATTAGTGTGTCGGTAAGATCTATTCCTGATTTTGCTAGATATATGTAGTTGTACTCTACTTGTCTGGATTTGATGGATCACATGATTATGTCTGAGGTACTAAAACATCATTTGGGAAGGACGACATTAACGATTTCATACGCACAATTGAAGCAAAATAGCGATTTTTAATGTGGAGCTGATTTGCTTGTCCAGTTCCTCATTTATTTTCGAACCAACGCGCACAAAGATAAACCGGAACCTTAGCTCCCGTTTTGTTTATTCTTAGAATAAAAACAGAAAAAAAATTTGATGTAAGATAATTCGATGTAATATTTATTAATGCATCAAGGGAAGTTAAAGTTTATATAACGCTCTCATTCTAAAATATATTTAATGCAATATGCATGTTATTACGTAAGGAGATTTTTTCTTACTTCCTTTGATAATTAAAAAAAAGTTGCAAAATATGTCGACTACATACTTGAAGTAGACTTAGTGTTTTTTATGGATTAAGTAAATAATTGTTTCCCATTGAAATCAGGAAGAATGTTGCCAGCGCTGATATAAGGATACATCATCTATTTGTGTATAAATTAAATCTCTATTACAGTGTATCTCTGAGAGTCGTGTATGTATATGTGTACATGCATTTATGAGTGTGTATTACAAATACGGACAATAACAATTTACAGACAAGTATTTCTTTACACAAATGTATGGATGACATTTTTCTGTGGTTTTACATCTCGGCAAACAGAAAAAACACATTCGTTCATTTTTGGTTCTTAATCGATGGATCTGCAGAAGCTGCAATGAAAATTTCCTGCGGAACGACAACAAATGCTCGTATTATTATTTGCCACTTTTCATTTAGAATATCCCCGGGCGTTTTTGTTTCCGGTCTATATTGTTGCTATTTCCTGCCTGGATAACTTCCCCGGCACATTCGAGCCAATATGATCGGTTGCTATCCGCATGCCCACCAGCTGACTCCTTTTGCTTATTCGACTTGACTGTCAAACCTAAACTGACTTGCAACATTTCCAAACAGTATGCGGGTATATATAAAAAGTATTTCTTCTAAACTGCATTATCACTTCAACGGAACACTAAGAACCAGCACCTATCTCGCAATTTTGTTTATGTTAGCTAAATTCTTAACTGCTTGTTTTAACATAAAATTTCAAAGTTAGCATTTCTAACAAAACATCTAGATTCAAAACAATACTAATAATATTTGTTCCATGATAAGGTTCAGCTTTTTCCTGGCACTAACAATATAACAGTGATACTAGAATTAAGAATTTTCGCTGTAAAAGGGTTTTATCTTGTAAGTAACAGACTGCCTGCGTAGTCCAATTTAAAAGAATGCTTATATCTTACACCCTAAAGCATGCAGATTTCGTATATAATTAAAGAGCCAATACTTTGAAGATTAATGTATTGTACATAATATATAGTATTATTCCAAAATTTCAATATAGACTGCGAACCAAATTATTAACGAGTTTACATTTTTTTTAATATTTAGAGAACGAGTGAATAAGAATCAACGAAACATTAAGAAGCTGCTTACAAAGCTATTCAGCTACTCCAGCCAGAATATAAAAGTATTTAAAGCAGTATACGCGCAACACTGGCAATAGATAGAAATATATGTTGATTTCAGCGTGTCAAGTTATTAACGAGGTTGAGAAAAATCACAATATACCTATAACTTGTTTATTGAAATAATTTTCACACATTAAATGAACTAGGAAACATGCTTAGAACATAATAACTACATAACAATTTCTACGTTGTCATAATTAGTAGGGAATATGCGATCCTTTTTCATGAATGATTGTAAAAGACGTTGGTCCAGATAATTAGTGTAAATTGTGATTTCGTTTGAAATTATTCCTCGCTATACCTCTTGGATAGCATCCCACAACTCATGCTCTTAAATTGGCGTTCACTTGCATGAATACTCCAAACGTTCTCAATTGGGGTCAAATCTGATGAATTTGCAGGCTACTCCATCTTCGGTAGCCTGGAGAACCCCATTTGTTGCAAATACTCTTTGCTTTTTTCTGCATGCGAGGGAGCATTATCCTGCATAAAAAATAATGGTGCTTCTGGACGTCAACATTTGCTTCTTCAGCCATCGTTCAAAGTGTTACTTCTGAAAAGCTATGTAAGCATTTGACGTTATTTTTACGCCTTCTGGAACTCTTCATGGGCCAACAAATGTACCTCCGATAATCTCAGACCAAATAATCATCCCACCACCACGTTGTTGGCGCCTTAACCGCTGATGACGATGTCGCCCATCTATGACCCCTCCCTTGCTCCAGCCATATGGCCAGCATTTCATCTATGAACAAAACTTTATCATTTAATCACGCATTTCATCCGTGAACAAAACTTTGGAAAATCCGTTTCCATTTTGTCCTCTGCCCATTTCAATCCGTTTTGTATAGGATGTTGCATTAATAGAGGCTTTATCACAGGCTTAACAGAGAGTGCCACTTATTTATGAAGGTTACCTTGATTACTTTTTGAGATATTCTTCAATCCGGCCTGATCAAAGACTTCTCGACTTGTCTGTCCAGGGTTCTTAACAACTTCACGTTTTATTTGGAGTAGAGAACGGCGTGAACCAACTTTAGATTTACCTTTACCAGCTCTCTTACGTACCTATGTAGGGTCCTTGACAAAGTTCTTTATAGTTTGATGGTTCCTTCCTATCATTTTGGATATTTTGAGGGTAGTTTTGCCTTTTGCTAGATGTTATGAAATAGTACTCTTTTCAGAACTACTCAAACCACCTTTACGATCCATTTCATTGACGAAATTAACAGCCTTGTTAATAATTTGAAACATCTCAAATACTGTGGATTCAGCAATAACGACTGTAAACCATCGTTTCTATTTAACTCTGATTCCTGTCGTTATTGTCGGGGTTCCTACGCAGAGTGCAAACATGTTAAAATACAACCGCCAAATACAACGAGCGGCTCTATACAGACTTCTTTCTCCAAATTCACAACATAGGTAGGAAGAAGAAAAGGAAAAAATATCAAAATAACACACGGAAGATGGCGTATACCTCTGCTATATATTTGTGATAAATTCTAAATAATTAAAATATTTGTTTATTTTCCTAATATTACATTGTGCTTTGGTTTCAAGCACACTTGATGCGTATTGTATTTTATTCAAATTAAAACAACGTTTCTATTGAACTCGAATTCTTGACGTTATTCTTGCGTTACCTACGCACAGTTCAAACATTTTAAAATACAACCGCCAGATACAAGCGTGGCTCTATACAGACTTTTTTCTCCAAATTTACAACAAATTATGAAGAAGAAAAGGAAAAAAAGAAACAAAAAAACACACTGAAGATGGAGTATACCTTTGAAATACATTTGTGATAACTTTAAAACAAGTAAGATATTTATTCATTTTCATAATATTACGTTGTGATTTGGTTTCAAGCGCACTTGGTGCGTATTATATATATATATATATATATATATATATATATATATATATACACGAGCAAACAGTTAATAAACATGCTAAAAAACACTAAGTGTTTTTAATATGTTTTATTAACTCTTTGCTCGTATTATAAGCTCTATCTCCTATTTGATTTTATCGAGCTTTTACATCTGTCTGAGATAACTTTATAAATATTAATTCTTTAATATTTATAATACAGTTTAATTTTTTCATCGTGGATCATTTCGGTAAATTTAATTGTATTTGTTATTATATATATATATATATATATGTATATATATATATATATATAGAGAGAGAGAGAGAGATGTATATATAGATATATATACACACACACACACCCATATATATATATATAGAGAGAGAGATATGTATGCATATATATGTATGTGTATATATATATATATGAATATATATATATATAGATGTATATATATAGATATATATATATATACACACATATATATATATAGAGAGAGATATGTATGTATATATATATGTATGTGTATATATATGAATATATATATATATATATATATATATATATATATATATATATATATATATATATATGTAACTTCTGTTCCATCAGTAACAATTGAAACGAACACATATATCTCCCTTAAAAGTTTGGGAGCGTATGGCCTAAATACATACGTATACAAAACTGCAGAAAAAATCAGTAATCTATAACATTTAATTACAAAATGCGCAGAAAATACACGTATAGTCGACTTGCACCAGGCCAGGAGCTATTATTCTTAAAATTTTTACTCTGAGCACCTATTTTACCAGTTAGAACCAAATTATTCGGGTGATATAGTTCAACATACTGTCTATATAAAATATTGTTATATAAACTAAAATATTCACTTGGCTTCGCAAAATAAAAAAGCAAATTCTTAGCCCTACATTTTATTAAAGATGTGGTATTGATGGTTTGGCATTGCATTACTGAACTCTGACACTTATTAAACATTGAAAACTACTTTATAAACTATTTTGGATAGAGGTTGTATGTATTAAAATATTCGAACTATTCTTAATACATTAATTACGCAAGCATTTTCATATGAACATGACTTCTAAATGTTTTATTAAGTTATCTCTGACTATTAAAATGCTTTCATATTTTAGTCATTACTTAAACTGTAATATAAGTGCTTGTTATGGCGACTCTACTCCATCTCATACAGTCGTATATATCCATGTCCATTTCTCTGCCCTATTTTTATTAATAGACACAACTTTTCATCGTTAAGGAATATAACGTCTGTCAATTTGTTTATCAATAACAACCGCGGGAATCAAAGTCTGTGTAAATGTCATGAAATTTAAGATAGACACACAATCATTCAATCGCTGATGATTATTAACCAGGGGCGAAGCGAGATTGCTCGGAAATTGGACGCAAATCACTTAATAAACATATGGCGGCCCAAGTCAATGAATTCACGCTAGATAAATATGCTTTATAGTATACTTAGGTATCGGACACGTTTATTGATTATAAGGAAGCCGGGTTGTTTCTAGGAAGAGATTGTAACTGGAAACTCGACCAATAGGCAATATATCAATCGTAATAATAAACTCCTGTAGTTTCTAACACAAAAATAATATAAGGCTTGTGTTATTTCCTGAGGAATATTGATCTCACTGACAGCATTTAGGTCCGCTTCTTATGGCTATATGTATTGTCATTTTAAAGAAAGCGTATGAAAATAATGTATGCGTGAGCGCTATGGATCGGAATAGAAAACAGAAAATAGGATGGTATATTTGAATTCAACGTAATACGTGTGTCGTGCACATTTCATCAGGTATGACATGCCCAATGTATATCGATTCTATTATTCTGTAATAACGCTGTTAAAAATATAAACTCCAAACTTACAACATCTGAAGTTCTAATAGTGAGTAAATAGATATTAGTGTTAAGTCTATCCTACACTCTTACATATTATAGAAAATTAAACGCCATTTTGTTTTTAATAAGTGACACGAAATCAAGTATAAAGAATAATGGAAGCAGAATCACGTACTGTATTCGATTATGTCGCGTGAATAATACGTAATTTTAAAGTACGTCTGTATGATAGACATATAGAGAGGACCTACCTCAGAAACGGGCGAGAATATGTCTCGGCAGCAACCTGAAATAAAGAAAATGGAAAAAAAGAAGCCAAGATCGCGGCTGGTGTATTTTAAAGCCCCCAGTCACGCTTAGATCCCGTGCAGTCTCGTGTGGTATATGCAAATAGGGTATGCCAGAAACATTATAAATGGCAAGTCACTGGGAGGAGTGGAAGAAGCGTTTAAGACATGCGAATAGAGAACGTCGACGTGTATCTCGTGTTGTGAACAACGAAGACTACTCGACTCAACTTGTGACTAGCGAACCTCTGCTTGGCGTTTTGACCAACAAGTTTTGTTGCTTTGCGTTAGACAAATACTTCTGACACGGATAGATATGTTAGTGTTAAGTCTATTGTACACTCTTACTTATTACTGGAAACGTCATTTTGTTTTAATAAGTGACATAGAATAAAGTAAAAAAAAAGCGGAAGCAGATTCACCTTCTGTATTCGATTATGTCGTATGAATAACACGTAATTTTAAAGTGCGCTTGTCACATTCAAATAAGTACTATCTATTTATATGTCTTTTACACATATCAGGACAGATATTTAACGCGGTAATCGATAATATAAATCTCACCTGTTTAATGGATCTGTGCATGTATTCATGCATATATGTTGTTTGCTTGTATTTCTGCCTAAAACTTTCGACAGAGGCGACATTTTCTCACGAAATTGGTACTGTGTTTAAGTTCAACCCTTCGGACAACAAATATAAACAATATTGTTAAAAACATTAATACCTACTTTTCGCCGATATTTTCGAATGTAATTCTTACTTATCGATTTAATAGCCTTTATTTTAACCTTCGCCACTTCTGCTTTGGCGATGGACGCAACGCCAAAAAAAAAACACGTTATTTATTCTCATGTTTATTCCCCATACACTTTTTGCGCAAGAAACAGTTCTAAACACCCGGAAAACGCCGTGCTCCCAGGCTAGTTATCCATAACACTACGTAACAGAAATTATATTGTTGTAAGTAAAAAATTAGAGTTTTTGTCTATTTATAATAATGTTTGATACGTTTAATACGTTTAATTTCATAACGTTCACCGGCAAAGAAACGAGAACATATTCATAGTTTTGAATGGGAATCTTGTATAAAACAAAATAATATATTTATAAATTTGACGATCCGTATGAATAAGGCACACGTGATACTTCAATTAAATATCACCATTAATATTTTAGTAAACATTTTATAAAGAGTAGAAATTTGTGGCATTGAGGTTTTTTTTAAATACTAGATGAAAGATACGCATATGCATTCGTCTACGTGCCCTATTAAATGTGATGGAATTCAGACAAACTATAATAAAGAATAGAATGGGAGTATTCACTGGCTGAACTAAAACGAATAGAAATAAAAAACTAGGCACCGCCAAAAATGGCCGCAAAATCAAGTTGTTGTTGTTTTTAAAACGAAATTACATTTATTAAAATGCATTATTTCTGAGTAACTTTTTTTTCCAGAAAGATAACACCCTGAATTTTATCATATATGAAACAGAATAATGTAAAACTTTTTCTACTATTTTTAATTCAATTTTAAATGTTAAATTTTCCCAAAAAGTTAACAATTGACATTTTTTGTCTTGCACAAAAAACGTACTTAAATATTTAAAAAAAAAAGGGTTTTTGAAAGAATTAATTAATTTATTTATTGTCTAACTAAGATTTAGGATGATTTTCTAAGAGAATATGCAAAAATATTAAGTACCTGAATTTCAAATAATTCCACTTATTCATATAGGTAACCAGATATTTCGCGTTGACGTAGAGTTCAGATCGACTCTGTTTACGTTTTCGTTTGATAAAAAGCAAACTATGGAAGACCAAACAGGCCAAAAAAACTTATTTTTCAGTGACGAAAATGTCAATGTATTATTAAGCTGAGGCTGGCCAGTACCAGATGGGTGACCATTTGTATGCGTTTGGTTTTTAATGTGTATGTGTGTGGGGGCCAGGCTCCCCAAAATGGGGGGGGGGGCAATTTAAAGCAGAATAAAAAAAAATTATTTCAGCGCGTTTGGTCCACCGTAGTCAAAAGGCGGCAAACGTTTTCAAACAGGATCGAAAAAAATAATGCTATTTTTAACACAACGGGCACAATATTTATCGAATTTTTTTTTGTATCGATTATTCAAAGCATGCCATGTTTAATAATGGCCATGCATTATTCGGCTCGCTAAAAAAAAAAATGTTAATTTATTTATCAAAAATTTTAAAATAGCTTTTTTCGTATAAATATTAAATTTTTTTTTTTTGTTTTGCTAAACTTAAATTAATTATTTTACTTAACATATTCACTGAATTTCACACTTCAAAACTCAAAAGCGGGATAATTAAACACAATCGAAGTTCTGATATTCAGACGTCAAAATAAGGTATGCCAACAATTTTTTTTTTAATCTATAATTCTGTCCCTTACAACAACACAATATGTTGATTTCAGTTTCAGATGATTATTTTAAGCATATTTGTTCCCACTTCAAAACAAGGGGGGGTTTGTAAGCAAATATATATATATATATATATATATATAAATATCGTTTATGAAAAATAAGTACACTGTTATAAACTTCATTCTTCTCTTAATAATCGCTGAAAATTTCGTATTGATCAGATAATTACCTGATTTTTGGTAGATTTTTAAAAAGACGGTCCGTCAAAAAGTACTGACCTGCCCCCCCCCCAGTTTTGGCGGTGCCTATAATAAGCATTGTGAGATTACGATTACGCGAGTCTCACAGTGACACTTTTTCTGTTCATTGCTAGCGTTTTTTGCTGTTTCAATAACTGTGTTTTTGTAATGTGTATTATTTTGGATTTAATGTTGCTACTTTGCTTGCTAAGTTTGTTATAAACTATTACTTTGTTATCATAGGTTTTAATAGTAATCTCTAAGCATTCACCGCAACTCTAGGACATTTTTAGATTATATTTATTACATATTGTGCTGAAGGAATTTGTTACGAGGAAATATTTCAGATAAGGTTTAGGAATTTCTTACCAAGAACCCTGTCGACTAAAAATGCTTAACAAGAAGCAGCGTTTACAAGAGACTATCTTCAGGAACTCTAATAAAAATATTACGCAGATACGGCTTCCCTAGATTTGAAAACCAGATATTACGACTATAGAATAATTAAAAATGAAAACGTCCAATTAATAAAGAACAAGCGAATAACTATAATAGGCTCAAAGAAAGTGGATGTTCCCGACAGGCTACTTCAGGTAGGGAGGTTGGCAACCCTTATAGACTATCATTGAATGAGAAATTCGCTATAGTAAATTTGAAAAAAAACTACAAATTATTAGGTTGATGCAAAAAAAATGTTGTTTTTTATCAGATATATTTGAAAACCAGATATTACGACTATAGAATAATTAAAAATGAAAACGTCCAATTAATAAAGAACAAGCGAATAACTATAATAGGCTCAAAGAAAGTGGATGTTCCCGACGGGCTACTTCAGGTAGGGAGGTTGGCAACCCTTATAGACTATCATTGAATGAGAAATTCGCTATAGTAAATTTGAAAAAAAACTACAAATTATTAGGTTGATGCAAAAAAAAATGTTGTTTTTTATCAGATATATAGACATCACAAACGACATATTTTTGCAACAACTTAATATAAAACTGCGGAAGAGAAATAGCAAACAAATGCATATAATACATTTTATCTTAGGATAACGGCACAAAATATAAAAATCGAAACAAATAGCAATAATAGCAAACACAATAATAACAATAATTATGAGTATAACAATGCTTTATGAATCAACTAGTATACACCCATATATCTCGAAACGTCTAGATTAAAACTAGATAACGTTTGAACACAAATACAAGATTAGTATATTTCCTTCAATATTTTATTTTAAAAAGAGCTAATAACACGAAAAGTGAACCACTGTCTTGAAAGGGAGTAATAATTAGTTGCGATAAATGGAAGCTTAAATAAAAAAATAACTTGATTGGCTAACTTGCAAATTCAGCACCAAGTCAATACATACAAACGTCGTGGTAACAATGCAATAGTCTTACGAATATGCACGACGATGGAACGCAGGAAAGTGTATGTAGAGTAATTGGAAAATATTATTTAAAATGTACTATAAACTATACTGTTGTATTGAGGAATGTAGATAATAGATGGATAATATATATATATATATATATATATATATGTATATATATATATATATATATATGTGCATGTGTGTGTGCATGCGTGTGTGGGTTAGTGTGTGTGTGTGTACCTCGTTTATTTCGTAATTCTGTTACAATATATCTATGGAACCGAATGTGTTTAATTTTAAGTTAGTTTTCTGTTGAAATAATACTAACCACTCATAACTAAAATGTGTCTATTGAGATAATTCTTTCATAGAAACATTACACCCACTTGTCTACTTTGTGTTGTGATGTTATCTTATTTTACTGATATATATTTCAAATGAGCGTTATTATATTTTACATAGAAAACATTTAATACATATATTAGATACATGAAGTAATATGGAAAGTAATGATCTGTTTATTTTAACAAAAAAATGTCGTGTGGCTTCAATTGCGCTTAACTAACACGAAGGAGATGTAATGCTTTGTCAACTATGACAATATGATTATCCTATTTATCAGTAAGGCATGTGATAGATTACTTAAACGATTGATTTCATTATTTTAATATTGTTACTCTACAAAACAAAACAAAAATAGCAACCATGAAAGCATAGATTTATAATAGAGATGCAAATTTACTGTTTATAAATATGCATATAAAGTACGTAAAACTTTTAGAGTTATTTGATTTGATTTAAGAAAGTTTGTAAAGAAATGGCTATCGAAAAAACATATCTCACTGAACAAATAATATACGAAATTTCATCACATGTTTTGTAACGTGGCCTCATTAATTCTAATCGACAAGTTAAAATAAAATAGCTTCATATTGTAATATGTTGTGAATGTTAATTACTCTCTATAAAAGTAGTTTTCTTGCAGTTGTGATCATTAAAATTCATAGTCATCATATTATTAAAATGAGTATTTGACGGTTATTCTGAGGATTGTGACATTCCATATTTATTTTTAACAAGAATTCGTGACTATATTTCGATCACCAAATTAGAAATATATACGGACTTCTTAGGGTATCTATTTTTCTATAAGCAATATTGCCTACATATCTTCCTAGTTTATTATAATCTGCCGACTTAAACATGTTCATGGTTGTTTAGCGCCATGTAAGTACTTACATAAAACAAAAAGAAAGTATATATTGCGTTACTTCCCTATTGAGCACTGTTGTATGACCTTCGTTTAAGATTGGTTGGTTGCGTTACGGCAGAAAAATAGTAACCCGGAATTAAATATATATAATAATACATGCATACATACGTATATATATATATATATATATATATATGTGTGTGTGTGTGTGTTCATATATATATATACATATATATATGTGGGTGTGTGTATGTTTACGTCAAATAGGTTTTACAATTATATTTCTCTCTTTGTGTATACCAATATTTTTGTTAAGTACACCAACGTATTTTAAATATAACAACCATGGATATATATAAAAAAATAATAGTATAATTAGTTTCCAAGATTGAAATATTTATTTTCCGTGCAACACAGCTCCTTCAAAATGCTAAATGGTTGGTACATTTTTACACATCTGTTTCCTTATGCAGAAACAACATTTATTATGCCGATACCGTTTCTTTTCGTTCATATACTTTTCAGGAAAAAAATAATTATTTGTTTATATAAACGAAATCCCTGACAATATAATGCTGCAAGAAAAAATAAATACTCATAGAAAACTCAACATCGTGTGTTTGTTTCGGTAGCCATATTTGTTTATATCAATATTGTACGTGTATATATATATATAAATATGTATATATATATGTGTGTGTGTGTGTGTGCGCGCGCGTGTGCGTGCGTGTGTGTGTGTGTGTGTGTGTGTGTGTGTGTGTGTGTGCGTTCCGATAACACAGTTAACGCGGTCCGAGTAGAACGCAAATGGTTTCTGTTTTAGGTTAAGTGCACAGAGATCGAAGAGTAAAATATGACAAGTTTCAAATTCATTGACTTCCTGTGAAAACGCAGGCACCTGCAGTTCAGCATATGTCACGAGGCAGGTCAGTGCTTTTTCAGTGCAAGCCGGTTACCGGGGCTTACTGCCCTACACAAATGACAAATACATAAATAAGGAGGCATATGCGTTTGCTTAGTAAACCAATCATCTTCTAAAAGTGAAAAAAATGTGAAATTGAAAACATGAAATTGTACTCTTGCAGAATTGGATCTGGATCCCCAGGGGTTTCCATCAATCATGGCTTGTGCTCGACCAACAATCAGTGGATTAGGCAGAACGTTGCTAATAAGTTGAAACCCTAAGTCGAGTTTTTTTTTGTGTACTAAAAAATGTGAGTTTTTCATTAATATTTGGTTGAGGGAGGGGGTACTATACACAGATTCAAAAAGTTGTCAAAAATAAATAAAATGAAAGAACAGGTAAGGTAAATTACGTTTCTACCTCTCTGGATAATTTTAGTGATCAGTAGTGTTTATCGATGTATTTGAAAAAGATAAATGGTCGCGGACTCTGTTGAATACGTTAAGTTTGGGAAAATCAGTTAAAAACTAAAAAAATATACAAAATATTGTCAGAAACACACCGAATATATTTTACCGTGACATAGGTGGACATATTCAGTGATTTTGCGACAGTATTTTGTATAGTTGTATTGTTTTAATTAATTTCCCACACTTGACGTAATCAAGATTGTCCGTCATCATCTGTCTTTTTCAAATACACAGATTAACACTGTTTTTCGAGCCGATTAAACGTTACATTATATAAAACGGGGTTGTATTATTAAACGCAGATACGAACAAGTTTTCGAAAAATAAATATATAACAAATAAATGTTATCAAATTTTCTGTATTTTTGAGATGAGATTGAGATTGTCGGAATGACCTCCTCATCTTGGTTATTATCGTCACAACGTTTCGGCTGTTTTGCCATCCGGCCTTCATCAGGTGGTTGGTATCGAACTGGGGAACCGTTTGTTAGGAGTCTCGAACCCAACCATTTATTATTATTACTACGGTGGTACCGTGTTCAGACTCCAGATAGGCTCTGGGACATAGTTGCTGATTCTCTGTTTTGAATGTTACTTTTCACTGCCTTCGTTCAGGATTGAACTCAGCACCTTTGGGTAACTGTAAGCTTTGATACACCGTCAAGGACCACTCGGCCATATTTCACTAGGACAATTCTTAGTTATTTTTTGTTAATGTTAAATCTATGCTGTTATTCAAGGTTTTCTCTCTCTATCAGAGGTGTCCAAATTGCATTCAACTCTATGCTTGGTTTGCTCAGTAGGTTGTTATGTGCAAGCATGTGAGCTGTTTCTTTCAGTTTTCTCACTTTCCAGCGGGTCTCTCTGTTTATTATTTTTACTTCATCCCATAGGTGGCGATTGTCGCCCATCTCCATCCAGACATGGTTGACTATACCCTATTTTTCCGTCTCACTTTAGTTACCGCTTTTCGGTGTTCTTCCACACTTATTTTAAGGGGACGGCATGTTTCACCCTTGTAAACCTTTCTGCAACTGCATGGGATGGAGTATATACAGCTCTCTGTCATGTTCTCCTCCATGCGGGGCTTCACACGTACCAGGTGCCCCCTATAACATCAGGACGGTATTCAAAAGCGAGTCAACACTCAGACGACACGTTTCCCAGTTCGATACTAAATACCTGATGAAGGCCGCAGGGCAAAACGGCCGAAACGTTGTGACGATAACAACCAAGATGGGTAAGTCAGTCCGACAATCTCAATCAAATGTCATCAAACGCAAAATAAGTTACATTTCTACCTAACTTGATAAGATTTTAGTGTTGTTATTTAGCGTAAATGTTTAATCGGTTCGAAAACATGCAGTGTTTGTCGTAATATTTCAATAATACAAATGGCGGCAGACTGTGCTGAACACGCTAAGTTTGGGAAAATGTGTCAAAACTAAAAACTATACAAAATACTGTCAGGCATTCACTCAATGCATGTTACCGTGAGATAGGCTGACATATATTCGGTGTTTCTAAGAGTATTTTTATAGTGTTTTAGCTTTAACTCATTTCCCAAACTTAAAAAGTTAAACACAGTCTGCAGCCATTTGTAATATTCGAATATAGCGGTAAACGCTGTGTTTTTCGAGCCGGATAAACATTTTAACTTAAATATAAAACACTAAAAAATGTTCCAGCTTGGAAAAAAGTAACTTATCTTGCCTTTTATAATATTTGTTATGCATTTGTTTTTTGGCAACATTTTTGAATCTATGTGCACAGTAATGCAAAACCAATAAAAACTCTAACAATTATCCAGTTAGGTACAAACGTTACTTATCTTGCCTTTGAAAATATTTACTTGTTTTTGTTTTGTTTTTGTTGACAAAATTTACAAATCTTTTTGCAAGTACAAACCAGAAGTGGGCATTTTTCTGTCTATTTTTATTTTTGGTACCGCACAATTTTAACATAGTTTTTCCAAGTTAAATTTAAATTTCACAATATATCTTTTTCTTTTTGTATTTTTTAATTAGCCCCACCTCCACAATTTTCTTTAAAATGGTAACTTTTTAAGGTTATTAAATATGCTGAATAAGGAAATCTCAGTTAAAATTTGCAGAGGTAAGTAGTTTTAGAGATATAGAACCTGTACTATGTTCTATAATTCACTGGCGGCCATGAATAATCACTTCACACCTCTCTCTTTTAAGAAGGGCTTTCGGAATAAACACCCCTAACCTCCCCATGTTAAGAAGGACTTTTGGAAAAAGATACCACCATTCTCCCTAAGTTTTAACAGCTTTCGGAATAAACACGCCCAACCTACCCATGTTAAAAAATGTGGAGGTGAACCTAATGTAAAAAATTAACCTTTTTTTTTTATAAAAATAACGGGTTTCTTGGTAGAAACCTTTCTGCATTTCACCAAACAATTTCTTTAATAAATAAAAAAAAAGCATTCATATTTCTGATATAAAAACAATTTCGATAACTAAAAAAAAACCCCAAAAAGGCTACTTCAATTTTATTAAAAAAGGTTTTCTTGAAAGAAAGAACTTTAACTTAACATGCACGGTAAAAAAAGCAAAAACAAACATTAATCGACTAACGTATACGAATCAACACTCATTGCCAAATAGGCTCCGGATACAATGTTGAACGCGCCGTTCACTTTTGTTCTTCTTTAAGTTCAATTCAACTTTCACAATATCTTTTTATTTTTTTCATAATTTCAAGATATCTTTTTTTATAATAAATTGTTAGTTTAAAGAACAAAATCTTTAAAAGAAACCTCCCATCTCCGTGGTAAGAATGGCTGAAAAAAACAAAGGTATTATTCTAGCACGTTATGAAACCTTACATTTTCGTCGAATCCCCCCTGTACTTTCACCCAACTATTTATAATTTTATTAAAACTATGAATAGTTCAAATTTTCTAATATAGAAACAACTATAAAAAGAAAAAAGAAAAAAACGTGTACTGCCAATATTGTTAAAAAACGATTTTAACAACAAAGATAAGTTTTGTTAATGTTCTTCGACTTTTATGTTTCAACTTAAACGCAACTTTTGGCGAGGAATGTTTTTTTTTCTTTGGCTGATATAACAAACAAAAAGTTAAATTAAAAAAATTGGAAAGATAAACAATGAATTTTGATTTTAAAATATAGGATGAGTTTTTTACTTATAGATTAAAGAGAAAATGGCATCTTGTAATTCAAGTCGTCAAATCTTGGCGTATGAAATGAATTGAAACGGAAGTTCAGTTCTACCAGAAAACAGTTCCGCAGAATCAGCTTACGAAAAATATTTTATTCTATTTATAATTTGTAATGATAATTTATTTTAATAACATAAAAATACTCCTCTCGACTCTAAGGATAGACTGTCTGAAAATTTCAATAAAATTGTTCATGCAGAGATATCGTTTTATTGAAAACTAACGAACGAACTAAGAATTAGATTTATATATATATATATATATATATATATATATATATATATATAATGGGTTAAGAAATATCAACGAAAGAAAGATGTATATTTAAATAAGGGAGTAGTCACCAACAATGTGTATTTTTTAACAATATTTTATTATTCCGTGTCTTGGTTTTTCATTGAGAATTATGTTTGGATCATTGTAATAATGTTTTTTTAAGTCATTGAAGTCGTTTACGCGCGTTTCAGACGGTATGTGATGCGTCCTCGTCAGAAATTATTTTCAAATGTGTTGGAGATGTAAAAAATGGCGATTTTCGTAGTAAATTTGAAGTTTTTCCAAGGGGGGAGGCTTGTAAGTGTTTATTATTCATTGTTATGCTGAATTTTTATTGCTCTTTTATTGGGCTTGTCCAGGGAGACGTTGACCTGACTGTAGTCGCTATCTCTTTCTGCTAATGTTTTTTCTTTTCTTTTAGGGTGGGGTAGGGTGTGTGTGTGTGTGTGTGTGTGTGTGTGTGTCCGTGTTTGTGTGTGCGCGCGTGTGTGTCCGCGTGTGTGCGTGTGTTTGTTTTTTTGTTTTGGTTTGGGAATGTGTATATTGTTCTATAGTATTTTGGGGTTATTTGCTTCCTTAGGAAGGCGGCTGTGGTCCGAGGTCGTTACTAATGTGTATGTGTGGGGAGGGGGGCTGGCTCTTCAAAAAAAAGGGTAGGGGTGCTTTCATTCTATTTTGATATTTATTTTTCGGATTCTTGGCTTTTAGTATTGTGATTTTTCGTTTTAGTCTTTTCGGGTATTCCTTATATTATGTTTGTTTAGAAAGAGGGGTGCTTTTAAAATAGGGGATTTTTTTTATTTGTCTCCCCATGTGGGTATGGCCAGACCCAGGATCGGTTCCTAGTGTGGGGAAGATTTTGTTCCCCAGAGGGGGGCATTGGAGGGAGTAAAGGTATGGGAGGGGATTATAGAAGGGATGATAGTCGTTTCAGTCATGAGGGGGTTCTCCTCCACTGACTGAGGAGGGAGCGAGGTGTTGGAACAGATATTATACTATGGTTTTAGGTGTCTCCTAGTGTTGTTGCTTTCGAGGTTAAGTAGGGTTGATATTGTTCAGTGTGTTGTATTAGAGATAGGGGTGTTATGTCTGTTTGTGGTTGTATGCGGCACGTGTGTGTGTTTTAATGTGTGTTTTAATGTGTCGGTTCTGATTTATTATAAATTCTTGTATAATATTTAATCAGTATTGGATAAGTGTTTACTTATCTAATGACTAAATTTTATTGACAGCTTTTTCTCTAACTTCCATTTCGTCTGATTTTTACATTAAAACCCAAATATTCCCTAACAAAAAGGAGAAAGGCATTACATTGAATATTTTATGCAACTACTTGAATTTATGGCGGATGATTTTTTAGCTGCTGGATCATTTTAAAAATATACGGTTGTTTGTTATAAAAAGTATTATCTATTTTCATTTCAAACCAGTTTACTGCATATTCTTCCACTACATCTAACCAGGTTGTGCATTTTATTGGTGAGTTCTGAGGGATGAATTTTTCTTGTCTATAAAAACATTTATCTGATAGCCAACGTAAGCCATCTTGCCGGATTTAAACGCCCGTTCCTCTATGCACTATATTTAGGATCTACTCAGCCCCTTGAAATCCCAACAGCATACTCTAAAAGTAGTTTGGAGCTCCAGTGAGATCACTGTTTTCAATAAGACTAAAGTACACACTATCTAGTGGGCTACTTATTGATAAAAAGTTAACAGGACGCAAATTTTGGTAATTGTTGCCATACAATCTTCCGGATTGACTAGACAATTTCGTTAGGATTCGTCCAGTTCCATAGCAGGTGTAAATAACGCATTAAAACGAGGTTTATTCTGGTGTAGGGAGAAAATAATTGTATGTATTTTCCTATTTAGTTAATTCTGTAAAGATGTAACCAGTTTAAATCCAGTATTTGTGCTATGCAAGTACATCCATTAGCGTATCTACACTGCTATACTTTTATAAAACATTGATAACTTCAGCTGCTAGTACATCACTGTTGCTCCAACAGTAGGCATCATTCTATTCTTTTTCTTAATTTCAATTTTCCTAAGATATAAAATTCAGAATTTACTTATTTTATATGTGTAGTAAGCTCCGATTAACACACGTCTAGAATGTAAACACACCCGATAAGGTGTCGATGTGACTTAAAAGATTAACGGGTAAAAAGAAGCCCCGATTTAGTTCAATAGTTCGAATTGTTCAATTTATTTAAAACGAAATATTTTGCAGTGTTTCCTTTTTTATCGATGCTCATTTAGTTTTCTTAAGACAATGTGGACAAAACAAACTGATTTGATTATATTTTCCTATTTTTTCTTCAAAAAGCAGCGTTAATATTAGAAGGCTACTTTTTCATTTAACACCGGCGTAAAATCAGCTATTGACTTTTTTCAATGTTTAAATTCCTTTGCTCCAAAAACAATAAAGTATTTAAATTAATATCTTGGCTTTTCATTATTAAGATTAAAAGTAACATTCTCTGCACAGACATAGTCTTAAATAAAAAATAAGCTTCATATATGTTGATTTTTATGAGTGCATTGGATTCGTCTGATGAATAAATACGTTTTGCGGAAAGTGAGTATATTTGTAAATTAAACTTTTTAAAGTTTAAAATTCGTTTGAGACAAATAATTTTAAAAACAACCATCAATATAAACTCTATATTCATTCATTTCTTCACTAAAACATTTATATAACTCGATTAACGCATATTTTTATTTAAAATGTTCATCTTGTACGAATCAGCGTTTTATTAATTTATTATTCACATTGGAATTATTTGTATATATACGAATGTAAATATATATATATATATGTATATATATGATTGTGTTTTTGCAAAAAGTTTGGTATCTATATTTATATTACGGCCGTAACTACTTTGTAAAGATGTTACGGTTAGTTTTAGTTCCGTATTAGTGACGAGTAATGTCTATATATTTTCGTTCTATTCGTACATAGATTCATACCATTTCCGGTTTAGAATTTGATTGAATATGAGAATAAAGTAAAGTGGCTGTATTAAATATATATATAAACCTTGTAGTACATTTCGGGTGATGTGTTCTAATATACTTATTGTCTTATGATTCATAGTTATTTCACTTGAAAAGTGTGTTTATGTCATTGCTAAGGATGATTTGAAGGCAGATAATCCAATTAAGTTGTTAAGTACTGCAAAACTTAATTTATATACTTAATTTGTTAAATAAACCATTGCAGCACGTTCTGGACCTATCTGATTAAATTAATTATTAAATCATATTGACCTCAAGTAATCAGTGAACGGAAAACACAAAAGGTATGGATTACCTCCCTTTAATCATTATAAGCAACAAAATCGACCCAGTTTCAAACAGAATTAACTAGCAGTGCTTAACATCCTGATTGTATAGCAAACGAAACAAATAAGCGTTTCTAACCGAAATTTAATTTGAACTTGAAATTCATGGTTAAACAAGGAATTGCCTTAAACATGTTCGGATGTTTTATGTTTCTATCTTTTTGTGCATTTTTTCTGGCCAAAAGCGACACAGCGGGTAAGTTAAAAAAATAGCAAGCGAAACAAATAAGTGTTTCTAACCGAAATTTTAATTTGAACTTGAAATTCATGGTTAAACAAGGAATTTTCTTTCACAGGTTCGCATGTTTTATGTTTCTGTCTTTATGTACATTTTTCCAGCCAAAAGCAACAGCAGCGGCGGAGTTTAAAATTTAACCGAAATTTTGATTTGAACGTGAAATTCATGGTTAAACAAGGAATTGTCTTACACATATGCGGATTTTTTATGTTTGTCTTATTGTACATTTTTTCGGTCGTCAGCAACATCAGCGGCCGAGTTTTTTAAAAATAACAGAGGGGGGAGCGTTTCTAACTGAAATTAGAATTTAAACCTTGAATTCACGGTTAAACGAGGAATTGTCTTTTACATGTTTGGATGTTTTATCTTTCTGTTTTTGTGTACATTTTTCTGGTCAAAAGCAACATCGCATAGGAGTTAAAAAAAACTAACACAGTAAGCTTTTCTAACTGAGATTATTATTATTATTGTTGTTATTATTATTATTGTCATTGTTCTTCTTCTAATTACAATTATTATTATTTTTTGTATTATTCTCATTATCATTATTATAATCATTATTATCATAATCATTATTATTATTATTATTATTACTATTATTTATAAAAGCAAAACTTACTTTATTGGTTATTACTATTATCACTAATATTATAACTAGTAGTAGTGGTGGTGGTGGTGGTTGTATTAGTGGTGGTATTTTTTATTATTATTGTAGCTGTAATGGTAGGTGTTGTTTTTGCTTTCATTGCTATTGCTGTTTTTGCGGTTAATATTATTGTTACCGAAATTAGTTTTGCCATTATCATTGTAGATTTTATTTCTATTGTTGTTGTTGATGGTGGTAATAGGAATAGTGGTGGTGATGGAGGAAATAGGTCGGGAGGGGATTTTTGCCCTTGGTGGGGAACCCTTCTAGAGATAATGTCTCGATAAAACTATCGGTGGTGGTGTAACCTTAAATTCACTAACCCTATTTATGGGAGAATGTCAAATCAAAATATTGAAAATAACGACGTGAATGAGGCTAGAACATCTTGTGATGGTCTCACGTCGTGTACGTGTTCCACTGGTCAACAGGGTGGGCCCTGTCCTCATCATACAACTGTTCAAAATTCTAAGGATGTATATAGAGGGGTGAGAATTGCTAGAGAGGATCCCAAGACACGATGGGAGTTGAAACAGGAAACGTAAAAAAAACGTGGACGGATGAGGAAAGAAGAGTATTGTGGGAATGCTTTCTAAGAAGTAGATGTACTAAATCTGGTGGATATATCCGAAAAGTGAAGGAATAATGGGAATCGAGAGAATGAGGAGCTAGAAGTGTCGCCAGTTTTGTATCCCAGTTAAAACAAATGAAAAATAACAAGCTACTTTCAGTGATTTCAAAGTAAGAGATCGAATGGATGGTTAGGAATGAAAGAACATATCGATTCCGGAACTTAACAGGTGTCTGTATGCAGCGTAATACGTTATTGTGAATCGTCTTGGCTTATTACAGAAGAAAAAAAGGGAGAGATGAAGGATAGAAGACCACAATGGCAGAAACGGCTTGAAGAAAGTATTAAACGGTGGGGAAAGACATTGGTAGAATTGAAGAAATAAGAAAAGGAGTTAAACTAGGACAGAAAGCCAAGGACGAGCTTGAAAGGAGGTATAGGTCCACACTGGTGGTATGAAAATTAGGAAATTTGTTGGAAAGAATGTTGAATTCCGGCAAAACAACCTTTTCCTGAACAATCAGTCTCAGCTGTATAAAGAATTAAATCGTAGTAAACAGGCGGGAAATAACAATACTCCAAATGCAAAAGATACAAGCAAGTTCTGGAGTGGGATTTGGTCTGTCGAAGGGCGATATAATGAGAAGGCTAGCTGATTGGGATAGGTCAGAGAAAGGCTATTAGAAATGCAGCAGATGAAGAACGTTTAGATAAGCATCAATGACGTTAAGGCTGGCATAAGAAGGATGACAAACTGGAAGGCAGCTGGTCCAGATGGAGTGATGGTCTTTAGGTTTAAACAGTTTCCATGCCTTTATCCACCTATAGCTGCTGCTCTGCAAAGAGTTGTAGAGTCGAGAGACGTCCCTGATTAGCTTGTGAAGGGAAGAACAACACTGATTAGGAAAGATCCTGCAAGAGAAATGGATGCCAATAATTATAGACCAATTACATGTCTGCCATTAATGTGGAAACTGTTGACTGGAATATTTGCGGAGAAAATTTATGAACATCTAGAAAGTAATGGTGTTTTTCCTGACGAACAAAAGGGGTGTCGGAAGGGCTCGAGAGGTACTAAAGAGCAACCACTAATTGATAAAGCAATAATGCAGGATGCGAAGAAGAAAAAGAAGAAGAAGAAGAGGAATCTGAGCGTAGTATGGATCGATTACAGAAAGGCTTATGACATGGTTCTGCATTCATGGATACATAAAACACTATTGATGATGAAGGTTGCTGGGAATGTGGTAGGGAATTCGGAGACAAGTATGGCTAAATGGAAAACGATGATGACAGTAAACAGAGAGGGTATGGCCCAGGTTGGCATTAAACGTGGGACATTTCACAGAGATTCGTTATCGCCACTTCTTTTTGTAATGATAATGATGCCACTGAGCATTCTCTTGAAGAGAGAACAACTGGGGTATACTTTCTGATATGATGAAAAACGCCTCAACCATCTACTGTTGATGGATGATTTGAAAATATTCGGTAGAAATGAAAAGAAAATAGAGAGACTGGTAGATTCTGTGGAAACATACTCAATAGACATTGGGATGCAGTTTGGGATTAGTAAATGTGCAGTGCTGGTGATGAAAAGAGGAGTAAATGTTCATTCGAATGGAATAGTGCTACCAAATGGAGACATCATGAAAGAAATAAAAGATACAGGATATACGTATTTGGGAGTACTGGAGGGTGTAGGCATCAGGAACAGAGGAATGAAGGGAAAAGTCAGGAAGGTGTATCTTAGAAGAGTGAAACTAATTGCAAAGTCGAGACTGTGTGGAGGAAACATAATGAAAGCAGTATAGCATGGATAGTTAGTGGTTTGAGATACAGTGTGGGAATTTTAGAATTGTCTGGCAAGGATATGCATGTCATGGGTATAAAAACAAGAAAAATTTTAGCAATGTTTGCCATATTTCACATTCGAAGTAGCGAGGCAAGGCTGTATCAAAAGAAGAAAGATGGTGGGAGAGGATTGAAAAGTGTGAAAGATTGCGTTAGAACCGAGAAGATGTCGTTGAAGGAGTATGTGGTTAGAAGAGAGGAGTGGATGCTTAAGATTGTGGCCAATGACGTGGAGGTATGTGAGACCAAGGCTGATTATGTGAAACGTATAGATAAAAAAAGGGCAGAGAAACTGCCTTGGAAGAAAATGCATGGAAAGTTCTTCCAGGATATAGCAGAAGTTTCTGATAAAAGATCATGGCAATGGCTTAGAGCTGGGTACCTGGCTAAGAGTACTGAAGCTTTTGTTTGCATCGGACTCCGGATATATTGGGAGGTTTGTAAGAGGGTTGAGGTAAAGTGTACTGGAAAATAGTTTGAGGAGATGCCTGATGAAGTGAGAAAAAGTCAGGATGGCAAGGTAGAGGTATGGTGGTACAAAAGTGTCATAACGACCAAGAAATTGGAACGTAATCGTCCGGATTTGGTCGTCATTGACAAGGTTTAAAAAATCTGGCAGATTGTAGACTTCTCAGTACCCTGTGTCAGGAATGTGAGAGAGAAGGAGAATGAGAAGTGGAGCAATTATGCTCCATTGGCCTTGGAGATAAGGCGTATACACGGGGTTAAAACACAAATAATCCCGGTCGTAGTTGGTACATTAGGAGTAGTATCAAGTCGTCGGGAAGGACAATTGAAAAAAAAAAAACTACAAATTCCCGATGGTTTAGGCGGGCTTCAAACCTCTGCAATTAAAGGTACCGCCAACATCCTTAGGAAAACCCTTGATCTTTAAAGCTCCTTGTTTGAAGCCGGGATTAAGAGAAATCCTCTGGAAATAAATCCCATCCCTTTCCAGAAAGACGTTCAAAAACGAAATCACAATTATTATTATTATTATTATTATTATTATTATTATTATTATTAATATTATTAATATTATTATTATTATTATTATTATCTACTTTTTTACCCTTTATAATTCTAATTTTTTAAAATAATCATGTACATATATTACTACAACTTCATTGCAAAGATTCTGTTTCACCCCCTCAAGTACTATTTTTTTTATTTCTGGAATGTGATCATATACGACATTGTAACAGTTCGGCTTTGATATTTTAGTTTTATGTTTATTTTATTAATTAACATGTTTTTTTAATCCAATTTCTTACAGTTAAGATGTTTACATTTGCCAGGGACCATGCAGTTCAATAGAGATTTTTGTAAATTTATATGTCATGTTTTTCTTACGCTATCGTGCTTCATATGGTCTAGTATTTGTTGCGCTTTTTTTAAATTCTGTTTGGAGATTCAAATTTGGTATTTTCCTCGCAGCATTACTTACACATCCGTATGCTTTAACTATTCCTTGATGCTGTTGCTAGGTTTCATCATGTAATTCTTTACATTATTATACGATAGTGTCCCTAAATTTGAATGTACTTTATGAAGTACATAGGTTACAGGGCAATTTATCATAAGGGGTAGGGTTTTATATAATAGAAAACGGCACCAAGGTTTAATCAGAGTTCAAGTTATCACATACGCAAAAATAGTACTCCATATAGTTACGCACGCAAAATTATAATGTTAGAATTAAGTATAATCAAACCTATTCTGTAAAATTAATGATGTTTTTTCTACATCTCGGCATGAAGACGAGGAAAGTACCGGCTTTTTGGAGTAGGCTTGCCTACTATTTAGTAAAATAATACTAGTAACTTTCTTTTTCTTACGAAATGGACTGCTTGGCATCATCTTCCAGAAAGAGTCGAAGTCGATTTTGTGTTGTATCTTAAGAATAATGAGGCTTTGATCGATGCTTCCGTAGATGTGGCGTCAATATTTACCTTAGGACATAGGAAACAGGCAGAGGAGTGCTAAATATTTACAGACCTTCTAAACCCGTTTAATATTTAATCAATTTTCCACAGATTTTACAAATCGTTTAGGGTTACTTGATTATGTAAGGTTTCCCTAAGAAGAATATTTGCAATATTTCAATATTAACATGTATTTAAAGTTAAGTATTATGAAATATATATATTTTTGTCATAATAACCAAACATCGTTCAACTGTTTATAGTAAAAACCCGTTGAATATTATCCAAATTTAAATTTCAAATCGAACAATACATCGCATATATTTATATTGTTATTTGTGGAAGCGTTTCATATAACACTCGAATTATACCTTACATGTGCAGCATGTCGTGTTTTATTAAGCTTTATACGTCAGGGAGAATTCAGAAAGTGGGCAAATGCTATGAAGTGTGAAATACCCAAATAAATAATTTGCGTGGACTCAGTATAATTTACGCCAAATAATCACTTTCCTTTATTCAACCTGACTTAGATTCTCCCTAAAGCTTCATAGAGGGAATGACCATATTAGAATTAGGTTCACTGATTATTGCATTTAAGTGTAGCAATCAGAAATTCTAGATTCTATCGTGTTTAGGATCGCAGGCAAGGTAACAAAGGAAAAAAGTAGCCTCGTGGGATTTTAGAAAACCAATTGAATCTATAACAATGTTTGCAGTGGCAGCGCCAAGTACTCACCTCTACTTACTTATATTACACGCACGCACACTTACACGCACACCCACACCTCACACACACACATACACATATATATATACATATACATATATACGTGTGCGTATAATATGAAAGTTTTTCCATCAATTCTAAATATATTAACACTAAGAACAGACATAAAATATACGATTCTTAAATATTCTATATAGAGAAACTTTAACTACTTACAAGCAGATGTAAATACCTGTTTTTTCTTATTAAAGAAATTTAATATGGTGCAAGTATTTAATATTCTGATATATATATATATATATATATATACATATATATATATATATATATATATACATATATTCTCCTTCCTCGATAGTATATTACAGAATACATTTTGTTTTATGAAACGTAATTTTAAAGAACAAACCTAATGCGTATAATCTATATATTAACTCATCATTTGTGGAGAGTTGCATTTGTCCGTTATATTACACTTTATGTAATTATCCTTCCTTTGCGGTCTCTCTATTATATTTTGCTTTTTATATGGTATTATCTTCCCAGCTGGGAAAATATATTAAGCTGCTGGGAGGAAAATTTGTTTAGTACGTATACACATGTATGCAAACACGTATAAAACCACACACGCACACACCCACACACCCACGCACACACACATACACCCACACACACACACACACATATATATATATATACATATATATATATACTGTGTGTGAGAATGTATATGTTTGTGTGTGTGTTTGTGTGTGTATATGGGTTTTGTGTGTAGATGACATGTGTAAAGAACATGATGAGTTGACG
Source organism: Euprymna scolopes (assembly GCF_053919585.1). Lineage (NCBI taxonomy): Eukaryota > Metazoa > Mollusca > Cephalopoda > Sepiida > Sepiolidae > Euprymna > Euprymna scolopes. Next base: position 49,581,941 of record NC_136492.1, read on the forward strand.
TTCTAGCAGTCATGGCTTGTAAGTAATAGCTATTATAAATTACCAATTACTTCTTGTAATTAATGGCCAATCTAAGGTATGAATAAAACACGTTCGTTAAGTTACATTGCATAAATTATTTCTCATATTATTACAAAATTCGGGGCATCAATGCAGTAGACATGTATACGGATAATATATGTATATGGATAATATAATATTTTATAATATGAATAAGATATAAGATATAATATAATACAAGCAGTCCTTTTGGCATTGGCAGGTTGTAAAATACGCGAAAATATGATTTTATATTTTTATTGATGTAAATGCCGTATTTATTATCACACTATTTTAAACACAATATATTGCAATGCTTAATTAAATCAATTTAATTGGCCGGTGGAACCCTAAACAAATTGGAATCCGGTGTGTGGGGGGGTAAATTCTGCATGAGTCCCATTCTTTTTAATTTTGTCTTTTGTTCAATATTAGTGTGAACTTTTAGCGATTGCAAACTAAAATATTTAACCAAAATGCAAAAAATTCAACAATTAAATCATTTTGCTCAGCTTCTAATACAAATCCTAGTAAATCAATCCCTCTTATTAGAACACTCTAGGGAAGGACGTAACCAAATGGTTCCCATTATGTTAGGAAGAGGTTATATATATATATATATATATATATATATATATATATATATATATATATATTACAATATTTTAAGCAGATTTGACACTCAGCTACCAGATTTTTATGGGTTGCTCGTTAACTTACCATAACACTAGCGAAGTATGTGCTTGTTTACGGTTGTTGTAAAAATGGAATGGGAATTTAAATTTCGCTCCGTTTTAATCTTTTTTTTTTTAATTGTGCTTCTCCCAAACAAATATAATCAACACAATAACATTCAGCAATTGTACTTTATATATAAAACACGAAATATTAAAAAAAATATTAACGAAAGAGAAATAATTCGATTTTTAAACGAAAAATGTCAGTTTGGTATATAAAAGATCCGTTTAGTGATGTCACATGAAAAACAGTGTCTGAAACTCACCGAATATATGTTACCATGACATAAGCTGGCATAATCGGTGGGTTTCTGACATTATTTTGTATAGTTTCTTTAGTTTTAACTCACTTTCTCTAACTTAAAGTAATCAACAGTGTCCACCACCATATGTAGCTTTTAAATAACCGGATATACACTGGTTTTCGAGCCGACTAAACGTTACATAAAATTAAAAGGGTTTGTATTACTAAACACAGATACAAAGAAGTTGTCAAAAAATATATATATAAATAAATGTTATCAAAGGCAAGAAAAGTAAATGTTCTACCTAACTGGATAAGATTTTAGAGTTTTTATGTAATGTATAATCGGTTCAAACCACTCAATGTTTATCGGTATATCTGAAACATGCAAATGGCGGGAGACTGTATCGAACACACTAAGTTTGGTGAAATTTTGGGAAAATGAGCTTAAACTAAAAAACTATACAAAATACTGTTAGGAATTCACTCAATATATGTTACCATGACGTAGGCTGGCATATAATCAGTGGCTTTAAACTTTTGCTCGATACAGATGACGACTTTTAAAAGTCCCTTTTAGTGATTACTTGGTTTGAGGATATTTGTACAAGTAAACGGCAAATCTGCTCCAAAAAATCCGGTATTATTTTACTTTAAGGCCCGTTTCACGTTCATATATAACGAAATATTTTATTGTAGATTTCGGTGTGCTAAGAACGAATCTGCAAATCGTTTCCATAGCAAAAAGAAAGTTTTCATAATATTCATGAAATTACCTTTTTAAAATTGTGTGATCACTTTTGATGTATATTTTACTTAGAATGAGCACCCACTTTCTGGCCATATGAGAGACGGGCATTTTTCTTTGTTTCTTTGCTAAAAAATTATTTGTTTAATTGTTTTGCATGGTAATAACCCCTGAACTCTGGGACTATTTTCCATTTCACAGTCGTAGCCTTCGTTTACGCTATGCGTGAGCATAAACGAAAGCTGTTTAGCCAATAAACATGGGAAAAAATCCCCCCTCCTCAGGTGGCTAGAAAGTGGGTGTTCAGTTTAAGTTAAATTTACATGGAAAAGTGATCGCCAGTTTTTCAAAAAATTAATTTCTTCATATCATAAAAACTATTTTTTTTTGCGACGGAAAAGGTTTGCAGATTCGTTTTTAGCACACCGAAATCTACAATTTTTTTTGTTGTTTACGAACGTGAGACGCACGGCCCTTAATGGAAAATTATATAAAAAATCCGGGGGAAAATAGTTGTCAATAAAACCAGCAAATTAATTCGATAGAAAAAAATGGATGCTATTTTTTTCTGTGTGTTTCTTGGCTAAAAAGTTTTTTGTTTGATTTCTTTTGCATGGTATTAACCCCTGAACTCTGGGACTATTTTCCATTTCACAGACGTAGCCTTTGTCTATGCTATGCGTGAGCATAAACGAAAACTGTTAAATATGCATTCGCGTACCAAACTGCCGCGTCAAAAAACCTTTAAGCCAATAAACACGAAAATAAATGCCCCTTCCTCAGGTGGCCAGAAAGTGGGTGCTCATTTTAAGTTAAATTTACAGGGAAAAGTGATCACCCACTTTTCGAAAAAAACAATTCTTCAGATCATGAAAACTATTTTGGTACTCCTTGGGCGTTGAGTTCCATGGTTACCTTCAGAATTATTTAATGGTCGTTTCCTTAGTACCCCCCTAGTCAAGGCTAAAGCATGCGCACGTAACATTTTTTTATTTATTTACTTACGTGGTGGAGTTTCTATACTGATAGGTTTTTTGAAATTTTTTCACTGGATTATTATTGATTGAACACTAAACAGATTAGAAAAACAAATTGAAAAAAAAATCATTTTAACATTTGAAAGGGGTACTCACTTTTTAGTTACCACGTTGTGGTAAATCGGTCACTCATTTTTTTTTTCTAAATACGGAAGTGTCTTCGGGAGATATAAAATGGTCGCATGTTGACGAAGCAATGTATCGGGAGGCGTACGGGATGAACAATTATCTTTTAAATGACAACTTGAAATGTTTTTCGACTATGCTGAATACGAAAATCGCATTGAAATTTTGCAGAAATAAGTAGTTATCAAGATATAAAAAGTAGCATTATGCATTGCAATCTTTGGCAGCCATCTTTTTTACGTGAGTGTATTTGTTTATGGCGCGTGTGCACGTAAAAGATGGCCGCCGAAGAATACAATGCATAATACAATTATTTATTTCCGCAAAATTTCAATGCGATTTGCGTGTTCAGCATACTCGGAAACCTATAAATGTCATCATTGAAAGGAAAATTGTGGAGGGCCCTAATGTAAAAAAATACCAAATTATTAAACATTTCTTCAGCATGTTAGTGAAATTTATAATACTTTAAAAAAAATTTTAAAAAAGTTTTGAAAAAAATAAAAAACTCACCTTTCATAAAAACAATTAAAAAAAAAACACCGACAAACTGACTTTTAACTAAATAAGTTTAAAAAAAAATTAAAAACTCCAAACATTATTTTCATAAAAACAATAAAAAAAGTCATGTTCAATCTATTTTTTTCTTTGAGAAACAAATATATTTCTGACTTACATATGCGGTAGAGGCACATATTATTTTTACTTCCAATGGTTTTGATATACCGCGTTATTATTTCTTACAAAATGGGTGACTGATTTATCAGAACGTTGTAACTAAAAAGTAAGCACCACTTTCAAATGTCGAAATAATGATTATAGATATTAAGTATGGGAGTGATGGTTGTACAACGGTTCCTTTTGCACTTTTACAAACATTATTTACGTTAGCTCTTTTCATAAATAATTTTTTAAAAAAGTAACTAAACCATTTATTGATAATTTGTCACGTGTACAAACATTTATTTATTTACGTAGGCTTAACTCTTTTCATGAATAAGAAAAGTTTTACTCTTTAAGAATAATAAAAGGAGAACGTTACTGAACATTTATAAGAGGAAAAATAATTTCCCACGTACTTACTTCTTTCTATGAAGGCCAGAGTAATAGTTGGCCGAAAAGTTGTGAAACAACTAATAAAGATGAGAATAATAGTCCGCAATAAATAAAAATGGTGCTAATCCAGAGAGCGATCCGCGCTATTTTTTAAATCATATTCTTCGTTTAATTAGCGTTTTACGATATGTTTTTTTTATTCAATTGTAAGGTTAAAGTACAGAATAGGTACAAATCATCCTCCCCTCCCCATGTTAAGAATGACTTTTTAAATAATAACATTATTTCAGCACGGATCACTCTCTGCATGAGTATGATAAAAATTAATACAAATAATACTTATCTCAATAAGTGAAAGGCTAATTTCTACCGGAAATAAAATGGCGATCATCTCGCAGTTACGAAAAATATTTTTTTATTTAATTTAATATTTTTTATAATTCGCAATGTTAAATTGTTTTAATAACATAAAAACATTCCTTGACTTTAAAAATAAAATTTCTGAAAATTTCAATTAAATTGGTAACGTAGAAATATGGTTTTATTCGTTTTTAACGAACCAAAATTACATTTAAATGCATATATATATATATATATATATATATATATATATATATATATATATATATATATATATATATACATATATATATATAAAGAGAGAGAGAGAGATACTGAATTCGTCCAATTCGTCAATTCGTCATAGATTAAAACAAACTACAAATTAATGTGATTTTGTCCCAAATATCGATACTTGGACCTTTATTCTTTAATTGATTTAAAAATCACCACCAGATTAAATTGTGTACTGCAGAGTTATGTTTTCTGAGGATTCGGCGCTGCATAACGAATTGCAATAATTAATTCTTAGAAAAGTTCCTGTAGCTTGTAGTACAATGTACAAATGAAAAAAAAATAATATTACTATAACAAAAGTAAGTTGCATTTACAATTAGAATTAACCCTTTTCAATCACGTATTTCAATGGGTAATTGAAATTGATTTGAGAGTTCATCATTCAAACTTTCGATAGGTAAAAGTAATTGAAACAAATACATAGAATGCAATGTCAATTTTAATGTCAAATTGTAGCCTCTGTTTACCGAGCTATGAAGCTTCTCATAACTTACAGTAACTTTTATATTTCCCAATACATCCTTCCGAGAGCATATTAGCATCTCTGATAGCTCTAAACAATTGTGTAGGGAAAAAGCTTACGTGCTTCCATACAAAGGAAAACATTACTTGCTTTTAATCATAATTTAATTTTTTATTGTATTAGTATTAGACAGTTTAATCTAAAAGATTTTCTGTTCCGGATTTTTTGTGGTATTCATGTAGAAAAGTAAATGTTACTTAATAAGACTATCAGATTAGGGTTAGCGTTAACACATATCTTTGAATATTTTTAAGATAATAATATATCTAATCTTCTAGTATACATGATAGTTTTGTATGTCTAGTTATTGCCAGTGTCCACACGTGAAAAAAATTAGATTAATTTCAGTTTACATGTTGTAATAGTAAAGGACCAAGGAGATTATAGTACAGTTAACTGATATTATTTTAAACTTACAATTATTATCTGCAAAACAGACAAGAGATGCATTAATCAATGTAAGAATAGCTTCGTGTGAACTACTATTAGTGCATACCAAAGCACTTCAGCAGTGAGAAATAAATATAAGGTTTGAACGTATGTAATTAAACTTGGCAGGCGATTGCTTGGATATTTATGCGTGAAACGATACAGAAACAAGGAACGAAAAGAAGAAAGTAAAGACGTGATTGATGATTTTGCAATGATTCCGCCTGTAAATATTCCCCGTGTCTCAGTTTGATTTATTGTAATTTTAAATCTGAGTAATAAAACATTAAAATATGACAAGGTAAAAAGTAAAAAGATAAAGTTATAAAGGTGACTTGCATTGTAAATTATTCCACGTTTTATTTTGCACGGAGATTATGCAAATCATATTTATGATCGAAATTAGTAAGATTGTAAATAGACGCATCACAACAAATATTCCTAACCATATCCATTGATACACGACGGACATATTTGTTGTGTACTAAACATATATATATATATATATATATATATATATATATATATATATATATATATATATATATATATATATATATATATATATATACAGAAAGAGACTGAGAGAAATATTTGTATAGGAAACGCAATTTGTCTGTGTTTATTTCTCTCTGTTTGAGTCGGTTTCATATGAATAAAACAGGCTCAATGGAATTTATTTTTGAAATTTTTACACAAATGTACTCCGTGTTTGTAGGAATACTCCAGATAAGAACCGAAAATTAGTAATAGAAAAATTGCGATGAAACAAAGAAACAGTCCTATGTTTTCCAAAGTAAAATATATGTATCTTAAATCGAAAGTGCATTAATAATGTTGTATCACCTAAAAAAGCAGACTTCTTTGGTTAGAAGGAAGCGAGTTGCAAATGAATATTTCTGTTTAAAACGCAATTTAACCATGCTACGGTTTCATGTTAAAACTTTATTCATATCATTATATCCAAATGATTGTATGAAATAAACAGTAGGTTCTCTGCAAAGAACTGTAGAGTAGAATACATAATGAACTCTGTGGGGAAGTATGTAAGGCTTTTCCTGATAGTACCCTGTAGGTCCACAACTAGAGCAGTCATTAACCGATTAATCAGACGAAAACATTAAGTTAAAATAAAACCACTCCCTTCATATCTATGGGTGATATCACCAATTTCGAAGACTATAGAAGTATATAAAGTGATGAAGATTTGTTCATCCTAATTTAATCCCGGGCAATGCATGTCTCTCCGAATACACACACACCCACATACATACACATATACACGCAAACACACACACAAACACATGCACACACACGAACACCTACACACACATATGTGTGTGAGTACACCTATATATATATATATACATGTATATATATATATATATATATATATATGCATACATTATATATAATGATTTGATCGATGTTAATTTCGAGATGTAAATTAAATTATTTATCAAACAAGGCTCAATCAATAAATATCAATCTGTGCAAACAATATTGGCTAAATATGTGCATATTTCAAAAAGAGGCGTAAGAACAAAACTAGCCTGACGACGCAGCTCCTTTTATAGCGTGGAAGCAGAAACATATACGTAGATATTGAGAAAATTATGCTTGTAAAAATCTAATACAATATATATATATATATATATATATATATATATATATATATATATATATATATATATATACGCGTAGACCCAGGGGGCCCCGTATGAAAATCCTGTAGAATTTTCTTTTGTAGTGTAGCTGGGATTACTACTCTTTTTCGGTACAACAATACCTCATTGCACATAAAATAACCTCCCGCCCTCGACTCATCTGATTTAGTTTTTTGATTCGCTTCTTTGATGAAACTATCTCCTTCAGCCTCCCTTATTATATCTTCCAAAGTGACCGGTAGTCCCTTGATCCTATTACATAGCATTTGTGTATAGTCGTTTTCACTTTGTAGTGACGCTATTACTATGTCTTCCAGGGGGTCCTTTAATTTCGGGATTAATCACAACGATCCGTCTCAGATGTAAGGAATTCCATACTGAAATTGATATTCAGTAGAATAGCCCCCCATCTTTGCGGTCTGTTGGCTGTGTAAGTTGATAGACCTTTTTAGACCTAAATATTGTTATAAGCGGCTTATGGTCAATTTGTAATTTAAATTTACGACCGTGTGGAATTTTGTAACACCGAATATGATTTCCAGTGCTTCTTTTCGATTTGCGAGCAATTCCTCTCGGCAGGAAGTAAAGTTCTTAATGAACCCATCAGGCATCTTGTGTAGAATGCAGGCCCTGATCCCATAAGAACTTGCATCAGTTGTGACAATAATCGCTTGTTTCCGATTGAAATGAGTCAGGGATAAATCTGGTGTTAATACATCTTTTAATTTCTTAAACGCTGCCTTGGGCTCAGGCGTCCAGTTCCATTTTTTTATCCTTTTTTAATAGTACATTCAATGGTGCAAGCAATTCCTGCGGGTTCCTAATTAATGTTTCATAATATTTCGCGAGCCCTAAAACTCTGCAATGTAGTTACATTATGAGGTTCCGGCATCTCTTTTATAGCTGTCTTGATCGGGTTTCCTCTCGTCATTATCTATGATATGACCCAGGTATTTAATTCGTCCCGAAAAAATTCGCATTTTGCTTCCTTCAATGTGAAGCCGTATTCTTTCATTCTGCTAAACATTTGAATACATGTTCTCTATGTTATTCAACATTTTGACTACACATAGGAATACCGATCAAATGGCCTATTGCGAAATCCAAACCGCTTTGCAAAGTGTTAATTACCTGTTGGAAAATTGCACGTGCTACTTTTATACCAAATGCTAATAATCTATTAAATTTTCATGCCCTTTGTGCGTTGAGATACATAAAAGTTTCGAGCTATCTTCCTCTACTGGTATTTGTAGGTACACCTTGCTTAAGTCTATTTTGGAAAAAAAATCCGCCATTTAATTTAGCGAATATTTTGTCAGGGTTTGGTAGCGGGGAGTGATGCTCCTTGAGCGCCGCATTCAATCCTGTCGAAAGGTCCGCGCATACACTAATATCTTTTGATTTTTTTACACGTATACGACGGTGGCTGCCCACTCACTAGAGTTAATAGGGGTTAACATCTCAGTGAAACTAGTCTTTCCAATTCTGTTTCAATTTTTCCTCGAGGTGAACGGTACGCTCCGTGGGTTTTTGATTATTGGTTTTGCTTCATCCAAAAATTGGAATCTTGCTTTAATTTTTTGCATTATCCAAGCTGGAGAAAACACTTGGGAAAGATTTTTGGAGATTATTTTTTAGTTTGTCGGCTTCGATTTTTTGACAAAAATCATTCATTGACGAGTCCCATAATTCAAATTCCTGAATCTAATCGGTCCCGAATAAGTTCGTAGCTTTAGTTAGAACGAAAACGTTTAGCTTTTTCGTGGTTCTTTTTAGTGACACATTAATGACTAGCTCACCCTCAAAAATTATTTTTTCACAAGTTACCGTTCTTGCGATTTCATTCGTCTTTGTCGTCGTGGGCTTTCATATTCTCTTCCACGTGTAAAACTTTATAAGTGATAAATCCGACCGTCAATCGAGTTGCCGTTTTACTCCTTTATTGTTTGATTCTCACCGTAACATATTTCCTTATGTCTCTGTTGATGAAGGGCCAATTTTTTGCAGTTGATACGTAGCTCTTTTTTGCTACTTTTGTTCTGCAATATGAGGCCTTGTGCCATGCTCGCTTGCATAGGTCACATGTTATTTTCCTTTGGTATTGACATGCATTGTACCCATGAGGTCCTCCCCATTTGCTACAAGGATCCTAGGATTTTATCCATCCTGATAATTTTGTAAATTGTTCGTTTTGCCTCTTCGTTGATAATTTCTGGCGGGCGGGTGTACTTTATTTTTTAAGCGTATTTTTTAATGTGCACAATACCTGCTTCCTCTATGTTTCGAGAGTCTTGCTTCATTGCCACGCACCGCTGACAATCTTCAGACAGTTTCTAAAGCGTCATATCAGGTTCTAATTCCAATTTACTTAGAGCACGACGTCTCATACTTGCGCCTTTTGTGGCTATCAAACCTTGTATGAATATTAATCATTTGAAATTGTCTGGCGTTAATGACAACAATTTGAAATCGTCACAATGCTTATTGACTATAGGCGCAGAAGTCGTATAGTCCTGATTCACTTTACGCGTAAGATGCATTTCCATCTTTTATGAAAAATAGCTGACCAGATCGTATTTGGGGGAAAAGTCGTGCTGGTTTCTTCTCCGGTGTCCTTATTCACTAATTTTGCGTATTCAAATCCATTTTTATCAGACTGATTTTATTGTTCTAAAGGTAATTGTTTCAATTCCAATACTTGTTCGTTCATTTCTTTCTTTTCTCTTTCCTGCTTTTTCTCGTAGTATGTCATTAATTTTAATGCTTTTCCTATATTTATTCCCTCACTTCTTTCTTTTCTCTTCCTTGTTTTTCTTCGAGATATTTCATCAAATTAAACTGTTTCTCTTCGTTTTGTTTCTGTATTGCTAATTGTTTCTTTTGTATCTGCGTTTGTTTCTCTTGTATTACCAATTGCTCGTCTCGTTGAATTTGTTGGCATTTCACCATTTCCAAAATTTGTCGATTTATCAAGTATACATTTTTACATGTTGTATGAGAGAAACGTGTTCGTAGCATGCGGTTAAACATGGTGTGAATGTCTCTCATTTAGTCTCTGAAACCAATGGTATTCGTAGGACTGGTTGATTGCACTTTGTTCTCAAATAGGGTGATTCGTACCCCACAAGAGTAATGTTTGGAAATTAATGCTTGCATAAGGTTTTTCAAAAAGAAAAAAAACATAAAAAAGAGATAAAACGGCATTGCGCAAGTCCACACTGCGATGCAATCCTCTGTAAATGTCCCAAAGCGAAAGAAGAATGCAGGTTTTCGGAAGTGATGATATAAAATTAAATCCTTTGTAGTTGCGATTAATATATTTAAAAAAAAACCGTACTGAGATGATAAAAATCAGTCAGTCAAATAAATTATAACACATGAAATAAATGTTTTCATGTAAATCACCGATTTATACTCTTTGACTATGTTTAGGATATTGAGATGTACTCCTTACTGTAGTTTCGAGCTTTTGTATAGTAAGTTGGTATGGATATAAACATTAATATGTATATTTGTCTGAAGCTTACAACAGCACTTGACCAGTAAACTTCCCCCACTCCTTGCTTAAGGTTATATATATATATATATATATATATATATATATATATATATATATGCATATATATATATACATATACGTATAGGTGTGTGTCCTATATGAATATATATATATTCATCACTATATATATATATATATATATATATATATATATATATATATAGTCGACGATTAATTTCATATTTATTCAATAAATAGTTGAAAAATAGTTAATGCTGTTACACATTAAACCTCTCTGTCTACATATTCAGGAACACGTCTATAAACACTCTAATAATCACGCATTATTTTAACTCGAATCTGTCTGTAGAGATGATGTATGTTTTTAATCTAATTCATTAACTGATATGCTGTTCAGCACAATATTCAAAACCCTTCGATTTTACAATGTTTGTAGCACAAATTCAACTAATTTTCCTCACTAAATATGTATTTATGTAAACTTCGCTTCATGATAAACTGCAAAATACATAGGTAGACACACTTTTGTGTAAATATTCAAATATATACACTACTTTGAAGTTTTACAAGTATATACAAATCATATATTGTATTATATGATTTTTTAATTTTATTTTAGACTTCAAAAGGCTAAGTAAAAAACAAGCTTCTATTTGAAAATATTAAAATTAGATTCTTAGCCTAAAGATATGAATTAAGCAAGATTCTAATCACTTTTAATTTTTCCTTGTCCTAAACTCTTAGTGTTTTATGTGAAATCAATTGAATCAATGTTGGTGTACATATTTTTTCGACTTTACGGCATGCGTAAAAGGAGTAAAATTACATCCCGGTGACTAGGATGAGAGCGTTTTTTTCAATTGAATGAGGATATTGTTAACTCGCTGGCAATCGACCAATTATTAAAAATGTTTTAGAGTAAACATGGTTTGTTGAGAATAATCATTATGTTAATACTTTCCAATGCATTTGTACCTTACTATCATCACACACACACATACACTATATATATATATATATATATATATATATATATATATATATATATATATATATATATAGAGAGAGAGAGAGAGAGAGAGGTTATTCATTTGTTTGCGATACTTTTCGAATTAAATACAATTATTTATACGAAAGGGCATTTTTACATGAATGCAAGGCAGGAATAATTTTCTTCTTACCAAATTGATACCCCCAAATGAGGAGCAGTACATATATGGTTTTTAAAACTCGTGTCAGTGGATAATTTTATTTTAAGAACAATATATATATATATATATATATATATATATATATATATATATATATATATATATATATATATATACTAGCGGGCGTACCCGGCGATGCCCGAGTGTTTGTTTCCGGGACGGGGGGAAGTTTTAAAAAAGTTATGGTTGGTAAATAGGAAGGATCAAACCCGGAGTCATGAGTAAAAGTAGGAAAATAAAGTGTGAAAAAAAACAAAAAACAAACATCTGCAACGTTAACAGTTCGGCCACCAAGAAAAGTCCATTCCAGTTGTTTAGGAAAAAAAAACGACTACGGTAGGTCGGCGCGAACGTGAAAATATAATGTGAATTGTCCAGCATGCTAACCACTATGCCACAGAGTACTGCAGCTTAGTTTAGTGATTTTAAATAACTTCACATGAAAGAACTACGAAGCCAAACTGGTGTTCTCTTCTCAACTGTTCCTTTTGAACGATCCCCAAACGGTGTTAAGTGGTGGCAGGGGGAGGAGGAATTTATTAGAGAGAAAAAATTTTACCACTCCATTGATCTTAACCGATTTTGGCCGTGACTTCTCAGCAGAAAAAAGTATAGAAATCTAAGATTATCGAGGAATTTGAGAAATAATTAACTTATAACACACCTCAGATATTGTTCTGCCGTTTGTGCATATTATATTTGCATGAAATATCTTGATTTTTAATCCTATTAAGGTCAAAATCTGTCGGGTAAAAATGAGTTCATTTTATTTATATAGAGATATATATGTATATATATATATATATATATATATATATATATATATATATATATATATACGAGGGTAAATCAAAAAGTTTTAAGACAAGTGATACAAATTCAATCTAAATGAAAATAGAGCAACAAAGCAAGGTTTAATTGCACTACTGATTACTTAACAACAAATTTGACAAGTTACAGCATTCTAAATCTTTTATTATTTATATTATATTTTTTTATATATTTAGATAATATTTTATAATATTAACTTTTTGACAGTCCAAAATGAGCCAATTTGAAGTTAGTGCAAACATTAAATTTCTAACAAAATTGGAATGGAAACCGACGGAAATCATTAAAGCTCTGCAAAATGTTTATGGAGACTCGTCACCTTCTAGAGATGCTGTTTATCGTTGGATCAGACGATTCAAAGATGGTAGGAATGATCTTCAAGATGAGCAAAAAGAGGGTAGGCCTTCAACATCAAAAAATGCTCCAAACATCGAGCTTGTCAGGAATCTTGTTGAAGAAGATCGGAGAATAACAGTGAATGAGATTGCTAGGGAGCTTGACATTTCATTTGGGCCAATCTTTTCAATTCTGAAAGAAGATCTTGGTCTGAGTAAGCTTTCTGCTCGTTGGGTGCCTAAGACGTTGCAGCAGAATCAGTTGAATCTGAGATCAGATCTTTCATTAGCCCTTCTGACTAGAATTGAAGCAAATGAGGCAAACCTTTTTGAGCGGGTCATAACCGGTGATGAAACATGGATTTACCTGTACGATCCTGAAAGCAAAGTTCAGTCTAAACAATGGTTACCAAGAGGATCAGCAGGCCCTATCAAGTTCAAAGCAGAAAGGTCAGCTCAAAAAATAATGGCAACTGTTTTTTGGGATAAAGATGGAATCGTTTTATTAGATTTTCTTGAAGGACAGAAAGCTATCACCGCAAGCTATTACGAAGGAGTTTTGAGAAAGCTGAAGACTTCATTGGCTAAGAAACGACGAGGAAAGCTCCATCGTCAAATTCTGTTCCATCATGACGACGTTCCAGCACACACGGCCAAGATTGTAAGAACAATTTTACGCGAGTTTCGCTGGGAAATCCTTTCACACCCTCCCTATAGTCCTGATTTAGCGCCTAGTGATTTCTTCCTATTTCCAAAACTGAAGGAACATTTGAAAGGAATAAAATTTCAATCCATAAATGAAGCAAAGAAAGAGGTTGTGACCTGGTTCACTAGACAAGTTCCAGAATTTTATGAAGAAGGAATTTATCGATGGAAACATCGCTTACAGAAGTGTATTGAGTTAGGCGGATCGTATGTAGAAAAATAAAGTTTTCAACTTCCATAAATAAAGTTTTTCTTCAATTTGTCTCAGAACTTTTTGATTTACCCTCGTATACATATATATATATATATGTATATATATATATATATATATATATATATATATATATATATATATATATATATATATATATATATTATAGATGCAAATAAACACATTCATAAGAAATGTCATATTTTTAATCACCTTCGATGTTTATTATATATATTTAATCCTGAACGGGTGTATAAAGCCACATATTATTTGTGTACGAAACTATCATTTGTAAACAACCAAGTTAAGTGAACTTATCGAAGGTGCTTTACATTTTGGTTATCCCAGGTCAGTTTATACTGCTTATCCTTCTTTCGTTTTGTAACTAAATTGAAGGAACAATTACAACTGTTTACTTGTTAATGAACCTTTACTTATATATATATATATATATATATATATATATATATATATATATATATATATATATTCTAAAGGATTGAACTTGCGTAACCAGGTATTACATGTAACATTAAATTCATTTCAAAAAGTTAAATAAAACACAGAAGAAACTGAGACATATTCATGCGAGTATTGTTTTTTTCTAAACAATTAACTTCTTGTTAAGAAAATAGCTGACACCAAAACAAAACCTACATCTAGTCCGTAAAGTAAGATAACCATTAGGACGGATAGACACTATCGTTAGAAAATGTTTTAAACCTACATATTCTTAACATAACGAAATATGTCATAAAAATAATCAAGTATGCTCATTTATTAAACTGTTGATAAACGGATTAAAATGGGATTACCTCCACGAACCAATTTTTTTTTGATCCAATAGCAACCGTTTTTCCAAGATGAATACGAATTAAAAAGTATTTCATATGTCTTAGTACACTATATATATAAAATTACAAGTGTGTAGATAAAACACTCCGTTCAGTAT
This sequence comes from Euprymna scolopes, assembly GCF_053919585.1. Lineage (NCBI taxonomy): Eukaryota > Metazoa > Mollusca > Cephalopoda > Sepiida > Sepiolidae > Euprymna > Euprymna scolopes. Next base: position 49,596,948 of record NC_136492.1, read on the forward strand.
AGGGGATTAGAAGCGTACACACACTCATTTTTATTTTAAAGCTCTGTAGATGTATATATATATATATATATATATATATATATATATATATATATATATATATATATATACATATATATAGACATATGTTATTTTTGTACTGTGTTTTTTGTGATAAAAGAATTATTAGACATATAAGGAATACAGAAATATAGAATAAAGAGAGGAAGAAGGGGCTAGAGTATGCACCCAAAAAATAATAAGCAATTTCTCTAGGAGATATCAAGACTGAGAGCTTAATGCGAAACAGAGGTTACATAATAGTTTTAACAAACACCAGACAGACTTAGCCTAATCTTATTATGCATTTATTTCAATACTTTATGGGCATTTTAATTAAAATGGCGTGGTAAACTCACGCATATATATATATATATATATATATATATATATATATATATATATATATATATATGCATATGTGTGTGTTCGTATGTCAGTGTATGCGTGTGTTGTGTAGTTGCCGCCATCAAACAAATATAGTAAAAACAGAGTTTAACATAATACTTTATAATGTCGGTTGTATCATATTGCTTAGAAAAATATTAATCTCATTCGAATATCTATATATGCAAAATACTATATTTTTTCGTGCGTTTATATTTAATTCGAAGTACAAGAATACTAAAGCTGCTCTAGTCGTTAAATAAGTACTTTTTCGCTATTCAAATTTCACAAGATACTCCCTTCTGTTGTAAACGCAGACATAAACAATCACGCATAGAGACATTCGGGCACAGGTTCATGATATTAGTGTCGGCGAATATTATTATGGTATGTGTTCTTGCTAATCCACATTCCTCTTCAATAAGCTTTAAAGAGCACACGGTTTTGATAAAAAAAACGTTTGCCATGTCATTGCAATGTTTCCCTCAATGCGAACTCAGTAGTCATAAAATTCAAGGCGCAAAGTCGTTTGCATAAATATGGGTTGTTTTGCATCTAAAAAGCTGTTCGCTCCGAGAAACTTCCAGGAAGCAATTAGTAGTATTTGTGTTCGCGTGTTTGCTGTCTTACATGTACCGTTAAAGTAATCAGGAAATTGGGCTGCGAGCGTTAATGGAAGCTGTTTGTATAAACAAGCGGACTGCTCTTTAGGAAAATCAGAATCCTCAGCACCAAAGGGGTGGAAAAGTACAGAGGTTTAAGATAAGATCCGATGTCGAATTATTTCCGTTTTCATTTCTTAGAACAGAATGAGCAGACACGCTGGCAGCGTGTTTTTGCCGAATGATATAGCGAGTTATAGAGTTCTTGTGATAAATGTCATTTTACGTTTACTCATATCTTTAAAAGATTAGATATCCGTGCTAACGTAGTGCAAGACGTATTTCCTTTATATTTCTGCAAATATATAAAGTCAATAAAAGATCGAATAAACGGATACTGTTAGAATCGATGGAATCGGCTATAACAAATATTCTTCAATCTACTGTGGACATGTGGGTACGAATCAAGTTGGTAAAAATAATGACGGGTAATTTATACAAGCCGGTAAGTAATATTGCTGCGAGAATAATCGAGATGGTATATGAAAACATCCGACACTTTTTCGGGTATCTGAAAAGTAAAATATTGAGTTTATTTCTTTAATTAAATAAATAACAATCCATTTGCTTTTTAAACATAATATGTCCTTCCTGGTACTAATAAATAATCTGATATTTTCAAGTGCAGATAATGGGTATAAGTATTTACTGATAATATCATCAATATGTTATAAAAATTATTATTTGTAGAAAACAATATAAAGAAAATAAAACACTGCATAACTTATATAAATAAACTTATTAACCTTATTTCAAAGTTTCCGACGAACGTTGTGATCATTTCATGAAACATTTTCTCATGAAAACTTCTGAAAAAATTATTTATAATAGAATATTAAAAAAAAGTTTTGTTTTTAATTGAATCATGGTAAACTGTTTTTCTTTGTATGTTTTTATTTTAATTATATGCTGAGAGTTTGTTCTGTTGGGCATTTTTGTTGGTCACTCAACTTAGGCAAGCATACCACGGCCTTATTTAAAGTGTGAGTAGCATGGAGCGTTCTCTAAGGCTTTCTCCAGAGTTTTAAGAAAGTAGAAATGAATATAAAGATTTTCAGTATTCTGTGTGAGAGCGCACTTCGCGCTAATTTTACTATTATTTTCAGTTTCTACCTCTGTATTGATTGTAAAAGAAAATTTAATATTTCTAAAACTATAAAAAGTAATATATAAACTGAATATAATTTTTGATATTATTAAAATCCTTTGTTAGTGCAAAGGTTATATTTTCCTCATACTGACATGAACACAGAAACCCTTATCAAAATACATAAAAGATACTAAAATTGGTGAACCTACATATGTAATTGGATATTCATGAAACAATATTTTACAATAATATAACGCATATTCTGAAATAAAATGAGTTACCAATACGCGTTTCATTAATTCTTGTTTTATACATAATATGTTAATGTAATGTTACATTTGCAATAGTTATCTTTGCAGAAGGAAAATAGGCTTAGGGATGTTTATTATATGCATAAAATACGTTACAATTGATATTATCATTATTGTAAAGGAAACACAACTATATTCATGCAATTAAACATGAAGATCATGAAAACAATTTCTGTTACTGGCTTTACCTAATCGCACATTATGTACTATTGTTCCTTAATATTATTTTAGTATATATTTAAATTAAAATCCATAGACGTAACAGAATTATTTTTGGTTTTATAAACGTTGAAAAATTAAAATGTCTTGCAATATAAAGGGTATTTATCTCGTTACTACTATATAAAGTGTCAGTTAATGTTTGAAACAAGTAGAGCTTGAGTGAATGCACCGTAAACGAGGCATAAAAAAGTTCAGTAGTTCCCTCTCCCAATTTAGCTCCTAAAGCCCCCGGGACATAAATCCTGGTGAAAATAAATAAACTGTTAAGTTTTAGGCTTTAACATATGTATATTTCAGTTCAGCACCATGCAAACAAAGAAATACCTAAGTCCATAATTTGCCTCCCCCGACCATTTAGCCCCAAATGTCTCCCAGTTCTTAACATATTTAAATTTGAGTTCAGCACCAAAACTAATAAATAGACACAGTGAAAATTTGGGAAAAATACGGTAAAATAGTCCCAAAAATAGAGTGTTTTTATCCTTAAAGGAGTCTACGAGACACTCCCTAGAGTTATCGCGAAGTATATAACAAAAAAATGTTTGCAAAATTAGTTAATTACAACTTTTCAGAAAATTTTATAAACATCTAAGGTATCAAAACATATACAAAAATGATACTTCATGCCATTTAAATCTGAAAGGAACCCCTACGCTGGACAACCGGATTTTCCCCGGAGAATTCGTTCTGCTATTTTGTACTCATATCATTGATTGAGATTGTCGGACTAACTTCCTCATATTGGGTATTATCGTCACAACGTTTCGGCCGTTTTGCCCTTCGGCCTTCATCAGGTGTTTGGTATCGAACTGGGGAACCGTTTGTTAGGAGTCTCGAACACAAACCTTTATTATTATTACGGGGCTAGGCTCTGGGACATAGTTGCTGATTCTCTGTTTTGAATGTTACTTTTTACTGACTTCGTTCAGGATTGAACTCAGTACCATTGGGTAACTGTAAACTTTGATACAACGTCTAGGACCACTGGGTCATATGTCAGTATGGGAATAAGCAACTATGCCCCCGAGCCTAGGTGGAGTCCGAACACGGTACCCCCGTAATAATAATAAAGGGTTGGGTTCGAGACTCCTTACAAACGATTCCCAAGTTCGATAAAAAAATACCTGATGAAGGCCGGAGGGCAAAACGGCCAAAACGTTGTGAGGATAACAACCAAGATAAGGAAGTCTGTTCGACAATCTTAATCAATGAGAACAAAAATAGAGAGAATTACTCATGTCATGTTTGATTTTTGTGCAAAATTTTTAAAAAATCCAAGGCTGAGTTATTGGGAAAAGTGTGGACAGACTAACGGACGAACGGACAAAGGTTAATTCACAGGTACTTTCCTCTTTTTACTCTATAAGTAAATGATTTCGTTCAGAACCATTAAGCATCCAATACTAAAATATAATATTTCATAAAACACTTAATACCTCTGAAATGTATTCGTCATTTCCACGAAAGGATCTATCGCCATACTGCATTCTACTAAGTCGCTCTCTCTCTCTCTCTCTCTCGCGCGCGCGCATTAGTGTGTGCGTGTGTTTGGGTAATCACATGATGTCTTGTTAGCGAGTAAAACATTTTCGTAGCATTTGAAAGAAAGAAAAACCCAGTACTGAGGCGAAATTAAAAAACAAATATAAAGTGACAGTTTAACAAGATGGTTTCTATACCGCATCAAATGAATTCGGAATGATAATATGCATGAGTTTTGTCATTAATGCATCTTACTTGATGATATTTTATATATGGAGAATAATACCAGGAACACAAATGTATCACATTACGTGCATACCTCAATGAAATTTCTACATAGAGAACGTACGCCTATTGATAAAGTATCAGGTTTCTATTCATGGACGTTGTACATTATTCAATGTACACACACATACACATATGAATATATATATATATATATATATATATGTGTGTGTGTGTGTGTGTGTGTATATATATATATACAGTATAGCACAAAAGTGAGTACACCCCTTACATTTCTGCAGATATTTAAGTATGTATCTATATGAGATAATACTGGCAAAATGACACGTTGCCACAATTAAAAGTAGTTAGTGTGCAACGTATATAACAAGCTTATTTTATTTTTCCTTATAATTATAACCATTACTATTTAAAACCCGCCAATAAAAATGAGTACACCTTTTTGGGAAGGTTGTTAATATTAACGTATACTATGTCAACTGTCAATGCATTCTTTGGCTATACATCATTATCCAACACTGTCTTTACACTTCAGAGATACACGGAATACTTGAATACTATTACACCTCTTTATGAAGACATTACGGAGCCGACGGATATTTGAGACATTGCGCATGTCCACCTTCCACTAGAAGGTGTTCTATTGGTTCAAGTTCGAAGACATGCCTTGGCAACCATCACTTTTATCCCAGCTTTTAAGTAAAGCAATGGTCGTATTGAATATGTATTTAATGCCATTGACATGATTGAACACGACACTGCTACTCAGATTCTTAAGGTATTCTATCATTCTTTATTGCAGTATTTTACAATATAGGTTGGAGTTCGTGTTTCCGTCAGTAGAATGTAACCCTAACATCTTCAGCCCTCATGCAGCCACATACCATGAGATATTCACCACAATAATTGACTGTAGGTATTAAGCACTCTTCTTTGTTTTCCTCTCCTGGTCTAAGCCACACATGCTTGAAGCCATCTGAATGAATCAAATTAATTTTCATATCATCAGATCATAGATCATGGTTCCTGAGGTAAGAACCATGCATACCAATTCGATGTAGATTGCGGTGTATGGTCTGAGATCTAACAGTTTAACACCCACTTATTTAATCCTTACGGCAATATTTACAGAACTCCTACGATGATCTTTCAAAGAAATTTAACTCTCACTACGTGCACTCAGCCTTTTTAGACGACATACCCGGGACGTGTTCTGAGTTGACCATTTTCTTTTAAAATGATGGCGATCTAAGCCACTGTGCTGCAGCTTATTTTCAAACTGTTGTAAATGTTCCTGTTTCCTTGACGATATTCTATAGCACACCAATTTTAACATGTTGTAACTTTTGGTGACCAGCAAGAGAGAGTGTAAGAGCTGCACTACAAATATAAAAATGCTCAATATGCACATATGAGCCTAATACTGCTAATTACACTTATTACATTTGTTATGGTAGTCTGTGCTCAATTTAAATATTTAGGAGTATAATTTATTTAAGAATAGAGCAATATATAAATCTCGTGGTTCAATTTTATATTCTGAAAAGACAACATATAGAGATATATATTCGATTTAAGAATTTATTGCTTGACAAAGGAATATATAGAAGGGGTTATTTTAATTTCCTTAACGCATGGATCTTCAACCATGGCACATATCATCAGAGGAAATGAAATACAGTTAGCAAAATATTCAGCTGCGAATGGACGCTATTTTGCTTTTCAGCACAATTACTGAAAATAGATTTTTTGAGTGGTTGCGGACATTTGTTTGTGTTGTAGAATGGATCAAGAGAGAGAGAGAAAGACAGGTGGAGAGTGTGACTTATAGTGTAGACACGTTGACTGGAAGTCAATATCAGCTGATCTGATTGCGTGTGAGTCATTAGATCACATTAGCTTAATCGGGGAGATTTGGTTGGAACTTCGAAGAGAGCCGACGGCTTCGCCGTTATCTCCTCGCCTTCGCTGGGGGGGGGGGGGCGAACGCTGACGTAGTAGAAATATGACCTAGAAGAAGAAACCACACAGTCCAAAGTCACTTTCCATTCTTCTGCGATCGATCTGGAAGGTGAATAAAAAAAACTATAGAACCAATTTATTTTCTTGGAGTTAAATGAATCGTTGTCCCCCAAAACAGGTGCCAGTCTCCTTCCCAGACGAGATGTTCCAGATGGACCAACAAGAATCAGAATGTATGTTGAATATGCATATCACACACACAACGACATTAACTCTGATAAGATAATCTAATCAAACACTCAATCCTTTATGATATAACAACGCAACGGACACTCAATTTGGGGGTCATGTAGTAGAATGTACCATGTCTCCAGATAAAACACGAAGACTCCACCTAAGACGAACAACAACAACAACAACAATTCAGAATATACGTCATATTAATATCACCCAGTATATAACATATGGAGAACATTATATGAAAAGAGTAATTGATACAACCTGGGTAGCCATTATCAGAAGGAGTTCAATGTCATTCGGGGTTATAAATCCGGGTGGGCAGAAAATAGGCCCATGGGAGAAAGTGATATTCCTCTATAGCGAAAGCGTTCTGCTCCTTATTGCTATTTCGAAAAGTATACCGGGGAGCCTTATTCGTTGTTGCGTTTATTGTGTGTTAGTTGCTATGGTCCAAATGCTTTCTCGCTGTTGACAAAGAATATTCGAAATTGGGTGGATATACCATTCTATTGTAATTATCCGCATGAGTAGTAGAATTTGAGAATTGAATTAAGTGTGCAATGGAATCAATAGTATAGTTATCAAAATACCAAAGATGGCAAAATAATCCTGGTGATGATATTCGGGAGAGTACGTTCGAACGGCTTGCTTGAGGTATGAGTCTATTAGAAAGATAGTTCGTTATCTTGTTTATATTGAATGAAGGAAGTTTTTTAGATGAGGGAAAGAGAAAGTGGGGTGAAATAGAGAGGATAAAGAGAGGGGGGTGAATGTTGGGCGAGCATACAGGTTCTTAATGGAGTTTTTTCGGCGGGGGAAGGGAGGGATTTTGTTTTAGTATTCTTTAAAAGAATTGACCTCTTGATTTTAATTTCAAGTGGGAAATGGATATCATTGTGATTTTCAATGCGATGTGTGCGTGATAGGGGCGTTTGTGCTGTTTTTGATGTGAGGATGGGTGAGCTGATGAGGTGGAGATAGAGACGAGTCATGGTGTGAAAATCTTATATGTTTGGAGCGTTACTTAAATAAGTGAGTTTAAGGTTGGTTTATTTTAATTTTGAGTGTATATTTTAAATTTACTTGGTTCGTTAAGATAAGTCAGTTAAATAGGTTTGTTGTCGTAGTTTGATCTAGTTTAAATGTTTGTTTAAATTTTATTCAAAATACATATATATATATATATGTTTGCAGGCGATCTATGGATGAGTTTGTTTAGTTGTTCGTTGAGTTTGGATTGATGTTTGAGTGAGTGCTTTATATTCTGTAGTTAATTATGTATTTTTTAAAAATATTTTTATAAAAAGGAGAGTTGATTTAAATGTGAGCTGGGTATTTAGTCGCCCATGCGTGGTTAAATTTGACTATTTGTATATTGCTTAATTGTATATCCACCTATCAAACCTAAACATAAGTGCAAATATAAGCACATACACACACACTCATGCATATCTACATATACATATAAAGACATACGCATATACATATAGATAACAAACAATTACGTACAAACACTGATCCATACCATGCTTACATACTTATAAACATAGGCATCGTTATACAAATGCATATGTGCACTCAATTACATATATATACATATCATAACGCAAACACGCATATTAGAGAAGGGAACTACTTATACAGCCGGGCGAATATGTATCCACTCGTACTCGAGTGTACAACTGCGCTCATAAGCACGGTCGAACATCGATATAATCAAGTGCAAGCATGCAAGTCATACTCCTAACGCAAAAGAGAGAGAATGATGATATTTTAAGTAAAACCGTCTTGATTGTTTGTATTTTGTAGCTCAGGATAACTGGATACTTGAGAATATGTGCTAAAGAGATGTTTAGAGTGAATAATATACATGGTACCATTAAGCAAGCTGATTTTAATAATAGGAAACCTCAGGATATGACTCATAAACTTGTTTAAATTTAATAGCGGGTAGTATATATATATATATATATATATATATATATATATATATATATATGTATATATATATATATATATTGTTGAAAATCCATGGGTTAAGGAAATTAAAATTCCGCCCTTATATATATATATATATATATATATATATATATATATATATATATATATATATATATATATATATATCAATTATGTTTGTGCTTGTGTGTGTATGCATGTTTCATTATGCACTGAACGGTGTACCGTTTCGCGAAGCAAACAACTTTATGAGTGTATTTCCTTATCTTTTTGGACATGTAACAATACGCACTTTATTCGATTAATTGTCCGTATTTAACTATTCATCTTCTCAGAAAATAAATGTCATATTGCATGGGTAATAAATTAGTATGTTTCATGTTTAAGATATCTTCAGAATGAGAACAGTTACCTACCGACTTCTCCAATAAGTATCTCCTATTGCTATTGATTGCTAAATATTGGTATTATAAAGTATTCTCGAATATGTAAAAATATCAACATAATATACGCATATTGAAAAGATTAGTAGAAAAAAGGAAAATCCCATTTAAAAGCAGATTGGTTTACATACCGCTTCTTACTGTGTATACTATTGTAGTTTTTCAACAGTATATATATATATATATATATATATATATATATATATATATATATATCCATATATGCATTTATATATATATATATATATATATATATATATATATATATATATATATAGTAATTTATAAAATATATATGGCGATTAAGCTACACTGAATATTCCGCGTTTCATCCACTCTAGGACTAAAAAATCACTAACCTAGTTTTTTAAACAGATCAAGAAACTAAATAGAGCACACACAAAGAATCAGGTCAATCAGAGGCCAAATAGGCCTTTGTCTGATAAATGCATGCTCATTGGCTGATAGGAAGGGCGCGGTGGATGCTAGAAAGCTGATTGGCTAACTAAAATCTCAATAGAAGAGGAGCATATAAAAACGATAAACAACCACAGAATTCGCGCATAAACCTGAAGAGTCCTAGAGTGGATGAACCACGGAATATTCAGTGTAGCTTAATCGCCATATATATTTTATAAATTACTACCAAGCTCTACCTACGTATTGAGCAATTTTGAAGTACATACTTAAAGTTTACGCATAAATCTATACTTTCGTGTGTTAATTTTATTTGAGTAAATTAAGTAAATATATATATATGTGTGTGTGTGTGTGTGTGTGTGTGTGTGTGTGTGTGTGTATGTTTGTGGGTGGCCTAAGTTCTTCAACAATAAAATTGCACGAGCTACTGATTGGCCTCAAAATGGATAACAAAACAAACCAATTCGCAGAATCACTTCGCTAAAGCAAACACTATATATGAACCATCGCAAACTACATATAAATTTCCTCGGAAATGAATGGTAAACTTTTCTTTTAGTTAACTTGCCATAGATTTGAAACACACACACACACAGACGCACACACACATACACACACACACACACCCACACACACACACATATATATATATATATATATATATAAATCTAATTCTTTGTTCGTTCGTTATTAGTAGTCTAAATAACCACTAGAACGATTGCTTCGACAATTTGGTATTATATGTTCACTGTACCCATGCGTGATTCATAGATCTCTTTTTAAATTATAATATTATACTTAATTTTTCTTTAATAAATAGGTGGTTTTCTTTGTACGATGGGTCAGTTTTTTTTTGGGGGGGGACAGTTATTTATCCCAATGTTCCGTCACATGACATCACTAAAAGGAGCTTTTGGTCTCACTGTTCACCACTACATGCATTGGTGGTCTCGCTTAATGCAAACAAAATGTGTTTATTTTTGCTTTCTCTATATAAATAAAGCATCGTAATTTGTAACAATAAAACAAACTAATTTTTGCAGGAATATTACGAAAATAGCCCCTAAAGTCCGTAGTAATTAACTCGATATAACTCGAAGCAACATGAATTTCTCGCACTACCGATGGTATTTTAGCACAAATAAGGTGTTTTCATTTTTTATTTAATTGAAGGACTTAGAATTTGACTTGACTAATTATCTTTCAAATAGACCCAGAAAACTAATATTTATCTCTAAAAGGATTTTTACAATGAATTTATTTAACTATTAAATTTAGCTGAATTGGAAAGCTCGCCACGAAAACCTTTTTCATAACTTTTTTTTCACGTGTATAAATATTTCTTTCCTTTGGGAAAAACATTTTAGTCCTTAAACTTTAAAATACAATCAAAAAGTTGTCGGAAATCTACAAAAAAATCGTTTATTTTTACCCGTACCTAAACAATCGATATAAGCAGCAAATCGACCATTGTTGAGTGAATCATCTTTTTACTATTCAGGAAATTAAAGATTCAAGTAGATTCCTATTTCAGTCACTTAAATTATTTAGATTGAAAGGAGTTTAGGAATTTATATCCAAACCTAAATATTATTTTTACTTAAATAAAAATAACATTAATACACTAAGTTAGGTAAAATTTACATAGAATGCTATGCTTTACGGTTCTTGTAAAAATGGAACGGAAATTTAAATTTCGTTCCCTTTTAAATTCGGTACATTTTACATTACGTCAAACTTATCGTTCACATTCGACATGTGAATTTTTATAGGTTTCGGGTATGCTGACACGTTTAGGAGAGTCTATTCCGAAAGCCGTTCTTAACATTGGGAGGTTTGGGATGTCTATTCCGAGAGCCGTTCTTTACATGGGTAGATTGGAGTGTGTATTCGTTTACAACGAATAAACACTCCAACGCGACAACCTATAAATGTCGACATTTTCAATGTGAACGGTAAGTTGGACTTATTAAAAAATTAATAAAAATATATACCAAATTGACGTTTTTCGCTTAAAAATGGAATTATTTCCCTTTATTTAATAACTTTCTTTTCTTTTAAATATTTATTTTGCGTTCTATATATATATATATATATATATATATATATATATATATATATATATATATATATATATATATATATATAAAGTTGAATGTTGAATGTTGAATGCTATTCTTTTGATTATATTCGTTAGGGGCACAATTAAAAAAAAAAAGATTAAAACGGAGCGAAATTTAAGTTTCCGTTCAATTTTTACAACAACCGTACCAATGAGGGGAATAGATTTACTAGGATTTGTATTAGAAGCTTAGCACTTATTAAAATTATTTAATTGTTGAACTTTTTGCGTTTTGATTAAATTTGTTAGTTTGCAATCGCTGATAGTCCACTCAAAGAATTGAACACAAGACTAAATTAAAAAGAATGGTACCCCCCTGATTCCAATTATGGTTAGGGTTCCACCGGCAATCACTGGATTCAACCGTGTGTTGTTCAAATGCTGAAATACTGAGTCAACATTTTATTTATTTTTTGGCATAACAAATTAATTAATTAATTAAGGATGGGAGTATTTTTCTCTTTATTTTTCTTTACATCTGTTGATAAAAAAATAATTTATACATTCTCTTGAAAAATGACACTTTTTCTACTTTCACCTTACTATCTACAGTGTTCATATAAAGCATTCATATTTTCTTTTCATAATAAAAATTCCATTTTCAAAAAGAAACGTTTACTGCCAAATTTTCTTAAAAAAATGCAAGTCTTCCTAAAAAAAACTTTCCCCTAACAAAAAACAACTTTTATTGAAAAAAAAATGCAAAAAATAATAAAAGTAAATAAACAATACAAAATGCATTTTTTCTTGATGAATGTGTTCCATTTTAACAAACCGAGCCACAGTAACGCGTGGCCGAGTACAGCTTTTAATTAATTAATTAAGGATGGGAGTATTTTTCTCTTTATTTTTCTTTACATCTGTTGATAAAAAAATAATTTATACATTCTCTTGAAAAATGACACTTTTTCTACTTTCACCTTACTATCTACAGTGTTCATATAAAGCATTCATATTTTCTTTTCATAATAAAAATTCCATTTTCAAAAAGAAACGTTTACTGCCAAATTTTCTTAAAAAAATGCAAGTCTTCCTAAAAAAAACTTTCCCCTAACAAAAAACAACTTTTATTGAAAAAAAAATGCAAAAAATAATAAAAGTAAATAAACAATACAAAATGCATTTTTTCTTGATGAATGTGTTCCATTTTAACAAACCGAGCCACAGTAACGCGTGGCCGAGTACAGCTTATATATATATATATATATATATATATATATATATATATATATATATATATATATATATATATAAGTATATACACTGATGAGCCCAAATGATATACATATACATATATAGAGTGTAATATATATTTGTATGATCCATTGCAGTAATTCAGAATGATAGTGCACAATCCGCTTTTAATTGACATGTGATCAACAAGTGGGTCGTTTCCTTGACAGTCATTAGCCCTAATGTTTCGGGAGGATTTGAATCTTGTCTTCCATTCATATCACACGTGTTTTTTTTATAGTATTTGTATAAATACATGGTAAGTTTTTAATTGAAAAGATAATTCTCAACTTTACGTAATTCCGTGGTTGCTAAATTAATTTCCTAAATCATAAAAACAAAAATAAATTTCCAGTATTATATATCAATTTGAACTTTACAGACGAAATGAACTACTAATTATAATCAGGAAAACTTATACCAGTAAAATAATATATATGTGTTTAAACGGGTGAATATCGATTACTTTGCTTATTTGGTTTTGCAATGGAACGCCCGTTCATATGTTGTACTAATAAATGATAAAATACATGTATTATCTCTTATAATGCGAAGAATTCTAAAGGGACTAACTATCCATTTTTTTTCTAAAGGGACTAACTATCCATTTTTATATGACTATTACGTACTTTTTCTTCCGTGAGAAGAATATTTTTTAGCACGTAAGCTGATTAATTTACTTAAATGGCGTAAATTCTTCTATATCATGAACGTATGGCAGTTGTAGATAGGAAATTGATAAGTGTTTATCCTTACTGACTAAAATCTGAAATCATAGCATTCATGACGATTGGTGTGCAAAATAAAGCTACATGGCTTATTCGTCGAGAAAACTAAAATAATATACCTGCATATTTATTTGAAACAATAACAAACATTACATCACATCAAATCGCTTCATCAGGAAAGAACATGCGGGTGTAAAAAATGACTGCATACACCTAGTTTATACGCAACTTCATTATATCCAATGTAATGTACTATTAGGAAAATTGATTATCATATTTTAATAAATTATATTTCACTTGCACTATTAGAATGTAATGTAGCTAGTAGATGTAAGTAAAAAAGACTGATGTTAAAAGTTACTATGGATTAACATCAAAAGGGTTAAGCCCTGACAAGTTGACTGTATGAACCCAGACATATGAGTCTTCACATGATGATACACATGATCATTAACATATATAATATATGTGCATACTGGGTATATATCAAAAGGAAAGAAAATGAGGGTCTTTATATTGTATGAGTATGAAATTGTTCAAATATCACTATTAGAATGCCTGTAGCTACATATCTCCAGTTTTATTTCCATTATATTAAAAATAATTCGGTTAAAGAATGAATAGCCATTAATTATCTAAAATATAATTAAATCTTTAAATATGTCATTTTCTCTCTCTCTCTCTCTCTCTCTCTCTCATTCTATATATACATATATGTGTGGATATGTGTGTGTGTGTGATACGTCAGGAATTGAAATAATAGCACCTTCAACTCTTATCGATAATAATGCATGATAATATAGAGCACCATTCGATTAGGAACAGATGTAGTGGCTAAAAGTGGTGTCTTCTATCGGGCAAATATCTTGCTCTTTTATTCAGTTATTTTACTAATGGAAAAACACCTATTCCAAATAATAGCAACTCATGCCTTGAGACCAAACGTTTCTATGTTCGCCCCCGTCTGTAGCTACTGCTTCCACTCACTGGACAGCTTATTTTTCTGCATTGTGGATGTGTTATCGGTAGCTCTTGTCACACTCACTTCTCCTTATTTTCCCTCAGACCTCAGTTTTTCAATGTGATTTTTCTGAACAAGGGGAAAGACAAAGCTGTATTCTAGGTTGGCGGTATTTTGTGTGATCAGTCGCCAGATATATTTGGAAATTCTCTTTCTTTGTCTATCCTTGCGGCCATGCCACTAGTAAGGATGCTGGAGGAAAACGTTTTAACTAGGCTGAAGTTATCCGGCTGATTGTCAGGGACCCGAACCTTGGATTAACCACTATGAAGTCTGTGCTATCAGGAGTTGCAAAACACTTGGACTGCTGTATTGCCATTTATTGAATGGATGCAGTGGCTATTGTTGGGACCTCTCGATGCCATATTATTGAGTAATTGTTACGGCATTACCTTATCATGTGCTACAAAAATCTCTTCGTTTCCTTTTGTCTTATTTACCCTCTCTGCCCTGCTCTAATCAAGTCTGTCGACCTATTCAACTATCCCAAATCACAATCATGAAAGTTTTCCAGGAAAATACTCTTTAAACCCATATATCCAACTTCTACCGCAGACCTCACTACTATGTAACCTTCTCTAACATGATGGGTCTACGTTACAACTTTCCAGAAGTTAAAACTCTATTACAGGAGACTAAACAAGACCTTTTATTCCTAAGAGAAACTGGCATTGGGCCGACTACTTCCCAAGATGAGATCGTAATTAAAGGATACTCTAACTTAACCTTTAAATCCGACCTCCAAGATCGCCATGAACAGGAGGTATGTGCCTACATAAAAGACGACTTTCCATGTGGTAGTGACATCTCTAGAGAAGGTTCTAACTTACCCTACATGTGCTTGCCGGTTGCACTTGCTCACTATTGCGTTCATATCTGCACTCTATCGCCCCCATAACCGTGGGGTTACTATCTTTATAGCATATCTGAGAAAAGTGCCCTGTCTGCGTACCCCCCAGCAAACATTCATGTCTGTGGAGACTGCAATGTTCACAATGTGGAATGGGTAACCAACTGAAACAATATTGATGATGAGGGGAGATTCTGTTACGATTCATCTATTGCTTATGATCTCACTCAGATTGTACATGAACCCAACCATGTCCCCGACAATGACGGTCAGCATGCAAGACTCCTAGACCTCTTTCTGACAACTTGCCCTGAGCTGCGTTTATCTTCTATTTCCTCTCCCCTGCGATCTCCCACCACTCTGTTGTATCAGTTAAGGTATAAACAAAATGCAATCGGCCCTCAGATGTACCTCTCTATCGTGCAGTATATCGATACTCTATCGCTGACTGGAATAAGTTTTGTACATTTATATTAGTTCTATCTGTGGGTTTCATGTTTAAAAAGACCTGAGGGAATGGTTAATTGTATGTGTATACCCTTTCGTACCCTCGAACAAGTTCCAGCAAAAACCTAACAGCCAGCCGTGATTCTCTCCAGAATGTGCTTTCTGTATGGTCGGTCCGTCAAGTTCAAGGAAGCTGAGCAGCGGCTTGGTTCCCATCAGTTTATGCAAATAGCGAACAGAATCCTGAACAGAATTGTGTGCTCTATCCAAACTATCATAAATGGACCTGTAGTAATCTCGTTAGCATCAGACAAAACCAAACTCTTTGCTAAGACCTTTGCAGCTAATTTTCACCTTTCTGACCAAGGCTCTCACCTCCAGTATTGCCTCGCGTATCTGAAAACACACCATGTGACTTACAAATATTTGTACGTGATGTTGCTAAGCTTATCAAAAACTGTGATTCCAGTAAAGCAACTGGATCTGAGGCATTCCGACTATAGTGCTCTTAAAGCTTCAACCAGACCTAGCCCCCATACTTACAAAGTTATTTAAGCGTTGTGTTCAGGAAATGTGCTTCTAAACACCTTGGAAAATATCATCGGTATTCCCTGTATTTAAGAATTATGTGATCTAACGTAAATAAGTTCTTGATGAACCGTCCCCCTAAGTAATCTAATTTACAGATACGAATACTTATGTTTACTAAGCTCTAATCACAATAAATAATGTATACCCATTAACCCTTATCCTCGAATGACCTACGGACCTTGATAAGTGGGGATTCCTGTGTAAAAAATAAAACACACACACATGCACACGCGCACACACATATATATATATATATATATATATATATATACATACATATATATATATATACATATATATATATATATATATACATACATATATATATATACATATATATATATATATATTATATTTATATTGTTTAGAGCTTGCATTTAGATTATCTGAAAGTGTTGACCTGTAAATCTTTGTAACGTTGACACATTTTACGAAAATCGCGCTTAGCAATTGATATTTATCGTAAATCAAATCGCTTTGTACGTTAAGCTTAACTGCCAGTTTCATCTGAGATTGATTTCATGAACTTAGGCTGACAACAATGGTTCCATTGAGATTTAGCACAAAAGAATAAAGATACTTTCATTGGGTCAAATATCACGACACTTGACTTCAGTTGATTTACAACAACACTCTCATCTTACGGCTTATCGCGAACATGTAATATATGGTTTGATCGAATTAAAAAGTGCCTCATGCGTATCTTTTTACGTATAAATAGGCGAGAACGGAAATGTATATATTTTTGTCCGTACGGTGCCATCAAGACAGAGATTTACAAGTATAGAAATGCACTTATTCCTCGGCTGTGAAGAAAATCGTTTAATAAAATCTTTATAAATGACTTACTTCAAGGACTGGATGATTGAAACAATGTCATTGTCTACGCAGATACCGAATTCCATGGTTATGATTTTGTTCAGTTAATACCTATATATTTGGGAAATGTATTATTCGAAACATTAGTTTACTCGCCGGGTGTTTTAAACTGACGTTTGAAATTAATACCTTATTATATGTTGCATGTTTCGGCATTATTTAAATCAAAGTAATCGATATGTAATGAAACACACAACTACAACTAAATTATCTCAGTGTGTAATGTAGCTAAAATGTACGTGTTATTTAAGTGAATTATTTTTTTATAATTGCAATATTCATAGCTCATATATGTTTTATTGTTATACTGGATTACGTGATAGTGTTTTAGAATTCAACGACATATCGAGAATCAAGGAGCGATATTTAATTTCAACGACAATTTCACTTAACAAGGACATAAACAAATTAAAAAAATTGTTTTATATGTCATTAAATATAGTTTAAAGCACACTGTATATACATTACTAAATGGAATTATAAATTGATTGTAAGTGTTAAGTTTACCGGAGACTATGGCAAAACAGAATTTATTTAATAAATTAGGTAATAAATGAAACGTTTATCAAACAACTAAATGTGAGTCCAAGCATAGAGATTTTTTTTATCTAATGTAATGTAGTTCCATATCAAAATTGTATTTTCTTAATAAAATTGAATGTCAAATATATTATATTTACTTTTGCAAATAAAGCTGGACAGCACAATTTCTGCTACTCTCTTAAATAAACCTATAAAAAATTAGCTTTTATTAAAAAGATTGATTTCCAAACATATTGGTTCTTTAATTGTATCGGTAAGTTTCCATATATTCTTGTGAGATCATTTCTTGCTGGCGAATAATATTTTTATAGCAACACTTCGAAGCGCGTTCAGGACCTGGATCACGTGATTCCCTTTCACTCATTCGATATATAGTACTAGTTGACGTGGAAAATTGATTTCTTATTAGGAAAATTACTAAATCTAATTTTTCTTCTCATCCCAACGTTGTGATGCCAATTTATCTTAAGTTGGGATAAATTACTCTCACCAATGTTTAATCCAACTCGGTTATCCTGAAATTTTTCACACTGAAATTACACTAGTTATAATAGAGCATAATTATGTTGCCAATGCCGTATGCTAAAATGTTTCCGGTTCTCTTGAACCCTATCCTTTCAAATATTTTCTTAATCGGCTATCTTTATTTTTGTCAGTTCCTTGAAATAAATTCTGAAATAATCATATTACGTCATAAGTAATAATGACCCATAGGAGAGTTCTAAGAATCATATCAGCGTTTTATTGGGTTCTCCAGAAATATATTCAAGTAAGATGACATTAATCCCTCGTTTAAAATGCGTATACTTTTGCTTTCAATGTCATATTCCAGTTTTCACATATACCTGGTAACATGTCTTGTTCTTCAGTTCCCCCTTCTGCTTATTTTCCATTCTCAGACATTTCTAGATGTCTCTCTTTACGTGCTGATTTTCATTTCCAATGTCGTGCCACCGGCTTAATGCATTGTCTCAATAATAAACTTTCAGAAACAATCAACAGGCATGTGTAGCAATAAAATCATTTTCTGATGTATGATGACTTCATATACAATTAAATTATTTGAACATTATTATTTGTAAACTTCGTTTTATTATCTCTGATCTTTTCAAATGTTTTAGTTTATTATGAACATCATATAACAAAGTAATAATTATCGTTCAAATGTTTTTGTTTATTATGAACATTATATAACAAAGTAATAGTTATCGATCAAATGTTTTTTGTTAATTATGAACATTATATAACAAAGTAATAGAACTGAACACTTGTAAATCTATTACAAACAGGAATGTTAAAATATTTGCAACATAAAAGACCAATTATAGGTTTTATTGCATTAAGTTATATTGTCATTGAAAACATTAAGTTATATTGTAATTGAAAACATTAAGTTATATTGTCATTGAAATCATTAAGTTATATTGTCATTAAAAATATTAAGTTATATTGTCATTGAAAACATTAACTTATATTGTCATTGAAAACATTAAGTTATATTGTCATTAAAAACATTAAGTTATATTGTCATTGAAAACATTAAGTTATATTGTCATTAAAAACAGTAAGTTATATTGTCATTGAAAACATTAAGTTATATTTTCATTGAAAATATTAAGTTATATTGTCATTGAAAACAGTAAGTTATATTGTCATTGAAAACATTAAGTTATATTGTCATTGAAAAAATAAGTCATATTGTCATTGAAAATATTAAGTTATATTGTCATTGAAAACATTAAGTTATATTTTCATTGAAAACATTAAGTTATATTTTCATTAAAAACATTAACCTATATTGTCATTAAAAACATTAAGTTATATTCTCATTGAAAACATTAAGTTATATTGTCATTGAACACATTAAGTAATATTGTCATTGAAAACACTGAACTCATGTTTCTGAAAAATGATCTAGACAAATCTGAAATTAGCTGTTCCAAATCCCCATATAAATTTGAGGATTATATTTTTAAATATTAGTTTTAAAAACGTGTAATACCTTAGATTGAATTGTTTAAGCAAATAAAACTAAATAGCTGTTCCTGGACTGAAATCTGAATCCAAATATTCGGAGACAAGTAGATATTGAGATGGTGTAACCCACATCAAAAAAGCCCGCCATAGTCTAAGATTAAATATATTCAGCATTATGATGAACGTCAGATAAATATTTTTCAGCAACAAGAATATGTAAACTAATTGGAAATCTGTAAATAATGTATATTTATGAAAGAAATATTATGCAATATTACTGCTTCTCATTTCCCTTGACAGGAAAGCGTTTTCGTCCCTGTAATACAATATACAAGGAGTCTCACGTCTTACCAAATAAAGAGTTAAACGATACTCTATTTTCTAGTCAAAATTAATATCATATGTTTCATAAATGCCACACATGATACACGACTTAAAATAACTATTCTTTTATACAATTATACAACCAGACATTAACAGAAATGTTGATTGACTCTACGACAAAGTTTTCAAATGACAGTTTATATTCTATGTATGAGAAATGCGAAATCAAGCACGCAAAAATAGATCAACTCTCGTGTAACTTAATATGCACTTTATATATATACAATGCAGTAAAAAAAAGCTGGTATAGCTTTAATGTACGTAGTTACCTTGCTTTGTGAGATGGAACCGTAGAATATGTTAGAAGATTCATCTGAATATATTAAAGATGAAATGTAAAATCTGGGTTTCCATATCTAGTCCGCGGTCATGCCGCTTTGTTAGCTGCTTAAACTTTGTAAAGAGTGAAATCTATACGTGTGTGTTATAAAGCAGATACCGACTACATGCATGTAAATAAAGGGCAAAATAAACAGGGTGAATATAAAGGGTCATGTGATTTCCAAATTATATGAACAACAATTTATCGCATATGATAGATTATTATTTTATTCGGGTATTTTTTTATGTAAACTGACCATCATGCTAATATTCCATGAATAACCATTTGTTTCGTTGTATATTTGTTAGCAGATAATAGTAAGGAAGAATTAGAACGTGTGCTGCCATAATAGACTAAGAATGTACACAAATTCCAGCTATAGACTCATTTCTAAGGTGTCTGTTTAATGAGTAGGTGTACGGAAAAAGGCTCGTTCTATTATCATTTGTTAAATGCAATCCATACAATGCAATAGTTTTACGACCAGAGTGTCGGCATCATATTCGTTGTTTACAAAAGTGCTTACCTCAATCATTCTCTTTGTATTCTGTTAATAAGTCTTCTACTAACCTATGTCATAATCAAAAACCTGAATTTGGAAAATGTGCTTAATATATTAATTATAGATATAACGTATACTCTGATAGGAAGCCACTGTTTGCAACATCAAAAGTTAGAATATAAAACTTTGGAAAAAGTGGAATAAATAAGCAAAACGTTAACGTGTGTGGCTTTAAGATGCCTTTTCTGGGAAAAGCAGATAACAACAATAATCTGCTTGAGAAAACGATCCTGTCAGAGACAAAGCGCCGAATAGTAAGCAGACTTGAATAAAACACTGCTCGTAGGTAGTGTTGACGGCCTTATATAAGTATATAGTTCGTATGTAACCGGAGAGCATCTCAACAGGATGCATATTCCTACGCTGAATAGTCTCTAAGCAGTGACGGGTCCTTTTTTTTCTCAATTTTCATCCCCCGCCCAAGTTGTGTGGGTGCGATTTCTGAATAGAACTTTATCAGAGTTACTATACATCACATAATTCTCTTCTTACAATCTTGGATATCTTAGGATTCGAGAAGACCGACTCAGATCACTAATTTCATCAGGAACTATACTCTGGGGGGCTTTCTTTTATTGAGTTTGTACAGCTTGTACTGTCATCTTGCATGCTTTGTGTGTCTCGATAAAAAAATCTACAAAACTAACCATCATTAATACGGAATTATCAGAACCGTGGAGCATTCAGACGGATAATGTCGTAAAATAGACATCTATATATTAATGTATTCTTAACAACGGCAGCATCTGATCGAGCATTGCATAAAATCCTCTATTGTAAACGATTTCACAATCTGCATATGCTAGGAGTGGTTTTTCTCGATTAATACATAATTGTGCAACTTTATGGCATATTTATCAGCGTGGCCCTATGGGTTAGCATGTTAACTAAGAAATATTTTTTTCCGCCTTCGCGCCCAAAATAATGCGGACGTTTTGGCTGTTTTTCATTTTGGACATATTTGAAAACGTATATTTTCGATAAGCCTTTGCAGTTAAACAGGGTTAACATATTTTTTGTTTATTTTTGGTTTCGTACATTATATTATTTACCCGGCTCAGAAAATAATTAGTGCTATTTTTCAAAATTTTGACTTTCTATCGGCAGTTGATTTAGCTCAAGGTCGTACTTCTAATACAATAAATAGAGCAGTACTGACGCGAATCACAAATATTTGTTTTTAAATCGTAACCGCTTAAAACTTTTTCTGGCGCATATGCTCCAAGTTTGTTGATGTGGGCAGACATCAGTGTTTTTTTGTTTTTTTTACCAAAACGGTCATTGAATATGCTTTTTTATGTTTTTGCTTTTTTTAAGTTTTACCTATTTAAAGCTGATACAAATTATTTAACAAGAAAATATAATGGAATTAAAACAAAAAGCATTTATCAAGTGTAGTAAACGAATGATAGAATAATAAAAAATAATTAGCATGAAATAATAACAGAAAAAAAAGTATCGCATACCTATTATAGCTGATTATTTTTGATAAACTTTAAGAAGTACAGATATATGTGATTTAGTTTTACATCAAAGCAGATACAGCTTAAAATATTCTTTAATGTTTTGTATGCCATAAAAGAAACAAACTATCGATAAATGAATTTATCTTATTTTTACTTTTTGATTCGTATATAATGTAGCGCATTTTTTCTATGAAATTTCATATAACGGTTTCTACATTTATAATTATTAAATAGGTATAAATCTATAGATGCAAAGTAAAGATAACAATTCAGACATTCAGGAACCTTTACGAACTAGTATTGATTATAAACATATTTGATTAAGAATATTGCTAAGATATCTTTCATACTTTAATTATTTCATTTTAATGGAGAAGGAGAGACTGAACATATGAACAAAGATATTGCGTATAATTAAACCTCGTATGAATACGAGCTATTAAAGACTTTCCAAAGGGCTGTGATTAAAATGTCGTATTATTTCTGCTATCGGTTCGAGGAAACGATCTTTCTTGACTGAGCCAACGCTATTCATATTTGGAGATATGTTTATTTTGTACATAAACACGGATTTTTTTACGCTGCCGTCAGAGGACGACAAATTGATAGGAACGCTGTATTCAAGTCGTAGGGATTAATTGTAGCAGCACCTCTTCTTTCTCTGCTCGATTTAAGTGACATATTTGTTTAAATAGATTAATTGTTTTGGAGGAAAAACCTATAGAATATATTTGTTTTCACTTACTGCGTGGCTCCCGTAAGTAAGTATTGTTTTTTTTTTTAATATTTACTTCAGTAAAGGTCTATTTGGTCCGGTTCAGATTCTGAAGCAGCACGTTGATTTCAATAATAGATTAAAACAAACTAATGTGTGCCACGTAGATACGAGAATACACGTAAATGTACTAATATAAAATTATATCATGCCATTGTTGTGTCCCTGTATCGCAGTAAAACGGTTTCAGAAAACTGATTATATTGTCAATTTCAAAGAGAACTGTTGGTTTAAACCTGCATACCGTTTCTTACTTCTAAATTAGCAAGAAAAGGAACAAGTGATTCTCCTTTTAAGTAGAATAAAAGTGCATTTACATTTTATTCTAGGGATATTGATGGCTATAGTTCGAATATCTTTTTCGTTACTACAATCCACCACGTTCACGTTGTTTACTGATTTGAATACAATGTTTGTTTGCAAATAACTGCGTGGCTTTCGCAAACAAAAATACTAAAATAGTAATGGAATCGTGCAATCTTTAGTGGATGACGTTAAACAATGAAAGCACGATTTATCAAGTCAAAGAGAGACAGTCGGGTTAAAAAATAGATCCTTACATCATTTGTAGACATTTATGCTGACGACACTACCATCTATGGTAGCACATCTAAGACAGTAAACGACCAAGTTCTCTCCAACTCTCTCTCCTCTGATCTTGAGTACGTAGTACAATGGGGAAAGGAGTGGCTGGTTACTTTTAATGCATCTAAACCCAAGCTTCTCTCTTTAAATCATCAACATTCTAATCCACATTTGGCATCAATTGAAATGAATTGCTCTCGTCTTCAGGAGGCCTCAAGTTTTGACAAGCTTCTGGGCTTGATCATTACTCCTGATCTTAAATGGAACACGTACATCAAATCTGTTGCCAAGGCCGCTGGAAAAATGGTGGGATCTTTCTATCGATCCGGTAAATATCTCACTGCTGATGCTATTCTCTATCTATATAAGAGCCAGGTACGTCCAAGGATGGAATACTGTTGCCACATCTGGGCAGGAGCGGCTAGAAAGGACTTGGCCTGCCTTGATAGAGTTCAAAATAGACTTCGTAGCCTCGTAGGAGATGTCCTTTTCTCCTCCTTGCAACCTCTATCTCACAGAAGAGATGTTGCGAGTTTATCTCTGATGTATCGTTATTTTCATGGAAAGTGTTCGACTGAGCTTCAATCTATGGTCTCCCCTCGCCAAACTTTCACAAGAAACACTCGTCTAGCTGTAAACACTATCAATAATTCCCCCCACTCTTTATCTGAGCCTAAACCTAAACGTAGATTCCATGAGCAAAGCTTTTTTATTAGAACTGCACGCCTGTGGAATTGTCTTCCGTTTTCCTGCTTTCCGGCTGACTACAATATGGTTGTGTTCAAGTCTAAAGTAAATAAGTTCTTGATGAGCCGTTCCATATAAGTTATCAAATTTACCAAATTTTCATTACTAATGATTACTATATTGTCCAATTTCTACTGTACACTCTTTAACCCTTATCCTTGAGTGACCTCTGGGCCTTGATAATGTGGTGATGCCTATGTAAAAAAAAACACGGACAGACATATATTCTGATTCTGTTTTTATCTCCAACCTTATTGTAATAGTAATTTTCATGAGTATGCATATAATAAAAAAACAAGTTTAATGTTTTATAATAGGATGTTTCTTTAAACATTGTCAACAGTCGTTTATTGATGAAAGAAATACATATTGATTATAACCAGAAGAATATATCGCGTACACTGTCAAAACGCAATATATTAGAACATTTTATTTTTTATTTAGTTGTACACAGATTTCATATATAGAAATAAACAGCGCGTGATTTGGTAGATTATTATTTGTCGAATTAATTTAATCAATAACATCATGCTATTTATTTCATCAAAATATTTATCAAATTGTTTTATATAATACTGTAATATACTATATGAACACGTAATCTATAATATATATATATATATATATATATATATATATATATATATATATATATATATAATATAAATATAATGAATCTTGCTTTCCTGTCTGCTGGAAAACTGCTTCTGTGGTACCAGTTTTCAAGAATTCTAGCGAAAGAACTAACCCAGTAAATTATCGCCCCATGAGCCTGCTGCAACTGTTCGCCAAAATATTTTAGTCCAAAATTAACCAAGCCCTAATCCATCACCTGCTAAACATATGCTAAACATCGGACCGACCAACAATATGAAGTTAAGCAAGCCCGTTGAACAGCAGGCATCTAAACTGCAATCGCTGAAGGTATATACGATTCATTGGAAAAGGCAGGGGAAGGTTGAGCGGTACCTCTAGGTGTATCTAATGCTTTACACAGGGTATGGAATGAAGGTCTTCTCAGGAAAATCAGATCATACGGTATCACTGGACGAATACTTAACATAATTCAAACTCCAGGTTGTCCTCGAAGGTCGTACTGTTGCATACTGGTTATATTAAAGGGATGACGTATGTATTTGTTGCTCGTATTAGAGTGGCCATGTTGATGTGCAGATATATCGCGTATATATAAAAAGAGAGACAGTGCCGTATATATAAAGAGACAGGGTACATGTTAATACAGGAGATCCGACGGTATGTAATAAACCATGAGAGGAAATTTAGATATATCGATAGATAGATTGACAGTTAGAGGTGATAATTTGACATTTATACGTTTGCCAGTTCTGCGAATGGGAGTGTTTCTATAACATTAACCCATTTATTTCTTTACCTATTTTTGAGATGATAATTTTCAAAAAGTGCTTATAATATAAATTCATAATACCTTTCTGTTGTTGAATAACATAACACGAAGACGCGGATACAAAATTATGATGATATTCCTTTATTCCATTTCGACCGATCACTGGCTTTGCATCAAGTAATTCAAGTCTCTACATGATTCTTTCTTCTCTCCTTCGCTTGCAAGATTCCATGTCAGCTCTGTCTCTGGCTCACTGACTTCTCTCTTCTCACCTAACTAACTGACTGACCGACTAACTCTTTGCCAAGCTCCAACTATATTGAAAACTCATGACATTATTGCATGGCCAATACGTGCCTCACGTTTTCAAGCATGCATCGCTCTTTCCATGTTTACAACCCGATTTCTCTAATCCATTTTCCTAACCCATTTTACGAACAACATTTTCCATTGTTCGTTTTTAAATTGCTTATTTTAATTTCATTTCTTTAACAGAAACCAAATTACATCATTACACTCCTTTTTCAATGAACATATATCTAACTATTATATGTGAACTAAACAATGGAACTTCTACATTCCCTTTTCAATAACATTCCATATTATTTAATTTAACTTATGATCGGAATTCTCAGTTCCAAATCTATCTTCGCAAGTTCGAATCCTCGGCAATCCTATCTCATATTTACTCACTTACAAGAACAGGCGACTTGTTCTTGTAACAGTACGTCTAAACAATATGACATAAATGCGGGAGTGCCTCAAGGGTCTATCCTTGGACGTCTATTATTCCTAATATTCATAAATGACCTCCCTGAGAAAATTGTATGTTAGAGGTGTATATATGTTGATGACACCACGCCCTATAATAGACACGACAGGAAAACAAATGAACACATATCTAAAGAAATGGGAGAAACACTAGATGATGACCTCCGACCTGTAGTGGAGTGGTGACACAAATCGATGGTCACATTCAATGCTGCCAAGACTAAACTTATTTCCTTCAATAATTACAAGAAACATTCTCTACCACGAATAGAAGTGAGTAGTGACTCTTTATCTGAAAGTTCATTTTAAAACTCCTCAGCCTAACATTCACAGAAAACATGAGCTGGAACAATTACATTGAGACCATTCCCAGGACCGCTGCGAAAAAGGTAGGTTCTTTCTACCGTGCTAGAAAGCTACTAACGCCCGAAAGTCTCCTGTACCTCTATAAGGCCACCATTGGCCCATTTATGGAGTATTGTTGTCATATGTGGGCTGGTGCATCTGCTAGTAGTTTCTTGCTCCTAGACAAGGTTCAAAAGACAGTCGCCAACCTGATAGGTCCTGAACTGTCACCTAAGCTTCAGCCTCTGTCCCAACGACAAAAGGTTGCATCCATCTGCCTGTTCTACATACTTTAACGGCGAATACTCCGACGAACTGCAAGCACTTGTACTCCCTCGATGTAAATACCCCCCCCAAAAAACCCGA